>NC_071393.1:22503482-23184315 GCF_022682495.2 Desmodus rotundus | reverse complement strand
CCTGGGCTACACCGAGCTTCCTCACACCCCAACCTCAGGAGCCCACGGCCACCGACTACCTGAGGTAGGGGACAAACCTGTGACGAATTCTGCAGCGCAGTTTGTGCATGGGAGTCAGTATAGGACCCGGTTGGAGCTGGCCTCCAGCTAAGCCTCTGTCTT
Source organism: Desmodus rotundus (assembly GCF_022682495.2). Taxonomy (NCBI): domain Eukaryota; kingdom Metazoa; phylum Chordata; class Mammalia; order Chiroptera; family Phyllostomidae; genus Desmodus; species Desmodus rotundus. Next base: position 23,184,153 of record NC_071393.1, on the reverse strand, counting down.
CACTTAGCTTTGCCCCGCCTCTATCCTGCTTTCTTCGCTTTCCTCTAGAGAGCTCTCCCTCAATGAATCACTGTCACAAGAAGTCCCCGCCTCAGGCTCTGCTCCAGGAACCCAGCCAAACACAGCCGTAGTAGGTGTCAGTAAGAAAGGGTATTGGGATACCATAATATGGCCATTGCTCCATTGTGGTTTTTTTCCCTTTATATTTATTGTTGACACTAAAACAAATGTCCCCATTTCCCTTCCCTTTGCCCGTTTCCTCCCGTTCCCTAGCCCCCTTCCCTCTGGCCATCACCACGGTTGTTTGTGTCTATGGGGCGTGCCCATACGCTCTTTGGCTGATCCCTCCCCCTTCTTTCATCCATTCGCCCCCACCCATCTGACAGCTGTCAGTCTGTTCCATGTGTCCATGCCTCTAATTCTATTTTGTTTGTCAGTTTATTTTGTTCATTAAATTCCACATATGAGTGAGATCATGTGGTATCTGTCTTTCAACTGGCTTATTTCACTATTATAACATTTCACAATGTTATAATATCCAGGTCCCCATCCACGCTGTCACAAAAGGTAAGATTTCCTTCTTTTCTACAGCCATGTAGTATTCCACTGTGTAAATGTACCACAGCTTTTTTTTTAATAAGATTTATTTATTTTTGGAGATGGGAAGGGAGGGAGAAAGAGAGGGAGGGAAACATCAATGTGTGATTGCTTCTTGTTCACCCTACATTGGGGACCTGGCCCTCAACCCAGACACATGCCCCGACTGGGAATCAAACCAGCAACCCTTCACTTCGCAATCCGGCACTCAATCCACTGAGCCACACGAGCCAGGGCTGTACCACCGCTTTTTTATCCACTCATCTGCTGACAGTTACTGGGGCTGTTTTCCAGATCTTGGCAATTGTAAATAACACTGCTATGAACATAAGGCTTCACGTATTTTGATGGGAGAACATATTCTCCAATAATACATCAGATAAAGGGTTTATTTCCAAAATATAAAGAACTTATACAACTGAACACCAGGAGGAAAAACGATCCTATTTAAAAAAGGAGCACAGGACCTGAATAGACACTTCTCCAAAGAGGACATACAGATGGCCAACATACATATGGAAAAATGCTCAGTGTCACTAATCATCAGAGAAATGTAAATTAAAACCACAGTGAGATATCACCTCACACCTGTCAGAATGGCTGTCACCAATAATCTACAAACAACTGCTGGCAGGATGTGGAGGAAAGGGGGCCCTCGTGCACTGTTGGTGGGAATGCAGCCTGGTGCAGCCACTACGTTATTTTTAAAACATTTCAGTGGACAAAGCTAGAAAATACTTTTTTTAATAAAAAAGTAATCATTGAGTTCAAACTGATATTTCCAGTGCAGTTTTCGAATTACATGAATTTACTTAGCTTCTCTGGTTCTACACCTGCATTTTTCCGCTCACCCACTGAAAACCCCAACATCAACAAACCCACCTATGTGCTAAATACAATTTTCTGGAATTGTTTTTGACATAAGAACAAAAATGGATCATAGAATAATACAATAGTTTAATTAATATTCAAGTTCAGTTTGTTTTATGTCAATATTCATTCCTAAATATAATGTTTTATCTCATTTGCAAATATCTTACATAATAGCCTTTAAAAGTTTAATGAAGAGTTTACAGTTTAAATGTTTTCCTTTTTTAAGAAAAATTCTGCCAACTCTCATTTCATTTATATGAGAAATTCATGCCACGATATTCAATTCATACTCACACCCACACTGGTGGATGAGAACGTGGCCTTCTACTAGCAATGAAACCCTTTCCTTAGCATTTGCTACTGCTAATTACCTCCTGTTTACCTGGTGCTTCTCATATTTTATGACAGTTTTATTTATTTTTTATTGGGATAAAATTGGCATATAACATAGGATTAGTTTTAGATGTACCACATAATGATTTGATAAATGTAAAAATTGTGAAATGATTACCACATTCGGTTTATTTCTAACAAGTACCCAGCTGAAACTAACACCCATGGCCCATGCACCATAATTTAAGTAGTAAAAGTCTACAAATATTCAAAATTGCTTGCTACCCATGTAGTTTTGTTGATCAACTCTTGATTTTTCTTAAAATAAGAAACTTATTTGGGAAATGAACCAAGAAATGCAAATGCTGGGAATTATCTCAGAGACCAATTTGGTTTTGGTTTTGCTGTAGGATATTCACTAAATATTTGTTCATCAATAATATGGTCCAGGATCCTCTAAGGGATCTGTTCTTAATTTCTCTCTTTCCCTCTTTCCATGCCTTCTTTCCTCCTTCCCACTACTTCCTTTCTACCTCAAATTCTGGACTTTGAATCACCTGCAAGAGAATCACCTTCTTCCCTTACCTTCAGTTCGATTCACATTCATTTCTTCCAAGAAGTTCATGTGAGTCGGGCGTTTTTATCGCTATACTTCACACTTGTACGTGACAGCAGTTCCTCAGCAGGTCCACTCTGGTGAAAGAATATATGTGAGCAATACATCTAATTTCCAGAGAACAGAGGGTTTCATTTCTTTCATCCATTTTTTGCTATAAAAATATTTCTAAAATATATTACATCACCTTTCAAACAGAGGATGAAGACCTTACTCTAGATCCCGGTTTCAGTTAATATTTTAGGGAGCGCTGGAACATGGCGGAACCCTATGACCCATGAGGCCACTTGCTCCTACACAGAGTGCGCCAGGCCACTGCAACTTGACTTTCTAGCTTTTATTTTTCTGGTTTTAAAATGTTTCCCCAAATTGACACCTATAACTTCCCAGTGCAGCCAGTTGCTTGCCTACAATAGAAATTTTATTAAACGTTGCATTTCTTAATGTGGCTTTGAAAAACCACAACCCCAAGCTTATAAAGATAGTTCTGTGGCAAATTAAGAGTCATTTATTTAGCCAGACTATGGGTATAAGGAATTTACTTATGAATTAAGAATTGAACTTTAAGTTTTGGTACATTGGTTCTATAACATCAGTTTTGGATAGTAAGGAGGCTTCTTTTTTTTTTTTTTCTTTTCACTTTTTCACTGGAATATTTTTGGAGAAATTATCAGGGATCCACATAGTTAAATTCTTTTCATGAGTTTTTCTGATAATAAAGACCTCGATTTTAATTAACATTTGGATTTCAACTGATCATTGGATCTCTGTGTATATTTTTGAGTGGCTTAGTCTGCAATTTCCAAGATATTAAGTTTTTTTAAATATGAAATACCTTTAGTCCTTGCCCTTAAGTGATTTTAAATTCATGTGTAATAAATTACTTTGATATTCAACTGTGCAGGATTTGATCAACCAACACAAGATAATTTGGTATCTTTTCATCTTTATCTCTTCTATATAATATACACACATACACCAATTTCACACACATATCCATGCAGACATAGACACATATATAGGCACACAAATACACATATCACATTAAGAAGAAATTGGACAAGAGAAATGAAAGAGGAATTCCTAAGGTGAGCAATCTGGGGGAGAGAGCTGAGACGCCAACAGCAGCCAAATGAATGCACAGCAGAGATTCCTGTTCTGTGTCCTTTTACTTTTCCACCAGGATTGTGGAAGCAGTTAATGTTCCTTTGCCATTTTCAACTAGAGTATTAAACATTTCAGAGACCAGAAAATCTCTCCAGATTTATTTAGGCAAAACAAGCAAACAACCCAGGAAACAACCAAGCACCTCTGGGGCTAAGGCAGGAGCCCGAGTTGAAGGAGGGGGCTGGGAGAAGGGAACTTGGTGTGGAAGTTACTCTTCATCGATGAGCTAAACACCCAGAACCAGGAAGGAAAAAGATGTCTCTGTCCAAACAGGCTGTCTGTGCTAAGCAGACGAAAACTCCTAAAATTACCCAAGCAGAGAAGGAAACCTGGTATAACTACACTCACATCAGATGCATTTTAGTAGCACTATTTTCTCTGTATAATTCTTAGATTTTCCACCACAGACCCTGTCGCTTTCCAAATCCCTCTGCTTTCTTTCTGCTTGACCTCACACACCTGTGGGCATGTCTATGCAGAAAGAGAGAAAAGGCTTGAGCAGAAGCTTTAAATGCTGCACAATTCTGTCATGATTTCATCCTAAATCTACTGAAAGCATCAGTAGAAATGTCTTGCGGGGAGGTGGTGGGGGAGCCTAGGAAAGTGTGGGTTTTTTTTCCCCCCCCAGCCATGTAGCTTTGGAGCCACCAGATGGCGATGTTGCAGACCAGCGTTTAGAGCCTGCAGACACAGCTGAAATGTGCAAAAGGATGGATTAGTTTAAGTGAGCCCTGGAGTGTGTTGACGTGTGGGTACCTAACTGGAAAACCAAATGCAGTGCAAAGAACAGCTACTTAAAGCCAAGGATACTTTCTTTTCTGAAGTTCATTCTGAAACAGGAAGGACCTGCAAAGCAGCTTCCACAGGGTTCGATCAGCTTATCACCAGCCAGACTACCTGTGACGGGAAGGATGTTTTCTGAGAGCCAAGGCTGACTTGATGACCCCAACGAGAGACAACATGATGAAACCATCGAATGGAGTTAGAACAAAGTCTCAAGAGCTTCATTCACATCACCACTGTCCTTTGGCTTTTTCTTCCCATGGCTGGTGCCCCGCCCTTCTCGCAGCTCCTCCCTGGTACTGATGACGCATGCGCACACTCACTTTGAAGTGCAAATGGTGCAGGATTACCAACAGCCACACCAGCTAACCAAAGGCCGCTCCCATTGATTTTCTGTGTTGTGAATTAATCCAGATCATTTCAGTGGTTTAGGGAGCTCATTAATTTACTAATTTGAAATAATCTGAACACACACTGAATTACAGTTTTCTCTTGCCCTATGTCCAGACTCATTTAACTCAATTTCTTGGAGCCCACTGCTCAGGATGCTAAAGCTCCGTTTGTACAACACCCACCTGATTTTACTGTGTTCCACAGACAAGCTCCTTGCTGCCCACCCCGGTGCTCCGTGGGAAGAGGAAGTTAAGGAGCAGGGACAGAAAAGAGAGTGCATGTGGAGAAGTGCAAATACACTCTAATTACTGGGGGTTGGGGCTGGGGAAGACTACAGATACCACCTCTGACCTTGGTTCAAGGTTAGATGGAGTAAGCACAATCCCTGTCTTTGCCACTAAATGCAGCTATATAACCTGGACAGAATACATGCACAGTCTCTTAAAGACCCTAAATAATAAACATTAGCAGGAGGGTTAGGAAGGAAGACTAAAATTTCACGTGTTACCCGATGGGCAGTTTCACATTTTTCTACTCTCTCCCCCAGTGTGGAGGCAAAGTAGCATAAATGCTGCCAGGGGCCACTGACCAGCAGGCAGAAAACACCCAGGATAAGCCTTGGAAAGAAATAAAACTGTCCTTATTCACGGATGACATGATATGCTATGTAGACAACCTCAAGAAATCCATAAAAAACTCCTAGAAACAAAAAGTGAGTTTAGCAAATCACAGGACAGAAGGCAACACACAGAAGTCAATGGTATTTTTATATAATGGCAATAAGCAGTTGGAAACAGAAAATTTACAAACCACTGCTTACAGTAGCTTTTCAAAAAGCAAAACACTGGAATATAAATCTCACAAAACCTGTACTGTATCTCTATGCCGAACATGGTAAAACGCTGAGGAAAGCAATCAAAGAAGACCTAATCCATGGAGAGAACATACAGGGCTCATGTATTTGAAGCCGACACAGTGAACACGTCAATTCTCAAACTGAGCTATACGTGACCTAATTCCAATAGTAAAAAACAAACAGCCCAGGTAAACATGGGCAAAAACGTGAACAGACACTTCCCCTAAGCAGGTGTATATATGGTAAAAGACACACACACACGAAAGGCAATCAACGTCACTAGCCATTCGGGAAATGCAAATTAAAACCACAGGAGCTACTTCTACACACCCACTAGAATTACTAAAACAAAGCACACTGAGCGTGCCAAGTGCTGGTGAGGACACAGAGCCGCTGGGACTCTCCCTCGCACGTGGCTGGTGGAAATGCAAAATAGTACAGACGCTCTGAAGAATAGTTTCGCAGTGTGTATGCATCTATACATACATTTACCCCAGGACCCAGAAATCCTGTTCCTGGGGATTTTCATGAGAGAGATGAAATTGTGCATTCACACAAAAAGCTGTACATCAAATGTTTATAGCACACGTGTTCATGATCACCAAATCTGGAAACGATCCAAGTATCTACGGTGAGTGAACGGATAAACGCACTGTGATACACCCACACGATGGAATACCACTCAGCAACAGAAAGGAGCAGACAATTGATACGCACAACCCCTTGGATGAATCTCAACTGGCTTTATGTGGACTGAAAGAAGCCAGTCTCCAAGGTTTACATAGTGCGCAATTCCATGTAATATCCTCAAAAAGACAAACCTATAGATACTGGGGATATATCGGTGTTTGCCAAGAGTTGGGGGCCTGGGGTTTCTACAAAGAGGTTGCACAAGAGTGTTTTGGGGGAGATAGAACTGTTCTGTGTCCTGTGATTATACTAATCCATCAATCTGGTGATGCCCATAGAACTGCACACTCCCAAAAGATGCAATTTTTACTGTGTGTTAATTTAAAAAAATAAAATCGACATCCACTCAATGTGTCTAAAGGGAAGCACGCTTTACTCGGTCGGGACAAAAGTCTGCAGAAATATGAATTTGTTCACATCTTTATATGAAGACACTTTACATGCATTATCTCATCTAATCCATATAACTCTCCAGTTGGGCGGATTTTATTATTCTCACATTAAAGATTATAAATGGCATTTAGAATGGCTAAATAAGTGTCCGAGATTAGATAGCTACTAAATAGAGGGATAAAAATTTGAAAAGACGTCAATTTGCTTTCAAAAACTCTATGGCTACCTGCTATACTGCGGCTTCCCCGTCACTCATTAAAGGAAATATGTTGGTGCTACTTAAAATATAAATGTTCTAATCACTTTTGATAACATGGAGGGTTATCAGCAGGGGAGTGGGAGGGGGAGAGAAGGGGGAAAGGTACAGAGAATACGTAGCATAAATGGTAGATAGAAAATAGACAGGGGGAGGGTAAGAATAGTGTAGGAAATGTAGAAGCCACAGAACTTACAAGTATAACCCATGGACATGAACTACAGGAGGGGAATGTGAGAGGGAGGGGGTGGGCAGGATGGAGTAGAGTGAAGGGGGGAAATGGGACAACTGTAATAGCATAATCAATAAATACATTTAAAAAAACAAAAAAAACTATATTTATAACTTAAAACATATACATTTATGAAACTAGCCCTAGCAGGACTTCTACTTGGAAATATCTTGTTAGGTATTGGTAAGTTTTGCTGCATAGTACTAGAAAGGTCTCCCCCGAAACCCATGATTCAGACACCGAGTTCTGATTTACCCTACTTTTGCTTATTTGCACGTGGGTAGGCTTTCATTTTATGATGTACTTTCCACAGATGGAAGATTCCCTTTCTGAGGTCATTCCACCTAAAATGCAAGTCTTCCTCAGGCCTTCAGTAAACATGGCACATGACCTCACCTCTGTTATTTAAGGACAAGATGTAACAGTGGTTCACCCCTTTGAAGTAAGACACCACCACACGCGCAGTTAGCGGTGCCCTAGCCTCCAGGTCGGGGTGTGGGACCCACAAGCATGCCCAGCGAGGACTGCCGTAGGCCCCTCCTCCAGAGGAAGATGCAAATCAAACTCTACCGTCTCCATGTCCTCACACTGCTTTCATTAAAAACAAGGGGGAGGGGAGGTCTGACCCTAAAGCACATAACTTTAACGCCCTCATCAATAGCTAGGCGTTTTGCCACTCAGCAGGCTTATCACCGGGCCCTGGATTTGTCACCCCATGTCCAGGACGTGCTTGTCCAAGAGACCAGAAATCCCATCTACGCTGCACAGCTGTCAAAGGTTAGCTCCTCTGACATCTAACTTGCCTGTAAGGCAACGGAGAACAGCAAGAAGGCTGATTTAGGAGCCCAGGTGAGGAGATTGGTTAAACAAACAACGGTTCCTGACATAATCCCATGGGTAAAAAATGGATGCGTAGAGATAAACTTCCAAATACAGCTGAGTGCACACTCGATTGCCTTCATTTTACCGCTTTTCTTGTAGTCAAGTAGGAGTAAAGAGAGGAACTCGGCCACAGGTGACCCTGTGAGCCCCAAGTCTAGGTTGCAGGGTAGGCAGCTCACTCTCTGCCCTTCCCAGGAGACCCAGGGAAGGGAATGGAAGGGGTTTCTGCTCCGCTTACCCATTCCTTCCCTACGGGCTCTGGCTCAAGGGCTTAACAACGCTTGCCCCAACTAGGGTTTTATTGATTTGCTAAAGCAGCTCAGAGAACACAGCAGAGCCTTTCCTTACCAGATCCCCCAATTAACGTAAAAGGGTGTAACTCAGGAACCACTGGATGGAAGAGAGGCCCAGGGTCCTGTAAGTGAGAAGAGACAGGGAACTTCCATACCTTTTCTGGGAGTTCTGTTCACCCAGTACCCCTTGTATCCTCCAGCCCAGAATCCCATTCTTTGCGTTGTGATGGAAGCTCCATTAAACAGACATCGATGAAGTAATGGGCTGTTGGTGATTGAACTTGATCTCCAGCCCCTTCTTCCTCCCCAGAGGTCAGGGTGTGGGACTGAAACCCTCAAAAGACACTTTGATTACTCTCGATGCTAAGGAAATTCTGATGATTTGGGGAGCTGTGAGCTAGAAAGTTTGGAGGAAAAGTATATGAGAAATATATTTTTGCTATTCGAATGACAGATAGATATATCTGTTTTTCTCGCTACAATAAGATCTTTTTAAGGGAGGAAATTAAGTACTAAGTGTTTTGCCAGTAGTTCCGTGGAGCCTAGCATATAGAGTTGCTCAAAAATGTGGAGGAAGACAAAGGAAGAGAGGGACAAACAGGAAGAAAAGAATGAAGAGAAAAGAGGGGTCCCAGGCCAGGAGGGGAATTGTCTCCCAATTACACAGGAAGATGGAGCCTACAACTGGCAGAAGAGACTCGCCCAGAAGACACCTAGTATCTTTAGTGACCCCACATCTTTCTACTTTAGCAATGCCAGGGATGCAGAGAAAGGGCAATCCTTTTGTGACGATGAGGAGCAATGAAGTGCTGGTGGGTGTGCCACCAGCTAGCCGCCTCCTAGCCTCTGGCAGGAATTTCAGTGAAAATAAACCCGCGTCCCACCATACCAGCCTCTGACTTCCTGGTCTGGCCTAATAGCCAACTGGGTAGATAAGCAATCTCCATGGACATTTTCCCCTGTTTTCTGTTATTTTACTGCACACGCCAATTAGTGTCAATAATAACTGTTAGCGTTAATAATCTCATCTACATGATCAGTGTCCACTGAGCACCGGCTACGTCCACAGGCAGCGTGCCAGGCGTTTGCCACCAGCTCCGCCAGAGCCGATGGAAACCCAGACACAGTTCACGTTCACGCGATCGCCGGGCCATTTACCTTTTACTAGTGAACCCGAATACAGGTGACTCTTGATTCAAGAGAAGCAGAGGCGTATGAAAGGAGAGCAGTGCGCTGCAGAAAGGGGAACAGTGGGCGGTGATTTGTTGTGCGACATGTGACACTAACTAGTAACTCCTCAGATCAGGGTCTAGTCTAGAAAAGGAGTGCCCCTCCTCCAGACTCCTGTGCCCGTGATTCCCTGGGGCTCTTGTGAAAAGCCTAGCCCTGGCTCAGTGGGTCTGGGGTGGAGAGGCTGTGTTTCAAAGGTGCTTCCTGGAGGGCACAGTGCTGCTGGTCCTCGGGCGGGCGACGTTTGCTGTAGAAAATGATCTAGATCCCCTACAAGGTAACCCTTAGTTCTAAAGTTTTGGACTAAGGAAGAGATTGTCTGGAGGCCATGTGACGGTCTCTGAATTACAGCTTCATACATTCTACCCACAGCAAAAGCCTCCGTCGGGGTGTCTCTCCTCAGACCGTATGAGTCGATGGTGGAAGTTGCAGAGACTTGCTCCCATCCAGCCTTCAAGAAGAAAAGCCATTGGAGAGGAAGCAGAAATGTGAATGTCACAGAATCTGCACAGTCCCATTGATTCCCAGGTTCACATTCTCTGCCATGAAAATTTGTGACATATTTCAAAGTCCTATGTAATTCTCAAATCCTCCTTTCTCTTCCTGCCTCCCACCCACACTGCCACACAACTCAATGTTTGTTTGGTTTTTTTTTGAAACATCCCTTTGAGGCAAACCAGAGCTCAGAGCACGGTTGAGGGAGGGGGCCTGTCAAGATGTGAGTAGCTCAAAACCAGTTTTTCCATTCAAATCTGGGCCTGTTCTAATACATTATAGACTACAGCTCACTAAGAAAAAAAAAAAAAAAAGAAATTGTGAGGCCTACCCTTTTCAATTCCCCACTGGCTTTCCAAGTTGCACGCTAACACCAACTTTACATGAGTAAACAAACAAACAAACAAAACACAACAAAAACAACTCTGGATGAAAGAATATTCCTAAATCATCATTAAGCCAGTCATGCCAGCTTATTATGCATCCTCAGTATTGACTTAAAAAAGTTCATCGCTAACGTAAGAAAATAAAATAGCGTATTTTGCTTTAATATGTTTGAGATTTGACTGACATTTCATTTGTTCAAGAGGATTTTTTTTTCCACTTTCCTGTCAGGAGATGTTGGCAAAGCTGTGTGTAATCAACTTTTCCATTCCACCTGGCAAGGACTATTAGTTGCTCAGACAGGAGCTGCCCAGCGCCTTTTTCATGGGTTTGGATATGTAGCATATGGATATACAGCTGTGAAACAGGAAGTTTTTAATGAGCCACCTCTGCCCCCAAATGCGACCTGTTTGAAGACTTTGCACACTCGAACCCTTCGGAGCTCTCAGCTGCCATTTGCAAGGGGGAAAGGAATTAAGTCACGGCAAATTGTGGTCCTGAGTCCGCAAATCCCTCTCTGGTGCGAGGGGCCTCCATTTCCCCCTCAGGGAGACGGCGATGGAAATGACCTACCTTACTTAATCAGTGTTTATCATACCTGGTTAGCCCCTCAGGCCACGGCAGCCAGGCTTCGCTAAGAATGGAAAGTCGACTACCTCGGGCTTTTAGCCCCTCTGCTCCTGGGAGGGTTCGGGAGGGTTCCGCAGGTTCCGGCACAGCTGACAGCAGTGATTTCCACTCCCGTCCAGCCTGGGTGGATGGAAAATACGGAGATACGGGAGGGAGTTAAAAATGAGCCACGGTTCAACGGGCGTCTCAGGGGAGCACAACATGGAAAATGGGCCAAACAAAATACTGTGTATTTTTAACTCATAAATAGGCCAGCAAAATTATATTCTGTCTTTGTAAAGTGTTCTGGAATAAATCCACCAGTAATATCCTGTTTTGCCTGGCCACCCCCCTATTTTTAATGCGCTTTATTTTTCTATATGAAGAAATAATAGGAGGTTAGGTAATGATTCTACATTTAAAAGGAATTAAAGATTATAAGTAATTGCTTTGACTGTTCGAATTGTTATGGTTACTTAACTCTAATCACCTGGGTATTTCAGGAAAGGTTTTATGTACCACCCGGACCCTTGCCCCCAATCAGATTATCTGGGCAAATATTGTTGTTCTAAACATTTTGGTGTGTAGACCAACTAAGTGTTTAGGTTCCTCATTTGAGCATCAACTAGCAAATCATTCCAGCACCTAGATTCTATGACCCTAAGTTGTAAGTCAAAGCCCCACCTTCTAAAATTTACAAATCAAAGATTCATTCTTTTTTTTTTTTTTTAACCAAGAAACACTTATCAAAGGTTAATTATTTGCCAGGCATTGTGCTATATCCGGGGCAGACAAGGGTGGCTGCGAGTAAATAGCTCCTCCTTCCCGGGGATTGCAGTCTAGTGGGGAAGAAAAAAGGTCAAACAAAGAAACAAACAAATCCTAATTAGCAGCGGTACCAGGTACCAGTTCTTTGAAAGTTTAAGAATGTGAGAATTAATTGGCTCCCTAAAAGTAACATTTCACGGGAGTACTGAGAGCTAAGAGGAGACCCCATGAAGAATGTAGAGAAAGAGCTGCAATCGGCGAGCGCAGCACGTGCCAAGTCCCTGCGGTACGACGGGGCGCCGTGTACTGCGGAGGTGGAGCCAGACTGGCATCTAGTTGCAACAGCATTAAATGTACCAAAGATGAGCCCTGCAGAACCCCAGAGTGGTGGTCAGGAGGAGCGTCCTGGAGAAAATGGGACTTGGGGCTATATTTTTAAAAATTTCAGAAAGGAAACTATTATTTCTGGCAGCTGGTACAACAAAAACAGAAGCATAGAAGTATTAAAGCATAACACATGTTATCTCCTCTCTATTACCATTCTTTTAATTTATGTATATGCGACCTTGTTTATTTAAAAATCAAAGACATATGCTGCCGCGTTTTAAAACTGCGTGTATCCAGTGAGGGGCCTAAAATGAAATGCCTCAGACTTTCTCACACAAAAGTTACTCAAAATACATTACGCACAAATGTAAAAGGTAAAACTACAAAACTTTTAGGAAAAAAATAGAAATTTTTTAGGATTTAGAGCTAGGCAGAGGGTTCTTAGACTCAACACCGACAGTACAACTTGTAAAAGGAAACCTCGATAAAAGGAACCTCATCTAAATTAAAGTTTTGTTTTGCAAAAGCCCACGTGAAGAGTATGAAGAGACAAGCTAGAGATGGGGAGACAATATTTGCAAAGCAAACATCTAACAGAGGCCTTGTATCTAGAATATATAATGACCTCTCAAAATTCAATAGCGAAAAAATCCAATTAGAAAATGAGCAAAAGACAAGAAAGACATTTCACTGAAAAGGACATATGTAGAGCAAATAATTACATGAAAACATGCTTTCTGCAAATTAAAAACCACGATGAGATATCACTATGCACTTAACAGAATGCCTAAAACAACAACAACAACAACAAAATAACACCATCAAATGCTGGCAAGAATACGTAGAAACAGGAAGAGTCACACATTTCTGGTGAAAACCTAAAATGGCACAGCCACTCTAGGAAACAGTTTGGCAATTTCTTATAAAATAAAACATCAGCAGGGCCTTCTTGAGTATTTATCCCAGAGAAATAAAAAAACTGGGTTTTTTTTTTAAAGATTTTATTTATTTATTTATTTATTTTAGAGAAAGGGGAAGGGAGGGAGAAAGAGAGGGAGTAAAACATCAATATATGGTTGCCTCTTGAGCACCCCCTACTGGGGACCTGGCCCGCAACCCAGGCATGTGCCCTGACTGGGAATCGAACTGGCGACCCTTTGGTGTGCAGGCTGGCACTCAATCCACTGAGCCACACCAACCAGGGCAAGAAACTTTTTATTCACACAAATATTTATATATGACTGTACTGGCTTTATTCATAATACCCAATAACCGGAAACAGCCTAGGTGTCCTTCAGCCAGTGAATGGTTAATTGTGATATATATCTACCACAGAACATTGTTCAGAAATGAGAAGTAACCAAATATGGATACATGCAACAACCTGATGAATACCCAGGGGATTATGCTGAATGAAAAAAAGCCAAAGGTTACATAATTTATGATATCATTTATATACCATTTTTGAAATGGAGAACATTTTATTGCTTGCCAGGGGTTAAGGATATTGAACATTGTCTATAAAATTATAGAGATATTCACAGTGTAAAACAACATTATCTTCCTTCAGAACATTTGTTTTAAACAGGTAACTAGGGAAGTAGCAATCCCAAATCACCTTAAGCCAATAAAAGATTTATGTGATTAAAAGCATGGCATCAGTCCATGCAAGATCTGGTTCATTTCGGAGAGCGGTCTCCAACCTTTTTGGCAATCAGTTTCATGGAAGACAATTTTTCCACAGACCCGGGGCAGGGGGATGGTCTCGGGATAATGCAATTGCATTACATTCAAACTTACCTCCTGCTGTGTGGTCCGTTCCTAACAGGCCCAGACAGTACCGGTTTGCAGCTCGGAAGTTGGGTACCCCTGATTTAGGATTTACCCTTATGCTTAGTGTATTTCCCTTCTATGTCTTAACCTAAAACATAAGGGCTTCACTGAGGCGTCCGCACTTGTAGACTATGAACTCCCATATTTGCTCCCAAGTCATTTGAGACTGAGCTCTGCCCAGCTGTTTCTTAAATTCATAGATGTACCTGTGGTTCAATGCTCACCTCCCTAGGTCTTCTTCTTAGGGATTTTTGGCCTCACGCTTCCTCATTGCCTTGTTAATTCTCAAAGCTTCTAACATTCTCTCCTCCAGGTTTTCAGTTTTTCTTATTGGAAGGTTCGGCCTAAGCTGTCATCTGCCTTTAGTGGAAGAGGGAGTCTCAGTGGCCTTACCATGTTGTTCTTTACATAACGTCCCCATTTTTCTTCTAGAGACTTTTTCCCAGGGCCATTAATCCTTCTGCTCCAATAGGAAACATTTACCTCCTAAACTTGCCCTTGTGGAAGATAATAATTCTTTGTCCTTCCACGTCTTAAAAATATTTGTGCCCATTTGATTGGAGCTTTTTCTGGCTGTGGCAGTTTCGGTTAACCAGCCTTTTCACTTGGACTTTTCAATCCATCGGCCACATTATCTTCCAGCACTAGAGTTACTGATGAGAACACAGCTTCATTAGGTCTGCAAAAATTCATTCTTCCTTTTCCTCTTTGTGTCCTCTGCCTCCTTCGCTTTTCCTGCATCCCATTTCCATCCTCACCCCCTCCCACACCTTCTCTTCTAACTTCTTCTGTGTTCATAGTACTTCTCTCTGCTTTTCACGCTGCATTACCTATCAATTGGATGTTGGATCTTCATTATCAATTATTTATCTTCTTCTTCTTTGCTTTCCCAATTTTTATCTTGGAGAGATTTTCATAATGAATTCCGAGCCACTTCCTCAATTTTCATGTTTTATTCCCTCTATTATATTTGTATGTATTTATTCTGGAAAGCATATTAGCCATGTTTTTTCTCTTAATTCTTAGTTTCTCTTATTGTTTGACTGTTCCATTTATATAGTAGTCTGTGCTTATTTTAGACATGAAGGATCTTCTTCTATCTGAGATATTGATTTTTGTATGTAGTACTACGGGTGGTTTTAAAATATGTCTAAATCCTCTTACAGCCTATCCCTCCAAAGACAGAGACTAATGCCCGTCTCCTTGAGCGTGGGCTGAACTTAGCAACTCATTTCTAATGAACAGAGGACAGCAGAAGCTGTCGCCAATAAAACGGCAGATTAGATAGTTTATAATCTGGAATTACAAATGTGCATATCCTCAGATCTTACTTATCTATACTCATAAGCTGTGGCATAATTTAACTTCTCTGTAACAAGGCTTCACAACATGTTCAATGTAAACACAAGTTGAACGATCTTTTAAAAGATCATATGATGTTTACAAATATAGGAGCAAGTTACTTTAATAGTGAACTTAAAATTGCACAAGCTGCTAAAGGTAGTTTTTACACAATCAGGTAAATTAAATATTTCTTTTTTAGCAAAGCAAAATTTGCCCATACAGGGTAAGGCAGAAAATAGATGTATTCAATTAGTTGGAATATGTGATTCCACATAGACCAGACAAGAAGGTTGTCAGCTGAGACTGGGACAACCTAGAACTAGTGGGAAAAGCAGGCCAGTGGGAATAAAAGAACCTGCGATGGAATCCATTAAAAGGCTTGGCGTAGAATGGGAATCCTTGATAACTCAGTGCCAACAGTTACTGTTTCCTAATTGTTTGGACATTAACACACAGTTCTGTTTGTTTGTTTTCGTTGTAAAGCACTGAGCTGGGTCTAGAGATCCAACCGTGAGCAAAAAATAGACGTGGGGCCTGTTAGAAAGCGTATTTTCTTGAGAAACATAGAAACATTAATCAAATGGTCACATGAATAGTTATTTGACTAAGTCAGCATTTTCCAAACTCGGGAACACAGAACGTATTAAAATATAAAAATATACTGTTGCAACACCCATAAGGGATCGTAAGATATAATGGGCAAATTAATGAAAGTAGGCACCAAGCACTGGTATCAGGGATTCCTTAATTACTGTGAGGAGTGATAAAAATGTGATCACCTGGGTGTTTATTCTGTAACAGAAAAAAGTCCAGCTGAGAGGGAGAAAATAGTTTGTTAAAAACAAAAATCAACCAGATAAAATATCCAGATATATCTTTTTTTAAATAAGACAAGATACACAAGATAGATCAGCAGGGACAAAACAGCCTGCATGCATTACTGTGATAGTTTGTAGATGCTGCCTGTGCGTCACGCCCAGGCTGAATGTCACTTACGCAGGCGTCCGATGATCGATCACGCAGTGTCTCGGCACGCTTCGTGATCGCGCCCTATTTCTTAGAAGGCAGACTGCAGCACAGCAAAACAAATAGGGATATAAATGTTTTCAATATTCTTCATATATATATTCTTATACTTCGAATATTTTTTCATGTATATATATTCTTATTCTTATCCAGCCATGTACTATGAAAAATAGAGACATTTATTAAAGGAGATACAAGACACAAGAAACACTACATATAGGACAAGGACGCCTCAGTCTCCTTCAGTGTAGTCCCCTTGGGACCTCACACAGCTGCCCCCTTGTGCTTCCCTGAATCTTACTGACGGTCTGAAATCTCTTTCCTTTCAAAGCTGCTTTTAGTTTTGGGAAAAGCCAGAAATCAAAGGGTGTCAAATCTGGGCTGTAGGGGGGCTGAGTCACCTGGTTGATGTGATGTTTTACCAAAAACCTCTGCATGAGATGTGATACATGAGCGGGCATGTTGTCGTGATGAAGCTGCCAATCACCAGTTGCCCATAAGCTGTGTCCTTCTGAATCATTCGAATAGTTTCCATGGAGGAATATCCAAGCTTAAAGCAAAATTTGATGCAGATTCGTTATTCTACTCACTCAGTTATTTTAAATGCGATGGCCACACAGTACACGTGCTCACTCGAGGGCATCTACTGCCCCCACTGGCTAGTACAGTGAAGTCACCATTGTTCACGTATGTGCATTCCAGTCCACTCTCCTTGGCTGCCAGGTTACATGGATGTCACACAAACTGTTCTGTACATTAACAATGGCTGGACTTTTTCTGGACAGACCTCATATATATTTTAAAGTACTTTTCATAGGGCAACCTGTTCCGTGCACCACTTTCTCTTCTCATGGGCACTCCTTCTCACCCAGGTATTTGTTGGAACCCTTTGCATTGGCAGCAATGGGCAAGACTCCAGGAGAACATATTTTAACTACAGAATCACAAGGTCACAGAAAGCTAAGAATGGAAATGAACTTCAGAAATGACTTTTTGTTAAAAATCATAATATTATAAAAGGAAATTCAAAATTTTCAGAAAATTACAGTATTTTAGAGATAAAAATGTCCGAAAGTCTATCACCTAGGCCTTCTGTTGAAATTATCACACTGCAAAAAAGTCCTACCCACACTCACATAGAAATTTTCACAGATATAATCTTCTTACCATTTGTGGGTTTGTTTGGGTTTTTTTTAGCGATTATTAATGGCCTACTGCTGTTAGGCTAGAAATAAGTGAAAAACCTCAGGAAACGTGGGCTTTCAAGCCTTCAGACACAGTCTGTCTTGTATACCTTGTCTTATTTTTTAACATACATGGTGATGTTTTCTCTTGTTTATTTTTATTTTTAATAAAATCTTTTTCTCATTAGACTTTTTTATTGTAGAATAAAAACCCCACATGAGTCAAATATTTTCACAATTTAATAAAGGATCGTGCTAGCAATGAGCGCATACTTCACACATGATACAATAAAGGAAAAAATAAAGTATTACAGAACTTCGAATAAGTTAAAAATGTGAGGCTCTGTATCCAATACGAACTTTGTAAAAATAAGTTACTCTTTACGTGCATAGCCTGGGAAGCCCGTCTAGGTAAAAGAGCTAAGGTTAATGACGGCATGGAGGCAACCAACCACACGATTTATTTGGAACTGCTCAGTCATTCAGTTTGGCTGGGGTTCATGCCATGTCTTCACTAAATTCTGTATTTTTCCTTTCAACTGGAGTAAGGAACACATCCATCCGACCCAAATGCTCTCTTGTATTCCTCCGTAATTCCTTCCCTCTCCCCTCCCACTAACCCTAGACCCCCACTGATCTATGTGACATCATTGTATAGTTGAATATTTTCTCAAATTTCGCAGACGTGAAGTCATATACTGTGTACCCTTATTTTGCCAGGATTCTGTCACGCAGCATAATTATGTTGAGATTCATCTGTGCAGTTCCATGTACCAGTAGTTCATTTTTTCAATTGCTCAATAGTATTGCATTGTGTGAATATACCACAATGTGTTTAACCATTCACCTGTTGATGGACAATTCGGTTATTTCCAGTTTCTGGCAATTACAAGTAAAACTACCACAGACATTTCTGTACCAGTCTTTGTATAAATATAGGGTTTTTTTTTATTTCTGTTACATATATTAGGAGGAGTAGAAAGACTGATGTATGGTAGATGTATGTTTTCCTTCTTAAAGAAACTTCCAAACTCTTTTCCAAAGCATTTCCTGTCCCTGCCAAAACGTCTGCTGTTCCAGATGTCTCCCTGATATTTAACAGTCTTTCATTTTAGATATTCTGCTAGATATGCAAGGATATCTGATTACTTTAATTTACATGTCCCTAAAGACTAATGATGCTGATCATGTTTTTATGTGCTTAGTTGTCATTCATATGTTTTTTACCCATTTTATTATTGGATTTTTACTGTTCTTTTATTGAATTTGACAAGGTTTTGCATATTATGAATACAAATTCTTTATCAAATATGTGGTTTGCCAGGATTTTGTCCCAATTATAGGAGACCGTTCTGCGTGGTATGGGCCCAGTTCCCACTCGGAAAGGCCAGTGGGGGGCAGGGTCCGGCACACAGGACCCACGCCCACAGATAGGTTCTCCCGTGGGGAATCAGGCCTGCACTGTACCCAGGCCCCTTTGAGACTTGCTTTTTGCTAAAATTCCCCCACCCTGAATTGAGGCAGCAAAGGTTTACTGCATAGCTTTAAAGTAACTTCCTAAAATCCATGCTAAACCTTCCAAGGAGGAGTGTAACCGGTTCAACCACTTTTCCCTTTACATTTGTAAATATCCTTCCTTTTTGATGTAATTAGGATCAGTCTCTCCTTTGTTTTCTGTAAAAGGTATCCACCTATAGCAAACCTGTGCACAGTAAATGAGGACCACCCTCAATGTACTGTGCCCAGAAAAGCAATAAAAGCCTGTCAAGACAAGGGTTGGTGTGCTCTCCTCTGGAGAGAGTGGCCTTGCTGTCCCTTTTCCTCCACAGGACTCGGTAGTCCGTGTGAATTTGTCTCATCTCAGCCACAATGTCGTGGACACTCCTTGCAGATGACCTCGTCACCCATTCTTTGGTTTTTCTCATGATTTTTCTCATTCTCCTAACAGTGTCATTTAAAAGGCATAAGGTCTTGGCCCGACCCGTGTGGCTCAGTGGGTTAGGCATCATCCCACAAAGTGAAAGGTCGCTGGTTCGAATCCCGGTCAGGGCATGCGCCTAGGTTGCAGGTTTGGTCCCCTGTTGGGGCACATACTAGCGACAACCAATCCATGTTTCTCTCTCACATTGATGTTTCTCTCCTTCTCATTCTCTTTCCCTTCCTCTCTCAAAAAAAAAAATAAATAAAGTCTTTTTTATAGGGGACATAAGTTCTTAATTTTAATGAAGTCCAATTTGTCAATTTGATTTTTATGGCTTGTGCTTTTTATTTTGAGATCTATTTTATGGCCTAAAGCAGAAGTCAACAGAGTTTTCTCTGTAAAAGGTCAGAGGGGAAACAATTTTGGCGTTAGGCCATATACTCTGTATGGTAGTACAAATTCGCATGTCTGTGCTCCCATAACACTTTATTTACAAAAACAGACAATGGGCCCTTTTGGCCTGTGAGTCATCATTGGTTGGCTCCAGTCCAGAGTATGGTCTTGTCTAGGGAAATGGTTTATGTACAGTTAAAAGAATGTGTATTCTGTCATTGGGAGAATTGTTCTATAAATTCAGGTCAAAGTTGGTTGATTGAATTATTGAAATATTACACAGTCAGGCCGTCTTTCTTTCTTGTTTGCTATCCATTCTATCAATTATTAAGAGAGTACTGAAATCCTAAACTATAATTGTTGATTTGTTGCTGTGTGTATTTCATAACTGCTATTGGGTGAAAACTGGTTAAGATTTTGTGCTCCGCTGCGCTCACCTCTTTATCACTATGGAGTGAGTCCCTTTGTCTCTGGTGGTCATCTTTGCTCTAAACTCTACTTGCTTGAGCCCTGGCTGGTGTGGCTCAGTGGATTGAGCATGGGCCTGCAAACCAAAGGGTTGCCAGTTTGATTCCCAGTCAGGGAACATGCCTGGATGGCAGGCCAGGTCCCATTTCTTTCCCTCTCTTTCTCCCTCCCTCCCCCCTTGTCTAAAAATAAATAAATAAAATCTATTGCATTGAATATTCATATGGCCACTTCAGCTCTCTTTCACTTAACATGGTTACCTTTTCCACATTTTTAAACTTGTGTCTTTATATTTAAAGTGGACTTCTTGTGGGTAGTATGCAGTTAGGTTTTGCTTTTGTATCCAGTAAGCCAATCCTTACCTTATGCTTGGGGTGTTTAGAACATTTACATTTAATGGACTATGGATGGCTGTGTTTAAATCTACCATCTTGCTATTTGTTTTCTGTTTGTCTGATCTTTCCTTGTCTTCTTTTTCTGCCTTGTTTGATATTAATTAACTATCTCTTTGTGATTCCATTTTATTTTTTGCCTATTAGCTACAACTCTTAATTGTATTACATTTAGGGTTTCTGATATGCGTTTTAACTTATCAGGGTCTACCTTCAAGTGGTACTATACTCCTCCATGTCGGAAGTTTATAACAGTTTACTTCCTTTTCTACTCATTCCACTCTTACACTATTGTTGCCATATATTTTCTTTTGACATGTGTTATGAACTTCACAACACATTGTTATTATATTTGCTTTAATCAGTCAATCATGGTTTAAGTAGACTTAAATTTCTTAAAGTTTTGATATTTATGCATATAATTACCATTTTCAATGTTCTTCATTCTTTTTCATAGTTGAATTTCCACCCACTATCATTTTCCTTCCTTTAAGAGTTCTTATAATGCAAGTGAAATGGTGATACATTCTTTCAGCTTTCGTATGTCTGAAAGTATCTTTATTGCACCTTAATTTTTGAAAGATATTGTCATAGGGCAAAGAATTCTGAGTTGACAGAGTTTTGTTTGTTTTTAGTACTTGAAATGTGTTGTTCCACTATCTGACTCACATCATTTCCCACAAGAAATCCGCTAGCTTTTTCTGTTACTCTGTATATAATATGTCCTTTTCTTCTGTGACCATTTTTAAGATTTTCTCATTATCACCAATTTTGAGCAAAGTGGCTCTCATATACCTTACTGCAGTTTCCTTTATGTTTTTTTGTGTCTGGAGTTCACTGAGTTTCTTCAAACTGTGGGTTTATTGTTTCACCAAAATTGGAGATTTTTTTTCATTATTTCTCCAACTTCCTGGGCCTCTCTGAACTCCCAGCTCCATCCCCTCAACTTGGGACCCCCTGGGCTCTTCCGTCTCTCTCTACCCCACCCAGGAAACCCTTTTCAGTCACTAGGCTGGGACAAGCATAGTGCTTGCTTTATTTATTTTCCATCTCTAAGGCATTGCTGTCTTTTTTGCCAGATTTCCAATGTTTTGAGAAACATTTTATGTAATTCTTAAAATATCCTTCAGTTACTTCAAGTGGGATTGTAAATTCAGTTCCTGTCACTCCATTTTACCCAAAAGCTGAAGTCCAGATTCAGAGGTTTTTAAAGCTCCTCCTTTTGTTGCTGGATTTTAATTTTATTGCATTATGGTTACAGGAAATAGTCTGTATGTATCAAATATTAGAAGCCCTCAGACTTCTTTTAAGGTCTAATACGTTATCTATTTTTATAAATATGACATTATCCTTGAAAAAATGCATCCTTTCTGCCTGCTGGGTATCCGAGCCCATATATAGTTGCTTGAGCTTAATAAATTGTTGATGTGTTTAAGAAGTCTACTTATATTCTGTTCCTTTGTGCAAGCAGTTTCTAAAGGGGGATGTTCCAACTCCAGTTAAATTTTGTTACCAATGTCTCATTTCAGTTCCTGCAGCTGTTGGTTTAACGCATGTCGGGGCTATACAGACAGGTCACACGGGTCCATGTGTGTTTATGATGAATGCTCCTTATGTTTTCATAGTTCATTTTACAAGAATGTGGTGTCATTACTTATTCTTCATGATATTACTGCCTTCGATTCTACTTTTCAGGTATAAGATTCCTCTCATCGCACATTTAAACTATTACTGAGACAAATTAAGGAATACTTAAGTGAATGCAGGCATAAACTAGGTTCAATTTTACCAAATTAACCTATCCATTAAATACAATTCTAATCAATATCTCCAGAGGTTACGTTATAGAAATATATAAACTGAGTCTAAAATTAACATGAAAATGCAAAGCAATAAGAAGAGATAAGGTAATTGTCCTGGTGTTTTTTCAAGCTGATAAAACAAAATACCAGAGGGTGGTTGGTTTATAAACAACAGAAATTTATTCCTCGTGAACTTCGAGGCTGGAAAGTCAAGGTGAAGGTGCCACAGATTTGTCTGGTGGGAGCCCACTTCCTGGCTCATAGACATGTGCCTTTTTGCTGTGTTCTCACATGGCAGAAGGGTCAAGGGCATTATTTGGGGTCTCTTCTCTAAAGTTCCACCCTCATGACCCAGGCACCTCCCAAAGACCTCCCCTCCTATTACCATCACACTGGGGGTTACACTGGCAGATAAAAAGGCTCAGCCTACCCCAAATAAGATGCCACAGAGAAATACACGCCTAGACACATCACAATGAAAGTACTGAGAGAAAAGGAAAAGGTCTTGAAAGCAACCAGAGAAAAACAACACATTATATAGGGAACACCTTGAACTGACTGCAGCCAGTTCAAATGATTGCAAATTTCTCATGAGAAATCGTGGAGGCCAGAAAATAATGGTGTAGCCTATTCACGGTACTGAAAGCAAAGAACTGTCAACCCATAACTCTATATCCAATTATTGTATTTCTGTATTCAGAAATAAAGACAAAATAAGAAATGCTAGGATGCAAGAAAACCAGGAGTATTAATCACCAGCTGATAAGCTGTGAAAGGAATGCTAAAGGAAGTTCGGGAGGAACAGGTCTTCACCAGAAGGGCACATGGCACTTCGGGAATGAGGAAGAACAATAGACATGGAAATACCTGAAAAAATATAATAGACCAATTTTGTCCTCTTAAATTAAAAAAAATACATATTACAGTTGAAAACCAAAATTATATTGTCCAAACTTTTTGACAACTACAACATAAGAGAAGGAGGGTAAAAGGAACTATAGGCTGGCAAGCTTTCTACATTCCATTTGAAGTGGTTAAATATTCATTCTCATTAGACTATAAAAAGTTAAATGTGAATGTTGTATCCCTTGAGCAACGACTGCGAAGAGATATATGAAGAGGTAAACTTAAAAACCCTGCAGATAGCAGACATAAACAAAAGATGAGCCGCACTGTGCTGACAGATTACAGAGCTCAATATAGGAAAGATGTATATTCTTCCTAAATTGATCTATACGTTTATTAAGCGAGCTCAGACAGAATCTGGAGACTTTGCTAGAAATAAATAATAGAGATTTATTCAAGGGTCTTGGGGTTTGCAAACGAGAAATATAGCTAAGCGAAAACCGACAAGTGTTCCAAAAAAGAGAGAAAAAAGTTAAACGTTTTTATAGTAAAAAGTACATTGTTAAGAAGTATCAGTCTTGCATTCTTAGCCTTAGGATTGGTCCAGGACAGCTATTCATCCAATGTCTGCTAGTGAGGATGATGGAGGCCAGGTCTTGGAACATGGGTGCCAGAAGGTCCGGTTAGACCCAGTGGTCTTGGCAATAGATGTCAGGTGGATGTATATGCAAGCTCTGAAGGGAGTAATCCAGTGGCTTGGGCAGATGAGCCTTTCGGGGTGTAATTACAGGGTTATCTGGGGGTCCAGATGTATATCCAGGCATTGATGCAGGACTGGAATGTTCAAAGTTTGAGTTCCCAGGCTAGTTGGAACAATAATGCTGTCGTGTGCTTATGCCTGAAACCTCATAATGTTAATGATTTTAGCAGTTTGGTTAAAATGATTCCATTTTACATATTCCCTGTCTTCATTTTTTTCTCACATTCGACATGATTCCAATCAAAAATCTCAGCAGGAATTTTTATTTTTTATTTTTGTAGAGACAAGCATACTCTATGACCATATAGGAAGGCAAGTAAAGTAGAACAGCCAAATAATTTGAAAAACAAGAACAAAGTTACAGGAAAACTACCCAATTTCAGAGTGCACCGGAAAGCTACAATAATCACGACAGTGTGGAATTTATAGGCACAGGTCAGCTGAACAGACTAGAGTCCAGAGAAATACTCACATAAACATTAAAAATTAATTTTTGAGAAAGATCTAAAAACAATTCAATGAAGAAAAAAGTCTTTTCAAGAAGTGGTATTTGGACAATTAGACATTCATGTGTTAAAAGAAAAAAAAACAAACCTACACCTCTTACAAAAAGTAACTTAAAACAGGCCATAGTTTGTAAAATGCAGAACTATAAATCTTTTAGAAGAAAACATAGGAAAGAATCTTCATGCTTTTTGTGTTGGGCAAGGAATTTGAATATATAATCCAAGGGTACAATCCATACACGAAAAATGTTAATTAAATTTTGGCAAAAAAAAAGTTCTTAGTTCTGCAAAGATACTGTTAAGAAAACTAAAAGACAAGAAATATTTGCAATTCATATATTTTACAAAGTATGTGTATCTGGAATGGACAAAGAACTCTCAAGACTCAACAGTAAGAAAACAAACAAATAGTTTTAAAAACAAATGGATAATATTTGATCAGGTGCTTCACCAAGGATGATTTATGGAAGGCAGATAAGCACACGACTATGTCGTCACCATAATTATGATGCCGAACCCAGGTTTGGCCACCCGCCACTCAAAAGCCAATAATCGAGAGCCAAGAGCTGGTGGAAGAAAAGTAGGTTTATTCAAGAGCCAGCAGCTTGAGAAGAGGGCAGACTCTTGTCGTGGGCAGGGGTTTTTGTAAAGCGGAAGGAGGAAGAGAAGAAAACAAACAGAATATGGGAATTGAAAGGAAAGAGTCGAGGGTTTTCTATTGACTGCATGCAAGTCAACACAGTCTGTTCAGATAACTGGTTGAAGGGAAGCAAATACCCCAGAGCCAGAATGTGTGAAGATCAGACTCTGGTTCTTTTGAAGTTAGTTCCTAGAATTCTCAAGCAAACAGTCTGTCTGTTTATCTGTAGTCACATAGTTAGTTAACAGGTCATTACAGAAATAACGTTAAAAAGAATAGCGGGGTGGGTTTCCATTAGACATAAGGAAACATAAATCATCATGGGATACTGATGCACACTTATTAGAACAGACAAAACTTTTTAAAAACTGACAATACCCATCTCTGGAGAGGATGAAGAAAAATTAGACTCACATTTTGCTGGGAGGGATGCAAAAATGGTACAGCTACCCTAAAAAACAGTTTGGCAGTTTCTTATAATATTAAACACACAATTACCATATGACCCAGAAATTGCACCCTTGCGTATTACTCTAGAAAAATTAAAACTTATGTTCCCATAAGAACTAGCACTCAAATGTTTATGGCAGATTATTTATAATTGTCAGAAGCTGGAATCAGCTCAAATGTCCTTCGATGGGGAAACAGACAACCCGAGGTACTTCCATGTAACGGATACTATCCAGAAACAACAGAGACCGACTAGGGGGTACACACAATGTGATGGATAAGTGAAGAAGCCAGTCTCGAAGGTGTGCATGAGTGTATTCATACAACACTTTAGAAAACGCAAAGCTATCGCGACTGGAGATACGTAAGTGGCTCCCAGGGGCTGGAGGTGGGAAAAGGATTTGTCTACAAAAAGCAGCATAAGAAACTTTTCTTGATTGACAGGCCTGTTTTGTATCCTTATTGTGGTGATGCCTGCCCGAATCTAGGCATGTGTTAAAATTCACAGATCTGTTCACAGAGGCAGTTACTTTCATTATTCTTTTATTATGTTTATTTTAATAATAATAAAGTACATACATTAATTTTAAAATGACATGATAATCTCTTTAATGACTGCAACAGTTATTTATACTTCTGGTGAAACCAACAACATTAAAGACCATGGTAAGCGCAGCTCATCAATTTCCCTTCAAATTCTGAATAGACGACCATGTGAAAATCGAAACAATTCATGACAATTAAACATATATGAATATTTTAGCAATACAATCAAGAAAATCATATCAAGTAAAATTTATCACGAAGTTAATCGATGTATCACTATTATGAATTATTATTATTAGGTCGCATGGTACACAGCTCATTTAAATGACTGTAATTAATATTACTTTTATAGTCAAGCCATTTCAAGTATCTCACCAGTATCTGCAATCTTTGTCAATGTTTGCAGATACTGATGAAATCCTGATGACCCACAAAACTGATATATGTATCTCCTATTTGGGGGCATGAATAATAAGATAAAGAATGGTTTGGAAGTGGAATGATTGAAGCATTGAGCTATTTAAGGGAAATGTTGGATTAAGTAGACTAAACAGTAAAACTTTAAGACTTCTGGTAGCCCACACTGACATATTGCAACCTACCGCACACAATGCAGTGCACTGATACCCTAACAGACACAGCTGCAAATTCTCCAAGATCTCTGGCCCTCAAAGAGATGCAAAGAAGAGTGAAAAAGATAGTCCACGATATGGCACATGCACATTTTGTGAATTGTAACGTTCATATGAAACATAAATAATACATAGCAGGCCTTGGTGTACTTGATGACAGAAATAATAAGAAAATGCTATAGGTTTGTATAGGAGGGAGAGATGATTTGCAACTGGAAAGACCTACGGCCTTGTTGAAAAGGTGGTGATTGAGTTGAACAGTTAGAGACAAAGGTATATTGAGACCGAGCAATGGAGACGGGATGGCAGTAACTGAGCTGCGTGACATAGGAACAGAGGCTGAAAAGATGAGAAATTTGGTTAAGAGAGATTGACTCCAAGGCATGGATTACATGGAAAGGCCAATCACAAGTTCGGGGTTGAAGTAGGAAGAGAAAAAGCAAAGTGCATAGAGGCTAAATTTTTTTTTAAAGTGTAAATAGATGAGCTCATCAAAAAAGTGGATAGAGAAAGAAAAAAAAGGACCATGGACAAACCCCTAAATCCTGTGGGTTTTAGCAGTAGAAGGAGTCACGCATGCAGTCTGAGCCGTGGCCACAGATTACGGCAAGCTAGGCAGGTCAGCTTGAGGGGAGGGAGAAAAGACCGTAGAAAACCCCAAAGAGGGCTGGTGAGCTCCTTTTCATAGGCTGGTGTCAAAGGTAGTCAAACTTCAGATGAATGAACACAGCACGAGAGACCAGAAAGCAAAAACTTGGAGTGAAGCTGTTTGAGGAGACTAAGCATCAAGTGTGACAAACTACGCAAGCCTGATGCTCTAGGACATTGCTCAGTCTCAGGGAACGGTATGGCCGGCCCATTGTCTTCCTGGAACAAGATGGCTGTCCGTCCATGCGTTGCCCCGGCGAAGAGCCATTAAATTAATGCCCGTAGCCGTGTCTGGACAACATCAGAGCCCGGGAAGACATTGGGAGAGTCATTAATTTTGAGATGATTTGCAGTCTTCTGGGGAACGATGATGAAGAGAGAAATAGTAAGCAAGGCTGGTCTCCCGCTGTGACCAACTCCCCCCATTGCCTTAAGGTACTCAGCTTGGAACCAGCAAACTCAGATGACTTGGGCTCCCAGTACACCTCATTGTCCAGCCGCGAAGGAATAAACAAGTATCACCTGTTAAGTCACGATTTTCCTTTGGTCTCTCAGGGCACATTGTTATACTCTCTATAACTGATTCCTTGGGAAGGCTGTCAGCAAGATTTTCTGGCATATTCTCAGGGTTGAGGGGTCTGAACTTATTCTCATAAGGCATTTCCTGTTTGCTCTGACTTGCTGGCTAATCAGCGTGGGTGGAAATACCACGTCTGGGGGAATTACAGGTGAGCAAGGGAGACTAAAGAAATCGGAAAAGGCATCCCTCTTGGGGCCCTCGCTCCATTTTTTTCAGCAGCCACATGGAATAGTGGCCCCCTGGGAAGAAGTATGACATTTCACATCGGAGAAAACATAATAAAAAGGGCTTCCCTCTTCTGTGGCTCCAGCCTCTAACCCAGGACTTGACCGCTCCAAGACTGTAAAACACCCTCCGGGGGAACAGGCTACGTGGCCTGTTCTGGTATGGGTTTTTGTTTCATTGTACTGACATTTTATTCCACTGCTGTGGAGACCTGGCTTGAGGATATAGGATAAATACTAAGTAATCCTCGGGCTGAGAATAAGAAATGAATTTCCCATCATAGTAGGTATAAAGGGAAAAGGCTTAATTAATGACTCCCATTTCCTGCCTTGTTCACACCTCGGCTCACATTCAAATAACTTGAGGGAGAAACTAGTTCAGAATCTAGTAAAGCAGAAACTATTCTAAAACTGTTAGGGTGTCAGCTCCATCGCTCCTTTAATTTGTGTATGTATTTCTATGCTGTTGCACTAGATCAATAAAGAAAACAAAGAAAAAAAATTACTGATATGTAGCCTGGCTGCCGAATGTGTAGCTTGCCAGGTGGAAGATTCAGCAAAGGAGGAACCAGAGGGACTCGCCCAGGGGACTTCAGTTCGGCGACATGTGGCTTGAACTACCAGCTAGAAACCTCAAGGAGAACTTTGGGGCACGTGCACGGCATGGATTTAGCTTTGGCGCTTTGTAACAGTGCATTTGGAACCAGTCTAGCTCTTAACGAAAGGTACCACATTAAAAATTAATGTCTTTCCAATTTGTGAAACTAGTTCCAAACTACCTCGTGGTGTATGAGGGTCAAATCCAATGAGTTAATTTGGAAGAAAAAACATGTCTGTCCAAACAGGCGTATTGCCTTTTCTACTTTCAATGGGAAATAGTTCAGGCTTTCTAATGAAAAAAAAAAAAGTGTGAGTCCTGTGAATAACAGGAACATGTTTTAATTGTTTCACAAGCTTTACTTTCAAGATGTTCCTACAAGAAGTACAGTGAAAAAGAGAGTTGAGCCAATTATACATTCAATGGAGATGTCAGCTGAGGTTTCCCTGTCCTTGGAGACTTGAAATTAACCTCAACCCCTATTCTCATCTTTAATAAGAAGCTCAATATCCTCTCTCAGATTTTCTGCACATATCTTAAATGTACCTTCTCATGGTTATCTGTATTTTTAATTAACTATTCCCATTGAACTTGTGTCTTCCTTCCCATGACTATTCTCTCGTTCTTGTCCAGTGCTCACTCATATGCCGATATAACCCACGGATTCCTTAAAACCATATCCTTAGAAGACATTTTTATGTAGCAAATGGCTATTAAATTGCAACAATACACAGAAACAAAATTTAAAACCAATCTTACTAAAAGCCCCCCTCTCATCCCTACCACCCGGAAATGTTCACGTCCAACATTTTTTCATGGAATTTTTCCCACATGCACCCAAACTTCTCCTAATTTGTCTGGAAATTTGTCCTGTTTTTGGGACCATTCTCCTCCTCATATATTTTGTTCCTTTAAATAAGCGTTAACGTTCACGCAAAGCAGTTCAACTGTCTCTTCACAGCATGGGCTTCTCCCAGAGTTTCATGGTCTTAGAACTTCACCGTTCACACGCAGGAGTAACATATTTGCTAAACAGAAGGCTACCCTCTTAGGAAAGAGTCATGCCACTCCTCTTGGAGGTGAAATGACAGTCACCTATTGTTTTTAAATGAAAACACATTTTTAAAGTTGTTTTTTCTGTGATACATACAATTAAAGTAGGGCACACAGTCAAGGACTCCTTCATGTCTACTTATTTCAGACCCTTAAAGTTGTTTCAAATAACCAACGATTCTCTTTCTAACTCTTAGTTGCATATTTGATGCCTGTGCCCAGGCTCGGACAGCCAACAGTGGTAACCCGACCTTCAGAATGACATCGAATTTGGTGTAAGCTTCTTTTAAATACATGTTACTAAGCATGTGGCCTTTCCCAAAAGATACACAAATACAATTTTTATTTATATGAGCTATAATAGGGAACAGGGTTGAATTTGCTAGCTAAAGACAATATATCTCCTTCCACCTTGGGTTCTTTATAATTATAGTTATACTGGGGGGAGGCACCTTGCAAACTGCCCCATCTGCTGCCCCTGCCGCATCCCCTAAAATCTGACCCATCAGAAACCGTTCGTTTCTAAAGAGAGCGCAGTGAATAACCCATCTTAGGTTCCCTGGGAATCATCACAAAATATTTTAGAAACTCTCACTAGAAGAATAACAG
The DNA here is from genome assembly GCF_022682495.2 of Desmodus rotundus. NCBI lineage: Eukaryota > Metazoa > Chordata > Mammalia > Chiroptera > Phyllostomidae > Desmodus > Desmodus rotundus. Next base: position 23,153,521 of record NC_071393.1, on the reverse strand, counting down.
CAGTGTATTTGGAGAACATTACATATTAGAAAGTAAGGCATATATGACTATAAGACAGTATACTGTCTTGCGTATCGTGTAAGTGCAATGAATGAAATGCTATTTCCTTCCCCCGTCCCCTCGGCTTTACTGAGATGAACATTCCTCTTCTGAGCTTCCATTCACTGAGTGTGGTTCTAGCTAATACAGAGAAAGAACAATGTCCTCTCTTCTGTATGAGAACATCTCAAATACTTAAAGATAACTATGTGCCTTTCTCTTTCTCCGTTCCCTTTTACACCCTTTGCTATTCTAACTCTCCAGCTTTCTTTCTTTGGTTTCTAGGACTTATAAAGAAAAATAGCTCGACGTTTTGTCTAATTGGCACACAATGCGGTGAGGACAGCCTCTGCTTCGCGTTGACAGTAACACCGTTAGCGCAGCCTAAACCGCCTTTTCGGTGGCCACGGCACGCCCGCAGCCTCGTCGCCACAGTTGAGCTGAAGCATCCAAATGTGTAGATGTGTAGATTCATTTTTCTTACAGATGGATTGTTGTCAGGCCTTGTTTCCCCTGTTCTGCATTTAATGCATCACTTTTAAAGTATAAGAATACACACACACACCTATGTATATAGAGAGAACTATTATATATTACATCATCTACAATGTATCTTATATATATCTTTTATATGTCATATATATCATGTATATTTTTTAAACTTCACTCTGTACTATTTGTTTTTATAAGTGCAACCTCTTAAGATCTTCTAGACTTTCTTATCTAGAATTTAATTCATTCCAGCTCCAATTTATCTAAGTCTATGCTTCTTTTTGAAACACTTTCTGTGATATTAAAAAAAACCATAATATACAGAAGCAGCAGCCTGGTGACATGCTGTTCTAAAATGTGCCAGGACCTGGTTTAATCAGATGTGGTAAGACACGCAGCCACGGAAATGACCAGCATGAAGGGACACATTTGCATGCACTGGTCTCGCGTCGCAGGAGGCGCAGGGGTCAGTCGGGAGCAGGGGGAAGCCCAGCTGGGAGCCCAGGTTGAGCTGTTTTCGAGAAGGGCCGGGCAAGGCAGGCTAAGCAGCGTAGACAGGCTTAGGGTCTAAGCAGTGTAGACAGGCTGGTTTGAGTAACTTCGGCGTGCTCTGGGACACAGCGTGGTCTCTATTTGTCCAGTACCTGGCCCTGGCGTGATGTGGGCACTAGAGGGCAGGCCACCGATTTTTTTTTTTTTAAAGGCAGGTAGAGATATGGGCTCTGAATCGGTTGGTTTGCACGTGGAATGTGCCCTGCCTGGAGGTGCGTGCTGTCTCTGGGGATTAGCTCGCCTGGCAGGGGCAGCGTGCCTGTGAGCAAGGCCCCAGATGCCAGAGCGTCCATCACAGAAAACGAGAAAACAAAGTTAATACACGTGACCCTAAGGTCTTCCAATCAAGCCACCCGAAAGGGGCACTGAGACCACAAAGGCCTCCCTGGCTGTGGGGCACACCAGGCACTGTCTAGGTACTTTCTGTAGTAACTTTAATCTTTATTATTTTCATGCAAGGGGACTATTCTTATTCAGTGATGGGCAAAGTTAAGCACCTTGTCCAAGGTCGACAAACGTGACAGTGAAAGGGGGCTGGTAACTGAGCCCACCTGGCTCCGCACAGCGGGTGTGGATACACCTGAACCAACACAAAGCCCATATAGGAGCCTGAGCCCATACTCGCCAGGATATTTGAAAGAATATCAAAATAAATTTTGCCAAAACATTACTTGCCATTGAACATGCACTCAATCTGAACTATTATGGATACTTTATCAACTCTCCTTTTCATTCTAAATTTCTAAAAAAGTGACCTAAAATTAATATGACTAAAATTTTAACAGCCTAAAAGTTCATAGTAACTTCAAATTCAATTCAAATTTTAATTCAAGTTGTCTCCCCTGTTAAGCACTTATGTCATTACTATGTACTTTTGAATTGTCTGGGGATAATAGTCAATGGTTCTTAGTCCAGTGTTTAGAAGCTGCCTTTTTTCATATATAAATAGTAAGAGAGTTTGTGTATCTCTGACCTGGTGCCATTCTTCAAGTACCTCTCAGTTAATTCCTGAATTGTTTTGACCAATTAATCTATGCCCTGAGATGTACATTGTTTACACCGAGTGACTTAAACACAATTAATACTGTCAGTTCTTTTACCAGATCGATTGTCCCTACTAAGTTTTCCTCTCCCTTCTGTGTCTCTGTTTCTCCTATTTTTATTTGAAGAATAGAGTTAAATAGTACAGAAGATAGCGAACACAAGTCGTTGAGTCATGGTAAGTCATGGTTTTTTTGTTTTTTTTAGTGAGATTGCCTTCAGTGTTTTGCCATCAAGTGTGATGTTAGCTGTTGATTTCGGACAGATGCCCTTTTCTGACTAAGGGCTGAATCTTCTAAACCTAATTTCCTTATATGTCTGTGTGCTTTTCAAAGAGAAGAAGAAAAAAACAAGAAGGATATTGATTGTCACAAATATTTTTACAGAATCTTTTGAGGTTATTGTCTTTTTATGTGACTAAGAGATATAGCACATTATAATCATTTCTCTCGTGATCATATCCCACCAGCCTTTCAGTCTTAGGGCAAATCCTACTTGGTCGTGGGGGGCTGTTATTTGAAGATACAGAAACCTGCCTTGCTAAAAGTTTAGAAGTTTTGTATCAATATTTCTGAATGAACTCATTTGTAGGTTTTGGGGTTGTTGGGCTTTTTCCTGGTGAGTGGGAAGTTTCTTGCACAGGTCTTCCTGTCGGTGTCAAGTGTAAGAAAATATGGTGGGTAACAGTCTGTTGTTCTCGTTCTAGAAGAGTGTCTGTGGCATGGGAATACCTCCTCTTTGAAAATCGAACAAATTATCCAATGATCGGAAATTTTCAGCCTGTCATTGAAGACTTTTTGGTCATTTATTTTATATTATTGCCCAAATTAAATTTTCTACTTTTCTTTAACTTAGTCTTGACCATTGATATTTTTTCCTAGGAAACCATCCATTTAATGCTTGTTACAATTATTTAGCATAACATGTTTAATGTTTTCTTGAATTAAAAAAATCTCTCTTCTTGTATTCCTATTTTAAAAATCCTTTTTATTCCCTCTTTTGCCTCGATGGGTTTTGGTTTTTGTCATTTCACTGACATTGGCGTGCTGTGTTTAAATAAACAGTTCTTGGGTTTGCTAAGAAATTCTATTCTTTTCCATTTGAATTCATTAAAAATTTCTCTGTATACTTGCTATATATTCTTTTGTTTAGGTTTATTTTGTGGTTGCTTTTCCAACTTATTGAGTTGATTACTAAATTCCTTTATTTTATTATTATTTTAATAACACAAGCATTCAAGATTATTGCCTCAGAGAATAACTTTGGCTGCATTGCACAACAATAATAAGTAACGTTTTAAAAATTCTATTATTTTTCTAAATAGCCTCTTATTGTAATTTTGGTTTCTTTTTTGTTCTAATAGGTTTTTTAAAAAATGATTTAAATTACTACATTGCTGGGGTTTACTTTTACTTGTTTTTTTTTAATGTTGGTTATTAATTTACAGTTCCTATATTATGACAGGATACCATTTTCCTGCCCAATTTCTGACTTGAGAATTATATTTTTTTTACCTAGAATCAAATCAATTTTTATAACTGTTGAAATATGAAAATGAGATGTATGCTTAGGGTGTAGCATACAAAATTCAACATATCCATGAATTAAAATGTATTACAATATTAAAATTATCTATGTCTTCAATACATATTTTAATATTTCCTGTAACAACCATGTTCCAATCCATTTCTCATTTATTCATTTAGCAAGTGTCACTAAGCACCTTCTTGTGCCAGGTCACCCGTCGGTACTGGGGACACGGTGGTAAGTTTGTCCCCAGAGGGGGCGCACCTCTAGGGACAGGAACTGAACACTGAGCCATTGAGGGAACTAAGCCACCCACGGTCACCCCAGAAGAGATGTAAGAGTTGGTTGTATGCACGCCCCCTTTTTAACATAAATGCAAATGATTCCATAGCTACTGTGCTTTCTATACACACGGATTTATACTTTGCTTTATACCACTTTTCTTTCCATTTTAGTTTTACGTTTAGTGCATCTTTTTTTATTGTGTCTCCATGGATGTTACAGTGACCAAACTGGGACCCCCAGCCAGACGTTTCTAATGGCTTCAGTTCTCCCACAACTGCCCTTGGCTTCTCCTTCAGTGTCGTGAATTCTTCCTTAATACTGAGGATGGAGTTTACTCGTTTTGCTTTGCTTTTCTGCCCTCTGTACACATTCCAGCCTCCCCCACCGCAGACTGCCTCGCCCTTCTTTATCAGACACCTCGTGGGCAGACTTCTTCTAGTCCTCTGGGCCTCGTCTGTTTGCAACCTGCTCCAAGAAGGCTGTTGCCTGCGTGAACCACCCCCACACCTTTGTGCTGCCTCTCTCCCTTCCTGCCCAGTCCTACTCTAAGGACCAGTGGAGCCAGCTCGGTCCTCAGCCAGGCACCGCCTGAGAGACCAGGAATGATGGGGCTGCGACTAGCTTCCATTTCTCAGTCAGATGGACATGAGGCCTACCCACGGCATCTAGACCCTGACCCTCTCTCCAAGGCTTCCTGGTACAAGCTTTGCTTCCCTCCCTCCCTGCTGCATGCCCTCTGGCTTCAGTCCTGCTCTTTGAGATTACTTCTAAATTATTACCTGTACTCAAAGCCTTTGTCTCAAGCTAGGCTTTCTGGGAAACCCAGGCTGGGACACCTCTCTTGCTCACCTTGCTCTGCACATAGCTTTTAAATCTATGAGCTTTAAAGCATCTTTTTCAAATCTTCATGTTTTTTCCACACTTACACTACCTAGCATTATTCCTACAGCCTGGGGCCGCTCTTTTGTATTCTCTTGATGTTTATTCTCCTTCTTCAATATTCAATCCATGTACTTTTAAAACAATGAACCTGACTTTCAGCTATATCCGTTCCTTTAGATTTATACCCCTCTTCTTTATCATTAGAATAATTTCTGATTATAGGGTTCCTTCCGAGTTTTCTTACCATCCTAGCTCTCTTAAGCTGTGTTATCTTTCAAGCCTCTTTCTTTGGGATCTCACACACACATCCACACAAGTTCTCACTGTTTTTAACCTTGCTATTCTGAAGTCAAGTCTACGTGTTTCTAGGCTTTCCTGAATCTCACAAGATTACTTTCTGCAAGATGCTTGCTTGCCCCTCCCTCTCTTGACGGGGACCAGAAGTGTATCAATGCAGGATTAAACCAGTGCGACACTTTTCCTCTTGCGACTCTCTTTACCACTTAAAATAAAAAATCAGAACAAGTCATGTTATGACTTTAACAAGATGATTCACTTGTAAAAGATTCAAGTTTTCGAGGGTTTTCAAGCACTGCCTCGATAGTCAAAACATCCCATTAGGTCAGTATCTCTCCCCTGAGAAGGTGTGCGCTGTGTTTAAGGTGCATCTGAATGGTTTGGAGAGGCTGCAGCAACCTTCTGCCACTACAACACTTGTATTTATTTCTGCTTTCATCTTACACTCAAATACGTGCCATCGTGCTCCCACCTTAAGGTGAAGATTCCTGCTGATGTGCATATCTTTCCACGGTTCTATTCTCCTGCCATTTCTGTTAGATTAGTTTTGTTGACACAAGGTATCTTCTCTGTTAGTCCATGTTCAAACCCCAATAAATTTCAGTGCTACTTCAATGACAGATATAGATGATACAGATATAGCTATTGTTCCTGTTAGAGTTGTTATTTTCTCAAAGCCTTCCCCATCTCCACCCCTGCCAAGCAATGCCTTTCGCTATGCATGGTATTAATTTTGCAGTTTGAGCTGGGCCTTCCCCAGCCTTTTCCTTCCATGTGTACTTTTTAATTTTGATCACGTTGATGAGTCCAGGTGTTTCAGGGATGTTCTCCATCTTTCCTCCGACAACATCATTCCTTTTTAATGAGCCATGATGCAGAAAAACAATTGTTTTCCTTATTATTAGTGTAGTGTAGTCAGCAGATTATTTCTCATATCTTCCTCCTAGTAGTAATAAAAGTTACAACTACAGTTATAAGTAATTGAGTTTTTTTGGATGCACCAGACTTAGTGTTTTTATGTACATTTTATCTAATCCTCATAACAGCCGTGACAGATGAGGAACCCTGGGCCCTCTCCCAGTTAATGAGACTGAGTTCTCATAACTAGGAGGTGGGGGGTCCATCCTTCACCCTAAATTTGTCTGATTTCAAATGCTATTCTCTTCAAACTACTGGAACATATCTGCTGATTGTGCTTGCAAAGTTGTTTTGGTGTCCATCAGGTACTTTTCCCACAAGGAAAATAGGAGAGAAATATATTTTTAAAGACTGGGTGTTCAGTCTGCAGTCAGGTATTCCAATTCAATAAAGTCATTTGTTATTTCTCTTTTAACTCCGCATTTTCCCTTGTGAACCAGGAAATTAGGGCCCAAGTGTTTGGTGACGTAAGTGCGTGAGGAAGGCTGCGTGCTTTGCAATTCACATCGGCCATGCCTGTGGCCTCGTAGTTACACATCTTGTCCTCTTGGGCCCCCACAAGATCTCCTACCCCTGCTCTGTTCCTCCGTGTAGCCCAGGATGCCGCTGCTTCTGCAAACATGCTGGCTCAGTCTTCTATTGGAAAATACCCCGATCTCTTAGGTTGACCTTTTGTAGTTGTCATAGTTAGTACCCAGTGGCAGAAGTCCAGACTAAAGCGTGCATGACAAATGAGTTAATTGATAATGAAAATAGTTGAGCATTGTTAGGTGATGTTCAAATGAAAGACTTTAGACGTAGATTCCTCCTGCCCACTTACAAGTACACGAAAAGATAATGGAAAATTATATTGTCATTCAAATGAATGTCATTATTACTTAAAATTTTATTTAACTCATTCTTCCAGGACTCTAGATTCTGACATGAATGATACATTTATTCCACACTGTCAAATGGAGTCCCTGTTAAATCCAGTCAATACAAAGTCAGAAACTCTGATTCTTTTTGTGGAGTTGATTTTAAACCAAAGGACTTTGCATATTCTTCCAAGTTCCACCATTTACTAGCTACGTGTTCTTCAGCAGATCATGCAGACTCTCAGTGTCTCAGTCTTCTCATCTTCTACAGCGCTGTACCTTAATGTTGCCACCTAAGCCCACAGTCCCCTTGGAATGTCAAATATTAATTCTGTAAATTAGTGAGGATTTCTGTGGATGCTCTAAAAATCTTTGTAAACGTCGTATCTTTTGCTGCAGGGCCACTGTGGTAGTGGGATGGTCATTAGCTCACCAGGTTGCTCAACTCTGCAGTTACTTTTTTCGGACAAGTATGCACATGGTTTCAGACCTCAGTCTCTCCGTCTCTGAAAACAGCTGCTTATTATCTTTTGCAGAATCTGCCTTCTCTTGCTTGTGAGAGCAAATACTTGATAGCCAATAAATAAGGGATTGGCTTATTTTTCTTCCCAAAGAAAAGTAAATTTATACTTTTCTTCCCAAAGAAAAGTAAATTTATACTTTTTTCCCTCATTGAAACCAGAAAATACATCTCAGTTCTCCATACAATGACTTAGGTAAGAAAGCCAGGATTTAAACCCAAGTCTTCTATGCTAAATCTTATTTTTATTCTCTACACTATTATTCTCATGGGAAATAGATATTTGCAAACATATTTATTGAAAAAATTGCAAGTACCTAACCCAAAGCAGTAAAGGTGAAGAGAAAGTGGGGGTCTAGGCAGGAACCTGAATAAGGTATGGGAAATTCTACTTGGAGTTCCACACTGTTGAGCTGGGCGGATGCTGTGGACATGGGAGCTGGGAGGAAGAAGGTCCCAAGTGGAGACCCACAGAATCGGGGGGGTGGGGGGACAGCTGTGGGAGGACAAAATGAACCTGGTTTTAAAATTTGTCTTAGGGCGACAGTATATATTCTTGAAGTTCTCCATGGATCGAAATCCGAAACATTATTCAGGAGAGACCTCTCTCTGTTACTTATACAATCAAGCTCCAGTTTTACTTTGTAGGGGAAAAAAAAAAACATGGGAAGTATCCAGCAACCACAGTTTCTGATACCTATTAATGGATGAGGAAGGGAGAGGGGAATAGAGATAGCGGTGGTGTTTGGCCTTGGGACATCATGCAGAACCCACCTCCTTAGATTAGATATCCCTGGTGGACCAGATCCTAGTTTGCTGCGTTAATTGCTGTTTCATAATATAAAATTTAATTATCTCTATTATTTTACAATAAGCTTTTCTGCCTTGGGGCCTCTGGCAGAGGGTACAATTAGTAACAAAGCTAATAAATAAAGAAATAAAATGGTTCATTTCCTTTTCAGGAGGAAGTTGTGCTTTGCTCTGTATGCTTTCAGCTTAGGGGAATTCACTTCTGCTTCCACACACACACATTTGTTCTCTGGCTCAGAGGAGGCGAAGGAATCTTCCAGAAGAAGTGCTTCAGGAAGGCTGGCACTCTGGGGCTCCAGGGCCATAAGCCACAGGAACCAGCATACTCCCTGTAGCAGGGACAGCTGGAAACAGGTCACATCTCCTCTCGAGCGCTGAGAGCCGCTTCTATCCCTTCATGCTTTTATTATTGCATCCCTCCTTCCGCCCCCACTTTATTTATTTAGTCCAAGAAGCATAGAATTAAGAGACCTAACCTTGATTAATCCTTTACCCACTTACATTTTGTTTAAGCAAAAAAATTTAATATTAGCCAAAGCAGTCTAGCAGATATAAACCATAGCTTTTGAGAGATGAAACAATTTCATTGAAAACATAGTTAAAGTCAAACACTAAGCAGATCGTGCACATGGTTTAGTAGAAGCAGAGTAGATGAGATGTATTTATCACTAAATTGTCCAGACTTTGGAGAACATATATTATAGGGTCCTCCTTCCAAATATATACTGCAGACCTCAACATCGTGCATTCAATGAGCATTTTATAAGCATGGATTATGCACGATCTCCAGGTCTAGTACTACGGAAGGTACAAAGACATCTGGGACCAGACCTAATAAACCGGGAGTAAATACAAGAGCGATGCAAAATTATATTGCAAGCCAGAATATAGGAACTCCTGGAAAATAAGAATAAAATTAAATGTTCTGTCAAAGAGCACATCAGATCTGGTAGAAGGACTGGGAAGACTCAATCGAAGAGGTGGTGCTTAAAGTTGGCCTAGAGAAGAGTGAATGATCAACATTCATCAACACGAATGAATAGGAAGCATGATATTGAGCAAAAAATTACAAAACGTACATTTAATACAGTGTCTATACATTTTAAAACCTTAAAAATTAATATGATGCATAGAATGCATACACAGAGGGAACTAAAAAGAAAATTAAAGGTGTGATTATCATTAAAATTAAGAAAAATGAATGGGGAAAGGCAACACGATGTATTTGGGGTTGAGACCCAGAGCAACAGCTTCTAGGGAACCAGCAATGAATTTTGACTTAACTGGTGGTTCATAGGTGTTGCTGTAGAAATACCCCTTAAATTGTATATAACTGTACGTATGTTTTATGTAGATTTTTCCATATGCATGATGCACTTCAAAATAAAAGGTTGAAATACACCTTTACAGTTGATTTTTAAAATAGTATTGTAAAAAAGAGAATGGTTTGCTATTCTAAAGATCAAACTATTTGTGACAATGAGATTTTATTATAACTCTATTAGGCCTTATATGATTAAAGCTGAATTAAAAATAATCACGTAACACATTTGCATTTCACCACGAGGAGGGAGCATTTACACCCAAAGATAATGTCAACAGAGATTTAAAAAATAAAAAGGGAGGATGACTCTGAGGCTTTAAGGTTGGACAAATTATGTTGAATAGAGTTTTTTTTTAAAAAAAACACAAAACCAACACCAGATATCACAATTTAAATAGCGATAGAAGGATTTAGGGCTATATTAAAAGTCAAGGGGTCTAAATATAGTCAGGTGTTTAAAAGATGACCCACATAATATTTTCTCTCTCTCTTCCTCTCTCTCGCTCTCTCTCTCTCTCATTCTGGCTTTTCTCTGAGCATCCCCTTTACTCCTCTCTTCTGCCAAATTTCTGAGTACGAAGAGGGTATAAGACTGAACCTGTGTTGGTTTTAACTCCAAATCTTTGGAGGGACCAAATTCTGATATATATATATCACTCCTGGTTCTACCAGCCATGGCACAAATATGGTATTACCCATTTACCATCTACCAATCTCTTCATAACTCAGCCGAATCCCCTGGAATGATTTTCACCTCTACTATGCAAAAACCGTCCATAGCATGGCACCCACTGGATATCGTTTGCACTAAGAACTGTCCACCCTGAATATTTCAAGTCTAATAAATTATTTATTTGACCCCCATGTCCTATATTTCCCCCACAGTCTCTCTTCCAGTTGATAGAGTTTTTGACTTCGTTGGGACTCAATCCAATTGACCCTCCTCACCCACTGTGTACTCATGAATGGCTTGCTTTCCTCCCTAACTGGACTTTTAGTTAAGTCACATTATTTGTGCTTTTATTAGTGACCTAGTGTTCCTCTTTGTGAAGTTCCGTTACACTTATTTTGTTATTCCTTAGCCTTGGGCAAATGCTACAGTTTGTGTAACAATTTCCTTTCTTCAAGAGTGTATTTGTCTCTTGGGTGTAGAATTTTGGGATTCCAATATCCTTCTTTCAGATTATCACAGCTCTGTTCTCGTCGGTTCAGTTGGCAGTGCTTCTACTGGTATAACATTTTCAAAAATCTTGTGGATTTTCCATGGATGGCATGGGGACCTACATCATGAAACAGAGGAGTCTTCATAGAGCTTTCCTGTGTAGTTCCATCTCTGTCCCTTGTTTCTGCTGAGATGCTTGAGTGGACCCATTTGTCACATACTTAATCTCTTCAGCAAGTGATTGTCTAGACACAGCATTGTCCTCTGTAGGGCACAGTTTTCTAACAGTAAATCTGGTGCTGTTGTCCCATTTTCTCCCATCTGGATAGGCTGAGAAATTCCCAAATCATCAAGTTTTAATTTCATTTTGATTAAATTTCCCTTCAACTTACCTCTTTTCTCTCACCTTTTACTATAATAAGCAACAACAGCGATAACACAAAACCAAACAAAACAAGGCCAGGCTGCACCTTCAACATTTTCCTTGGGATTGTTCTCCATTAAATAGCTAGTTCCATCATGTACAAATTCTGCTTTTTACACAAGTGCAGAATGTAGTTCAGCCAGTTTTCTGCCACTATACATATATAACCTATCCCTTAAACACAGAAACTTTTCCACTGTGTTCCTCACTTCTGTCTGAATGTTCACCAGAATCACTATCTATCCACCAACCATCTCTGAAGGCAATCTAGGCTTTTTCTCTCATGCACCTCAAAAGTCTTCCAGCCATTATCCATTATCGAGTTCCCAAGCCACTTTCACAGTTTTAGGTATTTGTTACAGAAAGGCCCTGTACTTTCTCAGTACCACAACCTATATTGTTTTCCCAGGGCTACTATGACAAATTATCACAGCTGGGTGGCTTCAAACAAGAGATACACATTCTCTCACAGTTCTGAAGGCCAGAAGTCTGACATCCAGGTTGGCAGGGCAGCACTCCCCCAAGGGGCTCTTGGGCAGAATCTTTCTCCTGGCCTCTGGTAGCTGCTGGCAATTCTTGGCATTCTTTGATTTGTGATTGCATCACTCCAACCACTCCCTCCATTGTCATGTTGCCTTGTCTGAATACATGTTTGTTTTGGAGGTGTTTTCTTCCCCTCTGTGTGTCTACCTCAAACCTTGTTTTATCTTTCTTTCATAAAGATACATGGGATCGAATGTGAGGGCAACCCAAATATATAATCTGGGGTGAATTTATCTTCTCAAGGTTGTTAATCCCACTGTTTGCTATAAAAGGTAATATCCACTCTATTGCCACATAAGGTAATATTTATGTATTCCAGGAATTAGAATGAGGACCTGTCTCCTGGGGGCCCACCATTTGGCCTTCTCAAGACTGGATAGCAAGCATTTCTAAACACAGTATTATCATCATGCAGATTGGCATCTTTTGTATCTTTTAAATCAAAGCTTGACCCTTACTGAGAGTCAGTACAATCTTTATTTCTATAAAGATAACCTTATTTCTGCTTTCTTCAGAGATGGTTCCAAAATCTTTTCAAATCTCAACTCCTCAACCATCTACCCTGCTTTCAGCAGAGAACTTTGCCTCATGTTTTAGGAAAATTAAGTTTACTCAGTACATGTTTCTTAGGAGTCTCTATTATCCATTCATCCACTGTATTAAACAATGTACTTGAACTGTCCCAAGTGTTTAGGATACACCTGTGAATTTAAAAAATAAAGAAATAAAAACAAAAATGAGCAACAATAAAAATTAAGTTGCCTGAGGATAATAAGTAAATATAATAAGATACAAGCATGTACATGTTATATGATGATAAGTACTGTGGTAAAGAGCAAAGGGCAAAGAGCTGAATGGTCTGGAAAGAGTAGGTACTAAAGTCGGAGAAGGTGAAACTGGAGCAGAGTGGAAGGAGGCAAGAAAATTAGCTAAGTATGGGGCAAGAGCATGTAGAGTTAGAGAAGGAAAGGAGCAATGGGCCCATGAACGAAGGATGCCTGATGTGTTCAAGAGCCAATGAGGAAGCCAGTGTGGCTGGAACAGAGGAAGCCAAGTGGAGTGTGTAGTGATGCTGTCGGAAAGGTAAGGGGTGGGGCGAAAGCAGATTGTAGAGAGCTTGTCAGTGAGTGCAGTGAGTTGGGGTTTTACTCTGGCAGAAATAGGAAGTCATTCTAAAGTTTTAAGCAGAGAAGTAATATGACCCAACATTGACTTTTAAGGGGCAACTCTGGCTTCTGCGTTAGACTTTGGGGGCTGAGGGGAGGCAAGTTTAAAAGCAGGAATACTGGTTAGGAGACCATCACAGTAAATTACAGTAGGGGACAGTGACTTAGATCACCATCTTTTTGAAGATAGAAATGATGGAAGTTGCTAATAACATATTAGGAAAAAAGGGTTATGGGTATATTGGGCAACTGGAAAGATGGAGCTGTTCTCATCTGGGTCAGAGAAGACTAAGGTGAAGAACGACCTGGGGGTGGGTGGCTTAGTTTTGGACACAGTGTGTTTGAAGGTCTATTACGCAATCCAGTGGGTATGTCGAGGAGGCAGTTAGATACAGGAATCTAGGTATACAAGTCCTGAATTCAGTAGAGAGCTCTGAACTGGAGCTACCACTTCCATATCGTCTAAATCTTCATCCATTAGTCCTTTCTCCTTTCTAGGCCAGGGCAAGAAGTGGCACCCTTCCCAAGTCCAACACTAACCTATGCCCTTAATTCCGTCCTTTACATCTGTACTCCAATTTGTTCCTTCAATTATTTTTCAATTTTCTTTTGCATCATGAGTTGCTGATTCTACTTTGGCTTTTTCACTCATGCCAAAAATTGATGAGAGTCTTCTGTACCCAAATCCATGTAAACAAATAGAAAAATCTTTAAACTGCTGTTAATCCTGCTTCACTCTCTGGCCTGTTTTTCTCTCTTCCATCCTTCAAGATTCAAAATCTTGGAACAGTTGTCTATGTTGATGTTCTAACTTCCATGATTAGATCGTGTAATATTGCACCACGAAGGCCTTTCTCTATTCCATGACCTGTTTTTTATCCTAATTTTTTAAACCATGACCAAACTGGGAATATAACAGCAGCCAATCATCTCCTTTCTCCAATCTTCATGCGTTACGATGAGGATGTAGGTGTGGTCTAAAGCCATGGCAAGGTTAAGAATTGGACCATGATGCTTTAGAATCAACTGGAAGAACCCCAATAGCTCTCTATTGACTCACTCTGTTTTCGCCACCAGTAGTCTTTGTGCTAGTTCTCAAATACTCCATGCTGTAGCCTCAGTGCCTTTGAACGTACTGCCCTAAAACTCCTTTCCCTCCACTCCCTCACTTCACACAGCTCTTTGCTCAGCTAAGCATACATCAGAAAGGCTTTTTCAACTGCCCTGTCTAAACTAGCACCTCCATCACTTCCCATTGCTTCGCCTGCTATTTTTCCTTCATTGACAGTTTTACTACCTAGCATTTCACATATTTGGTTTTTTAAAATATTTTATTAAATTTATTGGGGTGACATGGGTTGATAAAATTATATAGGTTTCAGGGATACAATTCTATAATACATCATCTATATATTATATTGTATGTTCACCACCCCAAGTCAACTCTCCTTCCATCACCACTGATCCCCTCTTTCACCTCTCTTACCTCTCCCCACCACCCTTTCCCTCTCGTAATCACCATACTGTCATCTGTGCTTGTGAGTTTTTTTCTTCCTTTTTTTTTTGCTTAATCCCTTCACCTTTTTCACCCAGCTCCCAACCCCTACCCCCTAGCCCTCAGTCTGCTGTCTGCATCTACAAGTCTGTTTTGATATCTGACTTCCACACTGAATTGTAAACTCCGAAAGGAAGAGCATTGTCTCCTCTGCAGCTGTGCCCCTAGCATTTGAAACGAGGCCTGGCACATAAGAGGGTCTAATAATGCTAAATGAATGCATCTGTGGTTGAGAGATCTTGATAGATTCAATAGCTCTTGTGCCCAAAGAGTTGACAGCAAACCTGGCAAATAAATGCCCTGAAAATACCTTGCCCTCCTTGATGGCCATTAGGACCCTGTGCTGAATGAGGACTGAAGTAAAAAATTAAAGAAAACAACAGCACTAAAGAAGAGTCTTCCTTTCCACTTCAAGTAAATCTTATAAAGGATTTGTAATTCTTACTTAATCTGAGAGCCATGCTTAAAGTGGAGTTTCCATCATCCCTTTAAGGCTTCTCCAAATCAAAAAAAAAAAAAAAAAAAGGAACAAACACAATCAATAAAAAGTGGGCTTGCAAAGCATATGTAGTATCAGGATAAATTTCTTTCCAGCCACTATTCTTGCCCTTTCTGCCCATCTAACTACATTATCCCTCCAATCGGGAGCCACCATTATTGAAAAGACGAGTAAAAGGTATTTTGATGTAGTTGATCATGGGGAAGGTGTTTCAAGACTCAGATCTAATACAAAAGGCAGTTCAAGTGCTAGAATGGAGAGGTTCTACTTAGTTTCACTAGAAGGAAGAGAATTGGCAAGGGTGGAACAGAGATGAGATTTGGAGGGGGGTGGAGGAAAATTCAAGGGGTATCTAAGAACAACAGTTATGAGAAGGTAAGTGAAAAAGTCTCCTACTTATGGATGCTATTTTCAACCTTCAGCTCCATGTATGACAAAGGCTCTCCAGAAGCCCAGCCCTCATGCCCCCATGCCAATCGGCTCCCTCATTTTCTACCGGCATCACGTATGAACAACTGATGCATGTGGCTCGTTTTCTTTAAGCTTTCATAAAGCATTGCTTGGTGAGCCCATCCCACTGTGTTCACATTCTGTTTACCTACAATACTCTTATATGATATGGAGTCAAAGAGCATTTGAAAGTGGGATGAAAGAAAATGAAAGCTCATCTTTACCTTGAATCACATATCAGGTACCGAAATTAGATCTCACCTACTGAGAAGGGAGAGAGCCTGTGTCACCCAACAAAGCTCATCCCCCTTGGCACATCCAAAGCCTCATGTCCATGTGCCCCCCGGCTTTGGCACCAGGAGTTCCATGGCTGTGCCCAGGATAAAAGCTCTGTCCCCAGCTTGCTCTCAGGCAAAGACAGCCAGCTTTTAATTAGGAGTAGGAGCTGTTGTTAGATTTGTAATTATTTTTTTGCTATGCTTGATGGCATGATGTGTGTTACATATTTAATTAAAGAGGATCTAATGAGTACTTCTAACAGGCCTGGGGTCAGAAGAACCACTGCAGAGATTCATGCAAATGAGCCAGGCTTTACAGCCCCCCTAGGGAGACAGTGATGTGGTCCAAAATGGGATAGTCAGCAGGAGCCCATCAGTTTTCCCACAGGAAAGTCCCAAGGGAGGCAGGCAGACAGGTGGGGAGTGGAATTTGCAGGCTTTGTGTCTAGGCCAAGGAAAAAGTCTAAAGGTGTCGTGGGGTTAAGACTGAAGTCAATGAAATGAAAAGTACACTTAGCATAATGCTCTCCAGTTCCATCCATGCCATTGCAAAGGGTATAAGCTCCTTCTTTCTCTCTGCTGCGTAGAGCATTATGCTAAGTGAAATAAGCCAGGTGGTGAGGGACAAATACCATATGATCTCACCTTTAACTGGAACATAATCAACAAAAGAAAAAAGCAAACAAAATATAACCAGAGACATTGAAATTAAGAACATTGTAACAACAGCCAGAGGGGAGTGGGGAGGGGATAGTGGGGAGAGGGGTCTATAGGAGCTACTATAAAGGACACAAGGACAAAATCAAGGGGGAGGGTAGAGGTGGGAGAGGGAGGTGGGACTGGCTGGGGTGGGGTGGAGGGATGGGGAGAAAATGCAAACAATTGTAACTGAATAAAAATAAATAAATTAATTAAAAAAAAAGAAATGAAAAGTACAAATGAGCCACTTCAGCCAATAGCCTAGGCCAGAGAGCAATGCAGGAGGACCAAGAGCCCTGGCAAACGCTTTGGACATAGGGAGGTAGATCGGGAAAGAGTGAAGGAAGGAGAGATAAAGTAGAGTGTGCTAGGACATTTAGACTTTTATTTTATGGGAAAGGGGTCATTCACTGTTTTTATACACACTTTCTTCACTATGTGCTATTCTTATGTTATAGCACTTGTCTCGTGATTTATTTGCAGACATATCTGTGTCCCTTTGGATTCCAAACTGAGTCCTCGAGAGGGAGACCCTTCTATCTCTCTGCTCCCAGGGCTCCCACCAAACTTCCTCTGTGACACCCGGTCACTCACTCTTCTATAACTGCCCCCTGAGTTTCTGTCTCTTCTGCCTGAGAGCTGATGGAGTGTGAGAAATTTTTGTTATGTTTTCCGTGTTATTTTTGTCTTGTTCATGTTTATATGCCTAGTGTCTAGCAGTGTCTGGAATGTAGCATGCCCTCGGACAGTTATTATTAAGTGAATGAATGAATAATCCAAATGCAATCAGTCCGATTTAAGGCCCGTCTCAGCGCACTTACTGCATCCAAAACAATCAAATTTGCCCTGAAGGCATTAAAGAGTTTAGATTGTTACTAAAACTCAGTGACTAAAGCAAACGAGGAATGAAGTTATATTGCATATGATGCTAGAAGACTTAAACTAAGATATAGGATAAGAAATGTAATGCTTTGTCCTTGACTGGATCTGAGTTTTGAAAAAAACAGCTATTAAAGTAATTTTTGAGATAATTGTTGGATAGTAGGTATTAGATGATACTGAGAATTTTTTGTTAGCATAATAGCATTGTGTTGCATGGGAGATTATCTTTGTGATGACTCTTACAAGGAGCTAAAAAGTCTCTGAAACTCGCCCCATGGAGAGGAGAGGATCTACACCCCTTCCCTTGAAAATGGGCGTGTCTATACCTGCTCTGGCCCGCAAGCTTCAGTGGAAATGATACTGCCAGACTCCAAAGGCTGCATCAGAAAAACCTATGAGGTTCCACCTGCTTCTCCTGCGATGGCCCTCCCTGTTTTGATACACTCTTTCTCAGAAGCCAAATGCCATGCTATGAGACACCCAAGCCACTTGGAGGGGCCACATGTGAGTGCTCCAGGTCATTGGCCCAACAAAAGCCAGATTTTGAGTCATTTCTGGGTTTATCTGCACAGGCTGACAGATAATTCCAGCCCCAGCTGGAAATCCCAGGTGTTGTAAAGCAGGGGCCAGCCATCCCTCTATGCATTCCTGACCCATGGAACCTGTGAGTGCAATAAAACAGTGCCTATGTTGTGCTACTAGTTTTGGGATCTGTTTATCAAAAATAGTAGTTGCAGTGGTCTTCAATGTTTTTTTTTGGAGATGCAATTTAAAGATTTTAGGAATGGGTGCCATGATAGCTTTAGCTTACTTTTAAATGGTTCCTGAAAAATATGTACAAAGACAGCCGGAGAGACCAAGCAAATTTAGCAATATATCGGCAATTGTCAAATATTAGACAGTGAGTGTGTTGTTATTTATTAAACTATTTTCCTACTTTTCTGTAAGCTTTAACATTTTATTTTAAAAATGTTTTGAAACATTTCTTTTTTTCCCCAAAATCTTGTTATGCAGGAAAACCTAAATTGATCAACCATGCATCTCTTTGATCTCTTGAAAATCCCTTCATAACACCCTCTCTTTGAATGGTCCCACCTCTGCCTCCCTCTTCCTCCAGAAGCTCGTGTGCCTTGGTTGTGCCTTTCCCCGTGAACAGAATACTGGGCCACCTCTCTTTCTTGAGATCTGTCATTTTACAAAGCAGAAGGGATTAGGGTTGTAATGACTAACACTTTAATATGTTTTCCTTCAAATTAATGACAAAATTTTTTAAAGACTTTTAGAAATTACTAAGATTAGTAAAACAGAACAGAAGACCTTCATTAATATAATATTTAAGAGCAAAAGACTTTTTGCCTTCAAAACTTAAAATTTCCACAGCAAGCAAGATTAATATTCTCTATCAATAGAGAGCAAAGCGTTTCTCTCACTCATTGTAGGGCAAATCAATCCACCCTCCCCCCCGAAAAAAAGGAACATTTTAAAAAGCTTTGATCAAAAAAAAGCGTTCTGCCTCTACTCTGAATTCCAACCCCAGCTTTGCTTTGTCATATAATTCACTCACGATGTTCCAGTTTGAGCCCCTGGTCACTTCCCAGCCAGCTTCGTCCCTCTCCCTGCAAGGCCACTGCTCCCCTGGGGAGCAGAACCAGGTCAACTTTCGTACCACACTGCTACTGTAGATGAAATCTCTTACATGACTAATATTTCTAAATGCTCCTCCCACGTGGCCACATAAACGGAAACCTACCTTCCCCCCCAATAATACTATGTTCTATACATTCTTTCTGACAATAATACAAAATTTTAAAAACAATAACAAAAGCTAATTTTTATTGAGTATTTACTACATAGTGAGTTTATGCTATTTTTTCATTAACTATTTCAGTTACTATATATAGTAATCCGATGAGGTACATACCCCCATTATCACTATTTTAGAGATGAAGAGACGGAGCAACAAGTGGTTGAGTAATTCACCCATGATCACCCAGCCAGGAAGACACAGAACTAGGATAGATACCAAGTAATGTGACCCAAAACTCCTGCTTCTAACCATCAGGCATTATTGTCTTCTCTACAGGCCTTCCAACAAGCTCCATTTCTGCACCTGCCATCCCTGCACCTAGAACTGGAGAAGGGATCAGGTTACGCAAAATGCAGCGTCCAAACCAATGTCCCCACATCATCCCCAGACATCTGCCAATCTCGGAAGCCCCTATCACATTGTCTTCGTTATCCACACAGCTCTGGGACACTCGTATCTTTCTTGACTCAATGTGTGAATGCCGTTACGTTTCTGCGATTGTCTGCTGATCCTATATGCCAACACACATGCCAAGCATCGTGGAACTCTGGCATCTTCAGGGAGTAGCTGATCTTCTTACCATCACATCCACACATCCCAACCTCCTGGAATTTATTCTTCTCCCTCTACGGTCTTGAACGTGTAACTGTTCCTTTCTGATTTCTCCCTCCTCACCTTACACTTACTTCCCTTTTGCCTTTACTTCTACTAACCTTGTTTTTGTTTAGTCCTAAGTCCCAGTAACCGTGCCATTCCTTGTTCCCCCTATAACTCATTACGTCCATTCTTAGCTCACTCCTCTCCCCTCTCACGCTAATGCCATCAGTGCTGAGTCACTTTACCACCACCCTCAAATGCCTTGCTATCATTGCCATGTTTCTCCCTGGCAGCTCTCAACTTTAGGAAACTACTGGTGCTTTTTCTACACACCCTTCCAGGTTGTGAAATGCAACTGGAGAATTTTAGAGAAACATCTTTCATCTTTGTTGACCACATGTCCTTTCAATTCAACACAGTTGGTCTCTTCACCTCATCTGAAATCTCTCTCCTACTTATATCAACCTCTTATTTTATTTTTCCTGGAAGGTGCTGGAAATCTATTTCCTCATCCATCTAATTCACCCCACACTCCAGCAGAAGACTCAGAGAATATTTGTGTAATCTGCCGAGCCTAGAATGCCTTTCTGTGCTCGCCTTATCACTCCAAGCTCTTATAGCAGAAGCAGCACCTGCTTATTCTTAAGATCAAGTTCACCACTTAGATTCTTTTCCCACCTCTTCCTCCTTTCTCAAAGATCTTGCTCTGCCAAAAATCTCCCCATCTTCTGCCTTATGCCTTTCATCATTTTCTCTTCTCTGGTTCTTTTTGCTCTGTTTCCAAACAGGTCTCTATCTCTCATCACCCACAAAATACAGTGTCCTTCTGCTCTCTTGTTATTCCATCTCTTGATGCCTTTAACCCTCTTGCTGCCTTCTCCCCTCGACACAGTTGTGTGTCCCCTTCTACTCCCCACCTTTAGCAAAGACAACTGCATTTACATCCTCACCGTCCCCCAACTAGCTGTCTCCTACAGCGGTTCTCCTACAGTCTCCTATAGCAGTTCTCTCCAGCCTAACAGTGATTTCTGAATTACTAAAGCCAAAGATTGTTTCTTAGTTCTTATTCCCTGACTTCTTTCTCTTAAGCATCTAATTATCATCCATGTTATGAAATTCTAGCCCATACAGAAATCCTTGCTCTCTCACTCTCTCTCTCTTTTTTAATTATCTGGTCCCGTAAGATCCCTTGCCTTTCCCCCTTTCCTAATCTCCTTCAAACCCAAGTTTTTGTAAATTTATATGTAAATATATACATTCAGGCCCTGCCTTTTTTTCCTGTGGATCTCTAGTCTGGCATTTCCAAGTATTCCCAAATATCTCCATGAATTGCACAGACATTTTTTTAATTTTAATTTTTTATTGTTATTCAATTACAGTTGTGTGCCTTTTCTCCCACCCCAGCTGAATCCCCCTCCCTCCCCCACCTCCACCCTTCCCCTTGATTTTGTCCATGTGTCCTTTATAGTAGTTCCTGTAATCCCCTCTCCTCACTGTCCCCTCCCCACTCCCCCCTGACCATTGTTAGATTGTTCTTAACTTCAATGTCTCTGGTTATATTTTGTTTCCTTTTTTCTTTTATTAATTATGTTCCAGTTAAAGGTGAGATCATATGGTATTTGTCCCTCACCGTCTGGCTTCTTTCACTTAGCATAATGCTCTCCAGTTCCACCCCAATGTTCATAGCAGCACAATTTACAATAGCCAAGTACTGGAAGCAACCTAAGTGCCCATCAGCAAACGAGTGGATCCAAAAACTATGGTATATTTACACAATGGAATTCTACGCAGCAGAGAGAAAGAAGGAGCTTATACCCTTTGCAACAGAATTGCACAGACATTTGACTCAACATCAAAACCTGGAGCCCCAAAGGGAGCCTCTTACCAAAATTAGCCTACTCCCGCTGGTTGCCCAGTCCAACGGCTGTGCCTCAGTGACCTCTCCTGAATTAGATCCTTAGGCACTGGTTTTTGTTTCAGCCTTGCTGAAGACACAGTTAGACTTTTTCCATGGTGGGATGGAAGGAGACAGGGCATTGGAAACCCAGAGGGCAGCTTCTATCTCCACCAGAATAAATCACCATGCCACATCACAATCTCCTGCACGTGGATCTTGGAACACTTTCCTCGCCACCCTGTGGAAGAGCCTGACTTAAACCAACAACTCCCTCATTAGAATGTGCCTCTGCTCAAGAGCCTTCAAAAGCTCCTTACTGCTACTGATTCAAACCCAGTCTCTCTGAACTGCCAGTCAAGTTCTTCCATGCTCTAATGCACGAGTTTTCAGCATTATCTTTTCTTCCGTCTTGAGTTTATTCGTTTATTTGATAGGCCAACGTGTGAAGAGTTGAAGTTCTTTTTAAAATAGCGCCATCAGTACATTTATAACACAATGACGCCTACCAACACGCCTCTAAATACTCTCCAGGAGAGTGTAGTGGTAAAAGGCATGGGCTGTGTGGCCATAGTAAAGTACCTTAGAATCCTACCTAGTTCTGCCAATTTAGAAGCTCTGTGCCATGGACAAATTGTATACTTTCTCTAAGCTTCAATGTTCTCATCTCTAAAATGGGTGGTATAAGAATCAAATGAGATAATGTAAGCAAGTGCCTAGCACATGAGCAACATTTTAAGTGCCTCTTATTTTTATCTTGATAAATTGCTTTGTAAGGATGGATCTTTGCTAGCTACTTCTATCTGGGCTTCACCCAAAGAACACCAACCCAAGTCTGCTTTATAAACAAGCGATTCACTTACCTAACGAGGACTCCGGGCTGCCTCTCATCAGGCAGTTTTTATTGTCCTTGGTTAGAAGAATATGACCAAGTGATTTCTATAATCTCACACTTTCCTGGAGGCCATTTGATTTAAGTAAGTAAAACTGTCCCAAATCAAGTAAAAACTAGAAAGTGAGCACTTGGTTTTCTGAGCAGTCAAGTGGAAGCCCAAGAACTTTCTTACTAATTGGAGTTTCCCTCATTTGTCCTCTCAGTTCTGACTCTCTGACCCGCCAGCCAGCTGACCAGGTTCTTTCTGAATTTAGAATGAGGTATCTGAGTTCTAGTCTAACTCTACTAGAAGGTCTCTGTATGACCAGGATAAAGTACATTTTCTCAGCCTCAAAAAAAAAAAAAAAAGAGAGAGAGAGAGAATTGCCTCTATTCTCACCTAAAAGCCCAGGGAATGATGCATAATAGGTGCTCAATAAATAATTGGTTAAATGAATATATGAATACATAGATGAATAGCTGCTCTGAAGGCCAAATGAGTTATTAGGAGCAGTCAGACTTTGAAAAATGAAACGATAATTTAAATGTATAAGTTATTAAATAGCAAACGATGAGCACACCAACTACTTAGGGTCAAAGGCTGAAAGAGCTTCTCTATAGTTCTCTAACTTCCCAAACCCATCAGCCTGTCACGGAAGCCTTCCCTAACACTTCACCAAAGCGATGTGCAAAAGGAAAAACACAGCAGCCATCCTACCAAGTAGTTCTGTGTATCGCAAGCACTTAGGGACCTAACTAAACATCAATAATTTATCCAGGATGCCTGTTACCAGTTCCTTTAAGCTTCAGATGAGGCCAGAGAGCTAGGGGGGCTCGTGGGCGCAGCGTGAGTCGCTTGCTCCTTTCCAGTCGGTCTACCTGCTCTCCCGGTGACCCAGTCTGCCGGCAGCCCCCAGAGGTGCCTCCCTCTCATGGGAGCCCAGAGCGCCCTCGGATTGGCTGGTGAGTCTCACCCTCCAGCCTGGGAAGCAATAACTGAGGTAAACCTTGGCACCACAAACTCCGCAGACATAAATTTCACTTACATCTCATAAAACACAGGCATCCAATTAAAGCCATAATCCTATAAAGTTGCCAGCAATCAAGCTCCTGGTTTAAAATGAAGATGGACAGGAGCACTCAATCAATACCATCAAGGTTACAGCCTGCAGTTTGGAGGCTGTTTCTACACGGAATCTTCTGCTGTTCTGGACGCTGTTTGTTTTCTGCCTGGGTAGAAACAACAAATGTTCTTGCTTACTCTTCCGTTATATTGTCCTGTGCACTGGGGCATGGCTGAACCCTGAGGCGGAGCAGGTGTGGGACACGCAGGAGCAGAGTCCCTTCCTCAGTGCAGCTCTATTGTCCTCCTGTAACCACATAGAAACTTCATTTCTTTTTCTTTTTAAGATTTTATTTATTGTATGTTTAGACAGGGGAAGGGAGGGAGAAAGAGAGGGAGAGA
Organism: Desmodus rotundus; assembly: GCF_022682495.2. Taxonomy (NCBI): domain Eukaryota; kingdom Metazoa; phylum Chordata; class Mammalia; order Chiroptera; family Phyllostomidae; genus Desmodus; species Desmodus rotundus. The sequence goes on along the minus strand of NC_071393.1, from coordinate 23,129,682 downwards.
AACATCAATGTGTGGTTGCCTCTCACGCGCCCCCTACTGGAGACCTGGCCTGCAAGCCAGGCATGTGCCCTGACTGGGAATCGAACCAGGGGCTTCTTGATTTGCAGGCCGGTGCTCAGTCCACTGAGCCACACCAGCCAGGAAGAAATTTTATTTCTTTAATGTGACCTTTTCTCCTTTCTTTCCTTTCCATTCAAACTGGCCTCATCCAGCACCCTGACTCGCCTTCCTCCTTCAGTTGTGCAGGGCCACTCCCTTAAGTATTACACCCTCAGGACAATGAGGTCTGGTCCATATCACACAATCACAGGAACCAAGCCTCAGGTCTGTGGACCACTGGGCCTCAGTTGTGTTTCAGCTCCAGGCCCAGAAAAGCCAGACAAAGCACCCCACGGCTGACATCAGGACCAGCTGCACTGACAAACTAACCCGGACCCTAGTGCTGGCCAGTCAGTAGAGACCACAGCCCTAACTCCCTCAGTCACAATGATTAATGATTTTTCCTCTATGTAACCCACGCCCTGGAAGCCATCAGGGAGCCCAGTATTTGAGCATTGGCTCACCTGTCTCCAGGTGTGGAACACTTCCTAAAAGGAAACCCTTGCTTTCTTTGCTACAGCTCCTGTTTGTGCCGTACTGGGCTCTGATGCATGTAGACAAAAGGACTTCTTCAGTCTGGTAACACACCCCCCCCACCCCCCCTGCCTGGATGGTTGCTTTCTGGCCAGATCACAGATTTAGGCTCCAGTGCCTAGCAAGTGTCTGGGAGACACCGACAGCCTCTTCAGCCCGGGGAGAGGACCCCTGCCTCAAGGGCCTCCTCTGACCTTTACCCTGATTTCCTTGGCCCTCTGGCTCCCACCACTGGCTGCTGCCCACCAGGAACAATTTACACTATGTTGGGTTGCTATGGTTATCCAATTTACAGGGGATTTGGCTTAAAGACTAACACATTTGAAAACTGTGGCATACGATGGTTACTCAGTGCACATTTCAGCAGGCCACAGCCCTCTGAGGGGCGGGGGAGCTGGGTTTAATAACTTCCAGCACCTACCTTAAGGGCTTACTACTGTCTCCTTGTGTGTCTTCTTCCCCCCTTTCTTTTATTGTGGCCTTGCCTGCCGCTCCTTCCTTTGTTCTCCCTGACCCTCACTCTTTTGTCCTCCCTCCATCAATCCCTTCTTCTTTCCCTCCCACCCACTGGGTGCCGGGCCTGTCTGCACACCCCCTTTCTTCCTCCACCTCCACCCAGTCTACACTACTCTTACCTGATTGTCACTGAAGGAGACGCTAGAGTTTTGGCTTCACTGTTCTCTAATTTTCCACCCTATGTAAGTCTGTCAATAGATTTCCTTCATATGAATGACTAGTTCCCAAAGTTGCCTCCTCCTCTTTTACCAACTGAAATATTCAAAATGGAAAATGTAAACAATCAGTGGTGGATGTCGGTCTAAGAAACACACATAGGACTTATGATTTAGAATCAAAAGAGATTTTTGTGGCTAACGACTTTTTTCTCCTCTGCAAATTCCTGTTGGAGGTTCTAGTCGGGCCTTCTATTCGTTTTTCTGATGTGGACTTTCTCCTGTTGGCTTAGATAGTGCCTGGCATTTGCCAAGAACTGTTCACTGTCCTGGAGCAGGAGTCAGTACAACACGTAGAAGAAATGTTTCGCGCTCATTCGATCCCTGCAAGTAACAACGTCAGGGAGACAGGAGGGCTTGAGGAGACGCGGGAGCCTATTTCCTATGCAAGCATCTGTTTTTCTCTTTTAGGGGAATCACACAACTCTTGAAGTTGAGGGAAAGAGGTGTGCAGGTGACATGCAAAATTTCCTAAGAAAGCCCAACCACGCAGCAATATTCTTTCCTTAAAAACCGTACAACTCACATTCACAAAAGAAATGTATATACGTTCATGATATTGCTGAGCGGTGGGTGTATCTCCATGACTCATTGGCCAGACCCTCCCACTGGAAGAGAATACTAGAAGTCTTCTTTGACACTTTCTACCAACTAGCAAGGCTGCCTGAGGACCAGAAAATAAACCCCACTTCTGTCTCTTCTGAGTCAAGGCAGATTGATCTGGAAAAAAATAAAAAGCTACAAAATAGGCCCCCAGCCCTCAGTGACATCCTGACTAATACAAATAACCACCAGAACTGGTCATCTGGGCACTTGAGCTGGTGCTTCCACGCTTGTGGTTTTGTTTTGTTTTCAAGACAAACTTTGACTTGAATGTGACTGGTTTTCCTGTTTTGTAGGTGAAATGCCGTAGGTAGAACTGAGACATAGCTTAGGGCTTCTGAGTCTGCATTTGGATTCTGGTCCTTGGGCTGTCCCTGTTGGGTGTGGACTGGCTGGACTGGACACCAAAGAGAACAATTGTATCTGTCATTTGGCAGGTGGGCCAAGTATACAGTATTCAGCAGAATCTGCCCCAGGAGAGAGGCTGAGCGACTCTTTCCCTGTCCTGCCTCTCCAAACCTGGTAACAGGGATAAACCCCACAAACAGGGAGTGTGGATAATCTCTTTCAGACAGTGGATGGAAAATATATAGATATATATACTCTGTCATTAAAATAACCCCATTTTTCTAAGCTGCTAATAGGATTATTCAAAATATTTAAAGCCAAATCCCAAAGCCTGTTATTAGTTTGCCAAAGAAACTAAGTCCTTTTTTATTTTTTTTTATTGTAATCCCTACATGAATGTTGATTCTGGGTCTGGCCAACATGGGGGTGCTGGTTTCTCAGCCGTGCCCGTCACTGCACATGGGAGGAGCCCTGAGCAGGTTTCATCCGCACTGGGTCCCCCGGCATCGGTCCCTTCCTTTAGCCACCCTCTCCGTCACCCTTCTTTGCCCCCAGAACACAGAATGCATTAACAGTGAGCTTGAGCACGGCTTCCGGAAGTAACCGTGCACACAAACAGCCATTTTCCCTTATCCACTTCCCACTTAGGCACTAGCTTGGACAGCAGGAACTTGTCGCCTGGAGGTTATATTTTAAGTCCTCCGAACTAACATCAAGTCGGTATGTTTTCTCCTTTCAATTTGATTTTACGGAAGTGGAGGACTAAAGCAGATTTCTATTTCCTTGTTTTGGTTATTGCATCTCTCTCTCAGTTCCCCATTGCCACCACACCTCGTGAAAGTCCCCTGCATTGGTGCATTCACAGGACATAGTGCTGAGTACTTAGGGGTCAAGGGCCAAGGCTGAAAGTCAGCCTTGGCAAGGAGAACCACTTTCAGCCTGAAGGAGTGACCATAGCTCCAATTAAACAACATAGACCATGTTTTTGGAAAAGAATCTCTAAGCAGATAAAGATTGAAGAGTGAGATGCACCGAAATGTAATATGCAGAATGGCCCACTGGGTAAACATAACAAAGGTTTACAAAATGCTTGAAGAAGTTGTTTATAAAATGCACAGCAGAACAGCTCTCCAGATAGATGAAGAGCTCCTGCCTGCTTTTTCTGCCTCATGTCTTCTACTCACTTCTTCTTCCTTCTCTCCACAACCCCCCCATACACGCTAGGCCACAGCCACTTGGTATTACCCAGACTAGACTTCAATAGCACCTTCTTTGTAAGAACCTTTCCTGCCTACTGGCTACACTGCCCACACCTTCTACATCCTCACTCACAGCTGCACAGCCATCCCTCCTATGTCAGAGTCCCCACAATGCCTTGCGTTTAGCTCTACTTGCTCCTCTCCTATTGTAATTAGTTCTTTATTTTTCAAATCCCAATGCGAAAACCTAAGGGGAGGCCACTGAGCACACACTCAATGACCTTTTAAGTGATGAAAGAATTAACAGATGACTGAGCGACTCAGACTGGTCAGTCCTGTTTTCCCTCAGCCAGGTTTCCTGTTCACTTGTCATTCTTCCAGGTGCATTCTACCCTAAATACAAACTGCTAAAAATGGAGCCTCCTCATTGTTCTACCTGGTGCATCTCAAGTTTTGCAAATAAAGGGAGGAAAGCACAGTGTAATAATGTGAGGGTATTTAGTTTTAGAATAGCATCTCCTCCTGTAACCTCATGGCAGGCATATACATGTGCGAAGACTAGCATGATGTAGCTGCAGTCTACCTAGGCGGATGGTGAGGTCCTCCATGGATTGTATTTGGAGGGTTAGGCCATTGGTCCACGATGTATGGGAGGAAGAGTTGATATTATGGTGAAAGAGACATTAGCACAATAGGGTCATTACATTGACAATGGAAGAAAGCACTGCTCCACCTTCCCCTAAAGCAATCAGGGTGCCCTAAAGTGAGAGATTGGCAATAATAATAAAAGAAACTGAACACACCCTACCTCTCCCCAGGTGTGTTGTTCCCCTGGGCCTAGATTTCAGTAGACTCCGTATCTGGGGAAAGCTCAAAGTATGTCTGCTGCACTCAGATACTTGTGTCGTTGGAGCTAAGGAACACAGGAAGGAGCAGGAAAAGATGGTAGAAGTGCTATGCAGGAGCAGGAGGCAGTAAACATCTTAAGAGGGGAAATTTTTTTAGATGGTCAATAAAAATTTGTAGGCCAAAAAATATTTGGGGAGGGGGGGGCTAGAAGGGAAGATGATTGTTGATAAAAATTATTTTTTTCTGCAACAAAAATTTGATCAGGGATGTCACCTTCTATGGGGAAGACAGAGACTTCCACACATAAAGTCTCTCCTCTTCTGAACATCGGATCTGCAAATCTCTTTTCCCTTTACTTTTCTTCTTCTTCCCTCTGTTACCAACAAGCTTTCCAGCCACTCGTGTACTCAAGTGGGGGGGAAAGGTTATTCTTGATTCCTCCTGTTCTTTCATCATCCTCAACCGATGGAGCAGCACTTTGCACTCTCTTGAATGCGTCCACATGCCCCATCTCCATGGTCATGAGCCTTGTCAGGCCAGCACACGCCTCTCCTACCTGGGCTAACACAACGGCTCCCTCACCAGTGCCCACTCTCCACTCCAGGTCTCTAGTCTAGTCTTCACACAAAGGCCACAGCGATCTTGTCAATTTCCAAGTTGTAGAACGTCCCACTTCTGCTTAAAGCCCTAGAACTACTTCCTAGTCTACTTAGAATAAAGTCCAAACTTCTTGCCACGGTCTTTCAAGCCCTGCAGGATCTAGTCTTGCTCCTTTCTCCCAATTCTGGCCATGTCTCTTCTTGTTCACTAGCAAAGGGGCACACTGGACTCCTTATGGGCCTTAGGAAAACCATGTTCTTTGATGTTTTTACTTAGAGTAGCCCCATCCTGATGACTTCTGAAGGACCTCCAAACCCATCTCATGCATGACTGTAGGCTCTGCCCACAGAAACCAGCCAGGACTCACACTGCAGTCTTAAGAAAAAATAAAAACCCAAACTCTTGAGTAATTCTGGGCAAGCTTGGAGGGGTTGTTGCCAGGGACACACAAGGAGAGACTGCGTGCTGAGGGCCTTCATCCCCGTGCACCGGAACAGCATCACCATCCTTGTGTCAGGCTGCCACCTCCCCCACAGTACTTTCCTGGGGAGCTGCATTAGCTCCACCCTGGTGACACCCCAAGTCCCTGACCTGCCCTTTTGCAGGGTGATGGGCTCTACCATCATTGGCAAGCCTGGATCCTCATCGCAGGTTTTCTTGAGAAACTCTCAAGGAATTCCCAGTAAGCTCAGTGGGTGCCAGAGACACACAGGGAGGGACTGAGTTGTGTCGCTTGAGGAAAAAGGCTGTCCTTCCACGTGCCCATGAGCACCAATGGTTTTGTTCGGAACCCACCCCCCACAGGTCAAACCTTAATTAGGTCTAGCCTGATGAGCTCTACTGGGTCCATCCTAATGATTCCCTAAGAACTCCTGCACCACTACAGAGGATGGCAGGTCTGAGTGGGAGGCAGCAGGCCTTGGAATACCTTGAGATTTCTGCTGAGTGACCGTAGACCCAGCACTGGTGCTGAGTTTGAGTCTGCATTGACCTACTGAACACCACTCACCCTTACCTGGAGAGTTCCTGAGAACCTGCCTCATGCAACATACATACAACTGGAGGCTCTTCAGTGGCTGAGCCTAACGGGAAGCTGCCAGGTGGAGAGGGGTCTTGGGGAGCCTTGGGCCTTTTGCTGATTTCCCCCAAGCTCAGTACTGGTGGTAGCCAGCCTCAGTTTGCAGCTTGGCCCCTCTCACACACATCCAAGGCCAGCACAGACAGCTGCCAACCATGGATCGCTTTGTGGATTTTAGCAGGTAGCCCAAGGCCAGTCATAGGCAGCATTTCACATTGACCTATACCAAAGGGCCTACCAAGAGGATCCAGAACCAACACACCTGGAAGTTGGCCTCAGACCACAACAGAGCCTGACCTGATTAGCTCCATAATCAGCACAACCTAAGGCAGGTCTAGGCAAGCACCAGACTTTACTGGTACAAATTCTGCTTTGTGAAGTCAGCTCCCACACAGCAGCTCCTAGGCTGTGGCTGGGACTAATCCTCAAATCAGCTGGCCTGAGAGTCAAACCCACCCACAGACATGCCAGCAGCAATCATGCCTCAACAACAACAGGAGGGCACTCACAACCACACCCCTGGAGTACTCAGCATGGTTGATAATACAGACTGTGACACTAAGCCCCACGGGACACCTATTATACAGGGTCACCCTACCAAGACTGGGAGATTATCAGATCTACCAAATACCCAGAAACAAATAGGAAGCCAAAACCAGGAGACAAAAAAAAAAAAAAACATGCCCCAAGTGAATGAATAAGAGAAATGATTCAAAGAATTAAAAACTATACTTCTCAAATTATTCCAAAAAATTCAAGAGGAAGAAAGACATCCAAGCTCATTTTATGAGGTCAGCATTGTCTTAATTCCAAAGCCAGGTAAACACATTACAGAAAAAAAAAATTATAGGCCAATATCCCTGATAAACATAGATGCAAAAGTTCTCAACAAAATATTATTAGCAAACCAAAATCAGCAATATATTTAAAAGATTGTACACTATGATCAAGTAGGATTTATGCCTGGGATGCAAAGTTGGTGTAATATCTACAAATCAATCAATGTGATATACCACATAAACAAAATGAAGGATAAAAAAGGCATATGATCATCAATAGATACAGAAAAAGCATTTGACATCATTCAGCACCCAGTAAAGTGGAAATAAAGGGAACATACCTCAACATAGTAAAGGCCATGTGTGACAAATTCACAGCCAACATCATACACAATGGAAAAAACTAAAAGAATTCCCCTAAAATCATAAACAGGACAGGGTTATCTATTTTCACCACTTTTATTCAACATAGAACTGGAAGTTCTAGCCACAACAATAAAACAAGAAGATTAAAATGAATCTACATTGGGGAAAAAAGTAAAACTGTCATTATTTGCAGTTGACATGATACTGTATATAGAGAACCCTAAAGATTCCACCAAAATCTACTAGAATTGATAAATGAATTTAATAAAGTAGCAGGATACAAAATAAATGTTCAGAAACCAGTTGCACATTTATATGCAATATACATATTGTGTATAATATTATATGCCAATAATGAACTATCAGGAACACAAACTTAGAAAACAATGCCATTTTAAATTCATCATAAAATAAAGTACTTAGAAACAAATTTAATTGAGGATGTAAAAGATCTGTACTCAGACAATTATAAGACACTAAAGAAAAACACTGGAGAAGATATAAATAAATGGAAGTATACAAATATCATACTCATAGGTAGAAAGAATAACAAAATTAAAATGTCCATACTACCCAAAGCAATTTATAGTTTCAAAGCAATTCCTATCAAAATATCAATGAAATTTTTCACAGAACTGAAATAACCCAGAAATGTATATGGAACCACAAAAAATCCCAAACATCCTCAACAATTATAAGGAAGAAGAACAAAATTGGAGGTATCACACTATTTGGTAGCAAACTATACTATAAGGTCATAGTAATCAAAACAGATCAGTATTGGCATTAAAACAGAAACATATATGAATGGAGCAGAATAGAGCGCCCAGTAAAAACCCATACCCATATAGTCAATTAATATTTGTCAAAGGAGGCAAGTACATACAATGGGGTAAAGACAGTCATCTACTCAATAAATGGTGTTGGGAAAATTGAACAGATATGTGCAAAAAAAATGAAAGTACACAACTTTCTTATACTACATATAAAAATAAACTCAAAATGAATTAAAGACTTAAATGTAAGATTCCAAACCATAAAACTACTAGGAAAATATAGGCAGCAAACTCTCTGATACCCTTCTTAGCAGTACTTTTTCTGATATGTCTCCTCAAACAAGGGATACAACAGGAAAAAAAACGGGACTGCATCAAACTAAAAAGTTTTCGCACAGCAAAGGAAACCGTCAATAAAACAAAAGACAACCTATTCAATGGAAGAAGATATTCACCCATGATACATCCAAAAAGGGTTTAATATCCAAAATTTATAAAGAACCCACACAATTCAACACCAGAAAAACAAACAATCCAGTTAAAAAATGGGCAGGGGACCTGCATAGCTACTTCTCCAAAAAGGACATAGAGATGTCCAATAGATGCTCATCATCTCTAACCATCAGTGTAATGCAAAATAAAACCACAATGAGATATTGCCTCACACCCGTCAGAATTGCCATCAATAATAAATTAACAAACAACCAGTGCTGAAAAAAAGGGAACCCTTGTACACCGTTGGTGGGAATGCCGATCGGTGTAACCACTATGGAAAACAGTATGGAGGTTTCTCAGAAAATCAAAACTGAAACTACCATATGACCCAGTGACTCCACTTCTGGGTATATTCCAAGAAACCCAAAACACTAACACGAAAGAATATTCACACCCCTATGTTCATTGCAGCATTATTAACAACAGCCAAGCTATGGAAGCAACCTCAGTGCCCATCAATAAATGAGCAGATAAAAAAGTTGTGGTACACATATATAATGGAATATCACTCTGCCGTAAAAAAATGAAATCTTACCATTTACAACAGTATGGATGGACCTAGAGGGTATTACGCTAAGTGAAAGAAGTTAGAGAAAGGCAAATACCATATAATTTCACTGGTATTTGAAATCTAATAGACAAAGTGAACAAGCAAAATTGAAACAGACTTTGATGCAGAGAACAGACTAAGGGTTTCCGCGTGGGAGGAGGAGGGTTAGGACACTGGACTGCATGAAAAGTTAGGGTTAGGATTAAGAGGAAGAAGTACAACTTGGCAGTTCCATAACAGTCACAAGGAGGTAGAAGTACAGCATGGGGAATATAGTCAATAATATCACGATAACGGTGTATGGTGCCCGGTTGGTACTGGAAGTAGCAGGGATAACACTTTATAAAACATAGGATTGCATAACCACTATGCTGTGTGCCTGAAACTAATACAAAATAGCATTGAAAATACAAAGTTCCTAAGCAGTTAACTTTAAGATCAGTAGTTGGGAAGTTATCCTGGGTGTACCTGACAACCAGTAGGAAGGGCTTAACCCTTTCCCTGGGGACAGAAGCAGCAGCTGACTGTTGTGATAACCCTAAGGAAGAAAACTGCCGTGTTCTGGATGGGGCCAAGGAGCAGGTGGTGGCTGTCAGAAACTGGGAGCTTCAGACCTACACCTGCAAGGAACTACATTTTTCTCACGGCCAGTGAACAAGGAAGAGAACCCTGAACCTCAGCTGAAATCACAGTGCAGGCTGACACTTTGATTTCAGCCTCGTGAGGTCCTGGGCAGAGGACCTCTGTCACCCAAGCCAGACTCCTGATGCACAGAAGCTGGGGAATAGGAAATGAGTGTTATTTTAGGATACCCTATTTATCATCATTTGTTATACAGCAATGGGAAACTAGTATGAGGGGTATTTTTCAAGACAACTGTTTCAACATTCTTCAAACATCATTATCATAAAAAAGGACAGATATGAGGGAAACGGGAGGATTTTGATTAAGAGTGACCAGAGAGCAAGTGAGTAATAACAAAGAACAGCGTTAGCGAAACTCCGCTGGGCTGGCAGCCATTTATGTTAAGTTTACTCACACTGAGTTTTAGAAGCTCAGTTTCTTTTTCTTTCTTCTTAGATGTCCTTTTTCGTATGGACACCTCTGTTCTGTGTTTTGAGCTGGGTTTACAGCTTTGGTCTTCACAGTGTCTCATTGTGGATAGGAACAGTTACTCGAAAATAATTACACCGTCCCTTTGCTACAGAGACGTTACCTCTGTCTCCAAAGGCTGCTGGGAGGCCAGGGCTTAATGCAGGGGTGGGGTTCTAAGAATAAACATTTATGGCCTCAGCCATCCTCCTCTGCCACAGCTCTGAAGATTTGGGGGGATGAGAGTAAGCGGCGGGACAAATTTGTGGAGGCAGCACAATCTCTCTGGACAAAGGAACTATTACTGCAACAAGGAATGTGTGCTCGGGGGGCCCTAGAAGAAGTTTGACCGCACTACCTGGTTTGTCACATGTCCACATAGAGGACCCCACTCTTTGTCAGGGAGGGAAAATTACATCGAGTCCTTACCGAACGTCATCGACAGGTTCTTGGAAACTGCGACTTTAAGCCAAAGGACCTACCAGAAGACCGGTTTTATCGCAGGCTACTTGACATAAATAAGAGTTATGTTGCCATGGCTTATTGCTGGTCATGAAAACATCACCACATGTCTAAGGATTCCAAACCCTTCTCACATTAAACATTAAAGTAAATGTGAGCTCTATGCACATTTAAGAAAGAACGATCAAATGGAAGAATTATTTCCAAACATGCTTACCCCAGTTCAGGGCTGAAGACATCCAGAACCTCTCTCAGCAGCTCGGGGTGCAAGACGGGACCTACCCTGGACAGGACAGGATGGGACACACACACACACACACACACAGGCTGGGACACCGCAGACACGCCATTCACTGAATGGGCATCTCTCTGGGAGGTAGCAGGAAGCTGGAGCTGTTGAAGGAAACCCACAGACAGAGAGAACATGCAAACTCCACTCAGACAGCGGCTTCAACCTGGAAGCACTTCTTTTCTCATCAATGTTAAAACAAAATGACACTGAGTGAAACATTACTCGAGGATCCACTGCATTTAAAAATGGAATTTACATTAAGATCTTTCTATTGACTGAACTGTGTCCCCATGTCCCCTCTCCCACATCCTATGCTAAAGTCCTAACCCCCAACGTGGTTGTAGTTTAGGAGGTAATTAAGGTTAAATGAGGTCAGAAGGCTGAGTTTCTAATCTGATAGGTTTGGTGTTTTCATAAGAAGACAGAGCAATCTCGGTCTCTCCACACATATGCACCAAGAAAAAGCACATGAGCCCACGGCAAGAAGGGGTCGCTGCAGCCCAAGGAGAGAGCTCTGACCCAGTAGCCCCGTGATCTCGAAGTTCTCAGCCCCCGCGACCGTGAGAAAATTAATTTCTGTTGTTTCAGCCTCTCGATCTGTGGATTTAGCAATGGCGCCCTGAGCTGATGAATATGCACCTCGATAGAGGGTTTTTCCATTTAAAAAAGACGGTTGGATAAGTCCAGTGCGTTATAACCCACATGAAATTCTCTCTAATCATGGAGTTTTGTCTTTGTGACACTTTGGTTTGGGGAGTCAATTTTAAGATCTCCAGAGAATTCAAATTATCTTATGAATGGAGATGTGCCTATCACAGGAACTGCCCAATGGATACATGGGGGCACACCCAGACACACGGAGACACACACCACACAGGAGTAGCTGGATGGCAAACACAGGGATTGAAACAGGAAAGGATTTGTGGGTAGAAATGTAATTCATTTATTCATTCTACAAATATGTATGATCAGAAAGTCAGGGAATATGAAAAGAATGGCATGTTTTCAGGCACCATGGAGCCTGCAAAGAAACGTAAACCGCGTCCTGAAAGACGTCCCAGCCACACACACCCAGGACAACACAAATGCTGCCTATTGAATGCCTAGGGTGGACCTGGCCCTGTGCTACGTGACTTCTCTTGTGTTAGCTCATTTATAGAACCAGTCGAGGTATATATAATTAATTCCATTTTATATGTGTTCTCTGGAGTCCCAGGGAGCTTAAATCACTTCCTCAAAGTCACACAAACAGAACCAGGATTTGTTTGCTCTTCAACATAGCATTCTGTATTAAACATGAATAAGCTGATGCCTGATTAATCAAGTTCCCGAGGGAGAGAAATAGGGTACGGGGTGGGCAGAGGTAGGGTTACACTTTCAGGGTGACATCCTTTTGAGTGACTAAAGCTATTGTCATAAACACAACCCACATGTCTTTGTTCCCATACGAACCACTGTAACCTACTTCTGCCCACCCCCATATAAAGGGCTAGAGAAATCCACAGTTTGTTGTAGAGAAAGTGGCGTTGAATCGAATTATAACGATAAAGCAGAAGAGTGAGGGAGGACAATTTAGGCTGGTAGCAAGGGTTAAGCAAGGACACCGAGATGGGTGTAAGCTAAGTGGGGACAGCGAGACAGCCAACAGGACAGCAGGAAGGACTCACTGAGCAGAGGAACCAGAGTCAAAGTGAAAAGGAAGTGGTGAGCAGGGGGCCTTTGGGGAATCCGGAGGCACATGGCCAGCCTCAGAGCTGGTTTCTTAATCCAGGCAATTGCTGGCAGGAGCCTAAAGCCCCCTGGGCAGGAAGAGCTCTGGGCTAAATCCTCAAATTATGGCCAGGGTGGGAGGCTGGTCCTGATTCGCCACCCCGTGGTGCTGGGAGGAGGAGCGGCAAAGGGGTGAGTGCTGTTAAGGACCAAGACATTGGCAACAGGGACAGTGTTTAGTAGGCAGTTAGTTACTGTGCCCTGTGCCCTATGGGAAGTACCCTTAGTGTAAACTCGTAACAACAGCTCGAGACAGACACTGTTGACACCTCAGTCTGACAGATGAGAAAAGATTCCACGAGGTTCAGTAACTCATCCAAGTTCCACAATTTACCAGTGGCAGGAACGGGATCTGAACCCACACAGTTGAGCAAAGACCCGGAGCTGAAAACATGGGAAGATTTCTCAGCTGTGAAATTCCCGGTACAGGAAGGTCTTCAGGGTCCCCCCTACGTCTATGAGGGGGAACCCCTAAACACTGGAATTTATTTATAAAAAACTGTGTATTTATTCTGACCTGCTTAAACTTGGGTCGCCTTCAAAGTCCTCTCCATTTGTTGCAATACACCTACGGAGACATTTTTCCCACTGCTTACAACAATTTTTGAACTTGTCGATTTGGATGCCTTTTAGTGCTTCTGCTATTTTTTATTTCACCGTTTCCACTTTGACCAAGTTTCCCTTTGAGGACTTTCTTCATCCAGGAAAAAAAAAAAGTTGATTGAGGCTGAGATCTGGACAATAGGGAGGGTGGGGCACGGGGTCATGCCGTGTTTGGTCAGAAACGGCTGAGCACTCAGCGCTGTGGAGGGCAGGTAAGCTGGTAGGTCACCCATCATGCAATGGGCAAACGCGTTGGAAGAGTCTGCAAACAAAATTCATCGAAGCCAAATGCACCTCTTACACCACCAGCTGGTACACTGATACAGATTCTGGGTTTCTTGGGAGGGTCTCCCCTCGCATTTTTCATCCTGCAGCCCACACCGGACAGGTTATGGTAAACATGCAAAAAATACTGAGACTCCTAATTGATGAAAAGGGATTTGAAAATATCTCCCTGTTCCCTAAAATAAGGAACTCTGGATCCTCATGCTGCCTCAGAACTTGATCTTTTAACCATTTTTTTTTCTTCAAATTGAACTCTGCTGCCTTCTGTACTGAGGATTACATAAAGGCCAAGTGTGACATTCTTAATCCAGCCACTTCTGAGTTATCTGAGAGCAGAAAAGGTACAGAGGTAAACGCTTAAAGCATTCACTCTGAAAGCGCTGGAGGACCCTGCAGGGCTGGGCCCCTGGTCTACTTACCATTTCTAAAAAACGCCTACCGATAAACTAGGTGGCCACTGAAACTGCTGGGGAGATATTTTTCCCAAAAAAGAGCTTAACTGGAGGAATTGGAGCCCTAGTAACAACGTAAGCTGTCAAGGAAAATCAGGAAGTGTTTATTGTGCAGGTGCCTGCCATGGGCCCTGTGAGGTACTGGGCCAGGAAGAAGAAATATCATATGGAAATATTCCAAAGCTACAGGAATTTTTATGTCAATTCAGCCATTATTGAGCATCTACCGCGCACAGACCTGTGCTGTGTGTTGACGGGTACATCAGCGACAAACCAAACAGACCTTGCCTCCTGCCCTCATGGAATTTATATTTTAGATTATTTATATAATGTTTAGCTTTTCAATTCTATTCTGAATAGCAACAGAAAAATAACAGGGAGGCACAACAGCAACACATTCTTCACCTGAAGTATAACATACGAGACCTAACGCATTATTCAACGCGTGGTGGGGACAATGGCCGTGGGCTAGCACGCACACACCGAATCCCACGCACGGAGAATATTTTCTTGTTTAGGAGTAGCCGAAAGAAAAGTTGGCAGGTTTTAGTGATTTAATAAAGAGAGAAAGTATAGCGCAAAATCCTCCCTAGTAAACGTCTTACAATGGGTTTGAAAAGGCTCCTGTGCGAGAAAACTAGAGAACAAATCAAACAATAGAGTCAAGTTCTGCGATTATGCAGGCCGTTCCTACCACACTCAAGCACAGACTCTGCCCCTGGCCGGGAGCAGAGCACGCTAACAACTTGGCATTAATTACTGGGATGTAGGTGGGGACGAGTAGATGCTGCCATCTACAAATGAGTCTTATCTGCTCAATAAATTAGGTCTCGCCAGGAATGTATATATCCTGGATTATATCACTTTCCCGCTGTATTTTTTTATCATTTCAATGGAGTTTTATTTTATTTTTCAATAGGAGTTGACGTTCAATATTATTTTGTATTCCTTTCAGGTGTACAGCCAAGTGGTTAGACAATCCCATACTTTCCATAGTGTCCCCCTGAAATTTCAGGTACACTTGGCACACATAATACCATTATAATACTATAAACTATATTCCCTTTGCTGTACTTTTACATCCTTGTCACTATTTTGTAGCCACCGATTTGTACTTAATCCCTTCACATTTTCATGCAGTGTCTCAAGACTGGAGATTTTGTGTGCTGGCCCTTTAAGAGGTCATGTGGATTTCTTGCAGATTCAGGATTCTAGGAGACTCTCATCTCTCCCTGGCTGATGGAATCCCTGCTGATATTCACAGTCAGATGTTCTGTGAGCTCCTCTTACTGGCTCTGGCGCTCCAGGCTGGGGATCGTGGTGTGGAGCTGAGTCCCTCACTCCTCGGGGGGACCTTGGCAGCTGAGATAGCCCTCTGGATTCCCAGACACAGCAGGTGGGAGCGGAGCCAGCTTTTTTCCACGGCTCTGTCCTTCTACCAGTCTCCACGTGGTTTCTTCTGTGAATCCTTGGTGATAAGATTTCTTGTCAGTGAGTCTTCAGTTGGTTGCTCAGGTTGATTGTTTTATAAATTAGCTGTGATTTCGGTTTTGATTAGAGACTTCAATTATATCAGCAAAATTATTTCACCTGTGTCACATACAGAACATGTTCCAGGGCATGACAGTCCCATCATGCACAGACCCAGACCACACAAGGTGTCTGGCGCACCTTGGCATGACGCAGAGCAGGCAGGACAGAAGGCAAGAACTGGGTGGGTGGGGGGAGGGTCCTGGAAACTAGCACATTTGCCGTTCTGAATTTCCCAGATTTGTCTGTTATTATTATTACTTTTTTTTTTAGTAATTAAATTCACGGTAAACATTTTTGGCAGGGACACTGATAATGTGATTTAAATAACTTTTCTTGTCTCTGATATCTTCCACCCATGTACCTATCAGAGTCCCCAGGGGTCCCTCTGGACTTCTCTTAAAACACAGCAGGAGAAATTTGCCCACATTTGTCTATTGGCTCTAACTCCAGCAGGATAGTAGCTGATTTGAATGGGTGACTCTGCAAGGTGCCCCCTAAGGGCAAATATCAGGGACCGTTGGAGAGAGTAGATCTTGCAATAAGATTGCCGGAATTCAAATTCTGCCTTTAGACCTTACCAGCAAGGAACTAAGCTCTCCATTTCTCTCTCTATAAAATATAGATATTCATATCCCGACACTGAACCCACTCCTAACAATTTTAAGGCCCAGAGCAAGAGTACAAATGGCCAGCTATATAGCACATGTCAAATATTCAAAAGCAAAAATTAAGTTAACAAATCACTGAACAAAGCATGTTCTATCCATTTATAATGACCTGGAAGCACATGGTTTGAGTTTAGAAGTTGCAGACTCCCTGGGGGTCCTTGCTGAAAAGTGATGGTTTAGAAGAGAGCCCACCCCAGGCTCTGCTTCTGGCTCACCCCCTCCGCTTCTCCTCCCACCCCTGGCTCCACCCCACATTGCAAGTCACGTAGATGTAAGTTCGCAATGGCCTAGCCCACAGGAAACACTCTGTGTGTCCATAAGCCACACAGAGGGCCAGCCCTTGGCTTGGAGACCCAGGGTCACATTAGGGACACGGTCTGTAGAAAGGACAAACTCAGGTAAGAGGCCTGCTCAGAATATCATGTTGGCTCGGGAATGTTAGGTAAGGAGACTCTAGGGCTCCAGGTGCCTGGTAGGTATGTCTTCTTGTCCCCATGAAATAGCTTCTTACCCTCTGGGGAGGACACAAGTGAAGAAGAGCCAAAACAGCCCACTAAAGCAAGGAGTCCAGCCAGAGGCCTCTCTTGTCTAAGGACCACGTTGGGCCTATCTAATAGGATTACGGTAAAAAAAAACAAAGAAGAGAATTTGTGTTGAGCGCTTGGACCAGCGTCTAGTACAACTCAAGTTTTTCATACAGGTTCACTGGTACTATTTTTAGATCCCCTTCTTTCAGAGGGGGAGAAATAGCTGAGCACATTTCCAGTTTCACCGGAATCTGACCCTGCATTCCTCCCTTGTACTCCCGCATTTTCTAGCATCTTCTCAACCCTGTAGGCAAGCAGAGAGGGAAAGCTGCAGGCAGGTTGTATTCTCAAGTCAATTTCTGCAGTTAAGGATGATGACATGCTGTTCTCCACCATGGGAGTCAAATTAACATTCTTCCATGTTCCCCTCCCCCAAATAGCGCCTGCCTGATCACACCGCTGATCACAGGCTGGGACAAAATATACCTCGCCGTGTTCGACATCCCAGATTCCGTCTCCATTTGGCCAGTATTCATTCTCTGTCTCCCGAATGGCTCGTTCTGTTTGTGAGCCATCATTAATTGCAGAGTAAATCAAGGATACGTGCTAATCTGGAGGCTCTCATCTTTTAAATGCTTCTTTCTGCCTTCCCAGTCTGTGAAGAGCTGTGTTGGGGAGGCAAATGCATCCCCAGCTGGCAGACTTTGTCTTCCTTAGAATTTAGGTGTGATCTATATTCAAATGACAGTTTAATGAGCCTTTTCCTATTTCCAGAAACCTTATCACATCATTAAAGCGTAGAAATGAATAATACATCTAGCATTTGGATTAAGTTGAACTTGAGACCTGATGCCTCTTCAAAGAGGAAAAAAACATGGGGCAAAGGCAACATTGAGGGATGCTGAGCTGAAGAGAAGGGGTTAAATGGGGGAGGGGTGTTCAGAAGGGGCTATTTTTGTTCTGATGTACCGGCCGTGAAAGTGTCACCAACATTTTTGAAGTCTTAGTGTGGCACTCCTATTTCTCTGGGCATGGACTGGAAGGGAATCTTGGAAAATGATGGCTCAGGATGAAGCGTTTATCTGCCGTGACTTTGTTGTTAGCACAACGCAAGCTTCTCGCATTAGAGTCCACACCGTTTCCAATCTGTTTCTCAGGGTCTGGGAACTCACAGCAGTTAGAGACCTGGGCCCCCTATGGTCAGAATCCCTGTTCTGCCTCCTGGGAGCTGTGTGTCCTTGAATTGAGTAGTTTGATCAATTTAAGTCTCAGTTTTTTCATCTGCAAAATTAAAATAATACGTACACTTGCTTTCCTGAGCTGCCAAGAGGATCCAATGAATACGCCTAGATCCAATTCTTAGCCCAGTACTTGGTAGACAGTACAATACCTTTTAGCCATTATTTTTTTATTCTTTGGGAGCTTTGCACATGCCACTTCCTCTGCTGAAAATGACTTTCTTTCTTTCCGACCTCACCCAACTCTACTTCCGGCCTCAATTCCCCAGCCCCCTCTTGCTTCTGAGGGCTCCTACTCCTCTTGCAAAACCTAGTTGACATGTTCTCCACCGTCATCCTCCCTGCCACCTCTGGTCAGCTCAGCTGCCTCGCCTCCACATCTCCTTCATTCCCATGTCACACGTTTTGTGATCAAAATGACACTTCGCTGAGATATTTTGTTCACAGCGGGTTCTTCAGTGTTGGTTGAATGAGTCTACATTCACTTTTCTCTCCTTCCCAATGTTAATAAACACAGAGGTGAAGGCAGGTGGCCTCGGGGCTCTCTGCCCAATGCTGACAGAGGCACCTGTTGGTGACCAGCTCTTCGTTGCCCCAGAGCAAAACCCTTTGATAGGTTCGGCCAAGATAGCACTCATTCTAATCAAAACACAGGACATCCAGCGTGTTGGCTTGAAAACGGCAGTTGAGTCCAATCCCAGTTCCACCACCCTGCACAGAGTCCTAGAGAGGTAGGGACTCCGGAAGGCGTCATCGTGGACCCCTTGCTCTTGCACACCACCCTGCCAGGGTCCGCGGGCTCTGCTCACAGCCCTCGCATCCACCCCGCTCCTCGGTCCCTCTCACTGTATCCCTGGGTTCATACACCCAAGGTCTCCCTCAAGGTTTAATATCTCCTTCTAACTGGCTCCCATCCATCTTCCTGAGGAAGAAATCTAAACCTGCCATTCTCCTACTTTAAAAACAAAAACAAAAACAGCATTTTTCCCAACAGGAAAAGCCCAAATTTCTAAGCTAAGACTTACAGCCCTCCAAATTCTAATCTTACTTTTTTACATTTTTTTATCTTTTAACTTTATTTTTATGATTTACGCTATTATAGTTGTCCCCATTTTCCCTCTCTGCCCACCTCCACCCAGCCCTCACCTCTCCTTCCCTCTGGCCATTCACCACACTGTTGTCTGCGTCGATGGGTTATGCATATACGTTCTCTGGCTAATCCTGTCTCCGACTACCTTCCTGCGTGAACGTTATCTGGAAGCTAACCCTCGAGCCACTATAATCCTCCAGCCAGCGATCTTTTACATGTGCAGAGCAGATCACGCCACTCCTCCGTTTCAGCCAGTGTTTGTCTAACTATGTTGGCAAACTGGCTGTTCTGCTAATACTGACAGTACGTATACCCCGTGACCCAGCGATGTCTCTCCTGGATGTACCCCCAACAAACATCCACACATCCGCTCACCTTCAAAACATACAGAGACGTCCAGAGCAGCATTGTTTGTAAACGCACTAAAGTGAAAACCACCTACCTACTCTGAATGGTGTAACGAATAAATTACGTTCTATTTACGCAAGGCAATACTATACGGCAATGATAATAAGTTTTCCAGAGCTCTGTGCAACAACATGAATGAATCCCACAAATATAACTGGGAAAAAGTCAAACACAATTAGTAAAAACTGCATGATTCCTTTGATGTGAAGCAGAAAACCAGGTGACATTGTTAAAAGCCAGTCAAGTGTTGGCCTGGGAGCAGCTGTGACTGAAAGGGGACCCTAGGGGGCTCAATTGTGCATCCTGAAGAAGTACGTGCAAGTGCTTGCCCTGGTGCTTGTGAGTGTTGGCTGATCTGGGAGGAGGGCTTCTGGAGCTAGACTTTAGTTAAGGATCTCAGGATGTGATCACCCTGGATTAGGGTGGCCCTCACCTCACTGGCTGGTGTCCTCCTGTGACAGAACGCAGGTCCGGCTGCATGGACACCGGGATGCAGGTGAAATTCTGCTTCTTGTTCTAGGGTCTGTTTCTGATAATTCACTGACCTATACTCCTTCCCCCATGGACTCTGTTCAATGGGCACGTTTAACTCCAAAAGAGGTAAAAATATGTATAATTACACTTTTTATGCTTTGAAAGAAGCCTTCTTATCACGACATAGCAGTCAGAAGAAGATAGGTTGGTGTCTAATGATAAATAACTTCAGGTGACCCCTGACAGCAAAGCTGTGGACCTCACCCATGCACCGTGTCTTTTGTGGGTCCACTGTAGCTCTACCGACATCGTCTTCACGAACCACATCAAATTTGAACTCCTATGTGGAGCTTTTCCAGAATTCTCTAGGAAGACAAGTGATACAGCAGGAATGGCTTTTTCCGATCACACTACTTTTATTGTGGCTTCACGTGATTGCCCGCTTGTTTCTGGCCCTAGATGTGAACACCCGACCGCAGGAAAGCCATCTTTGCGGAGTACAGCTTAATGACCAGAAGTGCATTGTTCACATCGCACTCCAGGCCAGAGAGACCTGGGTTTTAATTTCATCTCTAGTCCCCTCAGGCAACTGAATTAATCTCACTGAACCTCAGTTCCCTCTCCTGTACATAAGGGTAGTACTACTTCTGACCTCACAATATTATTGTCTGAATTAAAAATGAGAACACCTGTAAGGTTCTTCAAACAAGCTAAGGCACCTGTATGGCATTCAGTAAACATTCCCCACAGACTGAACATTAGTACAGGCCTACCGCGGCTCAGGCTCTGGTCCGGGCTTCCGTGGTTAGTGGTCAGCAAGACAAAGTCCTGGCCTTTCGTAGAATCGGCTGCCACGGCTGCTCTCAGAAGCTGTCGTGTGTGTATGCCCAGTGTCCAGCGAGCACACTGCTTGCCACGCAGTGGGCCCATGCTTCATGCCGCTGAACCAACCAACAGTGCTCCTCCCCGAGCTCCAAAATACCAAGCGTACTACTAACTTCTCGCCCTTTTAGGTTCTTCCTTAACATTTTTTCTTTCTTGTTATAGTCCCATTTTTGCATGAGTAATTCCTTTTAAAAATTGTGCTCTTTGGGTGAGTGTGTGAGCCTAATCATGGTAGCATCCTATACGTAATAATCCCTGCTAACAGATGCCCTATTTATGGGGAAACGTGAAGCCACGATGTGGGGAAATCATTCATCTCATGTTTTTGTTGAAGAAGCAAAGCGCGGTAAATTAAGTCTGGTCCCTTTGAAATTCTGCATTTAAAAAAATGTGATAGGAACTAGGGAGCACCCTTGGTACAATGTGGCATTAATTTTTCAGTCATTCTGAGTAAATTTCAACTGTATTACATGGAAAAATGTAAGAGTCCTCCAGCGGCCAGATAATCCCTCTCAGATCCCAAGGGTTATTTGCTTCAGATGCATCTCCAGCGGAATGAAATGCCGGCTTCCTCTTCCATAGGGAAAGTGAGAGGGCAAGACCTATTAAAGTCCCATTTTCCCATTTTAAAAAGGACTCTTGTCATATTCCAAACACTCAGACAAGTTTGAAGCAAATTGTTTTCTCTCTTAAGGCAGAGATAATACCTTCTATATCTGGTAGCTCATCACTGCAGTCAAATAATACTTTTTTTTTTATTGAGCATCTACTGTAGGTCTAGCACTACACTGAACTTGGCAGAGGGAAATAACCTAACAAGGGAGAGGGAAAGGTGAAGTAGAACTGACTTCTTGGGACAAGAGAATGATTATTTATAGTGCTAAACTTGATCTTCTTATTAGAAACTGTTGGGCATTCTGTACAGGACAGAGGAAAAGAAAGTGCCTCATACGAATAAACAAAAATTTATTTATTAGTACAGTTTGCTGAAGGAAAGCACTTTGCTAGGTATTGGAGGGGCCTGACTCAAAATAGACACAGTTCCCTTGCTTTCTTGGTCCTTACTGCCTTATAGTCCATTGGGGGAGAATAGCAATGAATAAGCAATTGTAAAGAGGTGTGACAAGTGCGAGGACACAGTACAGGAGCTAGGAGGGCACAAGACGGAAGCATCCCACCAAAACTGAGGAGGGAGTTGTAGTCAGGGAAGGCTTCCTAGAGGAAGTGACATTCAGGCCTGTGCCTGAAAGGAAGAAGGGCTTGTTTGTAAGTCACGAAGTTAGAGTGCCTTAGGAAGAGAGACGGAGGATGGGAAGAGCCAATGGGATTGGGGGGTGGGGAGTGCTTCCATGTGGCTGGGGTGGGGTGAAGGAGCTCCGAGGGAGAAGAGGTGGGGGTCCTGCTACAGGGGTGGCAGCGACAGCAATATCTTACTGCCCATCAGATCCCAGTCTGGGCTCCCCATAAGCACATCCATCGCCTCTCTCCTACCCCATCACCACTCGGTTTCACCAGAACTTATTTTTGGTTCCAATTCACAAACTAATACACATTTTTATTCTTGGCCCTGGCTTACCTTCCAAATCTGCCCCATCCTTAAATCAACTCCTTGGCCTCAACCTGTCACTAATTCCTAATCTTCACCTTCATCTCCTGTCAGGAAAATTCAATCCCTTCCCATGGCCATTTTGCAGTCACTATTTCCGCTGCTACCCCTCCCACCCCTCCCTTCTCGGCCCTCAAGTCCACACCCCCATTTAGCTCCTCTGCTGGGCGCAGTCAGGGCCTGTGCGGAGTTGTCAGCCAGGCCTGGGTCAGGAAGGGAGATATCGAAACACCTGGAAGGACAACAGTATTGCCACCTCAGGCATGCAAGGGGGCACAGTGCCGCTTCCATTATCACAGGCAAGAATCACCAGATCGCGAAGGACGGGCGGAGGGCTCCAACACCCACGTCAGGGCGAAAGAGACTCCGGGCTGGTTGGGATGCGTAATTTGTCAGCGAATCTGCCCCGAGCCTTGGACTTTGCTGTGAAATGATGTTCTTTTCTAAGGTCACTCAAAATGTGTGCACAGGCCCCTCAAAATGAATTCATCCACACGGACAGCAAGCGTGGGCAATATTCTCTTCGGGCTGTGAGCCGGTTGCGCGGGGAGCCCACAGCCCAGTGGCGATTAAACCTCCCCCTGCTTCCCTGCCATCCCGAAAATGATCCCTGGCCTTCAATACGGAGGAAAAATGATTCTCTGAGGGAAGTAAACACACTTTCTTTTTTCATCACAAAACACTTTGCAGGGGTGATAAGAAAGGTTAGACCTGGGAGCCACGTTAGCCTGAAGGGTCAAGATGACAGGCTCCCTCTTCATACTTGTGCAGAAGGTAATTTGGGCCCCAGGGCGCTTTGCTTAGTAAAAGGCGAACCCATCAGTTTCCCCCAGCCAGCACCCGCACTTCACCTGTGCCAGGCGACTGCAAGGTAGACTCCAGGGGAAGACGCACGTGCATTTTGCAACGGAGGAGGTTTTTTTAAACCGCAAACGCCTTCCCCAGAAGGTGTGCATCCTGACATTGTTGTGGCCTAGAGTTAAATGCAAATCAAGCTATTGTTCAGCTTCCTGCCTTTGCAACTCTGATGCCTTTCACACAAATTTCGACACTCAAGCCGCCTCAATCTTTGGTAATGAGATTGAGAAGGGTGAAGGTTAGTGGGTCCCAACTCAAACAATTGGAGGGTTCCGCTGCCTTAGCTGAGGACCCCGAAAACAAATGCAGTGTTAATTCCGTGTTAAATCCTTCTAGTGTGCCCATCTTTCCCAGAAAATTTAACTTGAGATCTCTGTTTTAACAAATTTTTATGTGTAAAGTCTGTATTTTTAACTATAGGCGCAATGTTGGACAGCAGGTATCCGGAACTTACTCACCTTCCCTAACTGAAACTTGACACCTGTGGAACAGCAGCCGCCCACGCCTCTGCCCCCTACCCTGACAACCAGCATCCTCCCGTTTCTCAAATTCAGAGGAGTTCCTACAACTCAACAGCAAAAAACTAAACAACTCAATTTAAAGATGGGCAAAGGAATTGAAAAGTATTTCTCCACAGACAACATAAAAACAGCCAAGAGATATATGAAAAGATGCTCAACAACACTAATCATCAGTGGGGTGCAAATCACCCCCCTTAGTGTCCAAGCCAGCTTGAGGCCAAGTGAGGAGGAAGAGACAAGATGCCAACGCAGCCTGTGTGTGCATGCCTGTGAGCGTGTGAGTGTGTGCGTGCACATGACAGTGTGTCAGGACAGGGAGAGAGGGGGCCAGCGGGGTGGGGGTGGGCAACAGCTTCTCAGAGAGACTGTGCTCTGCGTGGGCTGAGGCAGCAACTGCTTTTCAGGCTGTGAGTCAGGAGCTGGAGCCCTGCCTCCGACACCTACTAGCTATGAAACCTCAGCTAAAGCACTATTCTCTCAGCTTCACCCACAAAAGGGGAACGATTAACAGCGCCATCCCCTACATTTCTTGTGTGGACTCACAAATGACGATAGTAAGGGAGTCAGAATGCTCTAATGGCAAGAGGGCCCAGAAAGGGCAAGGACGTAACAGTTACACTCAGCTGGGGGCAGCATGAAGGGAAACCGGGACTGGGGCAAACTGGAAAGGGCATGCCCCATGCAAAGCATTTTGAATTTAATCTAAAACAAGCCGATCTATTTGTATCTGGTAGTCAGACCTGGCCCACAGCCCACCAATCTTTATTCCAGAGGAAACTGCTTGGCCCAGAAAATGAGGCTGTGGTTGGGTCTGTGTTACTTCCTCTGGGGAAGCTCCAGCTCAGACATCCCAGAGGCCTCCAAGCGTCCCTGGCCCCGAACCAGAGCCTGCTCCGGAACCTGACTGATGTCTGTAGCTGCGAGAGCTAGAGGCCCTCCCTCACTGAGGCTGACGGAGGACTGCTGATTCGTGGCTGGAAACAATCTCTATTTCCAGGTGCTTCCAGGGCGTCCTTCTGCTGTGGGGCCCCTGTGCCTCCCTCCTCCCTCTTCCTCCTGCTGCACCCCAAATCCAGGGACTGCAAAGAGAGGGCAGGGACACTGTAGGTCCTGAGCTCAGAAAGGATGTGCTCAGGCTGCAGTGGGCCCTGAGCCCTGGGTCTGCTCAGCCCCTTGCTGTGCCCTCTCTCCTGTGTTGCTGCAGGTCAGAGCCTGACCACACCGTGTAACCTGGCCTTCAGAAGAGACACTTGCCCCATCCTAGTTACTCAGAAGCCGAACTGTCTCATAACAGCAGACCTGTGGACCAGATCAGGGGCGAATTAGGTAGAACGCCACCTTTCTCTGGGGAAGTCTTTTACCCTAGAGATGAGAAATTGAAAATAGCCTTGGACCTGTGCTGACCATCCCTGAGGGCCATGGGCTCTCTCCCAATTCAGACTGATCTTCCACTGGTAGGCCCAGAACAAAAAATAGAGAGTAAAGGGAGGGGCTTCACATGTTGACATTAGTCACAGCATTATGCCTCAGAGTTGCGGCGGGAGACCCACGCATCCTGTGACTAGTGTTCCCATGCCACCTTGCCCAGAGGTTCTGAGAGCCAGGAGATGAGACTGGCCGGACTGGATGCCTCGCATGTAGCCTTGCTGGTTCCATAGCCCGGCACACGGACATCACCCAGGATATTTCCCAGGTGAGATTAGGAAAGAGGGTAACCAAGTCTTTCTCTTCTAGAGATTTTCTCCAGACAACCAACAGAAACTCACTCCATCCACCTCTGTCCCTTGTGTCAGATTTATCCTCATCGACCCTCAGGAGGCTTCAGAGCTGTGATTCCTAACAGTGGGCTTCTTCCACTTCCCCGGGGGAGGTCGTCCATAGTGCACATGCCTCCTACGTTCTCGCAGAAATAAATTCTCATTCAGTAGTTGGGGGTGGATTTTTAAAAATTAATTTCTGTTGTTTAAGCCACTCACCTATTATATTTTTTATTTTTTTTAATTTGTATTTATTGATTTTAGAGAGAGGAAAGGGGAGAGGGAGACACATCAGTTGGTTGTTTCACTTGTTCACGCATTCATTGGTTGGTTCTAATATGTGCCCTGATGGGGCTTCAAACCTGCAAACTTGGCGTATCAGGATGACGCTCTAATTCTCCGAGCTACCTGGCCAGAGCGGGAGTGAGTTTTTTTTTAAATGCCCTCTGGCGACTAGAATGAAAGCTCCAGGCTAAGAACCAGTGCTTTAGAAAGTGGAGAAGAAGCAAGGGTGAGGCCTGCTGGGCCCTCACTTTCTGAGCTCCTGCAGACAGGGGCTGTGTCTTCTAAACACGCTGTAGTCATTAGAACCCGAGCGGGACACTTCAAAGGGACATTCTTTCAATAGCAATAGTCTAACCGAGGAACAACCCCGACAGCCAAGGACGCCCGTTGAATTGTTTCCTGTGGAATCGTGAGCCCAGGGAGAGGGGAGGCTAGAGCACTAAGTAGTGATATCTGAGCTCTGGGCTCGGTCCTTTCACCTACTTGGTGGACCTTGAACTACTCAGACACTTCTACCCTTTTCTAGTCTTAGTTTCTTCTCCAGTAATAAGATGGGATTGGAATAAATCGTCAATAAGGTCTCTACCAACACCAAAATTATGTGATTAACCAATTATGTAATGGACCTTTAATGAAGTCAATATTTTTTCTTTGACCTATTAATCCTTTGTTTCTTGGTCTAATGGTTAAACCCAAAGCAATGAGAATCAAAAATCACAAGATGAAAGGATAAGAAGCAGTAAGAATTTTAACTCTGTCATCCAGTTCCTATTTGACCTTGCTCAGCCTCTGCTCTTCTCCATACTCATGTGTCAAGGGAGGCCATTAAGGAAGGAAATCAGTGCCAGCATAGCACCCGAGTCCCCAGAATTAGGAGCGGACCTGGCGGCTGCGGAGCCCATGCCCTGACGCATTGCCAAGGCCAAGCTCAAACCCGGTGACTGCAGCTCCGGATAAAGAAAAACTGTTGCTGGAATGCCTGGACAGGTTCTTTTCCCTTGCAAAGATTTTGCAAACAAATAAGGGAGCAGGAAAAGGGGAGAAAATGGCTATATTTGAAGTAGGAGCATGAATCTAAAGAGAATGTTTTCAAAGATTTCTATGATGCATCCGCAGCCCCTTAAAGTAATAGCAGACAGTTTAGATCCATTATTCAGTTTCCGTGGAAAATAAACATCGGGGTTGAGTAGAATAGTAATAGTGGGTTTAACTGTCAGTCCCATTCATCTTCTGTGCCCATGCATTCTGAAGACAGGAAGGCATTTTCCTGATTATCGCTGGAACAGGAAGGAGGAGAGGGCAGGGAGCTGCCTGGCCAGTGCCTTGCTTGTGTTCTCGCAGCCTGAGGTCAGAATGGATGTGCTGTTTGGGGGATAGTAGCTGAGTGCCTGGTCCTCTTCAGGAAAGACCAACCCCTGCCCAGCAGAAGGCTCTATGGGTTTCAAGAGCACCTCGGCTGTGCCATTGCAGCAGAGATGTTCAGAACTGAGTGCCTCCACCCGTGGGCTTAGGACTGCCTGTCCCTGGGGCCCCCCCCCCAAAAACCGGGCAGGAGGCTGAAGGGGTCTAGAAATGCCTCTTCAGAAACTCAGCTCCATGGCCCCAAAGCCCAGCAAAAAGGCCTCCCTCTAAACAGGCTTATGTGAAATCAGTCCAGCAGCCTCCCGGGAAGCAAAGTAGGGAGATGGGATGTCGATTTGTGCATCTCGTCCACTGGGAGATGAGCCGCAGTGCCTCACTGACCACATACACTTCCTCGCTTAGGAAAAGAAATGACTTCACAGACCCAGAATAGCAGCTGCGGCCACGGAGCAAAACACAGCTAGCAAGGTTCAGGTCGTGAGAGCTGAACTAAGAAAGACAAACAGAAGTTCGAATGAAAATGACCCATCAGGTATCCAAGGCAGGGCCTTCTTATGGGTGAGTTGAAGTTCTGGGCTGGAACCCTGGGAATAGCTCTGTTCTAAGGAGTCAACAGAGCCGTTAGATTGAATCTCTCTAGTATCCTGCCTTGGTTGTTTTGTAAAAGCTTGTTGAGTATGTCAGTTTCGGTACAAGGGGGAGTTGGTTGAGATTCCTCTCTTATCAGAGGCACAGAGCCTCGAGAACGCCAAATTCCATTCCTTCCTCGAGGTCCAAAGGGCTCTGTCGTCCTCAGTCCACAGACGTTGTCCCTCGAGAGGGAACCACGGCACCCCAGCTTCAATCTCGCGCATCTCACCTTGCAGACTAAATCCCGTCTAGTAATTACTGCCTGTGATTCTGCACGGTAATACGTAGTTATCAGCAAGCACTTGTTGGAGAGGTGAGCAGAGCAGGGCTGCCCACCGTAGCCTCAGAGAAGAGGCTTCATTATATTTTTGCTGAGTTACTTCACCCTGTAGCTGTTCATAGAGTTATCTCCTCTCGGCAGGGCTGTCTGCTCCTCCAAGTCCTGATTGTATGGACCGGTTTCCCTTCCTCCCGAGGAGGCAGGGAAGAACTCGGGAGACCAGACTCTCCCCTGAAGAGATAAGACTGAGGCCTTTTGCGCATTTTTGGAGGAAGTCCTTCACTCTGGGGTTTCACTCCTCCCAGATGCACAAGCCTGGGCAGCTGGAATCCTTACTTGTTTAACTTCGGAACGGAAAGCCCCTGAGATACCTACTTAATCACCTTGTGGCTCAATTTCCTCTTCTCTGAAATGGGATCAATAACACCTACCTCACAGGGCTTTTGCGAGGATTAAATGAAATAATAGAGAAAATAAATAGGTCTTGGGTCTTATTGAAGCTCATCAGTTGGCAGATGTTTTTGTTATTATTATTATTTCCTATTGTGGCTTTGTGATGCCATTTGAAAATAACCCACGTAATGTCTGCAACAACACTCCACATATAAGTCAGGTGCCCTTCTCCCTAGGATGGGCCCTTCGTCTGTCAGCACTGCCTGGGCCCACGTGTGCAGGGGCACCTGAACCTCGGACCCTCACGCACCACTCCTGCCTTTGGTGGCATTGCGCATATTGGACCCACGGGGCCATTATTCCCAGACCTGTGGTTCTGAGTTTTGGGGAGAGAACACCCCTTTCCCTCCTCAGCCTCTGCCTCTGCTCGGCTCTCTCCAGACAGACCTCCAAGGAGAGGAGCTGGTTGGTCAGACCCTCCAACTTGGACCAGGCCCCATTTACCAGCCTGTGGGATTCCCACACCGACAGAGACAGAAGTCCGCTGCGTCTCTGTACTTAACTTCCGCACCAGCTGTGAGGAAGACATTGTTATGCCCCTTCTCTGTGATTATTATTTTTATTTTTCACAGTTTTTTAATTTTAAATGTGTGTTGTTGTTGACACTATGACAGATGTCCCTCATTTACCCCATTTGCCCTCTTCCCCCTAGTTCCTGCCCTGTCCCCCACCCCGGCCCTCACCACATTGTTGTCCGAGTCCATGAACTACGCTTCTACTCACATGTGTTCTTTGGCTGATCCCTTCCATTCCCCCTCCCCTCCCTTCCCCTCTGAGATCTGTCAGTCTGTTCCATGTGTCCATGCCTCTGGTTCTATTGTGTTCATCAGTGTGTTTTGTTCATTGGATTCCACATATGACTGAGATCATATGGTACTTGTCCTTCTCTGACTGGCCTATTTTGCTTAACATAATAATCTCCAGGTCCACCCAGGCTGTCGCCAAGGGTAAGAGTTCCTTCTTTTTTACAGTCCTGTAGTACTCCACCGTGTGGATGGGCGCCCGGGCTGTTTCCAGACCTCGGCTACCGTAAATAATGCTGCTGCGAACACAGGGGTGCACGTATTCTTTCTGATTACAGTTTCTAGATTCTGAGCATATCCCCTGTGACTTTAAAAGCCTGGCTTGGTTCAGCAATCCGTCCCAGGGGGCGGGAGGAAGGATCTGAGCCCTGGGCGCCTGAGAGGTCCCACGAGGTGACGTGTGCGGAATACCTTGCGCGGTGCCAGCACAATGCAACCTCAGTGATCCTGTCTTTTCCGTCCTGTCATCACCCCTCAGAGTAAACCGTCACATGGAGAGGCCCTGTTGGCAATGTCACCTGCCTCTGCGCCATCACACATCCGGTCATGGCCACAGCCACAGGGAGCTTCTCACCAGTGTGTCTGGCTGCTGTCCTTTCACCTCTGCGCCTGCTTTGTCAGGGAATCCTCACCTCCCGCCAGCAACCTTCTGCACTCTCATTTTAAAAAATTCCTCTGTGAGAGGAAGCTTGCCCTATTTCCCCACAAGAGCCCGCCATTACCTCCATGTGCCCCAGCAGCGCCTCCCTGCTCCAGGTGCCTGACTGATGACACATTCCCCCTTCGATGCTCTCGAACTAGGTCAGAATCTCAAGCACCAGAGTCCGTGGCTTATTCATTTCTATATCCCTGGCAGCTAGCGGGAATGGCTGGCACGAGTAGACATTTACTAAATATTTGTTAAATGGATTGAGATTATTAGTAAGTAATGGATCCCCATTACTTACCGATCCCCTGCTGACCCCCCTGAGTGCAGATGATGAAGGCTGAACTCTCAGAGTGATGGCGATGGGGAAGCTGAAGAACAGAGAGGCCAGGGAAGTAAAGGCCCCGCTTAGAGCGTTACTGACTCAGTGCCTGTCCCTCCGCGAGTAGGAGGCATGGCCATTCTTCCCAGCTCCCTGAAAGCTCTAGCCGCCCTCTCTGTAGCTAGTAAGAATGGTGCCACCTCGGCCAGCAACAGCCAGAGCAGAGTGTGGCGTGCCTGTTGGCTGAGCCACCTGAAGCTGCAGCGCAGAGCCCGGCGTGGAAAGGTGAACTCCAGGTCTGACGCCGTGATGGAATATTATTGCAGGCCCTTCCCGGAGGCCCTCTGGATGCAAGTCTGGCCCCCTTGGTGTGCAGCTGCAGAGAGCAGTGTGAGTTCCACAAGGGCGCACTGGCAGAAACGGACTGCATTTCCATTTTCTCTCTTTCTTCTCTCTCCGTCATTACAGGGCAGGGCAGTCACCTGACTGGATGCTCACAACTGCCAACCAGCATGGCCAAATGCCGGACCAAGTAAAGGGGGATTCTTCAAAGGCCAGGGGAAGGAAGCTAACAGCCGTGGCCAAGTAGACAGCACCCTGGAACCAGTGGACTTGGCAAAGCAGGGGCTGAGTCAGAAGAGAAGAGAGTGGTCCAAACCCGGGATGCAGCGCCCCTCTGGATCCGCCAGGGAGGGTTCACCGTCTCTGAATGAGCTTGGTCATAGCTGTGATCCTCAGCGACAGCACTGAGGGAGTAGCATTTTATAGTCATAGTGTAAGAAGGGACTCTAGAGGTCTGTTAGTCTGAAATCCCTCGTTTTAAAGATGAGGAGACAAAGGCTCACAGAAGCATGGGATGGACAGGTGGCCACACAGTCAGTTTGCAACAGAGCTGGGGAGAGACCGGGGTTCCCCGTTCCATCTCAGGCACATGCTTCCTTTGAACAGCATTTCAGTTTCTTAGAAGACAACGCACTCTGTCAAGGAAACATATATTTTGCTCTGGGTTGAACTTGGGGCCTGCAAGGAGTTAAGCCCCAGTTCCAGGAGGCTGAGAGCTGCTGACGTGATTTATCTTAGGGTCCTGCCTACGAATTTGTGTTTGTGTCTCAAAGCTGCTCTGAACATGAAAGTCAGGTAGTCTGAGGAAGTATGACAATCAGATATTCCTTCTTTTGTTTGCGCTTCGTGCCCTCTAACCCCACCCTCGATGAGGTCCCTGAGGGTTTTTTCACTGTGCTTTTTCATTCCTGGAGCCTCTGCAGTTTGACTTCCCATCAGCCCCTGCCCTGGCTGCCGGGGGTTCACACGCCCACGCATCCACCCACACTTCCCAAACAGAAATAATTGTACCCAGTGGCCACAGTGCAGATTGTTTCTAAACAGCTGGGCTCGGGGAAAAGCGCCGGGGATGAGATGGGATCGCGTTCTCTTCCCTGACACGCTGTTTTCTGGATTTGCATACACATGGGCTAGATGTTTTAATTAAGGCTGTCAGCTGGTCTGGTCACAGCTCCTCGCCAACGGCTCTGCTTCGTAGGGGAACGGTCGAAGGCTGTTATTCAGAGGTTGAGTGCTCTGACTTCTAGAAAAGAAAAACAGCACCTGGGTGTCTGAATCTTATTTGTTCACTCATGTTCAACAGCTATTTATCGAGGATCTATTAAGTGTCAGGCGTGGAGCTGGAAGGTGGGAATTCTAAGAGAATGAGACAGGGCACCTGTTCACAAATGGAGCACAGATAATGGACAGTAAATGCACACGTTATAAAAATATAATGGACGGTAAACGTGGACGTATCATCATACAGAGGTGCACACGGTGCTGTGGAAGACGAGAGGAGGAGCATTTACTCAGCTGTGGGGGTGTGATGGGGGGGTCCGGGAAGTCATTTCCGTTGCTGAGAATAATGGAAGGCTTCCTGGAGGAGGGGATGTTCAACACCAGTCCCAAAGGATCCAGGGGAGCTACTAAGGCACAAGATGAGGTTGGTAAGGCTTTCTTGGCAGAGGGAACAGCATGGACAAAGAAAAGAGGAGGAACAGCAAGCAGCATGGGAGGTGGCTGGATAAGCAACACAGGTGGCCTCATCTTCAAGACAAGATTGGCAGCTGAAAATAGTGCCTGAGAGTATGTGAGGGTGACAAGGGAAAGGAGAAGAGATGCAGGCAGGGAACCCACAGTTGACATTAGTCTAGCATTGCAGTCTGTTGCTTTCACATGCATTGTCTCATCAGCACCGCAGAGCATCCTGGTAAGAGTTATAGAGGAAATGGTGGTCCTTGCTAGATCCACCGGTGGCCCCCTGTTGGCTACCCAATGCAGTGATTCATGTCCCCCCTTCATCCTGCTTTGCATCAGAGGCTGTCTTGCCCACCAACCAAACTCTCCCAACCTCTAGGGTTTTACTCATTCCCGATCTTCCTCATAACCCTCTGGTTTTCTCTTGCAATCTTCTCACTAGCTGATTCGCTTCATTGTGACCTACTCACATTCCCTTTCCCAGGGATTTATTTTTGGCATCCATCCTCATCATTCACATCACTACGGTTGCCCCCATGTCTTTATAATTACTTCCAGTTCTTAGCTTTCAAACCTCCAGTTCTTCACTTTCCCCCAAGGTCTGGGCATAACCCCCCACCGGACCACACAGACACCCCCACCTGAGGATCTAATGGGCACCTGGGTGAACGTGTGCAGGCGTGAACTCCTGATCTCTCTATCAGACCTTCTCTTCCAGCTGGAGTGTTGTCTTCTTTGGCAAACTAGATCCTGTTCTTACCCTACCCAGTTTCTCAAGATGGAACCTATAAGTGACCCCCAAGTCCCTCTCACACCCCCAACCCTCACCAATCCATAAATCCCCTCTTCTGATTCCGAGCCATTCTGTAGCCCAGCTCTTGTCACTCTGCCAGCCCACCTGCTGCCCCCATTATGAGACCTTCCTGCATGGATGTGCTGTGCTGCTACCTGGACTCTCTCCCCCAGGTGATTATTTCCAATGTCACAGGAAACCCCTTTTCCTCCCTGCCAAAGCAGTTTTGATTTGGTCTGTCCTCCTGATTCAAGTTCTCCATCATCTCAAGTTATAATCCAAACTTTTAACTAGGCACATGTTGCTTACTGTTTACCACCTGGCCCTTCCTTTGCTCTCCAGGCTCACTGTCTACATTGCCAACCGTAGACACTGCCCCGGGGCAGTGCCCTTTCAGAACTGATATTTCACCTGCACGCAGCCTGTTGTCTCTGCTGAGAATTCCATCCCCTGCCCCAGAATGTTGCAAGTGCCCCTGTGTGTGCTCCTTGCAGTTGTTAATGGACCCACGTCTACGGACCTTCCTCCGTAATCAGACTAAGCATCTTAGGAAGAGGTTGTATGTCTTCTTCACAGTGATACACCCAAAGCCCAGCCCAATAACTAAAACACACAATCACACACCTCAGTTAAATTGCATTGAATTCCCTGCCTGGTCAATTTGATGGTCTTTAGGACTTGATTCAAATGCCACCTCTTCTGGAAAGCCTTCCTTGAGTCCACCAGGCATTCACTGTAGGTTTTTCAGAGCTCTATTATCCCACTTGTTACCAGGAATAATCATTACTTTTTTTATTCATCCACCACTGGATTGATTTCATAAAGCATAGAAACAACCACTCAGCACTGTGGCTAGTTCAAGGTTAAGGCTCAAAAAATTACCTGGCGAATGAATGAGTCATCAACTTACAGAGAGGAAAACTGAGGCTTGGAGAAGTTGAGCATCTCGTGAAGAGTCAAACACTGGTATATCTGGGACTAAAACCTCTTGGCTCTGGGTTCACGGATTTTCCTTTTAAAGCTTGAACCAGTATCTCTGAGTCTACCATGGACAGCCACTTCTGTGAAAACTCTCCACAAGGCATTGCTCCTTTTCTTGAGCAGCAGAACCTCCCATGGGTGTCCAACTCACTGCAGGCAGCCAGTCATCTGCAGTGAGTGACCCCCAGTACTGACAGCCTGCACAGCTGTGTGGCAAGTTATCCTTTTTAAATTATCTTAGAAACAAGTGACCCCCCAACAGACATGCGAGCCACAGCCCAAGCTTCTAATTTTGACTTGAACATGCATTGAACCCCAGTTCTGCCATTTGCCAGCTTTGTGACCTTGAGATTGTGTTTTCTCAACCTTGGGAATGAAGATAACTACTCTTCACAGTTGTGCACAAAACAGACAAGAGTGGCAGTGATACCCACAACCTTTATAAACCTTACTATGGAATCTCTGTAAATAATCTGACATATCGGGAACCCAATAAATGCTCGCTCACCCTAAGTGGCATCGTCAAGCTATGCTTGGTCTGCACAACAATCTGTTCTTTGCTCGACAATTTCTCTGAATCTTCCTCCAGTCCTCTTTGTTGGCCTCTTAGACCTTGATAGTGCACGGGAAGAAAAATTCAAATTCAAATTCAAATTCAAATTCAAAAGAATATTTAGAGCTTCCTCCAATACACCATAGACCCACCATGCTCCTGTTTTGTATTGCTTTTACATTCCTTATTGTGGTTACTTGTAGCAAACTATTTTGATATCCTCAGGAAAAAAAAAAGACATGCAAGAGAAATTTCAAGAGTAATGAGAGGTAACAGACACCTACAGAAGAGATGTCCCTGAGCATTCAAGGCAAATGAGGCTGTGTGGATTTTCAAAGAAAGGCTGGTACACTCCCCCTATCAGAAATTCCACAGAATGGTCCAGGCATTCTGAAAATGTGTTAGGTCTATTTTGGGGAATTCTCACATACTTGTTCACCCCAGCTTTTATGTGCCTTATATAACACACCTAAAGTTTCCAACCTATGTGCCAAAGGCCCTTGAAGGATATGGAGTTATTATAAGCAGTTTGAAATTTGAGTGTACGTTAGTTGTTGCCTCTCTCACCTAAAAAATTAGTGCTTTGCAAGGAGTCTACACTAATTTTATTTTCAAATTATTTTATATGTTTGTATATAAAATGTATACCTATATAAGATCATTACTAAATTTATCATAGCTACTTGTCATTATGTGCTTCCCTACAAAACAAGTATTACCAGGATTAATAACCATGTAAAAGTAGATTGTGGTGAGGAGTGTGTGCTGGGAAACGTTTGCCATATGAGAAAAGTCAGCCCTAGGAAAGTTTAGGAACCACTCGTCATTCAGAACTGAGTCTCTGAGAGGACCTGGAAGGCTGCTTCCCAGAGCAACTCAGAAACTTGTGTATGTTGCAGAATGACCTTGAGAAAGGGCTTCCTGCTTCTGAAGATGAAGCTATTCGGGTCTCTCTGCCAACCTAATCTACCACACAGGCCTGGCACGAGATGCAGGGACAGCCAGCTAATCTCTCCTCCTTGCATCTGGGGGAGCTCAGCAGCAGCTGCCAGCCGTAGGCCAACAGGAGGATGAGCAGGAAAGGCGGTGGCGGAGCCACCAGACAGACGTGCACATCTCTCCTCTGTTCCTCCCCGATCCCTCTCCATCAACCCCCATGACAAGGCATCAGCAGCAAGGAAGTCTGGCGAACACGTGGCTGAGAGAACACAGAGGTAAAGAGCAAGGTGACTCACCTCATCGAGCTGACACAAATTAAATGCTGTCTGTGCAGGACAGTTCACCTCCCAGCTTGCTTTGGGAACAGGAAGCTGAGATAGCTAGTGCTCTGACCAGATAAGAGGCTGCAAGCCAGCTAGTCCGCCTGGGTGAGAACCGAGGGGAGTGAACAACACCGCAGATGTGTGTCAGGTCGACAACTAATTACCAACAGTACACCCTGGTCCCCGGGGTAGATCGCTGCCCGCCCCTTCCGGTGACACACACGTGGACCCTGGTAACCTGACTGAAGGCTCCTTTCTTCCCCAGTGGGCAGCAATTTCAGAGTAACTAGCCACTGGAAGAGGCACTGAACTCCACAGTGCCTTTGTTTTCCTGCTACAGAAAGGGTTCTATTAATACCTGTGTACTTTCGACAGGGGGCCAGGAGCCTTAATTAAGTGTGGTTTGTCAAGTGCTTTGAGGTTGCCTGATGAAAGCTGAGCTCCCAGTGCAAACTATTATTGTTAATTAATTATTGTCAGTGGAATTATTTATTCTGTTTTCAGGCCGAGGAGCCCTTATTTACTGGTAAAGAATGCTTTTGTTGCACCTTCTTCTCCCACCCACAGCGTTGGCCTCTAGTCCTCCTCCTCTCTGCCTTTCTCATGTCTCTAACCAAAAAACAAAGCATTTCGACTGCTGCCTGGACCCTACACAAAAACAGGCTTCCGGAAAGAGAGGCAGAGAAATCCTCATGAATGCAAATGGAAGCTTGAAAATAAGAGGGACTCTGAGACAAAATATCTGTTGTGTCAGCTGGGAAACACAGAATCCCTCTGGGGAAAAGATGCAGTTAATCCTAGAGAGAATATAGAGCTGAAATACAGAAGTCTTCCTGCTAGGGTGGTGTCTGTGGGTGCCTGAGCATGACCTTGGAGGAACAGCGACATGTGTGATCCCAGAAAGGAGTCACTCTTAGTAGTGAGCCTACGCACAGGACCGGAGTCCTCCTTTATCTGCACCCCTCCTCCTGCACCCTCCCAAAATGGTCCGCTCGACTTTACTTTCTATCTGCACTGAGATAGGGTAACAACCCTATAGAATTTCTAGGATGAAGTGCACCTCTGAGAGGAGAAAGAGGGAGCCAGAGGCGCTCGGGGAACACAGCAACCAGAGGCAACAATGCATGTCTTCCCATCTTGGCTGCCACCTGCTGCTCACCATGCCGGCATCTGAATCAAGGGCATTGGTGATGCAAGACAAGAGGGTCCCCAGAGAACTGTAGCTCTTTCTGAATAAGTAGCACTTGCCCAAATTGGCCAGTTGTTTGTGGACATTGATTTATTTTCTCGGATTCTTTCTGATTGTTATATTTTGGATGGTGCTTACTGATGTGAAAAGCCATCTAGGATTGCTGATAAATCTAGAGATAGCGGCAAAGGTCGAAGGAGTGGAAAGGAAGAACAAGAAGGCGGGCTGGCCATATGATGGTAAAACGTCTCTGTGGAAAGAGCAATTCTGTATGCCCCTGTAAATGCCATTGCACCCAATTCTGAAAGTGTTTAATTAATCAGAACTTTTATTTATTTTTTTCCTTTCTGCAATTAAGGATAGAGAGCAGAGTTGAAAGGCACTGCTTTATCTGAGTGTTCAGACATTCTTGCCAGATTCCTTTGTTATTTCTTTTCCTTCTCCTCCCTTGATTCTGCACATGTGTGTGTATGTGTGTGTGTGTGTGAGAGAGAGAGAGAGAGAGAGAGGTGGAGAAGGGCAGAGAAAGGAGGAGAGAGGCAGCTTTTAGCACCACAGTGCTTAGCACCGCTGGAGAAAGGAACATTTTTCTCACACTGCTTAGCGTGTGCGCACCTAACATTTTCAAGGTCATGTGAATAAGAGCATTCAGTGCCTTCAAGGTGAGCCTGAAACTCTCTGATTCCCGGGACCCAGTGCCCCTAGAGTCCTACGGCCAAGCTTGCATCTGATGGGCTTTCTTAAAAAAGAGCATTGAATTCAGTTTAACTTCCAGGTGGGAGAGGTAGGCATTAAAGGCGGAAACACAGGGGTGGGGGGTAAGGAATGAGAGAGGGGCGAGATGCCACGGGCTGACTCTGTTTCCACCTTCGGATCACAACTCTTGAAACATTGCACCTAAAATAGGTCAGAGGGGATTTAGGATAAAGAGGAATAAGCTTTAGTTAATTATCCCAATGTGAGGAATGCCTGCTTTTAAATCCAGAGTTGCATTTAATCACAGAAGCTGAGAAGATCTTCCAACATCCAAATCATTTGAAAATTGACCGGAGGGGCACTCTATCCAAAGCGATAGCTTGTTCAGTAACCGGGTAACAAATGCCACTATTGCACAGGGACAGGGGCTTACAATGGCTCATCTGTGCACTGCTGTCGTGCTAGGGAGCAGCCCAGCAGACAGAATTAAGGAGCAGGCGATGGCTCTGATCATTTTTCCACATCCTCCCTGGCAGGGTCTCCTCAGTGGCACAAACCTCAAGTTCAATAAAACAGAGACACAAGAAGAGACACGGAACAGCTGCAATCAATGGGTGAGGAGGCATTAATAATAGCGACGCTGGAAATGGGGGAGGGAAGCTACTTTAAACCTCACTTCCAGCCATTCTTTGGGTTTAGGGTTATCATCACTTTCCAATAATCTTACAAGAATGAGCGCACACTGTGGGCCCATTTTAAAGACGAAAATTAGCCCTGCTGATGAGACTTTGGCTCTCGGTCTGATAGCAAGTTGATTTATTTTAAGCACAATATGCAGACCAACATAGAAAAAGGTTTGGATTGATCTCTACTGATGGCTTTTGCAAAAGGATTTCCATGCCCAGTAAAGCAGGGACCCAGGACAGACCTCCGTGCAGAGTCCTTCCCCAGCGCCAGGGCTCCTTGCACAGGGGCATCCCTATCACAGCTCGGATGCCCGCGCTCTACCGTCGGGTCTTGTATTGGCCTGCTGGCTTTACTTAAAATTTTATTTCTCTGTTTCCTTCCTACACATCTCAAATCACATGTTCGTGGAGAGCAAGAATATCCATTTAGGTTTTTCTTATTCAAAATCTCAAAGAGTATTATCACATTAAAGAGTTCCAGGCATGTGCCTGATGTTCGGTAAGCGGTGATAATGAAATGATCTAACAACACTTACTGATACTTGATTTCAACGAGGTATTGCAGTGATCTCAGAAGCTCGAGTCCTTACGCACAGGCAGCCTGCAAGCTAAAGGAAGGGAGGGGCCTAAGCGGAAGACAGGAATAAGTAGCATAGAGGTAGAATAAAACGAGAGCTATATCTGGGGTACAAGCATCATGCTGTGTGAATACAGAGTAAGACGGGTTTAGCGGGTATGATGGGTGGAAGCATGTGAGCTGGATTTTATGGAAAGCTTAGGGCTTTGGTAGACTGGGATGGGAACAGAATTCTAGGCTGAGGGTGCTGGATAAAAATAGTACAGAGCGGGTGGAGAGGATGGTGAGGCCAGACCCCAGCTATTAGACTAGTGTCTAGTTTGACACAGGGCACCGAGCGAGACGCGTGAGGTCAAATACAAGCTTTCCCTGCAGATTACTTCACCCTCCTACTTCTGGAATGTTCAAACTTTTTCAACATCCAGGAATCAGGGAAGTAAGGTGACTTGCAAAATCACCTTCTCATTTCAGGTCAGAGGCCCCAGAGTGATAAGGGGTCCCAACTCCCAAATATCACCCAGAAAAGAACCCTGAATTTTTTGGATCTCGCGCCTATACAATCTCTAGCCCCAACCCCCACCCCACTTCCATGGGTCATTTGAGAAGTTTTACAGTCACAGATGCTGAGCTTTCTGTCAGACTTTAAAATAAGATTTTCACCTGGGAGGCGAGAAGGGACGTGAGGAATTTCAGCCCAAAGAGTGATTTTTCCCCCAGGGCAGTTATGAGCACCAGAAAATGGGGGTTTAGAATGGAAGTGCCATCGCAACTGTAACTACGTCGCTTGCCCCAGAAGTGTGACACTGTCCCCAAGTACAAACAAGCCCTATAATAAGGAGCAGCATTTAAATGATGCTTGGAAGGACAACCAGAATATGTTGTCATCATTTTCTAGATGATCACTTCCAATCTCTTCCATTTCCAGCTAAAAAGATACATAAGTTTTATGAGGAAAAACTTAGTGCACGAACAGGAAGTTTTGTAACTGGAGACAAATCAACCATGAAGGGCTCTTGTCTCTGACTTGAGGCAATTGTCACAAGGAGGCGATGATAACCTCAGGGCTCTTGGAGAGTTCACCTGGGTTCAAATCCCTCCTGGCCAGCCCCTAAGCCTCTCTGAGCAATTCCCAGGCACTGCCCCAGAACCAGTTATCTCTACATCCCATTTCAGTTTAGAACCAAGGTGATGCGATTGGGCTCTCCTAGTGGACAGCACAGCAGGACATGCAACTCTTTGCAAAGAAGTTATAGCCAAAATGAACACACAAGGAGGTTCTTTGTCCAATGATCAAATGAACTACTCTGTTGCTCTGCTCCCATGTACTAAATCATAGGGTGCTTCATCAAATCCGTGAACATGTCCCAAGCCACAGAAGCGGAAATGAGAATTCACAGGGGACTTCGGTAAAACAAAAAGTTAACGGAAAATAAAAATCACTCATTCATCATTCAGGGAACCGTGTGTATGCCTGTGA
Source organism: Desmodus rotundus (assembly GCF_022682495.2). NCBI lineage: Eukaryota > Metazoa > Chordata > Mammalia > Chiroptera > Phyllostomidae > Desmodus > Desmodus rotundus. Next base: position 23,089,137 of record NC_071393.1, on the reverse strand, counting down.
GTGTATGTGAGTACGTGTGTACATACATGCACTATACAGACAATCCATGACTATGATTGGTTTGACTTGTGATTTGTTGACTTCACGATGGTGTGACAGTGATACGTATTCAGTGGGAACCACACTTCACATTTTGAATTTTGACCTTCTTAGGTCTAGCAATATGTTGTGCAATACTCTGTTGTGATCCTTCGCAGGGGCAGAGAGAGGATTTGGCCCATCTCTAAGCTGATGTAAGCGTTCTGAAGACATTTAGAGTAGGCTGGTCTAAGATACGGTTGGGTGAATGAAATGCATTTTCACCTTATGATATTTTCAAGTCACGATGGGTTTAACTCCATTGCAAGTCAAGGAGCATCTGTATATATATTTGGTTCAAAGCTATAAGCCAGTGTCCACATTGCATGCACTTGTACAAATATCCTTTTGATATAACAGAGTACTACACCAACAACCAGCAACTGTGGGTCTCAGCCTTTCTCTCATAAAAAATGGGGGAAATTTAGCTAATTTTGCATGACTTTGCATTGGTAGAGTTTCAGTCCTCTTTGTCTGCTAGTTTAAAAAACATCAACAACAACCATAAAAACCCTTTCCCACTAGGTTAAGACAGGTATGTCTGATGCCCCGGGAAAGAAAGGCACATCGGTGTGAGGCAACCTGGGTGGTGAACCAGCTGCTGGAAAACTTGAAGTGCGTATTTGTACACTAGTGGCTCTGAGCAATTCAGCAAAAATGAAACACAGATTTTCCCCAAATTATTTCACCATACTATTTATCATTCACCACCCCATCTTAATTATTTTTCTAACACGACAATAATTCATAGATGCCTGTTGGACAATGTTAGCATGAAGCCAGCATGCACAACTATGTAGAGTACAACATAGGGCTAGAGGCCAAGGTCACTGGACAGGCTGCAGTGCTGAGGAAGCAATATTTGCTTCCTGGCTTGTGTTTCTATGTGGAGGGTTGAATGATAGAAAAATGCATCTGAACTCCTGCCCTCCCCTCTCTGGATCTGCTTTCCTTCACGCCCCTGTTGGGGCAGCTGAGGCAAAGACTCGGGGAGAACATCATGAAATCTGCTCGGTATAGGGTGAAGATTTAGCAAGTGCCCTTGGCAACTACTCTAAAGTTCCAGAATTGAGACTGTTTTATCTCCAAACAGCTGACACTTTGAACTTCATCTTTGACCTCTGCATCTATTGTGCCAAATGCAGAATAGAAGAGTCATTTATGAGCCCCTAAATTTAATGAGCAACAACAGCGTACCTTCCCCCAACCTCAGAAACGCTAACACTAAGCTCACGTCTCAGATGCACCATCCCTCAGGCTTCTTTTCCTCACACTGGCTGCTCTCAGGACAGACAGGGTGAGGACGACACACATGGAAAGGTCTCCAAGGCAACTTTGCCCCTTAAATATAGAGTTCACTGGCCTGTTAGTGCTTGAAGTGAATGCTTTTAAAGTCTTCAAATGTACCTGTGAAGAGTACAGATTAAGCTCTGTAGACATGCCCTCTCTGGCCTGAATGAGCTGATCAGATCTTGTCTTAGAAGCAGATCTGGAGGAGCAGGAAAAAGAGACAAAGGCCTAGCGGAGTACTGGGGGGAACTGGACTAGATGATGCCATTCGGCAAGAGGACAGAGGTAAGGAAGGGAGGCCAGAGTCCTGCACTCACCGAGGATAGCTCGACACAGGCACGCCACACACCAGTGTCCATTTCCAATCACGTGCCGTAAGTGCTTTGGAGAAAATCCATCACTGTTTCCTCACTAGCCTCTTGAGTGCGTATTCTACGGATGGTGGCTGAGCAGGATTATCCTCCTATTCAAAAAGAGCGTTATGCTCATGCTCTTAAAATAATAGCAAATAATTCCTGATCGTCTGCCATGTGTAGCACGCCCTGTGCTTACTGCTTGTGTGCGTTATCTCACTTAATCCTCACAATGCAAATTCCATAATACCTATAAGGTAGGTGTGATTATTATTATCCCCAGCCCACAGATGAGGAGACCAAGGTGTAGGGGGTTTAATTTAATGGTCAAGGTCACACAATCAGTTGGGGAGATCGCCCCCTACGGAGCACGTGGCAATGTCTGGGGACACTTTTGGTCGTCATGGCTACATGGAGGCAAGTATGGGGGAGCATGTTACTGACATCGAGTGGGTCAAAGACAGGGGTGCTTTTCAAAACCCTATAATGCACAGGACAGCCCTCTTTCCCCAAACACAATTATCTGACCCGAAATGTCAACGGTGCTGATGTTGCAAAACCCTCTAATCATGTGATATTCTAGAAACTGCAGATGTTTGTGAAGTACTTTACAATTTATAGAAGGCTTTTGGCCATGTTCTCTCACTGGATCCTATGACATTTCTCTGAAGTAAGAAGAACAGATTTTGCCATATTCATGTTCACAGATAAAGAATGATGCTCGAGCAGGGATGAGTTGCCTGAGGTGGCACAGATACCAGGCCAGCACCAGAGCCCTAGGGTGGGACCCTAGCACCCACCCACCCCTGGGGGAGGGCCATGCCATTGAGTGGCCACACTGTGATACTCGTGAGGTGTGATATGGCTGCCTCTTTCCAAGAAAGCTATGTCATTACGAACTCTTCAATAGCCTGTGGAAACAACAGGGTCCAAATGTGTATGACCTTCCATGTGGCAGGAGAGTGTCTCATAATATTGCAGTTGGTGAGGTGCCTTTCACATAAATAAAGTTCCACAATTTATGCATTAAATCAGTGAGTACAGCCCGGCAGCACGCACACGATTTACTACTTCCTCTTTTTTCCTTCAGTAGCACTCAGCACCGGCAGGTGGGAGGAGTGATAGTTACCTATTTATGTGATTTTTAAACAATTTCCACCTGCAAGAGGATCTTCAGTTTTAAAGGAAGCTCAAGTGTACGGCCTCTGTAGGTACAACCCACTGCCTAGATTTGCTTTTGTTCAACCACCTGCCTGTACCCTGTCTGACTAGTCGGCTGAGGACAGGAAGAGAGTCGGGGTGCTTCCTCACACCCAGGCTTGGGGAGAGAACGGGGCGCTGACATCAGTGAAGCAGGGCTTTTCTGCAAGGTTTCCCTTGTTCTCACGGCACACACTGTGGCCGATTTGAGGTGGTCCAGGGGACAGAAGGGGAGCGTGGGAGAACTCACGTAAGCTCGCCCGAAGTGGAAGGCCAGCGACTGTGTTGTGTTTCGAGGTTTCATTGGGATGAGTTTCCAACCACAGGAACTGTCGCAGCTCTAAACTGAACCATTTAATAGTCGCCGGCCTGAGCTGTTGGCACTTCTAAGAACCTCCTGAAAAAGTCACGGAGACTTTTCTCGTATTCTTACAGAAGAGAATTACAGATGGAATCTTTAGCAAAACTTAACACTAGCAACAGACCATATTAGACAAATCCTGGGCTTTACGATCAAATGGCTCCATTCCAATCTGGTGTCTCTCCCTCAGAATGAGATTCCAAATGCACGCCGTTGTACACGACTTAGATCGTGTGGGGACGAAGTGGCACGGCACCCGTGACAAGCGGTGACACTTCACTCCATCATATTAGCATAAATACAGCAGATCACTGATGTCAGGGCCCCATGTGCGCCCCAGCCCTGGGTGTGAGAGAAAGAGCAGAACGGTCTCACTGAGAGAAGATGGGTTCGGAGGAGGAGCCAGGCCAAGCCCTGCAGGTCTGGCTGCAGGACCCTCAGTGGGGCAGGTGGGACAGGGACCCTGAGAGGGTGTCTCTGATGCTGGGCACAGGTCCTGCTCATCCCCTCCATGGCTCTGCCTAAGCTAATTCTAAGTAAATCCTCAGGCTCCTACCCCTCTGGCCACTGCGGTATTCTTAAGACACCATTCTTAGGACATTCACAGGGACCAGCCAAGATCCAGCTCACTAGCGCCCCATGTCCAGGAAACTTCGGCCCAGCCCCAGGCAAGCCAGGCCTGCCCCAGGCACGCCCAGTACGCCGCCTGCGCCACCCCCTCTCCCCCCCCACCAGGGCCGTAAAGGGCAGAAACAGCCCTGCACAGACAAGCATTGCTTGTGATGTATGTCATTTTAAGTCTACACCATCTGTCCTGGGCCCTCATTATGAATTCATAATGAACATATGGGATACTTACATCTGTAAAAGGAAAAAATTAGGATTTTTGTGACCGAAGTTCAAGTACGTGCTCTTAGTGCAAGTAAGCGCATATTTGAAGGTTTTCTTTACCTCTGTGTTTATTGTTGTTTGGTTTTTCTCCTAATACTTGGGAAACTATTTGTCACTGGTACGTTTTAGTTCCAGGTTCAACCCCTCAGCTGAGAGTGACCAAAAATGAGAGACTCGGCTCCCTGCTCTAAAAATAAGAAAGAAAATACAGTAAAAATACCAGGTCCCTCCCAAAGGAATCGCGATCAAGTGAGGATGCACTGGTCATTCGCCCTGGAAAGCATGACCCCAGAGTCTGACCCCTAGGGCTGAACTTTGCCCAACCACCCCCCAACTCTGGGAAATCAGGCACATTGCTCTGAGCCTGTGGTGCCCCCACACAATAGAGAGGACAATGGCAGCTCTGTCCTGGGGTCCTGAGGAGAGGACCCCCAGCGCCTGGCCCATGGGGAGGGCAGAGCGCACACGTAGATTTCCTCCCTGGTTCTCCGTGGTACCAACCTTCACGTGGGAGGGGCGCTGACAGTTTAGAGGCAAATAGCTGGAGAGAGAGCTGGCCCTCACTTTCCAGAGGCCTAGAATCCTAAAATGAGAATGTACAAGGTTTGAAACCTGCACAGCTATTTTTACTTGTATGTGTGTGGGGGGGGGGGGATGTAGAGATAAATACATGATAGATCAATAGATGGGTAGATTACCCTAGATGGTGTGGCTCAGTGGACTGAGTGCCTGCCTGTGGACTGAAAGGCTGCTGGTTCGGTTCCCGGTCAGGGCACATGCCTGGGTTGCAGGCCTGGTCCCTGTTTGGGGCCTGCGAGAGGCAACCACTCGCTGTATCTCACTCACATTGATGTTTCTGTCCCTCTCTTTCTCGGTCCTTTCCCTTCTCCCTAAAAATAAAGATAAATAAAATCTTTTTAAAAAATAGATGGGTAGATAAATAAATGATAGGAGGTTAGACATAGGCATGTGTTTTCACACAGAAAAAATTGGGGGGCCATATTTATCATTTCAATAATAATTATCTCTGAGAAAGGGGAGGGAGAACTTTTAGAAAAACAAGCAAAAGTAACCTGAATAGGGGCTACATGAAGACCATGGCCACTGATGTTCTGAACAGTCAGGAGTTCAACCGTGGACAGATGCTGTGAAGGTTCTTATTCCTGGCAGTCAGTGCTGGGAGACGGCAACATGGAATGCCCTGGATTGATTTCAATACGTGTGGGAAACAGAATTCACCACCTGATTCACCAGCCCCTCAGGAGGGCTTGATAATGTGGGAAAGCACAGATTAATCCCGTCTTACTGGCTGGCTGAGGGCCGTGACCCTGGCTGAGGACACTGGCCGCATAGCCTTTGTCGACAGCAGTGGTCAGGATGCGCGAGTCCAGGAGAATACCTGTGTGCAGGACGCGCAGCTAGTTAATCCTACCTGAATCCTAGAGTGGGGAGGCCCGTGACATGCCTGTACCACCTGGGGTAGATTTAATGAGCTTAACACTGCAGTCAGTTGCTTCTGCCCCTGAAAGCATAGAAAGAGCTCAGGGCTACCCGATGAATGGTAATTGCTAGCTCTCCATCTGGGAGCAGATCAGGCTCCGCAATAATAGATTTATTTTTTCCCAGACGGGGGAATGGCAGACAGCTGGCAACGCTCAGCCTATCTGAGCTCTGCTGGGCAAGGTGCTCTCCGGCACCTGTGAGCACAGAGCAGCGTCAGCAGGCGAGGCATGGGAGCTTAGCCCGTGTACCAAGGTCGCTGCTTACAGAGTTTGGAGATGTACCCAGTCCCATGAGGTAGTCACAGTGCTTGACAGATGGGAAGTTGAGTGGGGATTGATCCATGAACAGGGGAAGTGGCATATTTTAGGGCTTTGAAGTCTTACCCCTCTTGTCCCCTCCAGAGACCTGGCCAGCTGAGATGTACACAGATGACCGGCAGTCTGAGAATCGAATGGCCACCCCCACTTTATTAATCTGCAAAATTATCCCTTAGCCCTCAAGATGCAGGGCTTTTGGTAAACTCCGTTGTACACGACTGCTTTTTCTTTTTTTGCTGAGGTCATAATGCAGCATCCTACTTCCCACCCTATATGTACACCTTGTCTGGGTACACCTACCTGGAACAGAGAGGAAATGAAAGCCCCTATGTCACCTAAGCTGAGGACACCACAGTCAGAGAGGAGGATGCTCCTGGACTGACCCCTCCCTGCTGGGTATGTAACTCCACCCACTCGAAAAATGACCTGGCAGACCTCCAACCCTGGATATTTGTTGTACCAACTTCTCCTGTGAAGAGGGAAGGAATGGGCAGAGGGGTCGGCAGTGGTTTCTCCAACATTCCTGTGCTGTGGACAGAGACAGCACATGTTCTCTCCTTTCTAGAAATGGAAAGCAGGGCAATGAGTGCCCCTTTATGGCACGGTCACCCCAACAGTGGGCAATTAAGAGCACTGGGGTTCACTTAGGGGGTCCTCTCCTCCTGCACCACCCCAGGAAGGGGATGCTGAGGAGCCTTTGCTGCTTACAGAGCTGTTCCGTGCCTGCCGACCTCCTCCACCTGCGCAAACCTCTCACCTCCTCTGGCAGTACTTTGCTGTGCAGCCAAGGAAAGGTGAGCCAGGGAGAGGAGCCGCGACAGAGCCAGCAAAGACGCTGAGGTTTCCAAGCTGCTCCTATTTGTTTGGGAACAGACTCAAAGGTTAATTTAGGGAGCACCTCTCGATAGGCACACCTGCTCACACACAAATCCTGCATCATCTGTGATTTTTTTAACGGAAACATGGGTGATGGTGCTACAGCCACACCTCCAAGGTCCTCCATTCAGTATTTCAATCCTTCTCCCCATTTTACACATGAGAGAAGCGAATCCTCAAAGGTGCGGATGTACAATCCCTGTGAAGTGTTTTTCCTACGGCCTTCATATCTCTCTGTCGCTCTATTATTACCTTTTGGTCTGTAATTTCCCAGTGTTAAGACATTACGTCTTACTCTTTTTGCAATGTTGCCAAGTTGTCAGTCCTCGAGTTCCTTTTTCCCTAATTTGCGGCATTCCTCCTGACTCAGGAAGGAGATGGGGGTGTCCTGATTAATTTGGGATGGGGTGGCGGGGAGACAGGATGAAATCTCACTGTTTTCCGTCAATAACGTTTAAAAATTAGAGCTAGTTTTTTTAACTAGAAGGAGCCCTGAACGGGAAGCTTTTCTAACCTGCCTCCAGTGTCTTCCCCCGCCACACCATACCTGCGTCTGATTCTGTACGCACCTGTTTACTGGTCCGTGTGGCTCCCCGCTGGAACTCAGGTATCTGACACCTGAGTTCTACAGACATAATTCAATAACATGAGGGATATTGTTTCCTGTGTGCTTTCATCCCTGGTAATATCAAAATTAACACAAGCATATTCTGGGTCATCAGAATGCTCACCTTAGAAGAGAATTTTGCCAAGCAATTACAGTGCTTGGGGCTGTGTTTGTGTTTATACTAGGAATGGTGACAAGTCACACTTCTCTAATACGGAAAGTTAATGAGAAAAGAACAGAGGCCGACTGAATACATAAATTATACTTTCCTTCAACGTGAAGGTCAAATGACCTCAATGTTCACTGGATGAATAAAGATGTCCCGGCAGCTTGAACAGAGAGACAGGGTGGGAGATTTGAGTCATCGCCCCGCGCACGCCACCAGAAGTGAGACAAACACAAAGGAGCCTGCTCTGTGGCAGTCGGAGACCCGCCGGAACTGCAGGTTAGGCGGACGACCTGGTGACCGTATTAAACGATGTTGCAAGTTCCTATTTTATTGGCTTTTTGTTCTGTGTGTATTTAGTTATACATTTGTTTTGATATTTTTAGCTTCACTGGAGCTCAAAGAGCTGCATTCCTTATGTGTGTACACTTTAAGCTATGACACAATAAAAATATTTTAGTCGACACAGAGTTGACTTGGCTTGACCTCTGATCACCTCAGAGACTCCCCGTTCGCCCAATCGCTTCAAAGCCAGAGGGCAAGGGAGTCTGGCTGATATGACCCAAGGAGGGTAGAGATTGAGAGATTGGAGGGGGGGTGGGGAGGGAGTTGTTAGGTGAAATGTTTCCTGGTTCTTGATGTGACCTATGCCATCTTAGGAAGCAAGCTGACTGCCAGTTCAACTCAGGACGGGTGGGCCCATATCACCTGAAGGGAATGTTCTTGCATAGATACGTGGGCCCATTAAGTTGCAGACTGCTTTGGATTACACAGCACTGAACAGCAGGTGCCTCTCGGCTACTAGCCCCCTGTGCTATCACGGGCCACTTGGCTGCATGTAGTAAGTCCCACCCCCTTTTGGGTGGGGAGACCCATCGTTTTGCTGCCTCCCGAGACACTGCTTCTATCTATGAATTCCCTTGGTAAAAACTCTTTCTTTTTTTTAAATTTGCAATGGGAAATTTTAATGTCAAATGTACCTATTTATCCTATGATTTGTGTGCTTTTAAAGTGATTCTAGAAACTCTTTTTAACCACAAATTGTAAAGAAAATACTGAGCAAATATTTCATAATTCTGTTCTATATGAAAATATTTCCTTCAGTCACCAAAGAATTACTGAGAATATATATTTTTAGAACTAACTATACATATAACATCAAAAGTCCTTATGAGTACATAAACTGGGGAGTTTACTTAGCTGTGATTAAATACATTTTTAAAATGTCATTCCACTTATAACACTAACTTTAATTTTTTGGAATTTCACACACTACTTTTTATTAAATGTATTGGGGTGATACTGGTTAATAAAATTAGATAGGTTTCTAGTATGCAACCCTATAATACATCATCTGTATATTACCTTGTGTGTTTTCCTCCCAAAATTAAATCTTCTTCTGCCACAATGTATTTGACCCTCTTTACCCTTTTCTAATTCCCCCTCCTCCGTCCCCCCAGTCACCACATACTGTGTCTGTGTCTGTGACTTTTTGTTTTTCCTGTCTGTTCTTTTGTTGCTTCCAGTTTTGTACCCACCTATGAGTGAAATCATATGGTTCTTGACTTCTTCGATCTGACTTATTTCACTTAGCGTGATAGTCTCAAGATCCACGATGTTGTCGCAATAGTCGTATTTCATCTTTTCTGAGTAGTATTCCATAGCATGTACGTGTGTGTACATACCCATAAATGTCTCACACCTTCTTTATCCAGCCAACTACCCAAGGACACTTCAGCTGTGTCTTGACCCCCATGGATAAGGCTGCAATAAACATAGGGGTGCATATATCTTTATGAATAAATGTTTCCAAAATTTTCAGGTGTATATTCAAGAGGGGTTGCTGGGTCATAGGGCAACTCTATTCTTGATTTTTTTTTTCTGAGGAACCTCCATACTGTTCTCCATAGTGGCTATACCAGTTTACATCCCCACCAGCAGTGAATGAGGGTTCCCTTGTCTCTACAATCTCTCCAACACTTATTGTTACTTGGCCTGTTGGCGATAGCCATTCTAACGGATGTGAGATGGGGCCTCATGGAGCTTTGACTTGTGTTTCCTTAATAGCTAATGAAGTGGAGCATCTTTTCATGTCTGCCAACCACTTGTATGTCTTCCTAGGAGAATGATCTCTTCAGATCCTCTGCCCAGTTTTAATTGAACTGTTTGGTTTTTATTGTTAAGTTGAATGAGCTCTTTACATATTTTGGATATTCACCCCTTATCAGAGGTGTTTGCAAATATCTTCTCCCATGTGGTTGGCTGCCTTTTTGTTTTGGTGTTGGTTTCTTTTGCTGTGCAGAAGCTTTTTAGTTTGATAGAGTCCCATTTATTTATTTTTGCTTTTGCTTCCCTTGCCTTTGAGATCAAATTCGTAAAATCCTCAGCAAGACCGAGGTCCATAAGTTTACTACCTATGTTTTCTTCCATGTAATTTATTATTTCGGGTCTCCTATTTAGGTCTTGGCTGCATTTTGCGTTAATTTTTGTGAATGGTGGCAGATAGCAGTCTCACTTTACTCTTTTGTGTCTGGCTTTCCAAATTTCACAGCACCATTCACTGAATTAAATTTATTTTCTCCACTGTTTCTATTGGTTCCTTTGCTAAATATCATCTGCCCATATACGTGTGGGTTTATTTCTAGACTCTCAGTCCTGTCTCATTGGTCTGTGTGTCTGTTTTTCTGCCGGGGCCATGTTGTTTGATTACTGTCACTTTGTAGTACAATTTAAGTCAGGGAATATGATATTTTTGGCTTTGTTTTTTTTGTTTGGGTTTGGTGTTTTGTTTGTTTGTTTTTCCCTTGGGATTGCTTTAGCTATTTGGGGTCTTTTGTGGTTCTAAACAAATCTGATGACTTTTTTTTCGTTCTACTTCTTTAAAAAATGTCATTGGCATTTTGATGGGGATTGTATTAAATCTGTATATTGTTTTGTGTAATGTGACCATTTTAACCATGTTAACTCTTCCAATCCATGAACACGGAATATCTTTTTATTTCTTTCTATCTTCTACAATTTCTTTTAATAATGTCTTACAGTTTTCAGTGTATAGGTCCTTCCCATCTTTTTTTTTTTTAGTTTATTCCTAGGTATTTTATTTATTTTTTGTTGCTGTAATTACAAAATGAACTTTTTAAATTTCTTTTTCTGAAATTTCATTGGTAACATGTAGGAATACAATGGACTTTTGTACTTAAGTTTTATAATCTGCAACCCTACTATATTTTTTTATTGTTTCTAATGATTTCTTTGGTGGAGTCTTTAGGGTTTTCTAAATAAAGAAATATGTCACCTGCAAAAAAATGACAATTTTACGTTTTGCTTCTAATTTGGATGCATTTTGATTTTTTCTCTTGCTTTATTGCTCTGACTCAGGCTTCCAGACTGTGGCAAATAGCAGTAGTAAGAGTGGACAGCATTGTCTTGCTCCTGATCATAGAGGAAAAGCTTTCAATTTTTCACCATCGAATGATTATGAAGTAGTCGGCCTCTTTCTTCAGTCTCTGGATTTCAGGAAATTTTCAGAACATAATGAAGACTAACAAGAATAATGGGGGTTTTATTTTGTCTTTTAAAAATGGAGCATCCATTATTCGAGTTTTAGAAACACGGCCCTGAAAGCTACAATATCCAACATGGCCCCCAAGACTGTCCCTCGGCTGGACTTGGCCCACCTCCTCGTCCTAGCCTCTAACCATGTGAAATCACTAACAGTTTCCGTAATAAACCACGTGTCAAGCCTCTACCACTTATCTTACACTCAGTTTCAGTTACCTGCTCAGAACTTTCCTCTTAATCCTACCTGCTTGTTTACCTTTATTGTGTAAGTAGTAACTCATCTTCCATGATTCAACACAAATGTCAGTTGTTCTATAAAATGCTTCCTGATTCCCCTTAGCACAGATGCAACAATTAACTCCCCCTCCTCTGCACTCCTAATGTAATATCTACACGCTTCTATAACAGCACTTCAAATAGTACAATAATGCTCCTCTTTAGCACTAGACTCTCACTTCTGAAAGGGCAAGGTACATGTCTTAATTATATTTTTATTCAAGCAATTAAGAGAGTCTTCTATTTAATAGAACTCAATTAGTACTTGGAAGGAAGGAAGAGAGAGAGAGGGAGGGTGGGAGGGAAGAAGGGAGGGGTGAAGGAAGGAAGAGAAACAGGAAGGAAAGAGGGAGTGAGACCATATTGGTATCTAAGTTCCATTATTATATGACCTTGGGTAATTTATAGCTTTTCTGGGCCTCAACATCCTTATAATAAGGATGAAGAAAATAATATCAAGGTTCTCATGGATCCTGAGAATGCTAGGTTGGGAGAGAAAAGTGCAAACACAGTATCTGACTTACTGAAGATAAGTAAAAATTTATCTTTAACTACTTAAGTTAATTTATCTAGTCATCCACCGTCTCTGCATATCCGTTCTTTCGGGAACTAAAAACATTTGAAGCTCTGATGCAGCTGTTTTTCTAGACCTACCCCTGAGCCCACTATAACAATTATGTTGCTCTCATGGATAGATCTGCCCATGGTCGCTTGTGTTTCCCTCTAAGAAGGAAAACTGCCGCTTCCTTCTTGGCTGAGTGGGAGGAGAGAAAGTGAGATGTTAAAGGTATGTGGGTGGAAACATGTGTCTTTCCTGCTATAGAACAAAAACACAGAAGATATGTCTTTTCTCCAGATGACTGACAGTGAATGGATGGATGGATGGATGGATGAATGGATTTTCTTTAGTAGATGAATATGCTTCCTGTATGGCTGGTTCCCCTGCTACCCAGCTCATCTGACCCATGGAGGGAAATTTTAGACCAGTACAGAACCCAGGGGAACCTCTAGCTATTTGAGAAGGAACAGAAAGATGTCAACAGCTGTGTTCTAGAGTCAAGTCACATCAATGCAACCATTACACTCTTACCTACAAGGTCATTCTCTGTTCAAAGAGAATATCCCAACAACAACCCAAAACCACACTAAAACAAATGGAAATCAAGAAGGACTATAAGAGGCCCGAAGTCTTTCCTGATTTTTTCTTTTTGGCTTCCCACACAAATTCCCTGATGTCCAATGGACCTCTATTCACTGATGCATTTCTGCCCCAAAGTTCTAAATGAACATCAAGTATCAGTCAGTTGATAGAAAGGGATTTACATGCTCCTAGGCTGCTTCTGTTGGATTCAGTGGGCCAATTTTGTGAATCTCTGTTGTAATGAGGCAATTCTACAAATACGAATGTTATTTTTTTAAGAAACTCAACATATGACATCTCAAACTCTTGCAATGTCATAGTGGGAAACTTACTAATTTATATAACAGATCTCAGATGCATGGACTTTACAGATGAGCCAACAAGTCCAACCGGGGCTCCTGTTGGACAGGTGTTTGTCTGCAGCTCAGCTGTATGTAAAGTTGTAAGTGACAAGAGGAAGGGAATAAACCATCTGAACAAAGAAGGTAGAATTGAGGACTCTCCAGGGATGGGGCAAATTCCTCTGATGCCAAGATATATGAGGTTACTACTTTTTAAATCTTCAATTTTCCTATGCCTTTTTTGAAATGCAATTATGTGAAATCCCAATGACATAAGGGAAGCTCTTGTGGAAAGATTACTTTGAACTTTTACAATATTTTAGTGCCCTGATTTCCATCCCACTGTAGCATCTTATGGCTGATTCATCTGCAGCTTGAGATTCGGTGTGTCCTTTAGAACTTCCCATTGATTTTTCCCAGTCTTACCACATCTCATGTTTACATTTTGGTTTTCTGGCTTTAAGTGTCTCACTTTGTTCCTCTTCACTTTGACTTCTACTACAACTCATCAAGGTCATTTGAATGACTTGTCAAGGTCATTTTGAATTTTCTTTTTCTTTGCAATGAGGTATATGTTTGGATTATTTTTACATATTCCCTCTCTATATTTGGGACCTGCAATAATATAACTATCAACTAGGACCTCTCTCTGAACTGCTGCTTGAAGGGTACCTCTGGTCTTCTTACAAGTTGACAGCCACCACCTTTATGGGGTGGTCTTCCAAAGAATCATTCATTCAAGTAAAAATCAACACCATACCTTTTAAGCCCACAGTTTACAAAATCATTTACACAATTAAAAGATCCATAGGGAGATTAAGAAACATTGTCTACTTCAACTAAGAGTCGTAACAGGAAACCATTGGTCCAGAAGCTTCATTGTCAAAGCATCATCCACAGACAAAGCAGCACCAGCAGCAACTGGCAGCTCCTGAGCAATGCAGAATCAGCAGCCCCAGCTCAGACCTCCCAAATGAACCTAACAGAATCCTGATGGTCCACGCACACATTCGAGTTTGAGAACCAGTGTTCTAAATGATTTATTTCCTGATAAAATATGCTCTATCACCTATGCCTTCCTAGGTGATTGTGCATTGATAGGTTAATGATTTGCCTTATGATTGCCCAGATATTGATGGGGCTGCAATTTTCAGAGCAATCATTTTTCAAGGATAGCACTGCATGTACCCCCTACCAGCCCTCAAAGAATTTTCGACTCCTACACGATTTCTCCGTGGAAATATTTAGAAATTGGATGATCGCCCCAATAAAGTTCAAACTTTACTCCTTCTCACTCCTCTCACACTAAAAAGAACACTGTGAGTACTTTAACATGTTATATAAAGGAAAAATAGGGTTGTTGACTTTCTGAACATGGGTACCAGTGCCCAATTCTCTACTGATTGACAATTGTAGTGCTGAAGGAAAATATCAGCGTGAACATGCATACTCACATTTACACACATAGCAGCAATCTGGTCCAGATGATGCTGACTCTTGTGGGCAATTACACCCCTGCTCTGACCCTTTAGGCTTCACTGTGAAATGTAGAAAATGTGGTGTCGGAGTCAGAGCTGGGTTGCAATGCAAACTCTTAATAATTATGTGATCCTCGGCATGTTGCTACATCTCTTTCCATTTCAGATTTACCATCTGTAAAACAGAAAAATAATAGTACCTATATCATATATTTATAAAAATCAAATAAAATAGTGGATGAGAAAGCACTCTTCTGAGATTTACGGAGTACTCGATACATAGTTGTTATGGTTATTGTTGTTCTTGTTATAAGGATAATCAAATATTATCAAGGTTTCCGAGAATTGAGCCCCGCCCCCACAATTTATTCAATATTTTATCCCCAGTGCCTGGCATATAGTAGGAGCTCATTAAAATAAGTTTCAATGATGAATAAATAAATAAACTGATGAATGGATGGTTAGCTTTGAGCTTCCTAGTCTGTCAAATGAGAGAGTTAAACTATTGGCCACTTCTCTTCTAATTTTGAAATTTTGCTGTGTTATATATAATTTCTGACTGTGTATTTAGCACTGCTTTGGAGATATGACTCAACCTTAAAAACAAGAATGCAGGCATGTTCAGGAGAGAAATTGGTGCTGTGTGCCCAGGATAAAGTTGCTAAGCATGCCAGGGGAAGCCTGGGGACAGAACCGTGGTGTGCCAGAGAACATGTTCGGCCAGTCCTTCTGGTTGTGAATGTCATCCATTGTCGCTTTCAGCAAACCAGGGATCCGGAAAATAGGTAAGCGCTAATGACCCCAAGGAGAAAGCAGCCTATCTATTTTCATACGCACACCTAGAAGAAATTACACCTTTCTGACAACTTGATTTAGATGAAATGTCATGAGAAAAAGAATGTGCTCAATTTTTCAACAGGGAGAAAAAAAATCCAGTAGGGGACTCAGCCAGGTATTGGGAGCGAGTGTTCCCTGGTATGAGGCTGATGATGCCCTGTGTATGATAACCCCTCGACTTGTATTTGTATAAAAACAGTTTTCTTCACAGGTTCAACCGTTTGTAATCATCGTCCATGTTCGGGATCTGATCCTGGGAGCAAAAGCTTGGAAATCAGTTCTTGAACGGAATTGCCTCGTTTAACCCTCATGGTACAATTCTGGGCAGCAGATTCAAAAGGTTGAGGTATTTTTTATTTTATGGAACAGGATATCAAGGCTCTGAGAGGTTAAATATTGCTCAAATGCACTTGGTAGATGGTAGAAAAGTTAGGATTTTGAACCAGTGACCGTGGCCCCAAGGTCGATACACTGAGCGGTACACCACCCCGCCCTCTGTGGCTGATGGGGCTAAACTGGACCAGCGTTTATCTGTGTAATTAGCATCATACAGGTATGTGCTAGGTGCTAGATATATAATGGTAAGCAAATCAAACATACTTACTGCCCCAGGCAAAATTGTTGAAGAACTATAGGCTGGAAAAGGACAAAGAAATATTGCTCACTTTCTACCTTTGGCAATTAGAGAATTCATTTTAAATATTTTGGAAAAACAAAAAAACAAAACAAGAACCCCTCAAAGGACCCAGGAATAGATGTTCACACGGAAAGGGCTTGGGCTACGTAACCAGACAGATTTCCACGCAAATCTGTCTTCTACCAATTTTGTCTGAGGACCTTGGGAACGTCAGGAAGTCAGTTCCACCATTTGTAGGATTAGGGGTAGAATGTGCATTTTGAGGAATCATGGTAATTCAGTGAACTTTAGTGCAAGAAAGCCTGGAAGGTAAGAAATATCCATAAAATAGAAACTCAGAAAACTTTTGTTCTCCTTCCCTTTTTTACTTCATATCCTGAAAGTCAATAGCAAGCACCCTGATTTTCTTCACAGACCTAAAGTGCTGGGAAAAGCACACAAAAGGGGAACAGAAAGGAGAAGCAAGGTGTTCAGAGGCTGTGTTGGAATATGACTATTTCAGCAAAGAAGACTGGCTGGCATCTTGCCAGCAGACCCTGAGGCATCCAAGGAAGTGACTGAGAGCCCTGTGGCTTATTCTCCCCTGAAAGGGGACAACCTCGATTTCACATCTAAGGGCTCTAGGGGTGGCTTTCCCCAGAAGCCAGGGAGGGGAGTGTACAACCCCCAGCGTTCTTAGACTCCAAGCATTCTGAGTGTCTATGTCAAATGCTGAGGTCTTTGATGACAATATGATTATTAAAGCTGGTGCGGTGTTTCTAGGGCTTGTTATCAGTCTCCCCCTCTATTCTGTCCCACTGTTTATTCCCCCTTAGACAGTCCATACTCAGTCCAAGCAGAAAGATGAGATTTGAGTTCCCTTCTGCTTGTTGTCAGTTTCCTTCGCTTGCACCCTGCTGTTTCCTCCCCTGGAAAGACTATTCCCTTCGCTACTTCAAATCCCACCTCTCCAACAACACAGAGACCAAACACTCCTTTGCCATCACACTTTCCCTAAAATGCCCACCTCCTATCCTGCCACCAACTGAAATCGAACTTTTCCTACTCTGGTCTCTCAATACACTTCACATCTACTTCCTGCTGCGCTCTCGTTTTCAATCTTGCATTACTGTCATCTCTGCATGTGTCTTATCTTCCCTGTTAGAGCTGAACCCTCTGAGGGTCGGAGCCACATCGATATCCTGATCCAATCAAACAGTGACTAGCATGTAACGAAGGCTAAACAAATATTTATGAAATGAAGGAAAATGGTGACAATGATGATGATGATGATGATGATGATGATGATGATAGGAGCAACTAACATTAATCAAAGGTGACTGTGGCAGGCCTTATTCTTGGTTTCTTTCTATGACTTATTGGATCCACTTAGTAAATCTGTGTAATAATTACACTTACCTTTGCTTACTAGGTTATAGAATTGAGGCTCAGAGATGCTGAGTTACATATTCACGGAGAGCCAAATGCACATCGATAAGAACAAGGATTTTAATCAAGTTTGTTTGTTTTTTTTTCTCAGAGATAGTGGTAAGAACTATAATAATCGCCGTGCCACTTAATCGATGTGACTGGGCCGGGGGGTGTCCAGATTAAACAGCAGTTCTGGGTGTGTCTGTGAGGAGGTTTTCAGAGGCCTTAGCATTTGAATCCCTGGATTCTGTGAAGCGGAGGCTCCTCCCCACTGTGGGCGGGCCTCACCTTGCAGGGCCTGGACAGAACAGAACGACAGGTGAGGAAGGAGGAGTTTCCTCCTTTTTTCCTGCCTCCTGCTGAGTTGGAACACCGCGTCTGCTCCAGCCGGTGGACTAACATTCACACCATCCGCTTCCCTGCTTCTCAACCCTGCAGACTGGGACTGAAATTTCCCCACCCGTTTCCCCACATCCCCAGCGTGCAGAGAGATGGCAGACTGTGGGACTTCTCTGAATCCGAGATGACAGGAGCCGTTCCTCATATTCAGTTACATATAATAGACAATTATATGTTCATACACACAACTAACTATTGGGTGGCTGTGTCCACTGGAGAACCTTGGCTAGTAACAATTTATTAGCTCACCTCCTTCCTTATCCTTAGGGTCCCATAGTTTTAGAAAAACACTCCTATATTAGAATTACAGTATTTTGCCATGTATAATGCACACTTTTTTGCCCACATTTTTGAGGGGAAAATAAGGATGCATGTTATACGTGGCTATAATGATTACATGCCATGGGCATAGTAATCCTGTGTGTAAGACGCATGAAAACATGGGTGCACATTATACATGGCAAAATACAGCATGTAGCTCCTAAAAAAACGTTTAGGACTTATTTTTTATCTTTTCCCCTCTCTCCAAAATGAGGCTTTTAAGGACTACTTAGTAAAAGCGCATCTGTGGTTAGTTCCGGCCAGAGCAGCACTAAAAGGACGCCCCCTGCTGAATAGACGCAAACCTTTGATGCCCACTGAGTCCCCACTGAGGCAAGTGCTTGCCGCCTCCCTTTCAAGGGATTTACTCCCACAGGATTCTGTTTAAAGCTCTGGAGAGATTCACAAAAGTCAACAGCATGGAGCAGCAATACATCCATGGAGGAAGGGAGGAGAGGAGGCCATCCCCAAGTCCCTGCCTCCTCCCACAGGTCAGGCAAGCGCAGTGAGTCACGCTGAAGTGTGCAGACACCCAACAAAAAGTGGGTCTGTCTTGGCCAGTTAGTGTTTTAGTGAGGGGACACATGGTTACACATGATCAAGGGCTACGACAGGTGGTAGCTCTGGTGAGCTGCAGGCTGAATAACTGGGAAAAGGGAGGGGAAATGACCGAAACATAGCCTAGGGTCTGGTGCAAGTGAGGGCTATGGTGCTGAGAGAGAGAAGACCCCAGAGCCTCAGAGCTCTCTGCTGCTCAGCCGGCCCACCTGGAAGGGCCCACAGGGGTTCAAGGGCAGGTGAACACAGCACAATTTGGGGGTTCATCAAACAGGTGTGGGCTGTACTTCTATTAAAGTTCTTAACACGTGGATGAAGAGGAAGGATCTCTGCATTTCCCCTGAACTTGGACTTCCCCCGGCCTTTCTGGCACTGCCGTAGCCCAGCGTCTCGCCTGGCAGTAGGCTCACTTCCAGTCCGGTGTACCATTTTCTCTGTTTTCTGAATTGCCTCTACCATTTCTCCTTACACTTTCTATACACCAATACTGCACGTGGCCTTGCACTTTGTGGGTGCTCAGGAAACCTTTCTGGGGGGTTGGCGTGGCAAGTCTTCACATCTTTGGCACAGGCACGTGATCGATCAATGCTGATTGGAATGGAAGCTGGGCTCTGTGGCCTGAGAAGGCTTCTTCTGAAGCTCAATGAGTTCAGTTGCTTGATTTCAGTAGCTGTTGTGCCCTGGCAACAAGGTATCCATTTTCACATTTGAAACATAAATTCCATTTAATTAGTGACATGGACTAGGTGGCCACAGCTGCTGTTTCTTGCAGCGTCCAAGGGCCTGAGGGGGAATAGCAGTGACAAGCACCAAATGAATCAAATGGGCTCAGATGGGCTGTGCAGACCTCTCCCTACTCCACTGGCTCAGGCCCCATGCAGGGGACATCAGAGACGCAGAGGCACATACCTCTGGGCACAGTGGCCTTTAGATTGTCTCCGGGGGGCCCTTGGGAGCTCAGGGAACTTTTTTTTTAATCCTCTAAAACAGGTGCATAGAAACAGAGGCATGGATACATGGAACAGCCTGACAGCTGTCAGAGGGGAGGGGAACGGGAGCGCTGGATAAAAGAAGAGGGAGGGGTCCGCGACAGAGCATATATGTGTGACCCACAGATACAGACAACAGCATGGTGATGGCCAGAGGGAAGGCGGGCAGGGGCTGGCAGGAGGGGGCAAAGGAGGGGAAATGGGGACATCTGCAATAGCATCAGCAATAAAAATAAAGAAAAAACTTCTAGCTGTGAGAAAATAAATTTCTGGTTCTTAAGCAAAAATAAATAAATAAATAAATGTGTATATACACACACACATATAGATGCAAATATGCCACAGGTAGCTATGAAGCTGAGTGGTTTAGTAGATTAAAGGTAGAATTTGAAATCGAGAAACTAAGCCTAACATTTGACTCTACCTTCAACCATTAGCCTTGTGCCTGTAAGTAACTCCCTTTCTGGCTTCAAGCCGAGGTTTTCTAATCTGTTCAATGGGAATGACAGTTCGGGCCTTGCCGACCTTAATGGTCTATTGTAGTTATCGAGTTTATACATAGATACGTGTTTTATAAAGAGTAAAGTATCCACTCATTTGCTGATGGGCACTTAGGTTGCTTCCAGTACTTGGCTATTGTAAATTGTGCTGCTATGAACATTGGGGTGCATGGGTTCTTTTGGATTGGTGTTCCAGGGTTCAATAAGCCAGGTGGTGAGGGACAAATACCATATGATCTCACCTTTAACTGGAACATAATCAACAGAAGAAAAAAGCAAACAAAATATAACCAGAGACATTGAAGTTAAGAACAATTTAACAATAGCCAAGGGGGACTGGGGAGGGGACAGTGAGGAGAGGGGATGGTGAGGAGAGGGGATTACAGGAACTACTATAAAGGACACATGGAAAAATCAAGGGGGAGGGTGGAGGCGGGGGATGGAGGTGGGTTCAGCTGGGGTGGGGTGGAGGGATGGGGAGAAAAGGCACACAACTGTAATTGAATAACAATAAATTTTTTTAAAAAATATGTAAAGTATCACAAAAGCGCAGATGAATTAACAAAGGCTTACCGAACAAGGGCCCTGGCCCCGGGCCCCATGAGGACCTATTTTTGCTCAGTATGCTCACTGACGTCTCACGATGCCTCTGTGCCTTTAGTATTATCCTCAGGTTGCGTGGGGGGAAACGGAAGACAGTTTTTATATTTGCCAGAGGTCACGGAGCTTATGCAACTGGATTTGCAGTACCTTCCTATCTTTTAACTGTGGTCATTTATTTTTGTCCCTAGTTGAGTGTCAATGGACCACTGTCCCTGACTCTAAAGCTCCCCGTGGTTCACCAAGGGGCTTCTGGCTTTAAACTGCAGTATAACCACCACCCTCCGAACTGCCCGATTGCAGCACGCTTCACGCCGGCCTTTGCTCCGCATGCTCCCGCCCCGGGCCAGGCCTTCTCTGGGCTCTCTGGAAGACCTGCACACGCACTGGTGGCAGCGTCTTCCTTCACGGAGTGCGCATTCTAGGCGGAGAGATAAACTGGGAACGATTATTCATAGTATCGTGATCCCAGACAGAAGACAACCACCTGTGCTGTGGAACATTTACTATGTTTACTGTATCCCACACTCTCTTCTAAGCATTTTACTTCGACTAGTTGTGGAAATTGATGAAGGCTGCCCAAACGAGAGAAGGCAACTTACTCAGAGCTTGCTCGGCAAGACAGCCAGCTACCATTTGGCAGAGATTCAGATGCAGGCAGAGGAGGGGGGAGGCTTTACACACACACACACACACACACACACACACACACATGCACACAAAGGGAAGCTCCCAGTGTACCCCAAGTGGAGGCTGTTGTTATGGGCAAACTGGAGGTGTGGGACACCCTACCTGACCAGGCAGGGGAGCAAATCTGGCTTTCTCCAATCGGTACTGAGTTAGACACAGGGCAAAACCCAGGGAATCCTGTAGTAATTAATTCTCAGCCGTTTGGGGCTGAGTAGCGCAGAGCTTGTGGTTTGGTTTCCTGGACAGTCCCTGCCGATTGTGGGCAACTCTGTTTTTATATGGTGGCTGCTCATTGTCCATTCATACGCTTAGTTTCTTGTCATGCACCTTGCCCTTACATCACTCACACGGGAGAGACACTTCGTTAGCCAGAAGAAAGTGCGGCACAGGCAGACGAAGCAACCTGCCCAGAATCACCAAGGTGGCGGAAGGCAGACCCGTGATTCTGACTGGTTTTCTCCAGAACCCACTGCACTGATAAGGCTGAATAGGAAGAGCTCAACAGCAGGAAAGGAAATGGGCAGAAAACCTGAGCAGAATTTACAAAACAGAAATGAAATAACTCAATATAAAAAATGCTCCGACTCAATCAAATTAAGGGAAATAGAATATAAATTATTACCAGACGCCCATATTATTTACCTATCTAGTTGGCAAACGCCCAAAAGTTTGACGATATACATCGCACATGAACTTATACTTAGGAAATATCCTCTGAAGGGAAATCGGAGAGCATATACCTCAATTACAAAGATCTCTCTCCTGGACCCAGCGATTTTATTTCTACATATTTATTAGACATAGACAAACCCAAGTAAAATAGTGCACACCCAAAAACAAGAGCAACCACTGGAAACGACCTGAATGACCATCAACAGGGGCTGTGTGTCCATAACAATCGGGGCCTTATCCCACACGCTCCCCTCACTGTGCCGGGCGCTTCACATGCACTAGCTCATGCACTCCTGGTCCCGCTCCCACTAGACGGGCGCCCGCACCCTGTCAATTTCCTAGGCGCCCAGAGGTTGAGTAAGTTGCTCAAGGTCACACAGATGGACTTAGACTCAGCAGTCTGGCTCCAAAGTCTATTCTGACGCACTATGGGACGCTGACAACTCCACAGCTGTTTCAAAGCACAACATGGTTCTTCATCTCCATACAGAATAATCTCCAAGGTACAGTCGAAAGTGAGAAAAAGGGGCAGGCCACAGAGTGGTACACATGTGTGTTAGCTTTATGTATCATATATACATAAATATTATATATGTATGTCTTGAATATGTATATGATATATTCAAGAGGATATACAACCTGGTAGGGGAATTGAAGTACAGGGATAAGAGGGAGATATTTTTACAAAATATATATATATATATGTATATATATTTTTTTGAATGCAGGACCATAGACATGTTTTTCTATTAAAAGCATAATTACAGACACTAAACCAGCTCATATCACATTCCTGCTGGAAATCCTTGAAGGACTTCCTATTGCACTTAGAACAACCAACTGCAGACTCCAAAGCGCAGTGAACAACGTCCCGCCTGGTCTCTGCCTTCTCCCTGTGGAACGTCCCACTCTCCCTCCAGCTTGCTCTTCCCAGCTTCCCAGGCCTTCTTCCATAGCCTCAGGCCACGACAAGCTCTTCTCACCCAGGGCCTTCACACTCCTTCCTTCTGCTTAGCTCCTCTTTTTCCATGTATTGTCATCTCTTGGCTGTTTCGGATCCTGTCTACAAATGTAAAGATGTTTTCCCCATTCCCATTATTTTTTGCAGCTCCCTGTTTTATGTTTTTCCAAGTCGCGCTGCTCATAAGCTCTCATCATTGATTTAGATTTCACATTCTTCATGCCTTTTAAAAATGTGTTGTTCCTTTTACCAAAATAGAAATTTGCCACCTCTTACATGACGGTGCCAGCAAAAAGCACAGTGCTTGGCAAATAGTAGGCACCCAGTAAACATTTGTTTACTTGTTTAATTAATTAACTAATTAACCATGTCATTCATGTAGAAAGAAACCCAGCATGTGCGGGGGTTTGAAGGACAGGGTTTCCATTCCCAGCCTATAGCGTGCACGTAGGAGAAAGGAGGATTCCACAAGAAACCTTACATTCATTTATGGGAGGGGTGCCCCAAGATCTTGAACTGAAGTTCTATCATTTGTGAGGAAAAGATAAATAGATAAGCTTTGAATTTGGACAGGTTATAATTCAGATTTCTTTGTAGCTTTGGGTAAAAATGTTTAGCAGCTGTAAGCTTGCATTGTGTCGTGTGCAAAATTGGCATGGTGAAATTCCTGAGTACGGAATAAAACAAAATGTGTAAATCTTGGCCCATGGCAGTCACTCAGTTAACAG
Source organism: Desmodus rotundus (assembly GCF_022682495.2). NCBI lineage: Eukaryota > Metazoa > Chordata > Mammalia > Chiroptera > Phyllostomidae > Desmodus > Desmodus rotundus. The sequence goes on along the minus strand of NC_071393.1, from coordinate 23,065,396 downwards.
TAATCATGCGTTCCCCTCCTTCCCCTTTCTAGGCCCACGATGCCTTCCGGGGCCGCAGGCAGCAACTGCTGACAGCAAAGCCTGAAGTCCGGAGGGAGGGTTCTTCCCCCAAGACCACTGTTAGTGCTCTTTGCTCTGAGCAGGATGATGGTGGGGGGGGGGCAACAGCAAACCCTACAGCGTAACAGTCCTTCACCAGACTCAGGCCCCATTGTATTCTCCTTGCAGCTTGCAGGCAGAGCTTCATTTCCATAAACAGGGCACTGTGTTCCCCAGCGATTGCTATTCCATTAGTATCACCCTTGTTCTGTTGTAGTAATAAATTTGGAGTGCGATGACTGCATGCCAGCTCCTTTCAAAGGCTTTGATTAAGGAGGATTAGGATGTCATTTTTTTCTCTTATTATTCCATTTCTCCTTGGGCTGTGGAACCGAAGTTTCGTGGATCCTGAGAAACAACCAGGGGATGACTGACCTGCCTTTCCCCCCCCAGTTCCAGAAGATCAGCGGACTTGCATGAGCCAAGATGTGACAGATGCCAGACGGCAGGCCCGGTCACCAGGGTCAGCTGTGCCCGAGATGTGCCTGAGCGACTCAAACCCACGCCGTGCTTTTGCTGACCGTCTCTCTCTCTGTCGTGACTCACGGATCGATCAGAACGAGGAGCGCTGTGTGGCGGTGCCCTTCCCGCCCACATGGAAGGGTATAACAGAGACTCAGAGACAGAGGGGAGAGCTGAGGTTTCCTGAATGGCTTCGCCCAATGCCAGAGGAAGGATATGGACTCCCGGCACCGTTTTCCTACATCAATTTTCCAAGCCCTTAGACTTCGGCCCAATATCCCAAAAGGAAAAACTAAGACAGCTAGCCAAAGGAAGAGAGGAGTCTGCCAGCCAAATTCATCGGCCTGTCTTCAGGCTCTGGGAGCGTGAAATGGAAATGGATGGTATCCAGTGAGCCTGCTCTGATTTTATTATTTCGCAAAGCTCTGGACACAGATTAACTCTCTTTGCCCAGTGTTGAGGTTTTTTCCTTCTCTTTCTTCTAGGGAACAGGAACAGGATGCTCAGTGACAAACTCACCGGACAGCACGTGTCCCCAGCAAAGCTCCTCGACGTGCCTCTCCTGACCCTTTGGGATGAAAACGCGCCCTCTCAGAGCAATGCCCCTCACTGAACCAACCCTGACATGCTCCTGCAGTGCCCCCCAAACAGCCAAACTCTGCCCGTCAGGGAGTGGGGAGGAGGGAGCAATAGTAGGGTGGCTATTCTTCTCTATGCAGGAGCGGGTGGCACCCATCAGTCTCCCGGCAGCCTGCTTCCCATACTAAAGGGCTTCCATCCACTTTACCACGATGCCAACAGCCTTCCTCTGACATGTTTTAGCTGCTGTGCTTCCAGCACCTTGAGACACCTTGGCAGGAGGTAGGCCACCTAGAATGAGGGATGACACTGCCTCCTCCAAGCTGTAGGTGAGGGAAGTCACACTACCTACTCCAGATGCCATCAGAGCAGGACAGAGACATCCAGAAAGTGGACAGCGCATGCTGCAGAGCAAGCATGGTGGGGCCAGGGACACGGGGACCAGGCAGTGCTGGGCTGGATGGCACCAAGGCCTCTTCAGTAAAAACCTCCTGTGAGTCTGTGAGCACATTGTCCATCTTAGACTCTGCACCTATTACGTAAGTGAGGTGACTCCCACCAGAAAGAATAACATTAACATGAATTGTTTTCACATTTATCATACCCTAGTTCAAACCCGTTAGTGTGTTTTATTTTTATTTCTTATAGATTTTATTTAGTTTTAGAGAGAGAAGGGAGGGAGAAGAGAGAGAAACATGAATGCAAGAAGGAAACATCAATCGGTTGCCTCTTGTGTGTGCCCAATGGGGGACTGAACCTGTAACCCTGGCATGTGGCCTGACCGGAATCAAACCAGCAACCTTTCGCTTTGTGGGACAATGCCCAGCCAACTGAGCCACACCGGACTGGGCTTTGGTGTCCTTTGATATGGGCAGTATCTTCTCCAAAGCATCATGGAATAATGAAATAGCAGATGGAAGGAAAACCAGTTTAGCCTTTTGTTGTTGGACCTTGGACGAGTCATTTTACTCCTTTGCCCCTCAGTTTTCTCACTTGTTAAATGATGATTAGCACTGTCTACCTTGGATGAAATCAGATAATGATTTGAAATAACTGAACATATGCATTCCAAAAGTGGTTGCTGCTGTTGTAACTACCACCGAGGAACCCACTTTCCATAAACGTCCACTCCCCTTGGATGCCCAGCTCAGCATTGGCACACAGTAGGCACTCAGTAAATATTTGCTAATTGGTGTACTTCCAAGCTTTAAGGCAGCACAGAACTGTCTCTGCTAATGGTGTCATTCTTACAGAATGATTTTATAACCCCATTAGTTTGAGAGCGCTAAATGGAGCTAAAAATGTTCACGTCAAGAGTCTTAGTCTCTGGGCCACTCAAACATTTGATTTTCTCCTTTTCCCCATCAAGTGCCAACATGTGAGTGAATTCATCTCTGCTCTCCATTTTGATGTCTGCCTTGATGCAAAACCCATTCTGGGAATGAGCCGATGACATGCAAACTGTACCCTATTAACACGTCTTCCTTTCAGAGGCTGCTGCTATTTTACAAAGTGCCTTTGGGTGCATTTCAGAGAAAACGCCAGAGACAGAGGGATCTGGGCTTTGATCGGAATTGTTTTCCTTGCACTTTTCTTTATGCTCTGCAGGAAGTGGCTCTCAGGACAGATTGACACAGTTAGCAGTGACTGTCATAAAAATCACATTGAAATATTGTTTCTGTTGTCCCTGCATTTCTGGTCCAAAAACGCTGTTCCCGAGGACAGCAAGCCTGTGAGTGCTCGCGTCCTTGCGTGTGCCCTGTCCAGTTCTCATCACCTTGCACCTGAGCTTTGACAGTTTCATAAGGATGGGTTTGCTAACCTAGCCCTGAATATGCCTGATTCATGAGGTGAGGGCCCCTTGCCACCATCCCCAGGTCCAACTCTACCCCAGCCTCTGAGCTTGAGTCCCCATGCTGGAGGAAGGCAACTTCCCCAGTTCAGCAAGTCAGAGCGTCCATGATTCCCACCCAAACTCTCTCTGAATCTGGTAGCCTGTAAATGAGAGCCAGCATCATTCATGATCGGTTCTTCTAACAGCCCCGTAAGGAAAGTGGTAGTATGACTCTCATTTCACTTGGGAAGAAACTCAAAGTCAGAGAGGTTTGATCTCTTGGGAAGTACTGGAGCCCACAGGTCAGACAAGGGAGCCTCACACTCTGCTGCCTCCCAGCTTTGCCTCTGGTTGTCCTGCAGCCCGACCTACCTGGCACCGTAGCCTATTCTGGAGTCGACCTCTTGATATCAAAATAGAGCTTCTCACACATTAACGTACATGTGAATAAGTGGTGGGCAACTTGGGGAAAGGGAAGGCCTTGTAGAAAAGTGAGTGGAGGAGGGGTAAGGAGGGCATTCTGGGCAGTGAGAAGAGCAGCAATAAAGAATGCAGACAAGAGGGGCACAACCCAGAGTAGGGGGGGGCTGCAAGAAGTAGCTCAACCTGCCTAGCATTGAGTCAGTCTTTTCGCTCTTCATATCCTAGCAACATCCTAGATTACCAGAGATGAGGCAAGAGATACAGACAGGGCCTGATTGTTGGGACTGAAAGTCACATAAAAAGAAGCCAGAAAAGGGGACATGGAGTCATAGGGCAAAGTGCAAAAGCCACTCTGGAAGTGGAAAGAACTGGCTTACTATAAGATCTGTGGCTCAAAGGTTCAAAGTGAATCTGAGAGGCAGTATGCCTATCTCAGCCAGAATTAGCCAAGCAGAGCACCAGGTAGCACAAAGCTCCTGGCAGGCAGGCCATCCTTGGTGGGGACATGGGTGGCCAGGATCAGTTACCAGGCAGGCCTGTGTTCATTCAATAGTTGCTATTCAAAACATGGTCTGGGACACAGTGTCACCTCTGTGGTATTCCTGCCAATAATATACAACTGGAATCTAATTATGAGCAGACATCAGACAATCTCAAATTGAGGGGCATTTGACAAAATAACTGGCCTGCACCATTCAAAATTGTCAAGGTCAAGAAAGACAAAAACATCTGAAAAATAGCTCCAGATAACAGAGGACTCGAGAGACACAACAACCAAATATACTGCATGGCCTCGGACTGTGTCCTGGACCAGCAGGTAAAATTGATGGGAAGGGCATTATTGAAACAGTGGAAAATTTTTGAATATGTCTTATATTGGATAACAGTATCAATGTTCAAAATTTCCTGATTTTGAAAAATGTGAGAGAATATTCCTATTCTTAGGAAATAGGCACTGAAGAATTTAGAGGTAGAGGGGCACAGTGTCGCCAACTGACTTCCAAAGTGTTCAGATGTAAAGTCTTATCATATCTAAATATGACAAGAAAGCATAATCAAAGAAATAGAAGAAAGTATAAACAATTGTTACACTTTAATTTGGGTAAAAGTATATAACATTTCTTGTACTGTTCTTGTGACTTTTCTGTAAATCTGAAATTAATATAATTTTTTTTTAGTTCTAGGAGAAAAAAAAAGACTGAGATATATAAGAAAGAAGAATGGGCCTTTAACCAGAACTTTATGGAGTTGTGGTCTCTCAGGCCCCGTACCAGACCCACAGAGTCAGAATCTACATTTTAACAAGATTTCCATGTGATGTACACCCATGAACAAGTTCGGGAATGCCTGGCCCGTTACACCTGGGGCGAGACACCTGGTCCTGGCTCTCAGATATCCCAGTTACAAACCACCTCCAAGCTATGTCGCAAACTCCTGCTCATCTCCCAAACCCAATTCAGAAGTCATCATCTCTATGGAGATGTTTTTACCCCAGCCTCCACCTCCCGCCCAGACTAGCGTGCTACATTCTGCTCCCCTCCCAAAGCTGTTATTGTCTCCCCGTGTTCACGTTATATTGGACTTCAGTTTCATTTTCCCATTACACTAAGATGCTTACTCTCTGTGTATCCTCAGCACTGAGTGAGGCAAGTGCTAATGCCAGAGAAACTTTCGAGTAAATGAATGAATACAAATTTGAATGAGTACATATTTGAATGAATGAATTTGACTCTCTGTTGACTTTGTCAGACACTGTGTTGTATTTATGGCTCCAGGAAAATACTGCTGGAGCCCCCGAAGGTCAGTTAGGTTTGAGCAGAAACTGGGGGCTCTCACCAACAGGTAACAAAGGAGCTCGTACTAATTGGTGTCAAAGCTCGTGGATACTCAACATTGCTCCCGTGTACTCCAAGATAACTAGTTCCAAATTTCCACACAATTCTTCGCCATTGTATAAAGTGCCACTGGGTGTGTGACCCAGTAACACATTGTTATAGTAACAAATCGTTGGTCATGCCCACTTGCCACAAGCTGTGTGGGTGCTAGGAAAATCCAATAAATAACAAAAGATCAGCTCAGCCAATACAATGGTCTAATCATGGTTACTAAGGAAAAAGGAAGAATGGCCAAAGAGACAGATACTAGGGCAGGCTTTTTTGAAAGCCTGTGGCATTGTTATCCTAGGATCTGTGCCTTTAAGGGACAGCCCTGTCTCTCAGCTCTGGCAGGTGCAGGCGGAGATACAGGACAGAACATCAGAAAGCTGAAATGACTGAAAGGGAAGGAGAGCTTTGCTTTGGGAAGCATGATCTCCCCCTCTTGTCTTCAAATGCATGATAAGGAATGGATTTATAATGAGCTGCTTCTATCCAAGAAGTAAAGCAAATTTAAAAGGACCTACCAGTTACAATCCAGCCTCCCTGGTGTTTTCAGTGAAAGGATGATTTCACATATCAAACCAAAGCGTCCTGGGCTATGTAAGGCTGGGCGGACCCCAGGTCTTTCCATACGGACAAGATCTGCTACCACACCACTTGCGGAAGAAATGTTTTATTTTAACTCAACATGGGACTTTTTAAGAATCCCCCCAGGGACAGGGTTTTGCCAAAAACTGGAGCTTAATTTAATGAGGGTGAAAAGTTTAAGAAGCAAATACAAAAGGAAAATCCTGAAAGGACAGCAGAGACTTGGAGCTGGAACCTGTGCCCAGCTAGTGAGAACATCAGGGATGGGGGCGAGCCCATTCAGGCCATCGCGAGGTTCTGAGCTTCTGGGGATTTTCAGCAAGACTCTCATCAGCCTGCTGAACATGCAGGGAGCCTCTCGAATGTGGAAAGGAAAGCCATCTAGAATTTCCCAGGGAAGTTTATTTCAATACCTACTGTGTGCTAGATAACTTTATTGGCGTCTGGGAGGTAGAAACATAATCATCATTTTGCAGATACAGAGTCACTTCAGAGAGACCAGAGCAGGGGACCTAATGTTACAGAGTCTTCAGAAAGGTCCCCAACCCATGCTTGAGTGAGGCCAGAACAACCCTTTAGAAAGTTGTTTCTTTGTGTACAGAATAGTCAAGTCACCTTTCCTGGTACCTCTTCCTACTTTTCCTCTGAATCTCCTGGTTCAGCTGGCTTGAAGATGCCAGTTGGGGTCTTTATGGGGACCTGTTTTCATCTGCTGGCCTCCTACAGATTTATCACTTTGTTTCCCTGCCTTTGATTGTAAGCCCACCTTCGTTTATGAAGCGCCTGTAGTTCTGTCAGTCCTCACTGCAGCAGCTGAGAGCCCATGCACCCAGCTCTGAGTCCGGACTGCCAGCTGAGAGACAGGCTCCTGGTCACTCCAAACCCCAGGCTCATTCTCCTACACCCTGATGCTTCTGCTCAAGAGGTACTTTGATTCCAAAAATAAACCAAGAGACTCACTCGTGCTAAGGACGTCACATAAAATATAGATTCAAACGAAGTACTGAGACCTTAAATTTGGATTCCACCAATTAAGAACGTGTGATTTCTCACACCTGTTAGAATGGCTATCATCAGAAAGCCAAGATGTAAATGCTGCTGTGGCTGTGAAGAGAAGAGAACATATGTGCACCAGAGAGTGAATGTAAATAGGTACAGCCACTGTGAAAGAGAGTATATAGGTGGCCCAAATATTAAAAATAGAACTACTATATGATCCAACAGTGCCACTTCTAGGAATTTGTCCAAAGAACATGAAGACACCAACTTAAAAAGACATCTGCACCTCCGTGTTGTTAACAGTACTATTTATAGTGGCCGACACATGGGAGCAATGCAAGTGTCCACTGAGGAATGAATGGAAAAAGACTTCGTGATTATATATATCTACATATGATAAATAGAATGCAATACTACTTAATCATAAATAAATGAGGAGGAAATCCTACTATCGGTGACAACATGGGTGGCACTTGAAGGCATTATACTCAGTGAAATAAGTCAGACAGAAAAAGGCAAATGATCTCCTTTATGTGTGGAATCTAAAAAACAAACAAACAAAATATCAAACTCAGAAAAAAAAAGAGAGAGAGAGATCAGATTTCTAATGACCAGAGGGAGGGGTGGGTTGGGGGTGGAAGAGTTGGCTACGGTAATCAAAAAGTACAAACTTCTATTTATGAGATAAATAAGTACTAGGAACCCTGAATGGGGCTCATAGCTAACATGGCTGCATCACACACGGGAAAGTTATTAAGAGAGTAGATCCTAAGATGTCTCATCAAGGGAGAATGTTTTTTCTTTTCCTTTTTGTCTTATCTATATGAGATGACAGATGTTAACTAAACCTATCGTGGTAAATACAGATATAAAAGCATCGTGCTGACCACCTGATACTTATACAGTGAAGAATGTGAAGGATTTAATAAAACTGGAAATATTCAAATGGAAAAAAAAGTGTGATTCTTTCAATGTTGGCAGGCCTGAAAATTACTTGGATATTACCTGTGAAGAAAACCCGTTAAGCAAATGAGTGATACAAACAGACTCAAAGGGGCAGAAGAGGGAGGCCGTTCTGGGGAGGACTCAGCTGTTGCGCTGGGTGACGGCTGTCTGGAAGCGGCACTGGGTGAGTGAAGGGGTCGGCCCTGCGGCTCTGCAATGTCACCAAAAGGACAATGAAAACGAGAGAAATCAGGAGCAACTCAAGCTATTGCACTGAGAAAACGGTTTTCAAATATTGTGCACTAGGTATCGCTATTCAAATATTCTTTAAAAAAATGTTCAGTCCTAAGCAAGTCACTTCAGGTTTCGATGTGCTCAGTCATCTCTCTGCTCCGAGGTAGGTGCGCCCTTGGCCCTATGGGGCCTGCTGAGAGTTCTGGCCTGGCCTGCTCACCTCACACTGTGCCCGCCACGTGACAGTTACCCAATGGATTGTGGACTCATGCATATATCATGGTTTAAATTATGTATTAACTGATTACATTATTCATTTGATTATCTTCATATATAGCACCAGCCTGTGACCTTCATGAGGTGAGGGCCCGTGTCCTTTTGCATTGACCTCCCAGAGTCAGCCCGAGTTACCGCATAAGATAAAAGCTATTGGTCTTCTGCCCCTGGTTGGTGTAGCTCAGTGGATTGAGCACGGGCCTACAAAGCAAAGGGTGGCCGGTTCGGTTCCAAATCAGGGCACAGAACTGGGTTGCTGGCCCGGTCCCCAGTAGGAGGCGTGTGAGAGGCAACCACACATTGATGTTTCTCGCCCTCTCTTTCTCCTTCTCTTCCGCTCTCTCTAAAAATAAAATAAATAAAATCTTTTTTTAAAAAAAGCTGTTGGTCTTCTACGATGAACCCCTAATGACCGAGTTTGGCATTCAAGATAGTTCACAACCTGACCCAATCCGGCCTCACCAACATAGTTTCTCGTGAACCTGTTACCCAAATACCGCCCTTTGCTTCAGCCAGATTAGTCTCCTTAGTCCCCAAGAATACCGAGGACACCTCCATTCCATGCACTTGTATGCTTTATATCCCAAGCTGAAAGCCCCTTCCCTTTGTATTCTGCCCAGTAAGGCCCTCTACTCCTCAAGTTTCACTTTCATTAGCTTCCTTGGACCACTCTTTTCAACGCCTTTGCAGCTAAGATCTCTTTGCCCCTTAGTTTAATCTGTTCTGCAATTTTTTAATCTTTTTTAGTGCATTCCTGGTCTTCTCAGGGCTATAGAAAGAAATATGTCAAAAAGCCATACCTTTATTTCTTTATGCATAACCGTACCTGAAATAAAACTAAGCAAACAGTAAAAATTTAATAACTTGGTGGGGTTGGAGATGATAATAACAAAACTACATGTATGTGATCGTACATTCAGAATGTATTGCGTCAAATGTTCCAATTAAGACACCTAAGTTACTGCTAATTTACTCCATGATCCCGAGGAAGAGATAGCAGTTAAACTAGAAAAATTTACTTGCAATGCTGCTTATTGTTTAAATATACTTCAAATATACATTTTTGTTGGCTTTTTCTACATCCCTTTTCCCTTCTCTTCAATGTCAGCTGAGGATGCCCTGTGCTCACTTGCTTGCTCGCTCGCTCTCTCTTTCTCTCTCTCTCTCTCCTTTGTGACTGGGTAATAAAATATATTCATATGTCTGCTTCTCTGCTCTCAGGAACTTTTCTTCTAAGCTGAAAAGCCTAATTCTTTCAAGATTCACAAATCAAATCCAAGAATTCTCCTGCTCATATTCCATTGTTCCAAAAACAGCTTAAAAGCCAAATGATGCTGTATCATAGACCCTGTAACATCCCATTTAATCTTAGCTCTAACACAATTAAAGAAGATACAAAATACTTGTCTCTATCAAATATTCAATTAAAATGGTGCAAGTCTTCTGCCACTCAGGGTGTGGAGTGGGTTCTTGGAAAGTGAGGTATCGGCAGATTGGGAGGGAAACTGATGAGTCAAACCCTGTATAAGTCAAATTCTTTTGTTTTCTAAGGATCTCCATTTTAAAATCTTAGGCAGCATGGGGAAGTCATTGGCTCATTATAGGACCATAGATAGAGCATATTTGGCAGCTGATCTGACTCAACTCATCCAAAGGCTGGATGCTGACTGGACTCTTCCCCTGACACATTTCTTTACGAAAGTCACTTTCAATATTTCTTACTAGGTTTCTCCTGAGGCTGGATGGACACCGGCCTGTCCAGGGCTTCTCATCTTTACTGCCAATGTGTTTGGGAGTTCCTTCCCTTGGATTCATTTCAGAAGAAGTTCCCAGAAGAAGATTCTGATTGGCCTGGCTTAGGTCATATAACCAGTCCTGTGGCTGGTAGGACTCAATAGCATAGTTGCCCATGATTGAAATTTCAAATAAATGTCTCAGGAGAGGATAGGTGAACTATGCAAAAAATAACAACTGACCTCCACTAGATACTTAGAGAAGAAATGGGTTTTTTTAATTTATCAGAGTTGTTGGTTATAATGAAAGAAAAAAGTTAGAAAAAGCTTTACAATGGTGAATTCTTTTCTTTCCTATAGAAAGTCCTGATAAAGATGAAATATTTGCTGTAACAGGTGATAGAACGTGAATCAAAATCTACCATAGTCCCCATCACATTGCATTATAATTCCCCAGTGACGATTGAGCTCCTTAAACTTCATACCCTATTACATTTACATTCTTGAGGCCAAGGCCAGCACTAGTGTAGAGAATTTTCTGCATTATTTCAGTAGAGAGAGAAAAAGCAGGGGAAGGATCCTTTACTCAAGCACCCACCCTGCCGTGGAAGAACAGCCAGAATGCAAGCAACTCTACCTCAAGACAGAATAATCAGCGCTAAGTGAAATTATAAAGACAGCCCTTAGTCATTCAGAAAAAGTAATTTATTCTGCTGGGGAAAATCAGATAAAGCTCCTAAGAAAGTTGACTTTCGAGCATTCCCACAGAAATTCAATTCAGAAACCCAAAAAGAGGAGACGGTGTTCAGAACATAAACAACAGATGGGAACACCGCACCACAGCCTGGGAAGGGGAAGGGCGGCCATCCTTCCCGGGTTACACAGAGGATACAATGACATCAGGGGTCCTAAAAAGGTCATTTTGTCCCTTGTGTCCATAAAAAGATCTTCACCTATCCATGTGGTCCAAGAATTATTGGGAAGGAGCAAAGCTTTTCATTCCACAGGGATAAGGTTTTAAGATGCAAATATTCCTTGGAATGGAAACAGAGCTGTTTATAGTGCAGAGTAAATGACTGATAACTCAGATTTTCTTAGAAGCTGACTGTGGCAGAAGGAGACAGAAAAGGCGGAGGCATTAGGATCTGCAGACCAAACATGTGCTGTTACGAGAAGGTCGTCGTGCTCCCATGCTCAGAGAGGCAATGAAGGAGGCAGGAGGACCAACCCTGGATTGGCAGTTCCTGAGTTGTAGATTGAGCTGGAAATGCACAGTGACATCCCTACTGATGCCAGGCCCTTCTGCTAGAGAACAGAACGAGCCACCATTGGCTTCTCCCCGACTCCATTTAGCGTGACTGAATTTTAGCAGCTGAAACGCAGGCAGGGGCTTGGTTTGACATTGAACTCTGTGGTCCACCATATCAGTGGGACTCAGCCTTTTCATGAAAATCAAATCAGCTCATAAAAAGTAAGCCTTATGGCTTAGTTTTTCAAAGGTATATTTTTCTGTCGCAGTAGTGCTATGTAACAAATTCAGAGACTTAGACTTTTATGATGGCTCCCAGGTACATGGTGTAATGGTTAATTATATGAGTCAGATTGGCTGAGCCATAATATCCAGTTTTCTGGTCAAACACCCATGGATAGGTTGCTGCGAAGCTTTTTTGTAGATGTGGTTAACATTTAGAATCAATAGTCTTTAAATAAAACGGATTCTCCTCCATCATATGAGTGGGCTTCACACAATCAGTTGAAGGCCCCAAGAACAGGGACTGAGGGCCCCTGAGGAAGAGGGAATTCTGCCTCAAAACCGCAACACAGAAACCTCGCTTGAGTTTCCCATCTGCTGGCCCACGTGCAGACCTTTGGACTCAAGACCACACAGTATCAATTCTCACTGGAATTTCCAGGTTGTAGACCTGCCCACTAACTTCAGACCTGGATGTCATCACAATCGTGTGAGCCAATTTCTTTAAATATCTCTCTCTCTCACTCACCATATACATGTCTATACATGATTTATAGATAGATTGATATAGAAATAGAGATATGTCTGGTTCGTTATAGGTCCCTGACTAATGCACACGGTTGGACAGGTCTCAGCTCCACTGGACTCTCTCGAGTCCTGAGTGTCAGATGCTGCAGGCTGGTCTCGTGGGCCTCAGCAGCCTAGCCCAGGCCTGTCCTCGGGAGAGTAGAAGAATGTTATAAGAGTAAAAGTAAAGAAGCAAGGGACACTGGAGGATCTCTTGAGGCCTAGACTCAGAACTAGTTTCTACCATCACTTCCACCACGATCTATTAGCCAAAATAAGTCACAAAGCCAGCTCAGACTCAAGGGCCAGGGAAAAAACAGACTCCACTCCCTCATGAGGAGATTGGCAAAGCCCATTGCAAAAGGTGTGGATCCTGGGAAAGTAATAATTGGGATTTTAATGCATCAATCTAACACTTTTCTATATGACATGGCTGCCAAGTCTTAATGATAATAAGGTTCCAATCCGCAACCGAATTTGATGACTATTAACCCCACTAGTTGGTTGGGGGCTTGTAGCTGTCTTTTGGGTCTTTCTTAAGTAATATTTACAAAGGTAGCCTGGCTGTTAAAAGGAGTGAGGGCTATTGGATCAAAGTATCCTGAACATAATAATATACACAGTTCTATGTATACAGCACTCAATAGTTTACAAAGCATTTCTACATTCATTATCTGTTTTGATACATATGACCAGGGAAATGCTAAGGGAATAAATGAAATAAAGGAAAATAAACAAAAGAAGGGAATTGAGGCTTAGAACCATTTCTGCCTAAAGACAAATGCCAAGAAGAATATTTCTGTGGCGAGTTCTGTGAGCCTCGGGGACGATTCTGAGCTAAACTTGGAGATGGAGAGTGAGCAGATGAAGATGATGGTAATACTAGGAGGAATATTTGGCACCTACGCCTGGAGCAAGAGAGCAAAACAATATCTTTGGAAGGCGAATTTAGGGTAGAAAGTCTTTTGAGATATAAGGAAAAGTATATTAAATGTGACTATGTTCTTATTTGCTTGAAATGCATTTCTTCTACCTCTCCTCCTTTCTTAGAAAGAGCAATGAAATGCTTGAAACCAATTATCATTTTACTAACCAATGTCACCCCAATAAATTCAATTTTATAAAGAAGAAAAAGGGAGTGATGGAACAGGCAGGAAAGGGGGCCCAGTGGAGAGGACAGGAGAGGGAAAGACATGGAAGGGCCCCTCGACAAATTGCTCCAAAACCCCAGGAAGGCTGGTGCTGGGGTCAGGGGGAAGCGACATGGGCCACGAGGGAGGAAATCTACACCAGGGCTCCAGGGAGCGTGTGGACTTGCTGCCACCCAACCAGGAAAACAAAAGCAGCAACTGCAACGTCCTCGGCCCAGGTTCCCTCTGAAATGGCAAGCGATTTGGGCAGTAGTGCTAAGAGCTCGAACATCACTGCCCCTGTTGTCGTGATGACAGGACTCTCCTAACAGCTGTCCCTGGAGTAAGGTCGAAGTGTTAAAAACACACCCAGGATTGAACCCGCTGATCACAGCACGCGGGCCTTTCAGCTGCTCAGGGGGATGAGGGCAGCGGTTTGATATTTATTAAACATCAGCAGGGTCTCTGGCAGAGTACCGACCCCTGTGAAAGCTCAGAGACGTTTTAAAGTCACAGAGAAAAAGCGAGGCCAGGCCTGGGCAGCTACCCTCAACATAAAGTCAGGCTGAACTCGAATAGTCTGGTGCCTGGGCTCGGGGAAGGAATTTGCTTTTAGAATGATGTGTTTTATTATCTTCTCTCTCTTAGAAACTCCTACCATCAGCCATCAGAGAACACCCTGGGTGAACAGGAAAGGAGGATGTATTTTCCAGAGTGAAGAGTTAAAAGAGCTTGGAAATAAATGATGGTAGAAGGCGGTAACGCCCACCATCCCCGCATTCCAGCATCTTTGCCAGTCGCATCCACGAAAGGACCTTCCTAAGCCAGAGGGAAAGGGTCTGACTAGGAACCAATAGAAGGAAAAAGAGACTAAGCTAAGAAAACCTGACAAGGAAGCCCATAAAAGAAAGTCCAAGAAAAAAAAAGTAATTTTAAAAATTATATTCAACACCAGAGATCAAAATGAATATGAATACAACATGATTTCAGAAAAGAGCACAAAATAGAAAGTAGAAGAAATTGGTTCAAATTCTGGCTCTTCCACTTACTAACTGTAACTCAATCTCCCCATGCCTCAGTTTCCCCTAGTAACTGGGATACTAATCCGAACTTACATGCTTGCTGTGAGCATCCAGCAGAGAAGGCCTAGGAATGTGCCTGGTAAGCTAAGCGTAGCTCTTCAAATGTTAATATCCATGATTGGTATTATCATCATGTTTGATAAAAAGGTGATTCTGGCACCGAAATTTGCATATTCATGAAAAACTATGAAAATGCTGATGGCATAACTACAGTCACCGCTGAGGAACCCTTAGTAGTCCGGATCTGTCAAAAGAAAATTATGGAAACGTGACTGAAGGAGGCCTGGCCTCCCTCCCACGCTGAAAGGAGAAACAAGAAATGGGCCATATCCTTAGTAGGAAGGTCCCTTATTTTGTCTTTAAACTAAATATTCAGTCCCACCAACTCCCAAAGCTATTTTGAGGCAAAGCAGAGATCACAGGTTATCTCTTGGGCTTTTAATAATCCCCATTTATATGGACTGAAAAGTCGAGGTGCCTGCAAAAGAAAGCAGCTCTCCAGAACCCGTGTCTGCGGGAAGCAGCCGGGCCCTTTCCTCTCGGAGAGAACGCCCCAGAGGAAGCCAACGCTTCAGGCAAAGAGCAAAACACACAAACGATGTAAAAAATTCAACAAATAAAGACCAAGTAGGGAAAAGAAAAAGATCATATTCCGAGACATATTTTGAAAATAAGAAAGCTAAATTCTGAGAATGAAACATGTTGGGAGAACAAGGACAAATGCTAAAATAAATATGAAAAAAAAAGGACAAATTTGGGTCACACAGAAAGTAAAACTCTGAAATGTTAGACAATGGTGGAAGAAAAACGTAAAACGGAGAGAGTCAGATAAACACCAAAGGGCAATAAATCACAGAAATAACACTGCTGAGAATTATTGTGAATAAAACATATCCCGCAAAGTAAGCCTGCGAGAGCAAGACAAATGCCATGTGACCAACAAATACAGATATCACAGCAAGGATGGAAGCTGCTGCTGGGAACCCGATCCGCACAGTGACACCGACCACCCTGGCCTTCCACAGGGAATCGAGTGTACAAGCTCTCCCCTAGCCCCTCCTCTCGGGGTCTTCTCCAGGCTCTTTGTATTCCATACGTGATGGAGGCCGCCTCTCCCTTACCTGGGAGTAGTTCTCATTTACTCTGTAAGTGACACAGGGACTCGGTCCCCTCAGAAGAGACAGGATTCTCCTTCTGCCATGGATAACTGCTCCCTGGGAAGAGGCCAGGACACTGCTCTGTCATTCCCAGATCCAGGCCTTGTCACGCAGAGGTCAGTGCCTTCGCATGTGGCATTATTGGAAGTCACTGACATGAGTTGATTGATACCCACAAGGCCGTCGGAATCAAAGCTTATCACCAGATGCTACCGTGAAAATCTCTGGGTGAGAGAGGGGCAGTAGCTCGTCCCGATGAGGTCTAGGCAGGCTTTGAAGTCCCCCACGCCGGGACTTGAAATTCTGTAGCAGTGCAGATTAGCGATGTGACGTTGAGCTAATTATAGTTAAACTCTCTGCTGCCCCTGCTGCCTCCTCTGGAAAATAGGAATGGCACTGTACATTCCAAGGTTATCTGATAAAAACGCACATACCTAAACTGTCAAGCTGCTCTTAGGGCTCAAACGTGGTAGCTTGTGGAACAATTACAATTTATCACAATCACAACCCTCACCTGCATGTGGGCTCTGGGCCCTGATCGACGGGGCCTTGGCCGCCACAGGAATGATCAGACGTGAAGGGAGGGAGGGCCAGCACCTCAACTCTGGAAGCAGGAAGGAGTCAAAGTAAGGGAAGGAGCAGCATTCAGGGCACCGTGGTGACCATTATGCCTAACACCTGTATCACACGTTACAAATCTATCAAGTGCTTTCAACGAGGAAGGGGCTTAGACTTTGGATACTGGTCGTAAATGAGAGGAAGTCTCCTCACTCCCTTTATAAGACACATTTGTACTCTGTGAAGGAGTTTCACCCCCATTATACACCACGACCGCTTCCACTCTGTGAAGAAATGGAACAGGAACTAGTCATCTCGTTCTTATAGATTAGGAACCAGAGGCCCAGAGAGGTTGTGACCCACGCAAGGTCATGCAAGGTCATGCAGCCAGTAGGTGGCAGCTAGGAAATGACCTCAGACCTACAGCAGAGAATATGATGTGATGGCTCCCATCCATTGTTATCACGTTGGGAAGAGAACTGTTGCTACTTGTACTATATCAAGAAGAACCTTCACTAAAAATACCTCATGCAAATGAATTCCCCTTGAGGGAAGAGAACACGTGAGCATACAATGGAGAGGGAGGGAAATGCAGCTCACAAGAGAATAGAGGCCCTGAGATTGCCTCTCCCCTCCCCAATTAAAGTGTGGTCCTCAAACCAGCAGCACCCGTGTGCTTGTGAGAAATGGAGGGTCTTGGGATCCACTCCGGACCCACAGCCTCAGAATCTGTAATTTAACAGGATTACTGGGCAATTCATAGGCAGATTAATATTGGAGAAGCACTGGTCTAGAATAATTCAAACAGGAAATCATTTCACCTTTGGTATAGTCCTGAAGTCTCCTTCTCAGGAAAAAGCTCTACTTCCCAATGCACAATCAAGATGAACTACCTAATTACCTACCCTCACTTTCTCACTGAACATACCAATCGAATTGTCTATCCATTTTTCAACTTCAATCCCCGTTGGCTCTTGCCTTGACAGACCGTGTACAAAGACGCCATAGTTGGGGGAAACCTTTGCTTCAGAAACAAAGAATAGTTGAAGATGGACAGGGAGTAAACTAGACCTAGCTGAGATCACCTGAAAGGTCTCTTGCATCCCTCAAATCCCACAGTTCTCTTTCTATATTGCATTCTGGGTTGGAGTTTCTCATTCTAGGTGGCGTTCAGAACTTCTGCTTGCTCTGATCTCTGACCGTTCACTCTTTGTCAGATATTCACCTTGGAGGAAATTTACATGCATCACCAACCGCTCTCCTGGCTACTCTGACCTCTATTACCTGGAGAGTAGCCCAACAGGAATTGTGTCTACATGGTCACCTTTATTTGAACTGCTGCCTCTGGAATCTACAGGAACACTTCTCTCAGAATATTCTTGAGCAAGTCATGCTCAGTCTATGACCCAGTTCCATTTGTTTTGCAGAAATAAGGCAAGTACACCTGACGTTTTCCCTTGGAGATGTGGGGCCGCATTACATCATGCATGGGGAGGCCTCCAAGGGTCCCACACAAAGGTGCACCATTATTGAACAGTATTATTATCCTATTGCCACTCAATTAAAATAAGTGGCACTTTATAATGCAGTAACAGCTGTTCACAGCAGTGTCTCCTTGCAATGCATTTTTGTTCTCGGTTTTTGTGTTTCCCTACAGCCTTTTACATCTTTGTTTAAGCTATGCTGCACACTCACCATTGTGAAATCCACAGGAATCTCAAATATAAAATGCCCAATTCAATCTAAAACCAAAAACGAATTCATGGACCAGGAAAATGCTATATTAAGCCTCATGCCTGGACCCTGAAGGCCCTTTGCCATAGGAACATTTTGCAGCAGTAGCTCTAGGGGGGCCTTCCTGGGATGCAGTCAAATCCACAGGCTTCACACTTGGGCCCTATGAGAAGCCGGTGACATGCAGTGAAAGGCAACACAATATGTCAACTACATATGCTTATCATTGGGGAAAAAATCCAAATGCATCTGACTTAAAAGAAAAATATCTTCATGCGTATTTTCTATGGTGTATTTCATGCCATAAAATAATTAGCATCAAATACAGAAAACAAAAAAATAATCAACGGAAATAAGTTAACTCTTTAACATCCAACAACTCTTTCCTCTTCCTTGCTTTTATCTAATGACCTTCCAGAACATTCCTAAAGCTGTATCTTCTCCATCTGAGCCCTCATTCTGATTTCCCTGATGTTACCCATTCATGAACAGGGCTGACCATTAACCAAAGCGAGTCTTAAACCCTGGGCACCAGATCTTGTCACCTCTGCCTACTCAAAAATATCACTACAGAAATTCTTTCTCTCTCACGTGTCGTTCCTTATTTCTTTTCTTCTACTAGACAATTCCCTTTAACATCCAGGCATACTGTAATTTTTCACATTAAAAAAAAATCTATTTAGATTACACCTACAGTCCCTCAACCTACTCATCCTTTTAGTACACACCTTTAAAACCAAACCTCCTGGAAGAATTGTCTATATTCACTGTTTCCAACTGATCTTCTCTTATTGTTCTTGACCATTTTCCACGCTCACTTTCACACCCTCTGCTCATCTCCAATAAAACCACTCTTGTCCACCTCAACAATGACCAATGTATGGTTAAATCCAACTTCTCATTGTCAGTCCTCATTTTACTTAATCTATTAGTAGCATTGAAAAGATTGATCGCTTCTTCTTCCTTGATACACTCTCTTCATTTGGCTTTCGAGACTCAAAAGAACATCAGTACTGGATGATTGTTGGTCTTCTTTTCTGGTTCCTCTTCAGTTCCCCAATCCCTAAACATACAAGTGTCCCTAGGCCGCTGCCTTACTCCTCTCTGATCTCTACCTGCATTCATTCCCTTGGTGATGTCACCCAGCATGATGGCTTTAAATGCCATGCTCATCTCAAACTTGCTAGGTCCAAAACTGACATCCTGACCTTCCTTCTCAGGCTACTCCTCTCACGACTGTTCCCATTTCACTTAAAGGCAATGGATCCTTCACTTTCTCATTATTTTATCCATGGCTTCTTTCTTTCGCTCACATCCCATGGCCATTCCATCAGAACTTTCATTGTATCTACCATCAAAACATTGAGAATATGACCACCTCATCAGCTATACTGCTCCTACCTTGGTCCAAGCCACCACGTTCCTCACCTCCTATGTAACCTTTGGGTTTCTGTCCCCATCCTCCACAGTCAACACAGCAGCCCAGGTAATCCCTTTAAAATATATGAGACCACTTATTTATGCATTCATTGGTTGAATGGGTGGAACAACAAATCGATGTTCCTCTCTCTCTCTCTTTCTTCCTCTCTCTCAAACCAATAAATAAAATTAAAATATATTAGATCGTGTCACTGTTCTGCTCAAAAGCTTCTAATGGCTTCTAATCTTGCCCAATAGCTGAGTCAAGTTATCCTGTTCAGAACTTCATTTAAGTTAACTCCACTTCTAAAATAATGTTAACAGTGGTACTTACCTCCTAAGATAATTGTGAAAAGTAAATGCAATATGCAATATAAACCATGCCGATTATTAAAAAGAAAAACTAAAAAAATAAATGCAATGTTTTTGCTTGCTCAAGAGAGTTCTTGAGAAACCTCAGAAATTTAAACTATCATCATCATTTCACATACATTGTTAACATATTTAATCAATACAATGAATGATATTGTATGTCTACCAATTGTAAGATCTAAACCTGAAACTCAGAATTCTGTTCTCTGTCCATTTATTTCTAAGGAGCCAGAGTGTAACATCAAGTACATCACAAGCCCTCTCAGGCATGGGGCACTTGGAGGCCTAAATAAGATTGTTCAGTTGGCAATGAAAGTCTCTAACAGTAGAGACAAAAGGGTGATGACAATGATAATAACAAAGTCGGTGAGGAAGGAGAAGTCAGTAAAAACCACCAAGAATTCAGATAGGAAATCTATCTCGGGCACATCCATGGGCGATCTGTCTCCCTGCCTCCTCTCCTGCCAATTCTATCTCACGGCAGTCCCGCCTCTTGAGGAAAAGGCAGCCAGATATTCTCAACAGTCTGTAGTTGGACCTCCCAATCCCTCATGCTGCCTTCCCCCCTCCCCTGCCATTCAAAAACCCCTTCTCGGCCCCTTTCCCCAGTGCTCCCAGCGGGCCCCTGCCTCGCTGTTGTGTGCCTGCCTGTTCAGAAGAGCTGTGTCAGCTCCGTACCAGCTGGTGGAGAGGCCCATATGAAAAGGTGAGTGCATCTTTGTGCTGGCATCTGGTGATTTTTCCCTGTGTGTGTGGTTTCTCTTTTTCTCCCTAAATTGACTATTACCATTTTTCTTTTTTTTTTCTTTCCCATCTGAATGGTACCACTAATGCAGTGAGAGAGAAGGGGAAAAAGAGCGGAAGCCCATTAAAATATAACAACAAAATAACCCAAGGCTCAGAATGAGGATGCTGAGATGGCTTAAAGCTGTCCCTCCCTTCCTTGTTATCTGTCTTAGTCAGCCACCTTCCACAACAAACAAGGCCTCTCACGACTCCCTCTTCCTCACTGTTTTTCTTTTCCCCATGTGACTGCCTGGGTTCCTACATTCTCATTTCTTTCCTCCCATTGTCTCATCCTTCTTGCCTTCTCTCCTTCTCTGAAAGATTTTCCTTCACAGCCTCAGCTTCTTTACCTTTCAGCTATAGCACAGACCATTGCTATAGGGCCCAGGCCCTATCAGTTCTCACAAGAACAGCATCCTGAGGGCACCGTGAGAGTGGTAGTGGACGGAGACCAGGGGAAGTAGCAGACCAGCTATTCCTCCTCACTGCAACCATTAGCCAGAGACTACAGGTGATGAAAGGCAAGTAAAAAGCAGGAATGAAGACAGGGAATCCTGCTGGGGAGAACAATCACAGGGCTCTCAGGCAGCAAGGTAGAGAGACAGTGGATTAGAAGAGAATTCTGCCACCGAATTGCTTGGTACCTCTACACAGGTTATTAAATTAGGAGCCTCGCCTATAAAGTGGGCATCATTAATTCTACATACCTCTTAATTTTTGTGAAGATCAAATGAATTGTATGTTCGGGGAGTTGCTATAGCCACAGACAGCTAAACAAAATACGGTGATTGTTATTGTTACTTGTGGAATTTCTTTTAAGAACAAGATATCTGTTTACTCATCCTTATAGCCCCCGAATCAACAGATGACCTTGCACATGGTTGGCAGTCAATGAATTGTTGTGGAATGGAATTGAATTGAATTTCCATTCTTCTCACATACTCTGAAAACCTCCCTAAATGTTTTATTTCAACAATAGCCATTTCTTCTACCTCTCAAAATTACCAGGACTGAATAAAACATGTTAATGCCCTATAATGAAATACTTCTGCAGCTTTTAAAAATTACCTACTTAATGAGTTTAAATAACCTAACAAAATGCTTTTGTTACATTGTTAAGTTTTAAAAGCAAGATACAAAACTGCTCATATGAATCCAATTATTTGTGATGTGTATGTAAATACTTCAAATAGTAATATTACTATCTAAAATATTAAAACTCCAACATTTTGTTACTCCAGAATATTGATAGTGCTTATTTCTGGATTGTGAGGTTTTAGTTGATTTTGATTCTGGGGGAGGGGGTGCTTTTAGGAGTTTTCAACTATGTTTATATAATATTTTCATAATTTGAAGAAAACAGAATTTTTTTTATCCTTACCCGAGGATGTGATTATTGATTTTAGAGAGAAAGGAAGGGAGGGAGAAAGAGAGAGATAGAAACATTGATGTGACAGAGAAACATTAATCAGTTGCCTCTCACATGCACCCTGACCGGGGACAAAACCTGCAGCCCAGGCATGTGACCTGACCCGGAATGGAACCCATGACCTTTTGGTTTATGGAATGATGCTCCAACCAACTGAGCTACACCCAGACGGGGTCATAAAATGCTATTTTGAACAAAATGACAATGGTCAGGAATAATTACACAGACCCCTCCCCACTCCCACCTCACCGATTATACTGAGTTCTTCTAAGACAGTGAGAGAACGTGGGGACAGAAGACCCATTAAGACACCAATAAGCATATGGGCTACTTTATTTCCAAGGATGTCACACCTAAAACCCCAGTGCGTTTATCCTCTCAAATATCAACAGTCTTCTCTCCATGCAGAAACTTTGGGCTGGGATTTCACGTTAATGAATCCGAAGATGGGTGAGCATACAGTAGAAGGCAGAGCAAGAAGGAGGCGCCCGTGTTCATAGTTCACATGGCCTTTCCAATGTCTTCTCTCAATGATCTGACAGCGGAAGCCCATAGGTAGTTCATTTATACTTCTCTTTGACGGCAATGGGCTCTGACCAGTGAAAGAACGGTATTTAGCCCGTTGTTTTCCCCAGTGTGGAACTGGCAGAACTAACATGTCCAGGCCTTGATAGAACTGTGCAAAGGAAATATAACCAGGGTAGAATGTGGCACATGATAAGAGCCAAGGAGGAGGAAAGGTTTATGGAAAATACCACCTTTCAGTGCAAAACCTGTATTTTGATGTGCTCACTACTCTTCTTTTTTGAAAAAGATTTTATTTATTTATTTTTAGAGAGAGGGAAAGGGAGGGAGAAAGGGAGGGAGGTAGGGAGGGAGAGAAACACAACATTGGTGGCCCCTCGCACGCACCCAAACAGGGGACCTGGTCCACAACCCAAGCATGTGCCCTGATGAAGAATCAAACCCCAGACCCCTTGGTTCATGGGAGGATGCTCAACTCACTGAGCCACACCAGTCAGGGCTCACTGCTCTACAAGATATAACTTCTACCCAGACTTGTTCAATACCAAGCTCCCAACCTTCCCAAAGGCAATAGAGAGAACTCCCTCACACCTGTTTTGTATTTTTATATACCAAAGGCTTTAATCCTCTCAATCTAACCTTCTTGGTCCCAGTATTTGTTGGAGGGGGCTTCCATCTGCTTATCTAGGAATTTTGCTATGTTAGATGAGGTCCACTGAAGATTCTTGATTTGAGAAAAGTAGACAAAGGTATTCTCCTAAAGAGAAAAGACACATATTTTAAACCTTTTGGTACTGTGCAGTGGATCAGAAGAAACTGCAGTGGGAAGTCGTGGTCTGAAAGTAGGTGTCTTGTGAAGATACGGTTTGCAATGTAATTCAGCTACATCCTGGGAAGCTGGTAGTGGAAAGTTAAGCAAGTGCTCAGCAGATAAGAGGAAATTTCTTGGACTTCAGGAACGAACCTGTTCTCCAGAGCTGGGATCTGTGCAGAGACAATGTCACTCCTGGACCTGCCTTTTCTAGAATTATCCCTGGAAGATAATTTTCTTAAGCATCTAACCAAAAATAAGCCGGTTTTCTGAGGAACCATGTTAACCCCAGAATCATAAGGTTTTGAATAAGAAAAACAGTTGCAAACAAGAGATGCTCAGGGAATTCTTTGTTGTATGTGGGCATTTCACAAGTTTCAGTTGCTTAAAAGAGATTTGGATGGGGAACACGGTCTGTAATGCGGACCTGCGTGTACAGGGCATATTTGTGTCTGGCGTGGCTGCATGCTTGATGCATTCCGCTGAGCACTCCACCTCAGCTGGTCCTGTTCTGATGCTGAATTACTGTATGTGGTGCCACGCAAACATCTTCTGCCAAATCCTCAGCCTTGATGATGGTAAAACTTACAGTGATCATTTCCCCTTAGGGTATCTAAATAAGTATATATATATATATATATATATATATATATATATATATATACCCCTGTTGTGTTATTTTTATTTGAAACATTTACCTGGGTTCACTCAGCTCTCACTAATACCTGAGCCATTTATCTTAGCTTGAACTCCAAAAAAAAGGGAAAAGTAAGCTTATAAACTTTCATATTTTGACTGAATCCTGCTCCTTAGACATGTCTCAACCTTTCAAATAAATCTTTCTTTTTTGATATTGGGTCACTGGGTGCTTCATACCTTCCTGCAACGCCATTTATCTTAACCAGTGTACTTTCTCATCGGCTATCTAAACGCATCCATGGTTTTCTGTTTTATTCACCTTGCAGTGGAAGGGGAAGAAATGAACGCTGACAATACACTTGGTTATTTCTCTTCTGTGGCCGTCACAGAAGAAAATGCTGCGCCGAGCATGTCAAAACCTGGAGAATGCCTGAAGTGCAAAGACTTTTATAACCAGATTCACAATATAAACCGCTTTGAGAAGCTTCCAGAATGGCGAGCACAATAGCAAATTGACAGTGCCATCTGCCAAATGGCCTGGAGATGCACAGAACCATTGGACTCATTAATTATTGATGACAATCAGAGTCAATTTGACTTCATTATGGGCCAAGAGAAGGAAATCATTGACGAGCTGGTTCTTAATGGACCTAAATGTAATGGAGCGGGGAGGATTTTGGGGGTGAGGGAGTCCATCTCCCCATCTCCTCTCCTCCATCTCTTTGAGAGCAGCATAAAACTATACAAAGTGTCCAAATAATTTAGGCACAAGTCAAATGGCAGGAGGCCCTGAATTTCTAAAACCCTAACATCCCAGTGACTCACAGTTCATCAGGTGATTGTTCCAGTCTCTCCTGCAGGGAGGGAGACTGTTTAAACAAAACGGGGTTTCTTCAGAAGTTTTCGCCCTGTTTTTAATCCCTTTTTCAGGGGATATTGCAAAGCCACCTCCCAGAAGGTAAGAATGAGGAAGTTAAGACGTACCATTCAAGTGCAGGGATGAAGAGAACAGCAGGGAGACAGTGAGGCCCTTTGTCACACTAACTCAGCACCCTGAGCCTTTCACCCACAGCTTGGGTGCTGCCTCTATTGATCAGAGCACAGGCTTTAGGAAAGAAGTGAATCGGAGCACCATATCTGATTGGAACTGCGGGGGGGCATCCGCTAGACGGGGTGCAATTACTCAGCTTGGATCGCAGCCAGAGCCGAGACTCCTGTGGTCACTGATTCCTTCGTATTTGCTCTAGCACCTTCTCTAGCACAGCTCACTGCAGTTCTCCCATTGGAGCTCAAGAAGAGCTCCTGTGCTTTCCCAGCAGATTTCTTTTCAACAATTCACTTCCACTGAACAACGCAGAGCCTGTGGTTTTCCCAGGGCTGTAGGAGTCGTTCTGGGACCAGTCAGCGAAGTATAAAGCATAGTCTACATAATCAAGAAATTTGGTCTACTTGTGGGAACAAAACGTAGACCAAAGGAATCATCCGAGAGCAATAGAAAGCATAAGCAAGTGCAAAATCAAGGGCCCACAAGCAAATGCTACCGTTATTCTTAGGTAGGAAAGGGAAGCATACACTCTCTTCTTAGCTACAGGGGACATAAAAAGTCATCTTCAATCTAGATGTAACCATTGTTAATGGTTACATCTATACACTGAGAAATTAAGCAGAATAATATAGGTGTGGTTTGATCATCTACACTATTTCAATTCCTTTCTCCATGTGTAAACCTGGCCTTTCTCTTCATTCTAAACCTTTTTTTTTAGTCATATTCCTCTAGTTCTCTACAATTGCTCGTGAGCAAGTGGCTATGGTCGTGCACCTCATCTTCCCTCTAATAGGGATATGTTTGCAGCTTCTCACAATGCTCCCTCCCCCTGGTCCTTAGCACGGTGTCACTTCATTCATAGCCAGTTATATGCTTATGTACCTTTCTCATTACGAACCATAAGCAATTAAGTCATAAAAGTCTCTTCTGCTCATTTTTGAAGTGTCCTGTGCAATTCACTTATATTTATTCTTTGAAATTATCACTTCGTATTTTAAATGAACATGGAACTCATTGGACATTATTGTTAAGTCTAAGAGGAGGCCAGTCAAATGCAATATCAAGAAATGACCATGCTCATTACTGCCAACTCATTATGCAGCTAGTGCGGTCCTTCCAAAACTCTAGGAAAAGCCTATTCCTTTGAAAAGTAGTTTAGGGAGATTGATAGTCTTTAATGTAATAAAGTACATTTCTTACTGTCCATAGTACTTACACACACAATGTCATATTTGATTCTCACAAGCATGTAAGGCCTATTTTCTTATCCTCGAAATTCTGGCAAAGAAACCGAGGTTAAGTGTACTTGTATGATTTGTCCAAAGTCAAACTGCTAGACGGTATCTCAGACAGCTATTCTGACTCCTGGGCCAGTGCTCTCTCTGCTACAATCTCTTCTGACATTCCTGGATGCCAGATGTCAAGAAATAAAACATTAACTGGGGCAGATTTTACTCCACTTGCAAGCTGACAAGTGAGATTGCCACAGTCGCGTGAACGCTAGCAGAAGGCATGAAACACCTAATTCAGAGACAGAGGACTGTCACTCACAGCAGTTTTTACAGCAGGAGGAGCAGCATTTTGTCTGCAGGATCCTCACCCAGGACGCTCTGTAAACTGGGCCACGTGACTCTTGCATATGCAATAAGCTCTGTTATAGTAACCCTAACTATGGGGAACCCAAGCTTGCCCGCCCTCCGCTCTGGAGGGAGACCTCATCTTTATTACACTGGGCAGTAAGAAACTTGCCCTCCTCTCCAGAGGGATGTTGGTCATGCACATATCCTTTTTAAAAAACCTAGAGCAAAGGCAGGCAGTACCTCTGTTTACACGATGTGCAGAAATATGATGCTGATGGAGAGTCGTCTCATGATCCTCAGCAAAACATGAATCATTGTTTACTCAAGTTTAAGCAACCTATTCTATGTGACAAAAACTAGCAAGTGGTTCAGTTATGATTTATGTCGATGTGTTTTCACTTTACATTTCATATTCTACTCTTCCCGGCTGTCTGTCCAAGATGGAGGCAATATTTGGGGACAATGAATATCTCTCCATCTATTAAAACAAATTATCTGGTCAGCCACCTCTCCTTCAGTCCTGGTGTAGTAAAAATATCAAACATCAACTTCCCCAACACGTGTGCTACAGCCAATATGTAGCAGGAAAATATATCATAATTTTAAAAAGAATGAACATAGAGACAGTTGGACTTTTGATCTGATGAGCTACTTGTCAGGTGTGTGAGTCAGAGACTTGGAGCCAGAGAGAACTAGATGGCAATGAATTAAAGAGTCAGCAGACACTGAAGTGGGAAGAGAGAGACCAAGAAAGCGCAGAAACTGCTTGTGGAGCCTGGAGGACTAAATGGAGTAAAGGCAGACACCTAAGAAAACGGATTTATCTAATATGATGTTTAATCTTATGTTGCACCCTAATGCCTTTGTAGATGTAATATTTGACAGAAGTGCTGAGTTTCATTTCTGGGTCTCCACGCTTTAGAGATAGTGGCAAGGAAGCACTCTGAGGGGACGGGAATCAGAGAATCACACCTCTCAAGAAACTCAGCAAAGACTCAGGAAGTCTCAGGGCATTTGCAGCGATGCTTTATACTATGAAAAGTCAACTTGGAGGGTCTGTATCAATTAACCCCTTTTCCCTCCAGCTCTGGCTGGGTTCAGCCAATGGGAGGAACCAGCAGAAGATCCACAGGGCAAGAAAAGACTGCTGCCAAGTCTTAGCTTCCCCAGCTCCCTGCACCAACTGAGTGTCCCCTTCTCCCTAAACTCACAGTTCTCACCAGGCCATCCTCTCCAGACACCTGTTCTTTCTAGCTTCATACCTTGATCTCAAGGAAAGCCCAATTGCCATCAGGGTAAAGTGCCATCTGCTGGGTTCTTCCTCAGGCTCCAGCAGTTGCTATGTGTGTGACCTTGTGTAACTAATCAATGTCTCTGTGCCTTGACTTTTTTTACGTGTAAAATTGTGCTTAAAATGGTACCTGTATCAGAAAGATGTGTGAGAGTTAATTTTTTCAAATGTTCTTAGTGCCTAGCATAGAGTAAATAGTTGATAAGCATTAGCTAATTTTTATCATTTTATTATTTTTATTATTACTGTTATTTTTCAACATCAACAGTGTGATAAAGAAGAAGGAAGTTTTTCTCTCAAAGGCTCATTAACCTTAAAACCGAAAGTCGTAGCTAGATGCCCAATAAACATCAGGGAACATATGGCCCTCTCAAACTAGAAAAACGTCTAGAACCTCTCATAGACATAACATATTCAGAGCAGAGGTTGCAAATATTTCAAGTGTCATGTCAAGTATGAACAGCCCGTGTTTGAATATGATCATTCAGTTCTAGAAAAGGTGTCATCCCCATATCAAGGGATTAAAATCATTGTGTGAATGTTTCCTCTGAGCTGAGATTTCTTTCACGTTATAGGATACTCTATTATTAATCATTTTCTTTAATATCTTAATACTATGATAGGAAAATCAAATTAAGCTGGTAAAAATTTTCCATCAAACTGTATTAACTTTGTCTTGTAAAGACTTCAGTTTTCTTTCTAATGAGAAAGCTAACAGCCCGCTTAGTCTGCACTCTGCATGGATCAGACACGCTCATTTTTGGGAGAATGTATCAGAGTCATCCTGTATTCTTTCCCCCTTTCCCTTATAACCAGTGTTTCCAGAGCTTGTGCCACCACATCAACTTCCTGTTTTCTGCTCTCTAAACCACTGCACAGGCCCTCACTAACCCTTGCCTATGACAGTCAGAATCTTCAAGGACGACCCCACCTAGTCTGCCAATACTCTAATCAATCTTCTACATTGTTGCCGTATTAATCTATCAAAGGCATGTCTCTGATTATGTCATTTTCCTGTTTAAAAGTCTTCCATGATGCCCCATGATACCCCTACCAGAGGCAGGGGTGGGGAGACACATTGTTAGCATTTAAAGTGTTCCACGTGCTAGTCCTAAGTTCTTTGTCTAACCTTATCCCCTGCTACTTTCTCCACTTTCTTTGGTAGCCAACCCAGATTGCCAAGCTATGCTGAATATTTTCACTTTGCATATTTGGGCAATATTTCCAAATGAACTTTCTACCTTTTCCCCTGCTCTGTGCACCAGGAAGCTGACCAATGGAGGCTTTCTCGCTCTTGGTTTCTAGCTGGTCTGGCGATTGGAAAGCACAAAGAAGAGGTCAGAGAACTGGAGGAGAGTTAGGATAGAGTCCCTCTACCAGAGCCGCAGGGGCTGGCAGGAAGCCTTCTTCATACAGGCGTCTACTCACCTTTTAGTAACTACTCCTTCTCCTCTCTCTTCAGGCACGAACGGGGATACTAGTCCATCCCTTGTTGGTTTGCCTAAAGCCTGACCACACTTCTGTAGACAGACCCCTTATTACCTCTCTCCAGCTACACAGTTTGAGTAATTCGCACCTGTATGTGTCCTACTGGAACCCTGGCTGATAGAGTGGCAGGTACCCGAGTGGCTCAGAGAAGCAAAGGAGACTAGACACTGGTTCTTTGGCTTTCGGTGGCATTGGGATTGTTCACATGAAGACCAGTGGTAGCACCGGACAGGTAGCAACCAAGAAGCAGCGGTACTCTAGAGACACCAGCAATTCTAAAGCTGTGAGGCCAGGTGACACTGCCCCTGCCAGCCATGGAGAGAGCACACAGGGAAAAGGACATGTGAAACTCCTTCAATGTCCAGCTGAGTGCTCAGGAGGGAAATCAGAAGGGTTCCGTGACAGTTTTGAAGTTGCAGGCAGATATAGCTGAGCAGAGTCACGGCAACAATTAAACATCAAAATTTACTGGGCATCTAATGTCAAGGTAAGGGCACCGGTGGAAAAGGACTGGAATTCATGACATGAGATGGGGACATTTAGGTGAATGAATCAGAGAAGTCTTAGAACTCTGAACCTGCAAATCCCTCTGGACCTCCCTTGTCAGCAGGGACAGTTACCCTCATTCCCGCCCTAATCTGATGGAAACTGTCTTTCCCTCCATACAAACTTTAGTGATTTACATGAGGCAATTACTTTACAGGCAATACTGGTTCTCCTGAGGAACCAGTCCTCCCAACACCATCATCCCACATTGCTTCCATGGCCATAACAAGGAGTGGGTCCCACACAGCGAAGCATAAGGCCCGGTCCTGTAAGCTTAAGTCTGTGCACAGAAAGAGCTGAGGACGCCACCTGTTGGCACTGCAGACTGCACAAAAGGCATATGAGAGAGAACTCCAGGACTGCTAGGTCCAGGCTGTCGGTGGCAATGCCGTCCACGCACAGAACGTCATAGCTCCTGCCAGTCAGCCTTCTCCCTACGGACTCCTCTCTGGGTTTCAGTAACTTGTTCTTTCAGACTCAGGGGTAGTAATGGCTCCCACTGCTGCTAGCCTGAAGGTACAGCCCTGCACCCCTTGTGGACTCACCTAACTCAGCCCACGATGCTGAGCTTCCCTTACGTATCCCATCTGAGGGCTGAGCCAGCCAGCGGCCTGACTGACGCACTTTCTGGTCTTGCCTTGGTGCTTTTTCGTTATGCTAACCTTTCTGCTTAGCCTTCCTTCCTGCTCGCTCATCAAAGCCCAACCTAAAAATCAGTTTTGACACGAAGCTTTCCTCGTTCTGAAATTGGTACTCGGTTAGCCCTCCTTGAGCCATACCGCCCTTCTCTTGCGTCTCCTAGCAATTTCTTCTGTGCACTGTTGCTGTTTCTAAGCGTGATGTATTTCTTTTCTCTATCTATAAGCTTCCTGTGGATGGTATTCAGGTTGAATTCTTATTTTTATCCTTAATTAACCCCATGAGGCTGTTGATAAATAATAATAACAACCTTGAATTATTTCTGTGTTTCAGGGACTTCTCTACGCCCCTTGTGTATATTCAACTAGTCAATCCTTCAACAAACTGTAAAAGCTGCTGCCATTAGAATGTCCATTATACAGAGAAAGAATTGAGGCCCAAGTAACTCGCTCAAGGCCACATGGCCAGTAAATGGCAGAACTCACATTGAGCCCCGCATTCTGGCTCCAGAGCATATGCTTTCAACCACAGTAATATGCAGTCACCATTAAAATGAGTGAAAATAAGAAGGAAGGAAATTCTGACACATGTTGTAACAAGGATAAACCTCGATGACATTATGTTCGTGAAATAAGCCAGTCGCAAAATGGCAAATAGTGTATAATTCTGTTTCTACGAGGTCAAATTCGCAGAGACAGGAAGTATGACGGCAGTGTCAGGCAACTGGGGGTCATTATTTAGTGGGGACGGAGCTGCAGATTGCGAAGGTGAGCGGTTCCAGAGATGGGTGCTCCTGATGGTTGCACAAGAGTGTGAACACACTTAGTGCCTCAGAGCTGTGCTCCTAAAAATGGTTTAAGAGGTAAATTTTATGCTATGCCTATGTTACCACAATGAATGAATAAATGCACTTATTCATTTATTATTTTTGAAAAGAGTGGAACGTGAGTGAACAAGTTAACAGACTGATGAATTCATTGATTGATTAAGTAGATTTTGGAGTCAACAAGAACAAGCCAGACAAGATGAGACAGGGTCCTCATCCTGCACAGGGTTCCATTGCCCAGTCCAGGTGGATGTGCCCTCTAGGGTGGGGGTTTAGGTTCAGATGTATAGGCCATGCACTTTCTCATTTGGAAACTGCCTACAGCTGGCATCCCGTAGCCTGAGGGGAAGCTCCAGGCCGCAACCCCCAGGCAATGAAGTAAATGGTTCATTGTTCCAAACTGTGCAGGAACTAATCCAATTGGATCAAAGAGCTCTAAGAAAAGCTGTTATTGCTAGGACTGAGGTAAAGAAGAATGGAACTTAATGACTTTTATGGGTGGGATTCCTCGGGAAAACAGAAAGACCGCTAACTCTAAGCCATAGAAGGAAAGGCTCCATCTCACCTTCCCTTCTCTTCTGCTACTTACCTTCTCTGTGCAGATAAAATGATTTTATCTTGAGTGTTGAATACTCTACCTTCCAGTGATTCTCAAATCTATTATGTATCTTCAACCTTGACCTCTCCCTAGTTCAGGTCCATGTTTCCGTTGCCTACTGGACAGCTCCGCACAGATGTACATTGCTGTCTTAAACACCAAGTGACTGAACAGAACTGAGTTCTGCCCATTGTCCTTCCTCTTACACAAATTTGTCCCTCATCCCAATCCTCCCCATTCAAAGGAATGGCACTGCTCTCTCAACAACAGCTGAAGATTTAACTAGAAATTGTCCTGAATTCTTTTATCCACTGAGTTCACTCATTCCCATGTTGTGATAGGCAAGTTCTCTACTCTGCTCCCAAAACTTATCTGAAACTCTGCTAGCATCCCCTGTATCCAGCCCACCCCCATTGCTCCCCCACACTACTGCAGTAACTCCTAACAGGTCTTCTTGCTTCCACTCCTCCCCCAACGTCCATTCTCTGCACTTAGATGCTGGAGATGCAATTTTAAACCTGAAGAATACCATGGCACTCTCCTGCCTAACGTCTCTCAATGGTGTCCATTTGAACTTAGAATATAATCCATATTCCTAATTACAAAACCTTATCCAGTTGGGACCCCACCTATTTCTCACCCTTTTCTGCTAGTCCAATACACTGCAGCCTGGCTGGACTTCTTACTATTTTTCAAATAAGACAAGCTCCTTCTTGCTGTATGGCCTTTATATTCACTGTTCACTTTACTCATGCCACCCTTCCCTCTGATTGTTCATGCTGACACCTTTAAATTATTCACACTGTAGCTCAAATATGACGTCCTCAAAGAGCTTTCCTTGACCACCCAATCTAAAGTAGCAACTGACTTAATCATTAACCTTAATTTCATTGTCTCCATTATACTATTCCTTCCTTCCTTCTTTATTTTCCACCTTTACTCCTTCCATCTTCCTCCCTTCCTTCCTTCCTTCCTTCCCTTCTTCCTTCCTTCCTCTCTCTCTCTCGCTGTATTTTTCTCTTATATTCTGTCTCCCCAAATAGAATGGAAGCTCTCCATGAGTAGAGAGCCTTTCTGCCTTAAGCATATTCCTCACAATATTATATAGTGTTTAGCAAATAGAAAATACTCAATATATGTATTATAGAAGGTATTTTCATTTCCAGTAAATCTCTTGTCCAAATGGAGTACATATTCACTTACATTTAAATGTACAAGCTCATTTAAAAGTTCAAGCAAGTTAAACCCCAGCGTAAGACATTATATCCATGACAGCTAAATGTAAAAGCAATCTAAATATCTGTCAGCTGATAAATGGATAAACAAAATGGGGTGTGTTCATGGAGTGAATAATAGTCAGCAATAAAACATGAAATAAAAATAATAGGAATGAACTAATACATGCTCCAAAATGGATGAACCTCAAAAATATGAGGTTTAAAACATAAAACTAGATTCAAAAGACCACATACAGTATAAGACCATTTATGTTAAATGTCCAGAACGGTTGAATTTATAGGGATAGAAAGGATATTAGTGGTTACCTCAGGCTGGGGTAAAAAGCAAATTAACTATAAATGGGGATGAGAGGTCTTATTGGGGTAATAAAACTGTTCTGAAACTGAATTATGTTGATGGTTGTACAACTTGATAAACTTAAAATATCATTTGATAATATACTTAAAGTGGATGGATTTTATAATATATAAATTACTCCTCAATAAAATTTTTAAAATCAAAAAGAACTACTTGCAGGCCTCCCCTACCTCCCCCCCCCCCCCAAAAAAAAGGCCAGTGGAAGCATTTGGAAACCACTCCAAGTAATGTCTGTTTCGAGGTATAAATTCCTTCCTATTTTTAACTAACCAATTAAATTGATTTATTTTCCCTTCACTCAGAAATCCACAGTTTTGTGGGGGGTTTTCCATTTCCAGTGGCATCATGCTTAGCTCATCAGCTTTCTCCAGCTCTTCCCTTCCTCTGTCAGTTGGCACCTATATTGCTGTAACATAAACACAGAGTAAATGACTTGGAGGCGCAATTTATAAGGCCCACAGGAAAAACAAGAGGTTCCCAGAAACAGAGATTTTAAGCATGACCACATAAAAATAGCTCATTCTGACAAATGGCATTTTTCTAATCTTATATTTACCAAATCGGTAAACAGCTATATTTTATCACCTTTTTACCCTAAATAGCACAGATAAATTTTCGAGTGAGTGCATCCACTTTAACACAGGAGATTACGACTCCAGTCCGTGATCAAACTCTAAATAACTAGACAAAAGTTTCTTACGTGCAGCTACCCTGACTTGCGCGGAGGAGGGTAGCACGCGGAAGCACACGGCATCAGGCTCTCCTGGGAGTGCAGAGCAGCGGTTTCCAACATTTTATTTTTTAACCTCATCACACACCTAAACTAATTACTCACATTCTGCAGCACACCAAAAAATATAAAATATTTGTTGTCGATCTGACAAAAAATAATAGGTATAATTTTGATTCATTCACACAAGATGGCTATTGCAGTCTGGGCTGTTGCCATTTTTCTGTTTGACAATCTGAGGGAAAAGAGGTCAGTGCCCCCGACTGAATAGTCAGGTGTCGCATGTTCTAAAAGTTCTTGCATCCCTGGCTGGATGCTTAGAGCATTGTCCCGATACACTGGGGTTGTGGGTTTGATCCCCCATCAGGGCACATGCAAGAATCAGTCAATTCATGTATAAATAAATGGAACAAAAAAATCAATCTCTCCCCCCAACCCCGTTCTTCTCTCTCTCTCTCTCTAAAGTCAATAAATACAATTTTTTCAAAAGGGAAATAATAAAAAAATTCTTGCTGCACACTGGTTGAAAATAGCTGGCATACAG
Organism: Desmodus rotundus; assembly: GCF_022682495.2. NCBI lineage: Eukaryota > Metazoa > Chordata > Mammalia > Chiroptera > Phyllostomidae > Desmodus > Desmodus rotundus. The sequence goes on along the minus strand of NC_071393.1, from coordinate 23,030,784 downwards.
ACATTCTTATGCTCTGTGGATAAGTAGGTAAGAAGGATCAAGGCATCTCAGGTAAAAAGAACTAAAGAGCCCGGAGCCTAGAAATTATTCCAAAATGTCAAGAAACAAGAGTTAGTCGTGTTGAGAATCTCAACATTCTGCTTGGGTATTATGCTCCTATATTGCAATCTTGTCTTTTATGTAATAAGAGCAAATATTTTCTTATGAAAATATTGAAAGTATCCAGCCATGTAATATGAAAAAGAGACATTTATTAAAGAAGATACAAGAGACAAGACACATTGTACACAGGACAATGACGCCTCAGTCCCCTTCAAAGTAGGCACCTTGGGCCTCACACAGTTCTCCTAGTCGCCATCAGATGCCCCGTTGTATTTCCCAAAAGCTCATCCATGGTCTGAAACCTCTTCCCTTTCAAAGGTGATTTTAGTTTTGGGAAAAGCCGGAAGTTAGTTGCAGGGTGCCAAATCTGGGCTGTAGGGGGGCTGAGTCACCCAAGTGATTTGATGTTTCACCAAAGCCCCTGCACAAAACGTGATGCATGAGTAGGCACATTGTTGTGATGAAGCTGCCAATCACCAGTTGCCCAGAGCTGCAGCCTTCTGAATCATCCAAATAGTTTCCACAGAGGGATGTTCAAGCTTAAAGCGAAGTTTGATGCAGATTCGTTGCTCTATTTGCTCAGTCATTTCGAATGTTATCACCACACAGTACTCATGCTCACTAAATGGCATCTACCACTTCCACTGACTAGTACAGTGAAGTCGTCATTGTTCACACATGCCCACTCCTTGGCTGCCAGGTTACGCTGATGTTGAACAAACCATTCTCATTATATTAACAATGGTTGGACTTTTTCTGGACAGATCTCATCATATATATGAAGTTCTTAGTACAGTGTCTGATAAGTAAGTACTCAATAAAAGTTACCTTTTATTTCCTGAAATAGTTCATGAAGAATGGTATTTTTGGTTCTTGAAATGTTGAGAGAAATTGTCAGTGAAACAATTTGGGTCTGAAATTTTCTTTTTGGTTAATAAATTGCTTTAACAGATATAGGGCTATTAATAGCTGGCATAGAGACATATTAATAGAAAATCTTATATCAACATCAGTAATTTTTTTCAAAATATGTGTTCCTTTTAACTAAGTTGTTGAATATAATGACATTAACTTATTCATAATGTTCCCTTATTCTTTATACATATATATATATAACATTTTATATGTGATACAGTTTATATGATACTAAATATGTGTGGGGTGTGTGTGTGTGATCTGTGGTAATAGCTATTCATATCCTTGATATTTTGTTTTTTCTTTTTTCTCCTTGATGAGTCTGGCTAGGAGTTTATCAATCTCTGTTGATTTTTTTTCATAGAGCCAACTTTTGGCTTTGTTAATTTTCTCTGTGAGTTTTTTATTTCATTAATTTCTTCTCGTCTATTATTTTTCTGCCTTCTACTTGCTTTGGGGCTTACTTTGCTCCTCTTTTCTTCTACCTTGTTAAGCTACAATCTTCATCCACACACAGGCACTATTTTTCTATTGGAGGCATTTTAATGTTATAAATTTCTCTCTAGTCACTGTTTTAGAAACAGTTCTAATATTCTAATTTGGTACACATTCATTATTATTTAGTCATGTTTTCTAATGTTTCCTGTGATTTCTTCTTTGACCCATGGATTATTTAGTTATTAGTTGTTTAATTAGCAAGTAGCCAAGTTTTCTAAATCATATTCAAATATTATTATTGATTTATAATTTAATTTCATTGTAGTCAGAGAACATAATCTGGATGATTTCAAGCTTTTCAAATCATTGAGACTTGACTTATGACCCAGTATACTGTGTATCTTGAGCAACACATTATGTGCATTTGGAAAGAATGTTATCTACAATTGTGCGGTACAGCAGTCAATGAATATTAATTAGCTCAAGGGGGCTTTATTGTTTAGATAATCTATGTGTTTAATAATTTTTGGGTCAAACAGTTCTATCAATAATGTATGGAAGGATGTTAACATTATCATCTGATATTGTGGATTTTCTGAATTTCCTTAAAATTATGTCAATATTGTATTTATATGTTTTAGAGATCTATTTTAGATGCACAGCCCTTTGTAATTGTTACATGTTGTGGCACGCATGAATTGACCCTTTTATTATTATGAAATGTGGTGTTTTATTTCTGGTACTTCTTTGTTGGGAAATCTACTTTATCTGGTATTCCTATCGCCACTCCAGCCTTCTTACGCCCACACTTTGTATGTTGTATCTTTATACGTCCATTTTTTTCAGCCCACCTGTATCTTTACATTCAAAGTGCATCTCTGGTAAATAGCACATCATTGTGCCTTGCTTTTTATCCATTCAACAATCCCTGCCTTTTAATTGGAGTGTTTGTGTTCCATTTACACCTGATGTATATAATAACAAGTTGGATTTAAATCTACCTTGTTATTATATTTCTTTCTCTTCCTGTTTCTTGTTTCTCACTTTCTAGACTTTTATATTACTTTGTTTTAGATTGAATTTTAATTTGTCTATTGGTTCTTTTTTAATGAAATTGATTGAGGTAACAACAGTTACAAACATTATATAAAGTCCAGTGTACAATGTTACAATTCCATATCTGTATTCTCTATTTCCTGCTCACCCCCAAAGTCTAATTTTCTTTCATATCCATGTATTTGACCCCCTCTACCCAGTTTGCTCTTCCCCCGCTGCCTTCGCCTCTGGTAACTACCACTCCTTTGTTTGTATCTAGGTATCCATGGGTTTTTGTTTGTTTTGTTATGTCATTTGTTACTTTTTATGTATTCCATGTAGGGGTGAAATCATACAGCTTTTGTCATGTGGTGTCTAACTCACTTCATTTAGCATAATGCTCCCGAGATCCATCCATGTTGTCAAAAATGACAATATTTCATCTTTTTTAAATGGATGACTAGTATTTCATTATATATATAAATAAACATATACCACATCTTCTTTATCCAAATTAGTGTAGCTTCTATGGAAACAGTGTGGATGTGCTTAAAAAAATTAAGAATAGGACTACTGTATGATCCAGCATTCTTCTACTGGTTCTTTAAAGTGTACCTCTTTTTAGCTTTTTTAGTAGTTACTAGGAATTATAATATATATCTTTAATATTTCACAGTATACTTAGAGTTAGTATTGGATTCAATCAAATAAAATGCAAGAATATTTCAACTATATGAATGTATTTATAACCTGTGTATCCTTTCTGTTTTGTCATATATATATATATATCACATATATATGTATATATATATATCCACAATATAATGTTATAATAATTTTTCTTAGATGGTGACATGTATTTTGTAAAAATTTAAATTAGAAATTGTACTTTTATATTTACTCATGTATCGAGCATTTCCTGTGCCCTTCAATTCTTCCTGAAAATATAAGTTTCCATCTGATGTAGTTTTCTTTCAGCCATGAAGAACTTCATTTAGTATCTTTTGTCATGTGGATTTGCTAGTAATAGATTCTCTTAGTTTTTGTTTATCTGAAAATAATCTTCCTTTTGTCTTCATTTGAGAAGGATATTTTTACTGCGTATAGAATTCTGGGTTTGCCAGTTTCTCCTTCAGCACTTCAAGGATGCCATTCCTCTGCCTCTGAACTCTGCTCCTTCTGACGGTGAGTTTGCAGACACCTTATCGTGGTCCTGAGCATGGCGTCCCATTTCTCTGATGGTTTTCAAGCTTCTCTCTTAGCCCTTAGTCTCAATAGTTTGTCTCTGATGTGTATAGCTATAACTTCCTTGGTCTTTATCCTCAGAGTTTTCAGAGCTTTTTGAGTCTATAATTTATATTTTTACCAAACTTGAAAATTTTTCAGATTTTGTTTATTCATATAGGGTTTTTTTGTGCCACATTCACTCTTCCTTCTTTTTCTGGGGCTCCAATTACATGTATGTTAGTATTTTGTGATAGTATCTGAGGTTTCTGAGGCATTTTGTACTTTTATAAATATTTTTCTTTGTTCTTCAAGTTGAATACGATAGGGGACCATTCCGCATGGTGTAGGAAATGTAGCCCAGCCCCTGCTTGGAAAGACCAGTGGGGAGCGAGGTCTGGCACGCAGGACCCACGCCTACGGATAGGTGTTCCCATGGGGAATCAGGCCTGCAGTGTACCTAGGCTGCTATGAGACTTGCTTTAGCTAAAACTCCCTCACCCTGGATTGAGGCAGCAAATGTTTACTGCATATCTCTAAAGTAACTTCCTAAAATCTGTGCTAAACCTCCGAAGTATGGAGTGTAGCCAGTTTGACCACTTTTCTCCTTGATCTGCAATATTCTTCTCTTTGAAGTAATTAGCAACATTCTTTCCTTTGTTATCTGTAAAAGGTAATCACCTACAGCAACTACCTGTGCATAGTAAATGAGGACCATCCTCAATGTAATGTACCCAGAAAAGCAGTAAAAGCCTGTCCAGGCAGGGGTCTGGCTTTCTCGGGGGTCCTCTCTGGCCTTCACACCCTCTGTCACTTAGAAAGTGGCCCTGCCATCCCTTTTCTCCACAGGACTTCTTCAGTCTGTGTGAATTTGTTCACCCCAGCCACGACACTTGGACCCTGCCGGCCAGGGTCCACATCAAATAACTTCTACTGATACATTTTTAAGTATGCCATCTCAATTTTGTTTTTCATCATTGCCAACAGGCTGGTAAGCTCGTTTTGGAACTAAGTAAAATTTTATTTTACTGTATTTTTAATTCTAAAATTACCATTTTATTCTTTTTTATCATTTTAAACTTGCTGCTGTAAGTTTCTACTTGTCCGTTTATTGTCATCTTGTTTTCTTTTACATTCTTGAACATACATGTAATAGCTACTTTAAACTCTTTCTCTGCCAAATACAACCTCTGGGTCAATCTCTATCGATTGCTTTTTATCTTCAATAGAGGGTGCTACATTTTTCCGTTTTGTCCTATATTTAGTAAACTTGTTTTTCCCAGGTTCATTGAGATGTAATTGACATATAACACTGTGTAAGTTTAAGATGAATAATATATTGACTTGGTACCCATGTATGTTACAAACTGATTACCACCAGAGCATTAACTAACACCTTCAGCATTTCCTGTAATTACCATTTCTTTTTTGTGGTGAGACATTTAAGATGCACTCTCCTAGCAACTTTAAGTATATGGTACAGTACTATTAATTATAATCACCATGCCGGACATGAGACCCCCAGAAGTTATCATCTCTTAACTGGAAGTTCGTTTCCTTTGACCAGCATCTTTCCATTTCTCCCATCCCCCAGCCCCTGCTAACCACCACTCCACTGTTTCCATGAGCTGTTTCGGTTTTTGTAGATTGCACGTGTGAGCGGTATTATGCATTATTTGTTTTTTTCTGACTTATTGCACTTAGCAAATTGCCCTCCAAGGTTATCCATGTTGTCACAAATGGCAAAATTTATTTTATTCTCACGGCCGATTGTATGTTTATACCACGTCTACTTTATCCATCCATTGGTGGACACTTAACATTGTTTCTGTACCTTGGCAATTATGAATAATGCCAAAATGAATATGGGAATGCAAACATCACTTCTAGATCCTCTTTTCATTTCCTTTGGACTGTTGGATCCTAGGGCAGTTTTATTTTAATTTTTGGAGGAGACTCACACTGTTTTCTAAAGTTGCTGCACCAGTTGTACTCCCACCGACAGTGCACACGAGTTTCCTTTCTGCACATCTCTGCTGACGCTGTTGGCGATAGTCATCTTACAAGGTGTGAGGTGACTTTGATTTGCATTTCCCTGATATTTAGTGACGCTTTTTAGTTTGATGTAGTTCCACTTGGTTACTTTTGCTTTTGTTGCTTTTGTTTGTGTGGTCACATTTAAAAAGCAAATATTACTAAGACCAATGTCAATAAGCTTGCTGCCTGTATTTTCCCCTAGGAGTTTCAAGGTTTGGATTCTAATGTTTAGAGTCTTTAATCTATTTTGAGCAGATCTTTGTGAGTGGTGCAAAATTGGAAGCCAGTTTCATTCTTTATGTGCTTCTCCAGTTTTCTCAATGCCATTTATTGAAGGAATTATACTATCCATTTTGTATGTTCTTGGCTCCTTTGTCATAAGTTAATTGACTATGTGTGAGAGGGTTTATTTTTCTCCATTCTCTTCCACTGGTCTATGGGTCTGCTTTATGCCAGTATCATACTGTTTTGATTACTGTAATTTTGTAATATAGTTTGAAATCAGAGAGTGTGATGCCTCCAGCTTTGTTCTTTCTCAAGATTTAGATATTTGGAGTTTTTTTGTAGTTCCATACAAATTTTAGAATAGTTTTTCTATTTCTCTGAAAAAGGCCCTTGGAATTTTGACAGTGATTACATTGAGTCCATAGGTGACTTTGGGTAGTATGAACATTTTAACAAGATTAATTCCTCTAATCCACGAACATGGAATACTTAACATTTATTTATGTTTTCTTCCATTTCTTTCATCAAAGTCTTGTACTTGTTCAGGGTGCAGACGTTTCATCTTCTTGACCAAATTCATTCCTAAGAGTTTCGTTGTTTCTGATGTTATTGTAAATGGTATCTTTTTCTGTATTTAGTTTTCTGATGTTTTGTTGGTAATATACAGAAACACAACAGATTTTTGCAGATTGGTTTTGTGTTCTGTAACTTTTCTGAACTTGTTGACTAGTTCTGAGAATTTTTCTTGGTGGAATTCTTAAAACTTTCTATATTCAAGATCATGTCATCTACAAATAAACACAATTGAACTTCTTTCTGGTTTAATTAACTTGTATTTATTTTTCTTGCCTGATTCCTCATAGAATTCTAGTATTCTGTTAAGTAGGAGTGGTGAGAGTGGGCATTTTATCTTCCAGGCAAAGCTGGCAACCTTTCACCACTGAGTGTGACATCAGCTGTGGCCTTGTCCTATGTGGCATTTATCACGTTGAGGTATGTTCTTTCTGTGCCCAATTTGTGGAACATTTTTATCATGAACACTGTTGCATTTTATCAAATGTTCTTTCTGTACCTATTGAGATGATCATATAATTATTATCTCTCATTGTATTAATGTGGTGTATCACATTTACTTTTTTGCCTGTGTTGAAGCATCCTTGCATCCAGAGATAAATTCCTCTTGACCATGGTATATGTTCCTTTAATGTGCTGTTGAACTTAATTTCCTAATGTGTTATTGGAGACTTTTAAATCTCTGTTTTTCAGGGATATTGGTCTTCAGAGTTATTTTTCTTGTAGCATCTTTTTTTAATCCTCACATGAAGATATGTTTATTGATTTTAGAGAGAGAGGAAGCGAGAGAGAGAGATAGAGAAACATCAATGTGAGAGAGAAACATTGTTCAGCTGCCTACCATTTGCTCCCTGACCAGCAATGGAACCTGCAACCTGGGTGTGCGCCCTGACTAGGGATCGAACCAGCACCATTTTTGGTGACGGGACGACGCTCCAACCAACTGAGCCACCCGGCCAGGGCCTTGTAGTATCTTTATATGGCTATGTTATATGGGTTAAATTGGCCCCATAAAATGATTTGGGTTGTCTTCTCTTTAATTTTTTGGAAGACTTGGGAATGATTGGTGTTAATTCTTCTTTACATGTTTGGTAGCATTGGCCAGTGGAACCAACTGGCCCTGGACTTTTTCTATGTTGGGAAGTTTTCAATTACTCATTCAATCTTCTTATCATTATTAGTCTTTTCAGATTTTCTATTTCTGCATGATTCAGTCTTGATAGGCCATATGTTACCAGAAATGTATCCATTTCTTCTAGGTTATCTAATTTGTCAACATATAATTTTCTTAGTAGTCTCTTATGAGCCTTTGAATTTCTGTGGTATCAGTTATAATGTCCCCTCTTTCATTTCTGATTTTAATTATCTGAGTCTTCTCTCTGAGTCTAGCTAAGGTTTTCTTCACTTTGTTTATCTTTTCAAAAAACAGGTCTCACTTTTGCTCATCTTTTCTATTGTTTCTCTGGCCAGTATTTCATTTATTTCCGCTGTGTGCATTCTTTCTGTTTGAGCTGGGATGCTTGGGATATGTGCTGTGAATTCACATTACGGAGGTTAGTCACAGATTCAAGCAGTTTGTTTATACACAGAAGGTGAAGTCCCCCTCCTTGTCCTTTCAAGAATTCCCTGCCCCCTCACTTTCCAGCTGTGGTGAATGCCCTAACCTCTCTCCACTGGTTCTCCAAGACAGTGTGATTACAGTCTTCTATCTAAGCTTTTTCCACTTTACCTAGGATCCACAGGGGTCTATGACCACGAACAAGCAAACAAACAGACACGAAACCAGTCATTTGAGAATGCACTGAATTACATTGCAGAAATTAAGTTGGCAACCCTATCAAGTAACTGGCAATGAGGGAAGAGATCAAAAAATATGCACAGTGTTTCTCTTACCCGGAAAGCTTTCCTCCCCTTTTGCATGCACCAAAAGCCAATTCATCTCTCCAGGCCTAGCTCAAGCTTCCTTGTCCTGTCTGACATTTCTTCCTCAAAACATCCAGCAGACACTGCTTTGCATTATGCGGAGTTTTGTGGGGCATATCCCTTCACCAGACAAGTTGATTCCAAATGCTCTACAATGAAAAACCTGCTTTATCACTGTGGCAAAGTCATGGGGCCTATCACAGAGGAGGTCTCCATAAATACTTTTTGATTCATTGATTCTCCCACTAATAGCACCCCACCGTGTCTCCAATAGTACAGAGATGGCACCTAAGCATCTCTCATCCTCACCATGCTTCCTTAATCCTTCTTGAGCCTTCTCTTAGAAGCAGTCGCCATGGGTACTATCAAGTTTCCTGATCAGTGTATAGCTTCAGGTTTTGGCAAAGTTGCCTATTTCAAACGGACAGAAGAAATTTTGCCCTGAGAAAGGGGAAACCACTCTTTCTGAGGAAATAAGTTTACTAGACTGGTAAATATGTCCCTATAGAATGGCTCTGGCAATGCTCCACCTGTCTTAGATCATCAGAAAGGAGGGAAACAAAAGAAAAACATTGTCTGTAGCCAGAGCTCTTCCTGTTGACATTGGTGCAAAGAAAATCCTGTGCGGCTCTTTAAAATGTGCTAGATTGTAGGCATAATAAATGTTAACATGCAGCTGCTCACACCCAAAGGCTGAGTATGAATAACAGAACGCAAAATCACAATCATGGAGATTCTGTGCTTCTGGAAAGTTCCCAGAGGGCTGCAAATGGAAACAGCACAAAACCCCAAAGCAACAGGAACAGGAAGGAAAGCCAAGGTGGTTGGGATCGCAGAGGCCTGAAGAAGCTCCCAGCGAGGCCAGTGGAAAGAGAAGTTGGAAGCCCGTCTGAGAAAAGCCCAGGACTAGCTGACAGGTTGATGGAGCCCCTTTGAAAGCTACACACACACACACACTCAACCTCCTTTGCACTGAATGGAATGCGTGGAATCCTCATTCACCTTATCTCTTCATAATGCCAGGGTTGGTCTGACTGAAAGCGGATCATGTTTTAGAAACCTCTGCAAATTAAGGGTGGTATTTAGGGGCCACAGTAAACATGTAATAAGAGTAATAGAACAGGGCAGGTTAAGTGCCGCCGACTCCCCTCACCACCACGCTCTGCCCCACGCACCTCTCCTGGACCCATGGCAATGCAGCGCTCCCTTCAGCCTTCCCTGGAAGCTCACTGGGGGGCCTGATGTTCACACTTCATTACACAGTCCCTGCAGGGAGAGCCGGTGCATTCCGCATCCCGCTTGCCCTAACAGCCCTGAAACCTCCGTGACCCCAGGGTGAGGGTAAAGATTCCACCTGAGTCATCTCGGCACCACCTGGAGTAGCAGCAAGAGCTTACTTAGCACACAGTCAGCACACAATACAATGTGTCTTTCTTCTTTGTGCCTCGGTTTCCTCATCTTTAAATAGAGATCATTAAAATATTTAACTGGCAGGTGCTCGTTGTTATGACATTAAATGAGTTTAAGCATCTAAAGCATTGAAATCATGCTAGGCCACAGTCAATGTCCAATAAGTGCTATTCATTATCATAAGAGTCACTACTAATATTATTAAATTGGATCATCACCAGCGGTCTTTTATTTTAAAAATTCTGATTATTAAGAACACCTATGAAAACACCTGTTCTAACATATTTCCCTCATTGAAATCAAAATTTCACTTCAAGCTTAAATATCCTTTGTAAAAACATGTTCTTCTTCACTTACTGATCTTTCTGAATATAAAACCTCTGGGTGAAGAAACACCTTAAGACTCTAAAACCTTGCTAAGTTTGAGTTGTGACTAGGGTTTTCCCCCCAGGCAGAGGGAGGCAAGGAGAACCTGGCTGAGGGTGGTAAGACCAAGATAGAAACTGTCAGAGCGAGGTGACAATGGGAGGGATAAAGGCAAGCTTCTCCGGGGTTTATATTTTTTGTATAAAAGGAAGTGGCTGGCCTCCATGATTTCTAATGCGCTCTCATTTCTAATAAGCCATAAGCTCATTTAATAAGCTAACTTGGTTGAACTTAAAATTTCGTCTAAGCTCAGAATTGCCCGTGGTTAGGATAAAATCTAGCTCTCCTGGTTTTACTGTGGAAGCTAGCCTTCAGATTACCTGGGCTTCCACTTCCTTACCCATCCAATGGACTGCACGGGAAGACTAGGGAGGTTCTTCTGCACCTTGGCTCCCAGTGGAGAGGGCCAGAGCTGTTGTCCGTTTCTGAGCAAGAGACCAGAGAGCCCCATGGCAGAGACTGAGGCCATAACTATGATGATAGTAGTCAGCAGCCGTGTAGCCTCCAGACGTGTGCCCACGTGTTCTTTCTGAGCCCTGTCCTTTGGCGTTATATATAGGCAAGTTTTTCAGTACAAACATGCTCTTGTTCCTGCACTGTTTGTGTGTGTACATGGGCGTGTGCACGTGCACGCACACCTGAGTGAACACACGCAGTTGGCACATTCAGAACGAGGCCACCTGAGAATATTCTTTCAAATGTCGGTTGTTTAAAATTGTCAGAGCAGAGAAAAATCCAGCTCTGTACAGTGTACACCCACCTAAAAGAAAGGTTGAAACCCAAGAATGGAAAAGGCACACTAAGCAAATACTTAAGTAAAAGAAGGCTAAGAGAATTAAGACAGTATCAGGCAAAATGTATTTGGAAGCAAAAAATATAGATATGAAGAAACATGTTGTGCCCATTTTACAAGGAGAGAAGATTATCTATAGAATCCTACCCAAAGGTTTCCCTAGGGGCCAATCCTGATTCCGTCTCCTAGTTACATACCTGTGAACGGCTCCTTACCTTCTTGTGAGCAGGCTTCCCACAAGCACTCACTACCATATGGAGAACAAAGTATATTTTTCAAGGAGCTGAGATTGCAGGACCAACACAAAACTAATCGGATCTTACACTGCCATCAATCCCAGAGAAACCTCACCGTGAACTATAAGGTACTGCCCACTGCCCAAAGAGTAATTTCACATGAAAGGACAGAAATCCTCCAGATAGAAAGATTATTTTAAAAATCCCCCCGTGTTACCTCGAAAGATGCAAATGAGACCTCATGTGTAATGTGACTCCTGGCTCTCGTGGTACCCAGATTCCAGCTCACCCCATTCCAGCTGGTGAGGACCAGCAGTACCAGCTCCCGCTCTGCCCTCCTTTATTCTCACCCCCGGAAGGGGAGGCTGCCCCATGGGTATGTTCAATCATTTGGCCTCTTCACCTCCAAACCTATGAAAAAGAAATGGGGTAGGGAGAAGTGCCAACCTTTCCCTTCCATCCATCTCTTTTAGCTTTGCAAGTGGAAAGGAAGGAGAATGGTGAGATGTCTTGGCTGATATCCAAGCCAGGCAAAGAAAAACAAGATGCCTTGCCAGGGAGAGTAAAGAAAATCTCATATTCAGAGGTGAATAATGAAGTGTTTTGCTTGCCCGTAGAACCTAAGGAAAATGTTTATTTACTGAGAAGCTGCCCAGGGCTCTGGGCTTCTTAGGGGGCTGAAACTGGCTCATTGACCTCCCATTGGCTGTTCTGGGAAATCTAGAGAATTCAAACATAGGAGAGCTACAAGTAGGAACAACCCCTGCCTGCCTGTGCCTTCCAGCCTCTGTATAAGAAATAAATGGCAGTAAGAAAGATGGCTTCCTTGTCCTGGGGCCATGGAGCCCTGGATCCCTGTTGTGGAGTGTGTTAGCAGCCCCCTCCTGCCCTGACAAGGAGAAAAACCTTCAGACAGTTGTGGGTCCTTGGATGAGTGGGGGAACTGTGGTTATGACAGTGAAGGTGAGTCAACATGGGAGGGGGTTCCTCGTACCTAGGTCAGATGCAAGGCGTCAGTGTAGCTAATAGGAAATAGGAAGGTATAAGGTTTTTCAAACAAATAAATTCAGTCCAAGGGTTGTAACTTGATGTCCCAAGGTGGAAAGTAGAACTGGGTCTAGAAATGTTACAACTATATCTGTATCTACACTTGTATCTGCATCTGTATTACCTACATACACTTTCCAGTCTTCCAATTCAGCAGGGTCTCCATCGTTCCTTTGCAACACATAGTATTTACCTGCTGGGCATTGTAGGTTTTTGAGCCTGTCATTAGCTGGAATCTTACTCCAATTCCTTTTTCTTCATTTGCTAAGAACACCAAGACCCAGAGAGTTAGGGGCAGAGATGCTTTTATTTTAGGGGGCCTTCCATCATGACACGTTCCTTCCTCTATTATAAACAAATACCTCTATTATTTCTTCTGGTCTGCCAAGGTTTTCACCTCTGCACTGAGAATGGGGTCATTTTCTGCCCGTTTTGACAGCACCATTTCCTCCCTCGCATGGGTTTGGAATGGCATTGTTCTCCCGAAAACCGAGCTCCTGGTAAACCCGAATGAAAGTTTTCCATCAGGGTCCTTCTGACCTTTCCCTCATTCAGCAAGTCCCGCCAGGTTGTGAGAAAGCCCCCTTTCTCTGTTCTGTCCTCACAATTCATCACCTGAGCCTCGATTCCAGTCTATCACTTTCCAAAGAATCACGAATTGTTTTCCTTTTGTCAGATCTCAGTTGAAGCAAATACCCTTATTCAAGCTTCAGCCCGGGACTTACCTGCCTTCCTCTCTAGTATCACCTGTTAAATACTCATTATGGCAACCGAGTCACTGGCAATTTTGCTGAAAGTTCATTTTTGTGTTCATTACACATCTTTACTTTAGTTCCCTTTACTATCCAAAATCAGAGGGTACCTGGATCCTAGGTCATAAAGATGGGGCTCCCTGAATGGCCTTACCAGGTGTGACTGTCAGACCTGAGGCTGTGTGCTCAAGGCGGCTTCCAGAGCAAGACAGGAAGTTAGCCGGAGTTTCTGACCTCACCGCAGGCCTTCTGTGCCTCCGGTATATGGGCCAGAAGCAAATGATATTCCCGTTGCCCGAGTGGACGAATGATTGAACGCCATGCGCGTACCAAATGCGTGAATGAATAAACAGAAGAAAACAGCAGAGTGGAACAGACTATGATTAATCAGTCGAATTGTTTGAACCACCAGTTCTGCGCCCTGCAGTTTAGAGAAGAAAGGGGCTGAGCATTGCCTAAGGTAGCCCACGAGTTTTATTGCGGTGAGAAAACTTAGAATTCAGTTCATTATTTTCCTCATCCCATGATGTCACCTGTCGTTTTCATGTGTATTAAATTGAAGTCACCCAGACAAGGGAAGAACTGGGAGGAGTCCAGGTCTCTGACTCCCAGCCCAGGGTGCTCTCCACCACCCCAGGGCTTCTCCCCAGCTGGAAAAGTGTCAGGGAATTTTTTAATCTGGAAGTGCAGCTGTTCCAGGAGCTCCCTTTTTGAAGTGCTCATCCTTTTTATTTCCTAATGCTGATGCCAATCTCTGAGGGGTAATGCACATTTTCAACAAAAATTTTGCCTGACACTATATTCCTCGAGAACTGTTCATAAACACAAGCTTCTTTAGAACACACATAAATGGCAGAACAATTATTATCTATCAAGCTGCTTTGGCAGCCTGAAAACGGTTTGCATTATGCCTAATGGTCGAAAGCCTGAAGTCATTTAAGGATCTGAAAGTTTGGCCTAAAAAAGTGTGTTCTCCTTCGAGGAAAAACATCTTGTTTAAAATACAGGACAGACATCAAGGAGCAGAGAAAACAGACGTGACTTGGCAGCAGGTGTTTCTGGGATGGCAGGAGAGCGTTAAGCAGGGGAAGGCTTTTGACAGATGAGAAAGGAGTTGAAGTTATTGAGGTCACCTGGCCACGGGTTGCCATGGGCAAATCCTCGCCACCGTGCGCCGACCCCAAAAAGGCCTCGGTGCACTCTGGGGACTTCAATCCAGCCTAGGTGAGCCCCCTAGTGTTTCTCCTTCGTGAGGACTGACAGCTTGAAGGACAGATGGCTCGAACGTTGACAGCACAGACACCCGGCTCTGCCACCTCACTGACCGTCATCAGCACTTTTAGGAAGGATGCAAAAGATGTCTCTAGAGGAAACACACGGAAGAAAAAAAGAGGAACACCCCTTCCATAAAGAAAAAAAAAAGTCATAGATTTTGCTTTGGTTTCAGCCCTTCCTTCTAATGCCAGTAAGATTTGGGCTTTCCTGTTAGATGACCTTGACCTAGTGCTGTTCTATAGGTGCAGACCAGTATGGGCTCCAGTCAGTCCTCTTATGGGAGGCTGTAGCCTTAACGTTTTCCTGCCTTCGCCTAGCTGCCCCAGAAGCAGGGCCTTTGCCAGGACCTTACAACCATGTCACCGAGCTGAGTTCTCCCAGCCCATGGCTCCTGTGAGCAAGGAAACCTCAAGATCCCAAGCAGCAGCCTGTACCCAACTGGTTCCATTAGAACCAGTGGCTAGTCCGCAGAAGTGTCCAGACTTTTGGCATCTTTGGGCCTCACTGGAAGAAGAAGAGTTGTCTTGGGACACACATTAGATATATAAACATTAACAAAAACTGATGAACAGAAAAAAGGTTTTAAGTAAATTTACGATTTTGTGTTGGGCCGCATTCACAGACACCCTGGGCCACATGCAGCCCGTGGGCCTCGAGTTGGACACCCTGGAGAGGACTGCAAACACAGAGCAGGCACTCCGATATGTCTTGGGTAAATGAATGAATTTTTAAAAAGTGCATGAATGACCATTCCTGTAACATTCGACTGTAAACCACTCCAGAAATCTCGGATTCACCCTCTCACAATCTAACCCGAGCTAGATGACGTAGCGCCCCTCTGAACCCCCAAGTTGTCCGTGCCTTGTATGACAATCACTATTCCGATTTACTACCGTTAATTGTGTTTAGCTTAGCCACGCGCTCTTCGGGGAAGGATCCTCGCCTGCCCCACCTTTATCTCACTCATTGGACACGTTTCTCAAATACTGACTGTTCTGAGAGTTTTACAGAATAGAGAAATAAATTAGCCTTGTGCTGATTTCTCCGGCATGGATGTTGGTAGGAAGTGGTGGTAGGCGAGGACGTGTGCCCAGGTCAGAGGGCATGGGAGTGGGTAGAAGAGGGTAGAAGTGGATGAGGAGATCATCATTATAATCCCTCGTGTGTATTGAATGCTTGTAACAGATGTGTAACAGCTACGAGCATTGTCTCAATCCTTACAGGACCCCCATGAAACAGGCCTTATCATTGTGTCCATTTTACACATGAGAAGGCCAGCCCAGGCTCAGAACGGTTAAGTAACTAGCAGGGCAAAAAAGCCAGGACCTTTGCGGTTCTAGAACCAATTTCATGTGCCCTCTCTCTCTCTCTGTCTCACACACACACGTGTGTTTTTGGCTGAATTTATCTTGTAGTGACAATGACTTCTATATTACTTGAAAAAGTGCACATGTGTAACTATTTTATTGGATGAACTGGACTTGATAAAGTGCAACCAGAAGAGTAAATTTATTCTTTCTTCCAAAAGAATCACTCTGAGTCCCTACAAAATCACTCTGGATTAGTCCTTGCTATCCCTGGGATAAAATGCCAGGAAAGTCTTAAAGCTGTCCAAGCTCCTTTAATCACGAAAGCAGTCTCAGTTTCATAATTGAGTCCAAAGACCTCCAGCGCTCTGTAATCGTCAAAGAGCCAAACTTCATTCAACTTGCGGATTCTCCTTAAGCCCCCGTCTGATCTCCTCTAGGTTGGCAGCCGGAGGTGAGGCAGTGCGTGTGCCGGGCTGGCTTCTCTGTGTCCTCACTCTGCCCCCTCTCCCCTACACCCTGCCCCCTGCCAGGATGAGAGCGCATCAGAAGGAAATGACATGATTCTTCGTGGAAGCTACCGTTACAACCTGGAGATGACACCCTCCGGGTGGCAGATGTGCACCTGCTGGCCTTTTGGTTGTATTTGGCTTGGCGTCTTTTGTTTTTAAAAGCTCCCTCCAGGGACCTCTCATTGCATCTCCCTTGATGCGAGCAAAGTCTCTCCTCCCTGGGGACCACCTAAGACTTCCCTTCCAGAAACTCAGCCTTTACCCAGCTCTCACTGTGAAGGGTTTCCCACTTCGAGCAGAATCCCTATTAAGCATGTGTAGGCCAGCTCCACCTATGGAGTCTACAGCTGGGCCCTGGGCCACATGGCCTTCATGTTAGAAGGGGCGAGGCCACTCCCAAAAGGGCTGGTACCTGGAGGCTGCCTCCTGCCTTAGCTTCAGTCTCCCTCGGGCAGAGGTGCCAGTTCTTAGGTTTCCCGGTCCTACGAGCTCCTGCCAGGCTCGCTGAGGAGCCTCCATGAAGCCTTTCTCATCTTCCTTGAGATGAGAGCGATGAGAAATTTCTCAGCCCTCCAAAACTTTCCTCCCAGCCTCTCCAACCTAACTGCTTTCTGGGCGGGACGCAGGCGGTCCCCGCCTGTGACGAAGCAGGTTTGGGAGCCTCTGAGGTGTCCAGGTGCGCCCACCAGGGAGCAGAGTCGCTAGGCCCTTATTGGGTCCTTCTGCCCCAATAATGTCAGGCTGAGAACCGCCTCCGGGGCTTCTCTCCGCGAGACCTGCTGTCCCCCTCGGGCCTCCGTGACGGCCACGCTTCTAACCACCAACCAAGTGGGGTTACCCGTTTATGGTTCTAGAATCTAGAAGGTAAAGAGAAGTGAGAAAGTAGAGAATAATAGGAGCAGGACTCGTGGGTAAACAGCCAATACGACTGGCAGGAAATATGTGATAGGAAAACAAAATTTGATAGTAGTGCAATATGACCTTTATAGCTGACTCTTAGCAAATATTTATTGGCCAGCACGTTGCTCTGGGCACGCTGTACACATTGATTTTACTCCCTCAGCACTCCTAGGAGGTCCCTACAGCTAGCTTTCTGTTTCAGGTGACAACTCCAAGGCACAGAGAATCTAACTAACTTGCTTAAAGTCATACAGTGATCAGTGCGTAGCAGGCGGCCTGGCTCCAGAGCCCGGGCCTGGGACAGCCTCCCTCCTCTGCCTCCCATAAGGTGGCGGAGATTCAGAGGCAGGCTGGGGAGGGCCCCTTCTGCAGGAAGAAATGTAGGACTACGCTCCTCAGGGTCTGGCAAACTGTGGCCTATTTTTGTTCAGGCCGTAAACGAAGAACAAGTCGTTACACGTTTAAGGGGCTGTACAAATAAATACATACATACAATAATAATACACAGGATGGGGCCAAAGTCGTTTTACAGTTGTGAGTCCATGAAACACACAGTTGATTTTGGGGGGATTATTTATCAATTATTGTGTTATTTTCCACTCGAACAACTGCAAACCCACTTTGGCCCCACCCTGTACGATGGTGTCCATACGGCCGGCCAAGCCTGAAATATTTATATCTGTTCCTTTATGAAAGTTTGCCGACCCCGGGCCGGACAACAGTCTCGCACACATCCCCTTGAGTTTCTGGGTTCTGAGAGGAGGATCTCGGGAGCCACGAAGGAGGCAGGAGAGAGTGCAGGCTACCCTACCTTGCAGGAAGTACTCCAGGTTCCCCCTCAAAACCCTTCAAGCAGAACAGCTCTGCATTTTTTAACATTTGAGTTCGGTGCTAATATACTGTTTTACAAAGACTCTACCACAGAAAGAAAACTGAAAAGCCAGTGGTGTGGGCTGCAGGAGTCCGTTGTAGGCCTCTAATTGGGGAAGAAGAAAGGAACAGACGCTGATAATGGTGTTCAGAACCAGCTATGTGAGGAGAAACTCAAAATGAGAAGAAGAGAAAAATTTAGAAAACTGTTTTAATCATCCTAGCATGAGACCCTGAGGGAGGGACGAGAGTGATGTTGATAGAAAGTTAAGGGGAGAATGGGTGGGAGTTCACACTGAGCAAACGGATGGGTCCCTAATAAATTAAACTAACATGCAGGAAGAAGCTGGACATCTCAAGGACAATGCCAAAATTTCAAATGTGGGATGTTGGGGGACAAGGATTCTATAGGTAGAAGCAGACCCAAGAAAGAAGGCCTGGCTTGGATGCCACGATGTTGGCGTGGATGCAGTGCGTGTACTTATTCACAGACCCTTAGAAACCGGACGGCTCTCCCTTGTATTGCCCAACCTGAGGCTCACAGAACAGGAGAGACCAGGGCCACAGGAGGCAAATTAGCGTTGCATTCAAAATTCAGCCAACAGGGGGCGGTAACGGATACCCAGGGCCAAGGGGCCAGTGATCAGTTCTTCTAATTCTCCTTCAGAAGAGAAAGACCTGCGGTTTGGGCTTTTTAGCTTCCTTTCTTTCATCCCCTTGTTTCTTTTCTGTTTCAATATATGTTTTATCAACAGATGGTAAGAGCAATGACAAGTAGCTCAGCTACTGCATCGGCAAATCTGAAATTATGTTCCATGTGATTTTGTCTACGCCTGCCTTTCCACAAACAAGGAGCTTCAGAGCTTCCTCTCACCTTCGAAGGCAGTAATCACCTGGAATGCGTCCCTGGTACTGGATTCGACTTCCGGGAAAGAATATAAACCTTCAGCCAGAAGACGCCACGCCTCCCCCACTCCTTCATACAGTGGCTGTGTCAGCAGGGCGCTATTGCCGGCGACTTTATTACATCTCATCCCACTGGTGGCAAGTCCTGAATCTCAAAGAGAACTATTCTGTAGTACAAAGATTAGAGCGCTCCACGGAATGCTAAAAGGGAAAGGTAAAAGAAACGAAGTCATCAGGAAAAGTTTTTAAAACCCCTCTTTGCATATGCTTATTTGAAGAGCCTGTATTATGCACTTGGAATTTACTTTAATTATTAACATTGAAAGAAAATGTTCCTTTTAAGTAGAGAAACTTCAAAGGGTAAATAGTCATCAGGGGTCAGGTAGTGTTTTCTTAAAGTGCTACCTTAAAAGCAGTTGAAGCAGCGCAGCTATTTGGAGGTTTGGTTATTGTTGTTGTTTGTTTTGTTTTATTCTACTCAGTGATTGCGATGTGCTATATAAGAAAAAAAAATCAATAAAGCTTCTACCCATTTGGAGCAAAGACACACACGATGCCTTGGCCCGAGGTCACCCTGCCAGTCGTCACAGAAGGCTCTGCTCTCTACACTCATCAAAGATTGAGGAGCTGGCTTCCAAGGGGAGGGCAGCGGAAGGCATGAGTGCGTGGCCGCTTTCTAAATGACGAATATCTGAGACACGTCAAAGATACCAATCGCAAGAGGAGAAGGATTGACCGGGGAGACTCAAAGCGGGGAGGACACAAAAGAGCCAGGGAAAGGACACGGAATGCAGCTGGACATATACGTATGACCTTGGATGTCCTGTAAGTGGCTGTGGTTCCTCAAAGCAGTCTTCAGCTTTGGAGTGAGTTAAACCTACCCTCAGAGACATACCAGCCCTCCTTCCCCAGAAGCCAACGAATGAGCGGCCTGCTGGTTATTGGTCATTTTTCCTTCCTCCCGTCAGCGGTGCCGGGTAGCTGGGCTTAGGCTTTCTGGTGTGCAGCCACAGCTCTGAAGTCAGAGAAGCGGTCTCAGGCAACACCAGGCTTTTGAAAACAGTCATCATCAACTTTTAAGTTATGGGGTAATTATTTCTCTATCAAGCTCATATTTGGCCACATTTCCTTGCACTCTTTACACAGCCATTTTAACGTAGAATTCCCTTCACCTTGCTACCCTTAACCAAACAGTTTTTTTCCCCAACTATAGTCTCATGGCCTTGTCTCTGCCAGTGAGATTCTATCTGTATCTGCAAGAGTAACCTACGTAGGAGAATGTAACGTTTCTGTTCATATATCCCTATGGGCTGCCAACAGACCTGTCCCTAGAAGTCCTAGAAGTCACCGGCATGGTCTGGTTGGGAGACAGCATGCACTTACACACTCACACAGAGTACACACCCAACTTTGGTGCTCTGCCATGACTGGATTATTGGTGGATTATTTGGAAGGTGGCAGAAGAATGAAGAAACGCGAAACATGAACAACACTGATGATTGGCTCACTAATTCATTCATTCAACAAATTTTCCCGAGCCCTAAACTCAAAATACGCCCTCATACAGCCTTGTTTCTCAATGAACGTGATCGTACACACAGAGTGTGGCAGAAGCAATTATCTAATGAAATCAAGCCTCATCGATTGAAAATCTCAGCCAGCCAAGGCTTGGAACCTCCTCTCTTTTCTTCAGTATTTTCACTCATTTTTAGATAAATGCAGAATACGAGGCCCGTCTCTTCTTCAGTCTGATTTGCTCAGTCTGATTTCGGGCTTCTCATTCTTCATAATGCCCATTTAATTGGTGTTATCATTGCTTCTGTTATCATCATCAATCAATATTTATGGAGCAACCACTGAGTGCCTTCCTATTCTGAACCAACACCCTTAGGCATTTCATAGCCCAGAGGATATACGGTCGTGCTGCCTGGAAGCTGGAAGAGGTCAGTGTTGAAAAGATCAGCTAATTAATGGCAGAGAGTCGTTGAGTTGCTCCAGAGCTAGCCAAACCAGACAAGAAAAAAAAAAGTGTTCTCATGTATAATCAGTTATTTTGGATTTATGGGAAATATATTTTTTCCCCTCTAATAACAAGCCAGGAAACAGCTCTTTTCTGCTTCTCCCACAGGGATCTCTGCATACAAATAATTCAAACACAACTAAATTTTCAAACTTGGTGTTTTCCCAAGGGAATCAGCTTTTATTAGAAATAGTCACTTCAAAGGTTTAAATAAATGTGGGTTTTTTTTTCAAAAAACACTGCAAGCAATTGATATTTTTGTGTGTATATTCACTAAATGATTCTGATCAGATGCAGGGAATTCATCCTGCCTGGAGTTGCTATGAGAATGTGAAACGTCGGAGTCCAGATATCAACCAAACAGTGACAGAAATTGGCTGGGTGTTTAAGCCCCCAGATAAACTGCGAGTCCGATGGACTTCTGATCCAAACTCGAGAAATGATAGTAGGAGTTTGTTCTTATGTGAAACCTGGTTCTCAGCAACGCCAAGCTCTTTCAAAGACTCGCTAGTTTCTGACAAATGTCATTTACAACAATAATAACCTGACATTTTCTTTAGCAGCTTACCAAAGTTTGCAAAATACTTTCTTACCCCATGCTTTACTTGTGTCCCTGCTAGATAATTCTATGAGTTTGATCTTATTATTTTTCTCATTTTGTGATCGGAAAACTAAATATCAACTCAACAAGAATGACACGGCTACAACATGGAAGGCAAGATCTGGGAGCCAGAGTTTATTTCCATATATTGGAATCCGTCCTAAATTGTTTTGGCCTGAAAATCTCAGATGGTTTTATATCAAACAGAATGGGGTGAATAATGGTGATGCTAAAAAAAACCCCTGAATTATCAGAACAACAGTATATGCATTGCAAATATTCTAGATTAATAGTGACCTTTTCATGCCCCTGGATGCTAAGTTGAACTACATAAATAAAAAAATAAAATAAAATTGCTAACTAGACTTGTCTTCCTAATCATGAAAACCTTGCAGTGTGAGTGAACTAGTGAAGACCGGAGGCTCAGTAAGCATCGAGGGCTGATAATCATGAGTATGCACCCAGGCCAGTGGGTAATGGATAGCGTCCTCCTTGATAAATGAATACCTTCAGTTACCTATTAAATGCTTTCTATAAGCCCAACTCTAAGCTAGGCAGTTTCTAATACTTTAGCTCATTACACCGCAACTCTGATAAGCATCAGCTGAATTTTTTGTTCTTCCTCTTCTTTCTCTTCCTCCTTCTCTTCTTCATTTTGGTACATCTTAAAGTAGTTGCAAAATGTGAGACCATAATGTTCTGCAGCTCATACAGGCTGTAACTATAGGGACACACCTGAGGGATGTGGAAGCCAGCTATATTTAGATGGAGGGGAGTGGCAGTAGGTAGGTATTTCATATGGGGGCAATTATAATCTATTGTATAGCTATTGTAAGAGAGATTTTTTAAATCTGCTTATCTTCCATTTAGGCTTCATTTGCCTCCGACAAGACTTCTCTCTCTTCGGTTTTGCATAACACACAGCAGAATGCCAATGAAGCATGGATAGCTCTCAGTCCTAGAAATCCTTAGGAAATCATCAGTTCCCCACAGGGACTAGAGTCTTTGATTCCCTCCTGGGAGCTGCCTGTAGAAAGAATGATCTCAGAGGAATTTAGAAGAAGCATTAGCTCTGTCAGTAAGCCCAGAAGGAAGAAGTAGAGACAAATCCTAGTTTCACTTCAATTCAATTCAGCAAGTACCTATTAAGCCTAACATAGTCATCAGGATATAAAAGTAGCAGAAGGCAGTTCTTGTCTTCAATCTTAGGGTGAGGATAAGGGAAGCTGACACTCATCCTGTGCAAGATACTCAACCTATTTGAGCCAGTTTCCTACAGAGTGGACCTACATTGCCTCCCAGACAAGCTTTCTGCTCCCGTTCAGTCCACTGGACCAGCTCCTTACACTCGCCCACCCTGTTCTTGGAGTCTTTGTCCATGGTGGCACATAGCTGTAATTGTCTGGGATGTGTCTCAGCAGGCCCACTGATATTTTCCAGCTGTTGCCTGCTAACATTTTCCTTCACTTTCCTCACAGTGTGCTGGCTCCCCTTTGGTTGTTGTGCACACTTGCTTACATCGGGCACACACAGGTAACCATAGCACAAGAGTCCCGTAACACTACGTTGCTTTTCCCAATGCCTCCCTGGCTTCCCTCTCGTATTTGTTTTTCTTGGAAGGGGCAGAAACATCTAGATTTGATCTTTCCTTTGCCATCCTTTTCACTCTGGTTTGTGTTGCGCCTACACGTGAATCAGAAATAAAGCTAACAAAGGATGAGATCCAGTAGCACAAAGAGGGCCTGTCAGACTATAGCCGTGACTCAGAGAAGAGGCTTAAGGACCAATGAAGAGGATGCGTTTGAAGAGTGAAAAAAGTTACAACTAACTTTCAACCAATGTGTTTGAGATGTGTGCGCAAGTAAAAAATAAAAAAATGCTACCTTATTTCCTTGAATTGGAAAATACTAGTTAGATATACATCAACGTCACAGGCACACACCACACACAATGCAAATTATATCAGCCAGTAGTGGTCTTTCCTCTAAGAATAATGAGGACCCATGCAAGAAGAGACTCACATATATGAAGGTCTGTCCGGAAAAAGTCCAGCCATTGTTAATATAAGAACAGTTTGATGTGACCTGGCAACCAAGGAGAATAGACTGGAATGCAGATGCATGAACGAGGATGACTTCACTGTACTAGTCAGGGGGGGCAGTAGACGCCATTGGGTGAGCATGTGTGCTGTGTGGCCATCACATTCAAAATGACTGAGCAAGTAGAGCAGCAAATCTGCATCATATTTTGTGTTAAGCTTGAACAGTCCTCTGTGGAAACTATTCTGATGACTCAGAGAACCACAGCCATGGGCAACTGGTGATTGGCAGCTTCATCACAACAACACACCCACTCATGCATCACGTCTCCTGCAGAGATTTTTAGTGAAACATCAAATCACCCACGTGACTCAGCTCCCCTACAGCCCAGATTTGGCACCCTGTAACTTCTGGCTTTTCCCAAAACTAAAATCACCTTTGAAAGGGAAGAAATTTCAGACTGTTGATGAGATTCAGAAAAATATAACCAGGCAGCTGATTGGGGGAATTGGGTGAGGTCCCAAGGTGCCTACTTTGAAGGGGATTCACACATCATTGTCCTGTGTACAATGTCTCTTGTCTCTTTTATCTTCTTTAATAAAAGTCTCTATTTTTCATATTACATGGCTGGATACCTTCTGGACAGACCTCTTATGCCACATATCAGAGCCAGAGTAATTCTAATACTTTTGTTTTAGAATTACTGCTTCACCCCCATCCTTCTTGAGACCTTGGGATATCCTATCTATTACAGACTGGAGCATGAAGTATGTTAGTTACATTCTCAACTTGAATTCTCTTATTAACAGTTTCATTATTAATATTATGATCAAGGAAAAAGGAAATATCAGGTGGCAGATATTAAACAGTTTTGGAATTGCTTCTGTACCCTGGAACAAATCCTTTACTGAATATATCGTCCTTAAAACTTTCTATGACATTAAGGAAGAAATGATGTTATCCAATGTTGTGATTGTACAGGATCCCTGTTATACCAGAATTCATTGGCATCATCACCAAGATGGTACTTACACATGATATCTCTGAGAATTTCACATAGATTACACCAAAGTGGCCTTCTATGGCTTAGTATTTTATTTTTATGCATTTTATCAATAACTTTATTACTTTTCCCCTCTAAACTCCTTTGCCCCATCTGGACTTTAATGGAGGGAAACAGGGCTAAGATTACAATGCATCCAGATTTATATCCAAATACAATCTAGTTGCATTTGGAGCCCTAGAGAGTCAGTCAAGGCTATTACTGGCTGCCAGGATTTTTAGAAAATACATAAATCTCCCTTCGTGCCATAAATACATTTCTGCATTCAGAGCTCAGAGAGAGACCTCATTATGCCACATCCTGAGAGAGGGAGAGGCACATCTCATTCCAAGTGACAGGTGACATGTTCTCTAGAAACATGTAAGAAGATTGCAGGCTAATCTAATTCCCTTCTCATTTTTAAGTGTGGTAGAAATAATTGTAGCCATGCAAATGATGCTTGGTAGCCTGGGATACAGAAGTTTGGCTCTGGGTATGTCCAAAGCCCAGGTTGACTTTGTGACTATACCTCGGTTACACAGATCTTCAAAAGCATGCCTCTGTTTTGAAATGGCCTGCCAATCCTTGGATGCAAGTTTGTTTAGAAGTACAGGAGAGCTAGGTCTATACAACTAAATGACTCAGCATGGGGTTTTTCGTCATTGGCTCCATGTTGGAGCCACCTGGGGAGGTTCAAAAACTGAGAAGCTTAGTCTCCACCCCAGTGGATTGTGTCTTAATTTGTCTAAGGTGGACCCTGCATTGGTACTTGCTTCATGCTCTCCAAGTTATTCCAATGAGCATCCATCCCTAAGAGCCAGTGGTCTAGTGCAGTGTTCTCAAATTTATTGTGCATCAGAGTCTTCTTGTTAAAATGCAGATTGCTGGCCTCTGTCTCCAGAGGTTTTAATCCTGTGTGAGGCGGCGTCTGAGAACTTGTGTTTCTGACATATTTCTGATTGACATCGTTGCACTGGTCTGGGGTCCCTCCTTTAAGAACCGCTGATAAGGTGGATTGGGATTTTAAGGCAGATGTGCTAGTGCACGTTTGGGCTGAATTTTAAGTTATCTTGATACTCCTCTACCTTCAACTTTGAGTTAATGTCAACCTGTTCCATTAGTAATGACTCTCATCAAATAATTAGTCATTTTCCTAAAAATGGACTTTCTGGAACATATCTTCTCACTCTAAATATCAAAACAAAAACCCTCTCTTCCAAATGTCTCTATTTGGTTATAAATTAGAGAATGCAGATGACAAATCCTATTATTTTGGGAACATATATAAGTAAAGTTCTTATAAAGATAAAAACGCTGAAATGTCTGTCTTTCTGCCTTACCTAAATCAGAAGAGGTAACCCTGCAGAACTAGATAACTTTCTGTGACTCAAGGTCAATGTCTTTGATCCTCTGAAGCCTCAGCATCAAGTATTCAGGAGGTTGGAAGAAACCCATCTAAAATATGGAATCTTCTAAGTCAGTGTCTCTGTTTCCTTGCAGGGCCTGCGCTCCTCTCTCTGCCTTCCTCATTCAGGGATCTGTGTGTTCGTGTCATGACCGTCACGGGGCCTGTTTCATATCTTAGGGCGTCTTAATATCTTTCTAAAGTCCCTCCACACTCTTAATGTTGCCTAGCAGCAGGGTCTTCCAATAATAGACACCCTTTAGCTCGGAATCGTAGTCCTGATCGATGCTGCAATGTTTTCAGTGACTGCAGTCCAGGGGCCATGACTCAAGGATATTTTGGGAAAAAGTAGGCCTCTCTCTACCTGCACCTCCAGAAAGAAATTAAACAGGGATGAGATAGGCCTGCATTTGCACACCATGATGGGGTATCTGGGAGCTGGTTCCCAGTTGAAAATGCTTTGATTATCTTTGAGTTTCTTGACCTACTTTGGATTGGAGTCACAAAGGGAGGCGTGTTCTTTAGTATTGAAGGTGTGTTTTTTGTGACAACTTCAGAGGTTCTCCCACTTCCATTCAAGGGTCAGGAAAATGGACTTGAAATAACTGGGTAGCCTCATTTGTGGTTGAATGACTCACAGCTGAAATCAGATTTACCATTAGCCACAGATCAATAGCAGGGGGTGGTCAGACAACAGAGGGGAACCCTGGGTCATTGATTTTGTACTCCATGTCTATCTTCGGGATAGGAGAAGGACAGAGGGATACACACTGCCTACAGCCAGTGCTGACCTTGGACCCAGGCAAGACATCCTGCTTTTAGACTCCACGCTTTCCAGCAATGCTGCTTAAACATCTCTGAGCATTGCATTCACCCAGGCCTCTGGTCAAATGCAATCTGAATCGCCCAGGGGGCATGGATGGTGCTGACCTATGGACCACTTTTTGAGGAGGTAGAGAGTTCTACCTCTTCCCATGGGGCAGGATATCTGTGGGGCCACAGGACTGTGCATACCCTGAGCCCTTGCCCCTTTTCTAGCTCATTCTCTAGCTACCCTGGATCCCCAAGTTCTCCACCCAAATGGCTCTTAGCTCACTTATTGCTCCTGAAAGTGCCTCTTTCGTGGCCTGTCCTTCTGAGGATATATGCCACTAATGTGCATACACTAGGCCTGCAGGGTGCCAAGGGAGGCTGTTGGCAGTCGGTAGGGGTGACACAGGTGTGCAGGCTGGGGGCCCACAGACTTGTGTATGAGGTTCTTTGTATTGTAGGTAAGAGCCAGAGGTGGGAAAAGAAGGGCCACATGCTAGGCACCAACTGGTTCTTTCTTTGTCGCCACGTTGCAAAATAGAATTCAGAGGAGTTGCACAATTTTCAGTTCAAATCTGATCTTTTAGGTCATTACGAATTATGTTTGTTAAGGTAGGAGGCTATACCAGAGTTTACCTGGTTTATTATTTAAATGGTTTAAGAGCTTTTAAATATATAGACATATGAGTATATTCCACAGTAAAATATTATCAGTGCTCAAAAAAACTTAAAAGAAGTTTACACAAGGCAATCTATGAAAATGGGCTAAAAAGTAGCACAATCACTATAGGAATTCAGAGAAGGCTCATGATGAATCCTGAAAGGTACCATAAACTCCCAGTTCTACAAGGCCTAGTCCCGACTCCAGACCTAAGCATTCTTGGATATAATCTGTCTTTAAAACTAAGCATCCTTCTGCACTGTTGAATCCCAACAAATTGTATTCACCACCCATCAGCTGGAACCAGCTGTCAGTTTGTGACCACACACAGGAGGACACCAGCAGAGGCCCAAATTTGGGGAAGCTAGGTGACAGGACCATTGTAAGTGTTCTGGCAGAGGGTGGCAGGTTGACACTGTCATACTTTCCTATTTTTTGGGTGATGACCTTCATTAGTTGTGGCCACTACCATTTGGGAATAAGGAAGGAAGGGATGGAGGGAGGGAGGGAGGGAGGGAAGAAGAAAGAGAGAAAGAAAGAAAAGGGAGAAATCAGAGAAAAAGAGGGAGGGAAGGAAGAAGGAAGGAAGAGAGAGGGAGTGAGGAAGGAAGAATCTGTCCCTTAGAGCAAAAACAGGATTAGCAAAAATGCCCTAAAGACACTTTTTCCAACTAAATTACATGCATTTATTTTTCACCATGGGGGGTCAGAATTGCAAAGCTAACAGGCTCCAGAGGGATGCTGCCTGCTAATTCCACTCTTGGTAAAGGTCCTTTGAAAGGCCACTCCTGCCCGAAGCGCTGATGAGTTTGCGGGTTGCCAGGCTGGCGGTATGCTGCGCACGCTCCCACTGGAGCCCATTAGACAGCCCATGGATAGATGGGCCTGCACAACCACACAGACACGCACACCACTCGAAAGTTTTAAAAAATTACTAAGCAATTACTCAGATTTTCCTACTCTAACTACAAGGCTAATGGCAGTCCATTTGCAATCGAGCACAGTAGATTAATGTGGCACAAAGAGGACTAAGCCGTTCGGCATCCGGCTCGAGGCTCCCATAGAAATGAAATTCAACTGGGATTCATAGAAAATGATGGGCAAGGGCTGTGTTTTGTGGCACATGC
Organism: Desmodus rotundus; assembly: GCF_022682495.2. Classification (NCBI taxonomy): domain Eukaryota; kingdom Metazoa; phylum Chordata; class Mammalia; order Chiroptera; family Phyllostomidae; genus Desmodus; species Desmodus rotundus. The sequence continues at coordinate 23,002,173 of NC_071393.1, read as the reverse complement.
CCTGGGTACCACACTCTCCTACGTGGATGCAGGCCATACTAATCTCCCACCTGCGCCCACCAAAAGCTACGGAGATGCTTTTGGAGAGACTGAGACTTCCATATTCATACATGACCACATACACACACACATTACGTGCACACAGGTGTATGTGTGTGTGTGAACACAAACACCCACACATAACACAGACACACCAGGGTGACCCGCTGTCTCAGTTTGCCCAGGACTGTCCTTGTGTTTGCACTCAAAGTCATGGGAAACCTCTCAGACCTGGGCAAACCAGGACAGGTGGTCACCCAACACACCTCTCTAACACACCCTACCTACCGGAAAAGGCTGAGTATTGTTCGAGATTCTCCCAAGGAGACGTGCCATGCCCCCGATATTCCCCTCATAGGAAGCATCACCCAGTCACTCAGCGGGGGCTGCTCTTGGAGCCAAAAGCACAAACTGTAGACATGCCGGCATTTCTACCTCGTGCGGCCTGAATGGGAGCCTCACAGCACTTGCCACAGTTGTCACTAATGATCTACTGCACGAGTGATTGTCCAGTATCCGTCGCTTGCTGCTGGAACCTTCTGGAGGACCAGGTGTCATCACAAGCGTGTTCATTGTTTTATGGAAGAGCGTCTGGCCCACAACAGGCATACAATCAGTATTTGTTGCATTCAAGGAACAAATTAACAAGCAAAATCTATGGGTGTCTTGGTGTGGTGTTGGGAGTGCTTAAACTGAGCCCCCTCAGCAAAGCAGGTCTTCGCTCCACAAATAGGAAACCCAGAGGATGTACAGTTGCTCTCCCACAGGCGAACACCGCCTACCCCACCCTGCAGCCACAATCCCAGTCTCTGATTACTGTGAATAATACTATTACATCTAACGGCAGTCGTAATCGGTATAGCGAGAAACTTGACTTCTTTCTTTGGGTCAATAACCCATGAGGTAGAAGTTTCATCCTATCTCAGGGCAGAGCCACCATTCTCACAGCTAAAGACATTTGGGGAAGGCTCGTAGTCTCCTCAGGGCCATCAGCCAGCACAACGGACAGGCTGACCTGATTCCGAGGAGGTTCCGTCTATCACTACCTCGATACAAAATGTATGGCGTGTGAGCCCAGGAGGCGGAGCTCTTCCCTTAGCTGGCGTTTGCTGTGACCAGCATCCCCAAAGCCCAGAAGAGTGCCCAGCATGGGGCAGGAGCTCAGGATGTCTGTTGGTGGAGAGTGGGCAGGGCATAAGAAAAGATAATGATGGAAGGAAAAACATAAATGGAGATAACAGAGATGACACCTTGCTTTCTTTGTGTCTCCAGGCCCATCCCAGGAGACAGGACTTGGAAAGTGTGCGAGGAAGAATTTGGGGAGATTTCTGTTCTGAAGTCAACCATACCTTTCTGAAACAGGAGGGAAGAATCCAACGTGATGAATGCTGTACTTCTTCAAGTAAATGAAGGCAAAGGCCTGACCCCAACAGTTCAGAAGCTCAGCCTAGGTCTCCCAGGATGCTACACGTTTCACACGTATTTTCTCATCCCTTCTACTAGGAGCCTCAGCATCCAGGGGCGACCTGTCCACTCAATTTATCTCCTTGTCTGTTTAATTTCCTCCTGCAAGACCAGCTGCAGCTCAATTTGGAGTTTGTAATTCAATAGATGCGCAGATATGTCTTGAGTCAATTTTAATTCTATTTAAAGGCCAGTCGATAGAGTCATCTTGGGGGCTTTCTGAGATAAATTTCATATTCTATACCCTAAACAAAGTGAGAGAAAAAAAGTACTTCCCTTTAAAGATGTAACAACTTAGATTTCGAAAGTGTTTCTTTTCTGTCCTACTTCTTCATTTAAATGGGATTTGGGCTAAAACTTGAAAGATTATTTAGGAAATATGAAAGGCAAAGGAAGCATGCAAAGGAGGCAAGGGTGAATATGTGTATGTATATATTCACATACACACATGATGAGTGTCCCTCTCCCTGAACTCATGCCATTCCCTCTGCTCAGGGTGCCATTCCTTGCCTTTCCACTTGTTCCCATCCCTCCTCGCTTCATAATCCAGCTCAAATGCCATACTCATCATGAAGCTTTCTCTTATCCTCTTCCCTGCCCCGCTCCCCTCCCGCACTGGAAGCAGCCTTCCGTGAGCATTGCCTCTCTTGTACACATGTCTCACCTCTCCTTTTTTGCTATTAATATATTTGCTTGATTTTCCTAGCTCCTCTGCCAGCTCCTTCAGGGCAGAGTTGATATACCTGACTTATGTTGGTCTCTTCCTGGATGAGTCAGGTTTGGGGGGTATTAGTTTACTGTTCTAATGACATATAATGTACATGCCCGGAGTGTCACTGGTTTACAACAAAAACTTGATTCTCCTCACTTGTGAGTCTGATAATCAGCCAAGGAAACTCTTCCAGAGACTGAGTTATGATCTTCTCCACCATTCTCTCAGCCCGGAATCAGGCTGAAGGAGCAGCAGCAACTGGGGCCAGCTTTGCCTTTGGTGAAGAGCTGGGGAGCAAGAGGTCCCGTGAAGCCATGCAAGGGCTTTGTTTTAAAGATCTGACTGATTTGTTTTTGGAGAAAGGGGAAGGGAGGGAGAAAGAGGAGGAGAAACGTCGATGTCGGAGTGAAACATCCATCAGCTGGCTCTCCTACACGCCCTGACTGGGGACTCAACCTGCAACCCAGGCATGCGCCCTGGCCGGGAATCAAACCAGCGACCTTTCGCTTTGCGGGACAACACCCAACTAATTCCACTACACTGGCCAGGGCTGCACATGCATTTAAAGCCCGTCATGTCACACGCACTCCCATGCCACTGGTCAAAGCAGGTCACATGTCCAAACCCAGAGTCAGTAGGCAGGGGATGTATACTCTGCAGTGCAAAGTCATGTGCATGTACAATTCCTTTGCACTACTCCCCACCCCCACCCCCAGCCTGCCAGCCTCCACGACGCTCGACCAAGTATCTGCCAAGTCTAGTGCATGTCACGCCTACTCCCAAGAAGCTTAAGCATGCCTCTCACTGCCTGCCCTTGGCGCAGCACTATTCTGGAAGTTATTTGAGAGTTCAATACCTGAGTGTGCACCTAGGGTCAAGAACATGACTTTCTGTGTGTAACAGTCTGGCTCCCGGTGACCTCCTAGCCCCGTGCGTGTGCATGGGCAGGTACAAGGGGTGGGAGGAGAAGGCAGACAGCTATTGCTATGTGATGGGTCAACAGTTTCAGGGGAAAGTAATTTAATTCAGGACATTGGTCCTAGCGAGGGTATTGCCGCTGGTCTTTATTACTAGAGTTCTGGAGATGAAAACAAGATCTTTGCTACTTAATATTTTCATTTGCTCCTGCTGCGTTTTCCCCGCCTGAAGTGCTAATCCTCTGCTGGCCGCACCAGAACCGCCTCTGTGGCAAGCTTACTGTGGTGTCCAAATAGCCGAAAGTGGGTTCAGGTGCTGCAGAACCAGCAGGTGTGTCTGAAACAGACAAACAACTACAATCCCGATTTCTCTGGGACTACAAAAAATAAAAAGAGAGAAAGGAAACAGATTTCCTAGGGAATAGCCTCCTGCATATACTTGACTTAGCCAAGTTCAACGTGTTCTCCCTACTCTATTTCATGGAGACTGTAGCGTAGGTAGAATAGAAGGAAGGTTCCCATACACCTGTTCTTCCTCCATGGATACAAAACAGAGGCCCAGGAAAGACCAGTCAGTTTTGGAAGGTCAACAGGGAGTTCATGGTCAGGCAGAGTCTAGCAAGCAAAGAGGCTAGTTTGCAAAGGTTGTGTGCTTGTCACCGGACCGCACTCTGGAAAGTGTTACTGTTAAAGCACTTACTCTGCTATTGGATTTCATTCCAGTCGGTGCACTAGTGGGGTTTTAATTGCACGGTGAAGTCCATTTCTTTGATTCACGATCCCAGTCGTCTAAATTGTGGTTGCTCCCAAGCACTCGAATCCACACTGCTCGCTGCTCAGTAATTAGTCGAGTCGATCCCCGCCCCCGGTGCAAAGGAACGAGGTTCTACCCTATGAGAATGGGCCTCTGAGGTTTGCGTGAGACGTGGCCTGGTTCCCTCTCCCCTCCTCCACTCCCATGATACACGATCAATTTATTTAACTCAAACTGCATTTCAATAGCCGTCTCTGCCTAGAGTCAGCATGCCTGCTGTAGCTTCCACTGGAGAGAGGGACTCAGGGGCAGCATGGGGTGGCTGGAGATAAGCTGGGCAGAAACAGAAGTGTTTTCTTGCATGCTACCTTGGGTAGACACAGTGACATTTCGAGCAAAGATAACACTGTCCATGGTGGCCCCTGTCCTTCGGAGCCGGGAACGATTATCTTGGGAGTGTGGTGTGGCTCACGCATCTCTGTGAGTGCCCCAGATGTAATGTTACTGGAATAATTGTTTATCAAAGCGGAGCCTGGCCCAAGTGAATTTTTAAACAGTGCACTGTGTTGCCTTTTCAGCTGGTTTCTTTGTAACGGTGCAGAAAGCCCAAGTGAACATTTGTTTCCCTATTATGCCTCAGAAATGGACTTAGATGTCACTCACAATGGCATCACTTTCAAACACGAAGTCGAGAGAACATATTCTCCCGTGTCACCAGTATATGGCATATCTGTCTTCTGCTTAATCTGCCCTCGCTGTGTATTATTAGGAGTTAACGCTGTAGTTTTGTTTAATAACTGGCTTCGCCGCCCATGGCTGATTCCAAACTGATCACTCAGGCCTGCTGATGGAAGTCCTAATTCATCCTTGTTAGAGCAATTAGAGGGAAATTGGATAACCGTGCCACTTCTCGCAAAGGTCCACATGCAGCCATAGTCTATCCCCCAAGAGGTTAAGCAAACGCTCCCTTTGGCTGCGAGTGAAATAGATACTTCCCCTGTAAGTGAGATAGGACCAAATTAATTTAGACTTCAAGAAGTTTTTAAGTGGGAGCTGGAGCTCAGCTTCGATTCTCCTCCTTGCTGTGTTCCCCTCTCTGCACACCAGCAGGTTAAATGCTGTCTGCCATTAGAAATCAATTACAGTTCTCTGCTGCAGTGTGTGTGCCGGTGTGGCAGGAGCTACCTCTCAGCACACCGACTTCAGTTGCCTTTTCTTCTTGCCCGTGACATTCCTGTAGGAATTTGAAAGTGGGGAGTTTCTCAGGGGTTGTAGGAGCATCCTGTCTCAGACTGATAACATTTGCCTGATGGGAACGTGGCCGTAGGAGACTTCGCTTCCTACTGGGAAGAAGGGGTTTCTTCTGTAGATGCATTTGTAACAGGATTCAGGGGTTCAGGGATGGGGAGACTGGAGATGGGAAGAGAAATGCAAACGTGACGTTCAATGTGAGGAGAGATGTCAGCTGTGGTACGGCAGAGTATGTTTGGACCCAGAGAACAAAGAAGAACAAGAAGCAAGTGCCATCAAAGGATCACAGGTTTTCTAACCCCTACGCCAACGTTTCTGCTCTTTTTTTCTGCGAGGCTTGGGTGTGTTATTTAACTTCTTGCGTCTGTTATCTGTTTCTTATCTGTTAAATGGGGTCTTTGTGATCTCAGTTGTTCTGCTGACTCTGTAACAGTTAGACGTGCTTTTTGCTACAAGTAACGGAACGAATGGGTTTCTTTGTGTTACATCATGAGAAATCTAGAGATAAGTGGCTGTTGACATTAGCTCAGCAGCTTGGAGTTACCGACATCAGCATCTCTGCAATTCTTAGGGGCTTTTTCTCATCTTCCCACCTGGTGGTCACCCAGATGGCTGCTGTCTCTCAGGTGTGACATTCACGCTCCATACAAGAACAAGGGGACCAGCCCGGAACCTCCTCTTCCCGAGGCTCTGTCTTCTTTAGGAAAAAGATACTCTCCCAGCAGATTTCCTCCTCCATCTGGTTGTCCCAGAACCTGTACTTGTCTCCCCCACCCCCGTGGGTACCAGAGAAGCTGGGAAGCCAAGTGTTCCATTTTCCAACCTCTGCAGAAAAGGAGGCAAAGCAAAAGCGTGTTGCGATGGTGCTGCGATATCTGCCAGAGCCTTGAAGCTTGAAGGTGACGCCCCCCGCCCACGTCGGCTGGCTCAGACACGCAGAGTAAGGGAGCGGACAGGCAGTATTACTGCTCATCAAGATTCCCAGTTCTTCTCCCCTTCCGGCCACACCGAGGGACAGCATTTTGCTTCATGAGGCCAGGTGCAGTCAGGTAATTTGCTCTGGCCAATGACATGCATGTAGAAGTGACACGTGCCCACTCCAGATGAAAGTACTTAAGGGCCAGTGCACAATGCTTAGCACCTTCTCATCTCCCTACCTTACCTCTGGAGACCTTCCACAAGGCAGCAGTGGCCTCAACCCTGGTGCAGAGGGGAGGATAGAATGGAGCAGAGCCCCCTGGTGGCACACAAGGGCCGTGCAGCATGAGTGTGACCAGGGGAATAGCCAGTGATAGTAACACAACTTAGAACATCCCGGCTAAGCCCGATGGGCAGGGAGGATGCAGTTATTGTTGAAAACCCCATGACTATTGTCAGGCTCCAGGCTAAAGTCCAACATCTCCAACTTTTCCCGAGCTTGGTCATTTCCGCTGGTCCTCCCTTCACTTCGGCTCTGCAGCCTTAAGAGCCCCCCAAATGACCAAGTGTGACACTGGCCACAGAGACGGGGTGACTGCAAGTCTGCTGAGATGCGTGCCTTTTGGAGCTCTGCAGTTTGCGTGGCAAGGAGGGACCACATGGAGTGCTTCCTTTCAGCACCCCTTTGTTAGGCTCCTCGAAGCAGGAGAGAGCGCGGATCTGACCCACGCTGCGGCATTCAAAATCATCTTTGTAATGATGGCGGCGGTGTTGTAACAAAGTTCTGTGGGGTCCATTATCACCATCATCATCACCATCACCCCATCACCATCCTTATTGTTACTATTGCCTCTAATCCCTTTAATATTTAGGAGGCACTAGCATTGGGCCGGGGACCGGGAACACATAATCTCTTCACACTGAACATACACCTTTAAAAAGCCGCTGGGATGAGCAAGTCACAGAAACCCAGGAAAGTGGAGAATCCTCACCTGGAAAGGCAAAGAAAGGCGGGTGGAGTGCAGAGAAGGGATAGACTAGGCAAGCAGGAAATGCGTGTCTTGCTCTCTTACGAACTTGCCTCTGTGACCCAAGCAAAGCTCTTGTCTTTAGGATCCCGCTTTCTCCAATTTACTGTTAAATATGAAGAACACCTCTACTCAAATCCAGTTGGTATGTTAGTGAACCCAGAAAGAGAAGCATTGATCTTAGAAAAATCTACAGAACCATCCACTGGCCAGAGCCAAGTCTGGGGGTGCGGCAAGTGACTTTGCACACACCACTTTTCTCGATCGGGGGTGTTCTGAGGCAGTGACGTGGCCTTTCCTGCCCTGTAGAAGCTATTTCCTTCTCTGGAAGGAGACAGTTGAACAGGTGAACAGGAAAGGCTACATAGCATTGGGCTATCTATTTGCAGATCCGAACAGTCCTGTGGTGTCTGCTACGCAGGGAGACCTTGGATGGGACAGAAGCAGCAGGGCGGCCACAGCAGCTTATCAGCCGGAGCTCCTCATTTCCCGCTACAAACTCTCAGGCCACTGAGATACTTCTACACAGCACGGCTTCCCTGCATAGCTCGGTAACGGTCTGAGCCTCCCCGGGGACTTGTCCTACACCTGAGCGAGGCCAATGCAGAGGCCTGCTGGGCATTCTAAGGAGCAGCAGACCCCTGCCCCAGTCTTTGTCCCAGGGGCCGGCATGTCCATGTGCACCTAGGACATCGGGTGGCTAAGTCCCCTAATGACTTGCAAATATCATTCGGAGTTCAGGGTCTTTGAAAGGAAACAGGGGTTGGTGACTCCTTCCTAGGTTGCTGCTCTTCCATAATCTTTCATTTCTCACCAGTTTTCCCCTTCACGCCCTTTTTCTGATGAAGCTGCCACCCTGCGTGGAATTGCTGTGTCTCCTTAGTCTCCTTCAGTGTGTGACGAGTTCTGCCTGCCCTTGTTTTTCATGACCTTGGCAGTGTTCAAAAGTACTGGTCAGGTATGTTTTAGAATGCCCGTCAGTCTGGATTTCTGTGATGTTCTTCTCATGATTCGACTGGAATTATGGGTTTGGGGGAGGGATATCACAGGAGGTGAGGCTCCTTAACATTAGCTATGAGGGCACAGGTGGCGCCAGCGTTACTTCTACTGGAACCTCTACTGGAACCTCGGCCATGTGGCTTACGTGGTGTGTCCAGCTTCTCCACTGTAGAGTAACAGTCATCCTGTTTCCACGCTCTGCCCTCTGGAGGCCCAGTCTGCACGCAAGGAGAGGGGAACTAAGCTCCACCTCCTTGAGGGTATTTACATGTATCATTGAGAATTCTTTTGTAAGAAAGATCGACCTCTTTGCCACCATTTACTCATCTATGTCAGTACAGACTTGTGTATATGTGTTTCAGACTTTGGGAGACAATTCAATACTGTGTTATTTATATTCTTGCTCCAAGTGTTCCAGCTTCGACCACTGGGAGCTCTTGCAGGTTGACTCCTATGTTCTTCGGATACGCCTCCATTTTTTCCTCTCTCTCTCACTCTCTTATTAAACATTTTAGCCTTGGCTCGTGTGGCTCAGTGGAGTGAGTGCCCACCTGTGAACCGAAGGGTCCCCAGTTCTATTCCCAGTCAGGGCACATGCCTGGGCTGTGGGCCAGTCCCCAGTAGGGGGCGCGTGAGAGACAACCACACATGGATGTTTTTCTCCCTCTTTCTCCCTCCCTTCCCCCTCTCTAAAAACAAATTAATACAATCTTAAAAAAAAAAAAAACATTTTAACGCATTCTTGCTTTCTGCCTATACAACGTGCTCCAAGTTTATCTTACATCTCCCCCTTCCCCCAGCCCTAGTCCCTAGAGCTTCCTTGGAATTTCTCCAAGGAGCTCTAGTTCCTTTTATCAAGCAATGGTAGAATACATAGAAGCCAAACACATATTTGTACCTACCTGTCTGCACACAGTCACGTGCCACATAATGATGTCTGGGTCAACGACTGCATAGATGAAGGTGGTTCTCTGAGATAATAATGGAGCTAAAAACATTCCCATCAGCCAGGGACATTGCAGCCATCATAGCACCACAGGCCATCACGGTACCCACGCTGGTGGCGACGCTGTGTAAACAAACCTACTGAGCCGCCGGTCCTGTAACAGCACAGCGCATGCAACACATAACACTTGGAAACAATAGTAAAAGACTGTGACTGACTTAGGTATTTACTACACTTTTTATTGTTATGTTAGAAGGTACTCTTTCTACTTAAAAAACAAAGCTTGCCGTGAAGCCACTTGCCGTGTTCCCCCAGCAGCATCCTCGTATGTCTCGTGGTCCTTGCATCTCTGGATTGCGGCGTTTTCCCTTGGGCCCGATTTAACCTCGTGTTTCTTTGTACAGTAACGTGCTGCCCAGGTGTGTAGTCTAGAAGCCATAGGCCGCACCACACGGCCCAGGTGTGTAGTAGGCTGTATCACCTGGGTTTGTGTAAATGCACACCACGATGTTCACACAACAACAGAATAGCCGAACAATACATTTCTCAGAACGTGCCCCTACTGTTAAGCAGTGCGTGTCTGTGGGGGTGTGTGCACATATATACAGAAACATGCATTAATACTGATGGCTCCGGCATGAATCCAGACCACAGGGGTCGTGCTAGCCTTCTTTGTTCCTGAGTTATTAGAAACTTCTTTCTCTGTTAGTTCTCTCCCACTACCTAAAACCCATTTGCTTACTTGTTCAGTTCTTAACCTCAGTTGAAGTCTTCCTAACCCTTCACCTTCAGTTGGGTTCCTACATATAATCTCTTCGCACACCATCCGCATCTCATTCACTATGTTTGGCACAGAGTGATTGTTTGGTGCACGCCTCCCCCGCCACGTTGATTTACACCAATGGCGGCACCAGGCTGGGGCGCTGTGCAGGGATTTACTGACCGAATGAGGGCAAGATGTGAAAAACGTAACTGAAGGGAGAGCTGCTTTGACACAGCTCCTTCTTTCCATGCCGTCCTCCTTCATATTAACACTCCATTACCCAGATGGCAGGGGCCCCTGACTGCTCCCTGCATCCGATGGGCTGCCCTGAGTTACCATCCTCACAGCAGCCAGCGCAGCCTGCCCTTGCCCTAGTTGCGTCCTGTCTCCCCTGCGAGGCCGCAAGCTCCACCACGCGGGCAGACGCCTCACCTGTCTCCTTTCCCGCTGTATCCCAGAATAGTGTATGAGCGATCCGAAGCAGATGCTTGAGAAAAATACACCGGGTAATGAAGACAATGCCTTATTAGCAATAACTAGGAATGTTACTAAGATGATTGGCTTTCTTGCATCATGCCAATACAGACATTAATCAGATGTGTGACTGATACTGTATTTTGAAGTGTTTTGCTCACCTTTTCTTACAGGTGGAAGAAAACAATAAACCTAAACAAAAACAAAAAAAAAAGAAAAATAAGTGAAAGCCCTAACTAATGTTAGACTTCAGTAAGAAAACAACTTATAACTGACGTGGGTTTTCAAGGTCAAAATTTCAGTCATTTACAGCCTGGTTGGGATTTTCTATATATTTTTTTTTTATGTGATGCTCCTCATACATATTTGCATAGCATTGTCTGTGCGCACTGCTGGTTTGCGCTCTTCCCCATTTCACCTCCAACATCACCTCCCCCACCCACAAAACCTATGATGAAAAACTATAAATCATCCCAAACACACCCTGACTGGAGATTTGTTGGCCAAGGTAGAGCTGGAAAAGATTCACAAAGAGTGCAGACTGTGGTCGGGTTTGCAGAATTCCTCTCTTGACAGCTGGGTCCTTGGTCCCAGCACCACGTCCCTCTTTCTCGAGTCATTTCCTTTATCTGTACATGGCCTTACTTTGAGAACTGCAGCTTATTAATTGGACATTCTCAAATCAATATTAAGGAAAGTTGGAAACACACCAGGATAATGCTTACTTTATCACTGACAGTCTTTCTTCTGTACCAGGATCCCTGCGGATACCCGAATTGGAGGATGCTCTGTCCCTACGTAAGACGGCGGAGTACTCGCATACCTACATTTGCACGCAGCCACAGCAGGGCAGGCCTGCACATCGCTGCCCTCAAGCCAATTCCATGCAGTGCTCCGCACATGGCAAATACAAGATCTTCTTCTTGGAATTATCTGGGATTTTAAAAAATATTTTTGATCCATGTTTGGTTGAACCTATGGCTGTGAAAATGCAGACATGGGAGGCTGGCCGTATTGGCAGAACCTGTGTACTGCACTGGGGGTGTATAGTCCCGGTCACATACCAGAATCACCCGAGATACTTGTTCTGAAATACAGATTCCCAGGAATCCCCCCAGACCTACTGAGCCTCACAACAGACTCTAAACCCGCTCCCAGGCGATGTTTGTGTGGCAGCCCAGCTTCGGTCTGGGACACGTACATCCAATAGCAGCACAGATAAGTTTGTAATGGTGCTGTTCCAACTAAATACAGTGTGTTTCCAAGCTGTGCTACATTTACACGATGGAAAACTACTCGGCCATCAAAAAGCAGGAAATCTTACCTGTTGCAACAGCATGGATGGACCTGGAGAGTAATATGCCAAGTGAAGTAAGCCAGGCAGGGGAAAAAAAATACCATGTGATCTCACTTATATGTGGAGTCTGATGAACAAAATAAACTAACAAATGAAATAGCAACAGACTCAGATGCAGAGAACAGACTGACAGCTGTCAGAGGGGAGGGGGGCTGGGGGCTGGGTGAAGGGATTAAACAAAAAGCAATGGTATGGTGGTTACCAGAGGGAAGGGGGTGGAGGGAAAGAAAAGAGGGTAAAGTGGGGATAAATGGTGATGGAAGGAGACTTGACTTGGGGTGGTGAACACACAGTACCATACAGATGATGTGTTATAGAATTGTACCCCTGAAATCCCAATAAATTCAATAAAAAAGTAAAAAGAAATGGAATTCTATTTAGTCAAACCTCCAATCAATTAATCTTTAAATATTCTTGTTAAATAAAAGAAGTCGAACTCACTTTTCACCATGACCTACAGGAAGAAATGTATTTTGCATTGCACTCCAGGACACACACATACACATGCATACACATGCATGTGTGGGCATGTATGTCTATAGACCAAGAGAAAATTCACAAAACAATATGATAAAGTAAAAACGCAATTGTATTAAACCGGATATTGATAGGACCAAATCTCAAATATCAAACAAAATATAGAAATTGTCCCAAGTAAACAACATAAAAATATGCTAGGAAAAACCCACGAACATTAATTTTGTGACCCGCTGATGAAACGCAGCCTGTGGTTTAAAACACGCAGAACCAGTCACCACCCCGGGGGGCATGTTTGCTATTCCAGGTATTGCAAGTCAGTGAAAACAACAAGCTTGCTTTTTTTTTAACCCAGAATTTTGAAAATGGGCTCAAATTGTGAGGTGCTGGTGGATTCACAAAACTACTCGCGCACTTTTGATAAAGAAACATAGAGTCGCCCTGTTTGCTCAGAGCACTACTCACGTCTGAACTCTGAAGCCTCGCTCACCCGTCCCTCGCTTCCCACCAGGGTTTCCCTGCTGCTGCTCACCACACTCCTCTCGCGGTCTGGGATCCAGGTTTTCAGGCGCGATTTACTCAGTAAAGATCAGAGTCGCCCGACTCGGCCTGTACGTTTTAGACGCCTGCTGTAATATAAATGTAATGTAACATAAATCACAATATCGGTGCTCTCCCCCGACATTCACGGCTCTCCCTCTTGTCCCACACGCGAGTCATTTCTGCGAAAACAGGCCGCGATATCCCTTCTGACGTCACGTGTCACCTCGCGAACTCTAATTCCTGCCATTTCCACGAAGTAACCCAACAACAAACTCTCTCCACGCCGACTGCCTGGGGACACATCTTTCCTTGTCACTTCCCATCTGGACAGTCCCATGTGCTCCTGCGTGCCGCTGGCTGCGCTCATCTGCTCCTTCCCCCTTTGCCCTTCTATCCACCCTTCGGTTGCCAAGGTCACGGGTGAAGGACAAGAGCTCCACCTGGCTAAACAACCATATCAAAAATGCTGATAATGGGGATCACATATTAAATTTATTTCAACCCTCCTCCAGCACCTTGGGACACGCCAAGCTTACAAAAATACTACATACAGAAAACTCTCATTATGTTAGACTGCCGGAAGTGGGGAAAGAATGATGTGTCCTTTGAAATCTGAACGAATCCATAGAATAAAGAAGTTCAGCTTAATTGCTTTGAAATACAATTAATAATGAAAACCAGGTTTGAGAATTGTTGTTTAATACGGGTTAGTAGGGGACCTGCTTTAACATAGTAAGTGCTGCACACCTGGTATTTCGCATTCGATCCTAAACCGATTTCAAAGGGCAGTAAGTAATAACAGAAGCGGCTAACTTTTCTCAGATGTTTACTAAGGATCGCTGCATCTGAGCCCATGTACGATGCACCATAATTACGCCTGTTTTCAGATGAGGTGACTGACATGCAGCCAAGTAACCCGTCCAGAGGTGCACAGCTAATAAATCCTGCGACACAAACTCTAATTTCGGGATCCTTGCCTTAAACCTCACTTCCTAAAATCGTAAGTATGTTATTAACTTCCTTTGAAACTCCTATAAAAATAAGCTTAATTCTGAACTCTAATCCAAACTCTTAAAAATTTGGAAGGAGAGTGGCCAGATTGGAGTTGGCAATGTGTTACCGTAACTGCCTTGGGGTAATGGAAATAAAGAAGTGATTTGCTAGAAAAGGCTCCATCATGTTCAGCTTTGAAATAATTCCCGTGCGAACCTTTATTTTCAACTCTTATAAATATTACCGGATGGACTCTGTGGGGCCGCCACTTGCTCCCACCTCACTTGGACTCAGAGGAGAGTCGTTTGGAAAGTTCCAGCCAAAGCAGAGGTGCCCTTTGGAGTTGCAGGCCTGAGAAAAATTAACGTGTCTTGGTTTGCTTGTTTTGTTTTGCTGTTAAAAAGTCAAGACCTTTTTTCCCCAGCTCCCCATAAGTCACAAATAGCTTTTCTTTCAAAGTTCAACCTTGTCAGGCCGTTCATCCTCCAAGAGGAAAAGTGCACATGATAGGTTGAGAAAGGTATAGCTTTCAAATCAGGAAGTTATTAACTTTTACATTTCTGTTTGGCACTTTCTCGATGGTTCTGGAAGCCTCTCGGGGACTAAGCATCCGAGAAGCTCCTGTAAACCTGGGACTGTTTGCTCTTGGCCTTCGCCTTTCTCTGTTAGGAGAAAAGGTGCCCTGGGATGAGAAGGGCAGGATGGGAAGACAGACAAACTTCAGAAAAGACACTCGGAGCTACTGGCCCCCTGGGAAGGAGGCAGCGGGGCCTGGGGTCTCAAGGTCCAAGTACCAGCTCACAGGAGAATGCCACCCATGTGGGCTGAAGACCTTACTTTAGGCCTCAAATACCTTTGGGCATATTACCCTTCAGACTGCTTGTCCATTAGTTAACAAGGATATTGCTAAATCAGATTTTCTAAGGCAGCTTTGGTAAGAGTGTGAAAAACAGTAGGGATCTGATGTCAAAGATCTGGTTTTGAAGCCCAGCTCCAGTTTATACAAGTCAGCATTCCTGAGCTGTGGTTTCCTCACCCATAAAACGGGGAAAATAATCTCCGCTTTGGGGTTTTACAAAATAATGATAGCTGGTATTTATTGAGTGCTTACTATGTGGCCAGCCCTGTGTTTTATGTGAGTTTCTTACTTGCTCCCCCTGCATTCCCAGGGGACACACACTCTTGTTACCCTTGTTTTTCCAGACGAGGAAGCTGAGGTTTACAGAGTTCAAATAACTGCCCAACACACCAGAGCTCCTTCCCCAGCCAGTCCAGCTCAGGGCCCACCCACGTAGCCCCGGAACACACTGCCTTCTGACGGGAGGGGTGAGAGAGCGTTTTGTAAATTCACCCGGGGCTGCACGAAAGTGGTTATTTGTATTGTCTTTTTCAATATGCGGCATCCTGGGTATAATCCCAGGTTCTCCAACTGAGCTCAAAGCAAACCCAGCAGAGAAGGAGGACCACGATCCCTGGCAGGCGAGTTTGTGAAATGCAGCATCTCTCAGACTTCGGCGTACTTCAGAATCGCCTGGAGGTGTCGCTGAAACCCAGAGGCCCAGGCCCCAAGCCCACAGTTTCTGCTTCAGCAGGTCTGGGGTGGGGCCCGAGATCTGCATTTCTCCAGAGACCTCAGGTGCAGCTGCTGTTGTTGACCAGGACCACACGTGGAGCACCACTGGTATGTGGTTAAAGGTGTGCTCTTAGCCCCGGCTGGTGTGGCTCAGTGGATTGGGCATCGTCTTGTGAACTAAAAGGTCACCAGTTCATTTCCCGGTGGGGGCACATGCCTGGGTGGCAGGCCGGGTCCCCAGTTGGGGGTGTATGAGAGGCAACAGATTAGTGTTTTTCTCACACATCAATGTTTCTCTCCCTTTCTTCCCCTCTCTCTAAAAATAAATAAAGCCCTTAAACAATATATGTGGTCTTAGAGCCAGAAGTCAGCTTTGCCCCTTGCTGACCTAAGTTAGCTGTGTCTCAATCTCTGTCTCAGTCGACCTTGCAGACTTTCTGTGAAGGTGAAAACCGGCTAACACGTGCAGAGGCCTTAGGCTCAGGCCTGGAACACGGGAAGCACCGCAGTGGCTGTGCGTGTGTGGCCACTCTGTCTTCTGCAGACCCGGCTCTGTGTCCTTTCAGAAGCTCTACCATCAGATCCTGCGAGAGTTAAATAGACCCTCATAATCTCATGTCTTCTAAAATCTGTAATTTTATTTTTCATTGAAAAGGGGATGAAGTAATACTAACATGTTGTATCAGTTGGGGGCTCAACAGGGAACAGATGGTACCCTCAAAATAGGAAAGTTCCAGGAGGGTTTATTTACAAAGGGGCTGCTGCTACTCTGTGGAAGTTGGGCAACCGCACGGGATGGCACAGTAACCTGGGGCGTGACAGCGGTGAAGCTAATATGACTCCCAGGCCAGAAGGAAGGAGGATGGGACAGCCGTCATGGGAACCCAGGGAGAAAGAATCCTTTAGAGTCATCTGCCTTGAAAGCAGGAGTCTTTGATTAACACACACAACCAGCTAGAGGTTCTCAAGCAGGAAGCTAGCTCAGGGAATTACTGCTCCGACCTCCCTCCCTCCCTCCCTCCGTTACCTGCCAGAGCTCCCGACAAAATACAAAGCTAGACTCTGTTGGGTCCAACAGAGACCAAACCCAACTGCAGACCAGAGGGCCTGGACACTGGTAATTAATCCAGCAGCTGTGTGTTGACAGGTATTATATCATTCAGTCCTCACTCTAGCCCTGTATGATTGCCATTTTACAGATGAGTCAACAGTCGGAGTAATGTAAGTAACTTGCCCAATGCCACACTGTCTGGAAGTGGCTGGGGCTTCAAACCCAGGCAGGCTTACTCCAGAGCCTGCCTGCTCAACAACCACAGTGGAAGCAGCCTCGGGAGAGAAATAAAAGAAACGGAGATGCTTATTCTGAGATAGTATAAAAATAAATACTGTAAATGGTGGGTATTATACAGTTGTGGGATCTAAGGCCTCAGTGACCTCATCTGTCTTGTTAAGTTTAAAAATAAAAATAAAAAGGCCGCAACCTTCTCCGTGCACCAGGGTGGCAAGGTGGTAAAAAATGCATATGGTAATTCATAACATTGGCTATAATAGGACATTAGGATGACGAATGAGTTTCTTTTTATTTTCTCCATTTTCTCAAGTTCTGTAATATGGCCAGATTGAACTTACATCTTTTTAGCATAAAAGCAATCAAATAAAAATTTTAAAAATAAAGTAAAATGAAAGCTGAGCCAATCTCCATGTTCTCTTGAATGTTTTATGAGCCTACAATCTCGATGTCAATCTCTCTCTCTCCCCTTTTAATATTAAAGCAATCCTACAAATAAGAGGAAAGCTCTACAGGATGCATGTCAAGCCTGGAGGACTCTTGCTTTAAGAAGACGGGGGTGGTGGGAGTGAGAGATTTGGGGGGAAATTGCAGTAAAGCCCTCCAGAGCAGAAACAGTTGTTTTTACCCTGATCCATCTTCGGGGACAATTCCATGACACGCCGAGAGGTGGTGGGGATTTGGAAGAGGTCTGGGTGACATCAAGGGTGAGTGATGCACTCAGAGGGTCTGCTTCTGAGTCGTCCCCCTGAGAAGCTGCCGCGGCGGCCTTAGCTCTTAACGTGAGAGTTGGAGCAGCCCATGCGGAGCGTCTTGCTTGGTCCATGGGCATCGATGGAGATGGCCTAGAGGGAAAACCCTGAGAGGTCAGGGCGTGCTGTCTCAGCGATGCCTCCAAACAGGCCGCAGAACTCCTACAGGCTTCAATCACCTTCCACAGGTGTGCACCTGCAGGTGGGTCATGGGAAGCCAACCCCGGTGCCTCTCCCCTGAAACAACAAATTGCTCCAACAAGACTGCATGCAAGGTTCCTGCGCTTCTGATTGTGATTTCACGTTTTACGATCACAAACATGGCAGGTTAGCACAGGACCATCAGTTCTTAATACAGTATCCTGACATCTTCCTTATGTTCTTGCTTCTCCACCACCCACGTCTAAAATGGATTACCTCTATTCTTAGCAGAGGGATGATCTAATCTGGCAAGTTACCCAATTTTTACACTGTGAGGGCACTAATTCAATGATCACTCATCACCCGTTGGCTTTGTAGCTCTTCTCCAACCATGTTCATGTACGGACAGTAAATTCCCTCTCAACAGGCAAAGGAAGGAAGCTCCTTCTACTTCTCAAAACTCTGCAGAACTTCCAATGTAGGGCTCCATATTTGGGGCAGACAGAGGTAAACAGAGGAGCTAATAAATCTTAATTTACCATGTCTCTCACTTGCAGATACCTATTACTAGGTGCTATAATTAACCTTTTGTTTATAATTTTGCATTCCTTTTCAAAGAGAGTTACCCACATTGTGTAGATTGCAGACATCACAAAACTTAGATCTGCTTTGTATATCAGCGTGAGGATGTCACACTGTGCGGAGGTCTAACATCAGCTCTGTTTAAGTAACAAAAGCCCAGGGTGTTTAATCCACCCTCTCCACGGCCTTACCACTAGTCACTTGGGAGTGGCTCAGTGCCTGAACAGTCTCCAGCTAACGGGAGCCCACGGTGACAGCCTTTGCTGCAGGAGTTGGTGGAAACAGGTGCATGCTGAGCCATAGTGACAGCAAACGGTGAGGACAGAGCAGAGGTGTCCAGCATTCTCCTAGCTCAGCACAGGGACTGAGTCCAGCGTGATCAAGAAAGTGGGCTTCAGGTGTCAGATGGCATGACTGCCTACTGAGCCTGTGACTCTGAGCCTCGCTGGTCACACACTGTGAGCTGCAGTTTCCTCGGTTATGGAATGAGGGGTAGTGCCTATCTCTGGGGGCTTTTAAGAAGACGAAATGGGATAATATGTGTAAAATACCCAGTGGTATCTGACACAGCTGTTCTGTGAACAGTAGCTACTGCTCTTACCACTAAACCAGAAAATAATAACAATAATAGTAATAATAAATCGTCTTTGTGAAATGTAACGTACGATGTAATTTACTTAGCATCTCATATCAGTCCTTTGCCCCAATCCTTCTTATCTTTTATCAGCACATCATTATTACTGTAATTATATAACAATCTTATAAATGAAAAGAATATCCCGTAGAACTAAGAACAGAAATTAAAAGTGTCTTGCCCAAGTTAATGCAACAAACAAATTACAAAGCCAGAATTGTAAATTATATCGCTGGGGAGCCCAAAGAGTTTATGGTGTCAATAAAATTAATTTCAACTTTTATTGAACACTGTGTATAGGCACTTTGATTGATACTATGAAGGAGTCGAAGATAAAGAGAGAGTCCCTACTTTCTTTTTTTAATTAAAAAAATTTTTATTGTTGTTCAATTACAGTTGTCTGCATTTTCTCCCCACCCCTCCACCCCACCCCAGCCAAACCCACCTCCCTCCCCCGCCTCCATCCTCCCCCTTGGTTTCGTCCATGAGTCCTTTGTAGTAGTTCCTGAAAACCCTTCTCCCCACTATCCCTTCCCTCCTCCCCTCTGACTATTGTTAGATTGTTTTCAACTTCAATGTCTCTGGTTATATTTTGTTTGCTTTTTCCTGTTGTTGATTATGTTCCAGTTAAAGGTTTCAAAGAGCTTACGATAGTGTACCAGAGTGGACTTCTAAAAATGAATTCTTTCCATGGAGTACTAGTTAGTAGATGTTACATGAAAAGGGTGTTTTTATGCACCAGTACCTTTTAGATCGCAAATGTTTTCTGACCTGTACAAAGGTAAGGGAATCCCAGGTCACGACTAATACAGACCAGGGAAAGAATGAAGCCCAAAGTGTGACACGGTGGGCTTGGCGCCATTGAAGGAGCTAATAAAATGTTTGGAGAGAATTCAAGGGCAACAAAGTCAGAGACATTGGGTGGAACACAAAAACCGCAGCGAAGAACTGTTAGAGGTGATTGAGCAGGGACTGTTCCGCCCTCCAAAAAGAAATTCAAATTCTAACAAAAAGTGAAGACCCAGTGGGAGTGGGGAAAATTAGGAGGAGGGGAGCAGGCAAAGGTCAGCTCATTCATCTCAGCAAGGACTAGTACGTCCTGAACTAAGAAGGCCTCGACAAAAAGTTGGGGCTGGAACACCTTAGGATAAAAACTAGGTGCTTTGACAGCTTCTGGATGTTTCATTATATTACGTGACATCTTGCTAGAGTCTTCAGTGGCCAAGCTGTGTATATCGAGTTTACAAGATCGAACTCAGCCTGTGTTCTCAGCACAGTGTGAGCCAGAGAACATGAGCAAGGTGCTAAAGGACAGGAATGGTAATTCTCACAACAGAAGATTTCACGGACAGGAACCAGTGACACGGAGTGTGACCAGGTGGTGACAGGCTCTTGTGATCCCCCAGCAGAGGATTACTGGGTAATACTGACCGGGAGCTAGAGCCAAAATCCACTGTGCATTCCTCTTCCTTGACACTTATGACTGCCAGGATCTGAGAGGGCCCCCAAAACTCCACTCCCTCAGAATCCAAGGTTTCCCAAACCAGAAACCATATTTAATTAAAGTTGCTTCCCGCAGAGTACACAAACAGGCCCTTCAAGCAATTAGAGTCCCCGGTCTCTGCTTCCTTGCAGAGTAATTGGCCGGCATACAGCCTGTGGCATTGGGAGCCTAATTGCTCACAGGGCCGCAAGCTCTCCAGGCCTCCTGACCTGGATCCGGGGCGCAGAGACTGCCCCCCAACCGCGGCCTCCCGTGAGCGCACATGCGCAGACAGGCCCAGCACTTCATTTGTCTCAAAGAGCCCTTGCTGCCCTGTCCTGCGGGGGGCAGATGTTTGCCTCCTTAATTGTTGAGAATTGAGAGTGGCAAGCCAAAAAGGAAAAACACTTCCTCCTGGCAATGACGGCCAATGAAATCACAGGCTTTGGCAGAAAGATGAAAACTACGTTCTCCCCTCTCCGTGTGAGTGACTCACGCTCCCCTGGGTTTATTTGGCTGCGCGTGGACTGGAGCTTCCTTCAGTGTCCGTGGTGTGCCCCGTTTTCAGCTCCACTGTAGCCGAAGCAGCGAGGCTGGACACGGGTCCTCAGGACCATTCATTTATTCAAAGTAAACGACAACAACCTAGTCTTTCAATGTCCCCGTGCAAAGCGATGTGTTCAACACAGTGAGAGAGAAATGCAGCGATGCCAGCGTTGGGTGACTTCTCAATGAGAAAAATCAGGGAAGTGGTATTTGAGCTGCGCTTGAAGACTCCGAAGGATTTTAAAAGGCAACGATGATAAAGAGAGCCTTTCCTGGGAGAGAAATAGTATAAATAAGAAAATATTAGGTGACTAATGAAAAGTCGTGTTTGGGTCCAGCATAGTAAGCCCGGATGAAGGCATCAGAGGAGAAATGTTATATGGTTTATGCCTCAGTTGTGTGAGTGAGTGAATAGATGGAGTTGGATTGTTTGCATGACGGATACAACAGCAATAACCCTTATTATAGTTTATGGAAGATGTGCATGATCTGAAAGAGCTTCGAGGAATTAACTTGGTTGCAGAACAATGTGCAAAATCAAATTAGAATTTAAAACACACACACACACAAACAGATTCTAATTGTCCTATAAAAAGAAGGAATGGATTTATCAGCCATTGTTCCTAATTACACAAGTCCGCGCCACACTCTGGCTAGCCGAGTGGCAGGCACAACAATTGTTACACGTATACACTTGGTAAAAACAAACTACAGTTTATTTTAAATTTCCAAGTTTGTTTTGGAAGTATATATACCCCTTTGGTTATAATGAGATATAATCTGAATGATAAATATCAGTTGAATAATGTATACAAGACTTCAGTTTAACAACTGTCTTAACCAAAAAAAAATTATTGGGCTATTGTTAAATCTTAATAAATGTTTTAAATAATAAATTGGCCTGGAGTAACAGCTGGCTATTCACTCTCATACTTGTTATTATCTACTAATGTAGTGCTTTAGATCTAATATGGTATTTATCATTGTTTATTTTCACAGTTACTGCTGAGATCTAATACTGCGTTTTTATTCCTCCAGAGTCTCGGAGCTCTTTTCTAGCATTAACAATGATTCTGCTATTTTTCTGAACCCCTGATGACCTCCACTCCAATGCAGACGGCCGTGGGACTTGTTCAAGTACCTGCCCCCTCAAGTGAAGACTCAGCTTCCAGAATTCTGCAGACTCTTGTCGTTCTAGGTCATGGCTTTGACTTGTTTTTCATTTCGACGATGCTTCAGAATTCGCTTCTGCCCATGATTCCTGGGGCTGAGAGGTACCTGTTGCATGAGACTCACCGTAACGCTGAATTCCCCTTCTGCCTTCTTACCACAATGAGGGGGTTGAAGAGTACATTTCGTGAGAACGGACTGGAGGCCTTACAGCTGAGGAGGGACCCCCCGCGGCACGTCACTCTCGATCAGATGGTGCTAGGTCCCTGCCCCTAGTCAGATCATCTTTTGCACTTGAACCCTTGGAACAGGTCTCGGCTCCTTTAAGGGCCTCCACTGAGAATTCAATAATTGTCTCCGTGGAAAGCGTGAGTTCCCCCTAGTGCAGCATGATAAATCACGAGTAATAATAGCTCTTTCTGAAATAATCCTCAGGCAGAGGCAAAATCCAACTGAGAAGGTTGTTCAGAGTCAAAATGTGGGACCTGGATCTATGTTTTATTTAGCTCTATAAAAACGCCGAGTGTCTCTTTTGTCACCGCTCTTGACATAATGTATTATTATTACTATTCAGCTATTATTCACTTCATGTGTATATTTTTGTCTCTTTATTTCCTGCCAGGCCTTCATCCAATGGGCCAACTGTCCACTTTTAACCCTTGGTCTTCTGCTGCCCGGATTACAGTCCTAAGTTCCTCCACTCTCACTCCCAAGAATCAGTACTATACTTCAGGGAGATTTCTAGAAATAATGTGCAGGTGTGAGTGCTGCAGACCCAGGTGTCTAAGTTGTCCTGATTTCACTCCATAGTGGTGGGAATTACTAAGGATGGGATTTTTTTTCAGGGATAATTTCTATAACATTTATGATGTCATTTTCACAGTATAGGAACCAACTGAATTTTTTATGCCTATACACAGAGGCCCTCAGAATGTCTTCCAACACTATTCCTACTGTACCTCTTGGGGTGTTCATTTTGTGTCACTTGACTAGGATAAGGGATACCCGCCCAGCTAGTTTTTGCCCATTATTTCTGGGTGTGTCTATGAGGTGTTCTGGGAAGAGATTCACTTTTGAATCAGTAGTCTGAGTAAAGAGGATACATGCTTGCCAGTGTGGGTGAGCCTCACCCAATTGCATGAGAGTCTGAACAGAACAAAGAGGAAGAGGAAGGGCGAGTTTTCTCTCTCTCCTCTTGGGCAGGGTTGACCATCTTCTGCCCTCGGACACGGCACCTCCTGGGTCTCGGGCCTTTGGGCTTTGGGACTCTGCATCAGAGGCCCCTCACTTGTCTCAGACTGAATCACACAACCAGCTCCCCTGGTTCTCCAGCTTGCAGAAGGCAGATCACGGGACTTCTCAGACCATCTCCCCGAGAGCCGATTCCTGTCGTCTCCATAAATACATCCTTTGGCTCTGTTACTCTGACGATTCCTGACTAATACATTCATCATCTTGGGTCGGCTGGGGCTGGTCAGGGGGCCGTGTCATTGGCAGAGACATGGCAGTGTTACCAGAGGAGTGTGCGGAGTGACTCACATCCACAGTTCTTAGTGGGTGCCGCACGCTCCCCAGAACATCACGCACCCACCCAGAAGATTCCATGTCTGTTACATTTCTGCACACGAGGTTCTTCCTGCTTTCTCGAGTGGTGAGCTACCTGTAACTCAGTGAGTCAAGTCCCCTCATCGGGCACATTAAGCATTAAACCTGAGGTTCTGAGACCCTGATTATTACCTCACCCACGATTTATGCTTTGCTTCTCTTTGACAAATGGGACAAACCAAAATTATGATTCTATTTTAAAATATCATAAGGCAGATTGTTTCATTTTCTCTCTTTAGAGTGTAATTATTCCTAATTCCACAATTACTTTGCAAAGTGACAGCGTGGTGATTAAGAATGCTCGTTTTTAGCAAATTTTTTCTTATCGCCAAAATCGGTAGAAATGTAACTTCCTCCAAAAATTATGATGTTTTTGAGTAGCTTTTATTAGACAATTTTGGGACTTGAAAATTCTTTGTGACTAGTTCTCCCATACTCCACCATGTATGTAATTATAATTAATTGCTTCTCTGCACATTTCCTTTTTCTCTGGAAGGAAAGAAATAGTTTGGGGAAAAATAGGAACAGTAGGAAAAGCAGGGAAGGACCCTTCTTTCAGTTAATTGTGTGGGGCCGACAGCCTGTCTGGTGTACAGTCAGCATTTCAATCAGCTTATCTTTTCAAGCTGTGGCTCTGAACAGCTGGAATGTGCTATGTGGGAGACACGGGCTAGGATAAAAGGCCATGGTGTTGCATGGCCTCAGACCCAGCAATCATCTCTCTCTCTCTCTCTCTGTCTCTCTCTCTCTCAGACACATGTGTACACACACACACACACATACACACACAGACGAGCAATTAAACTACCCAGAGTCTGCACTTTGTAAGCATGTGAATGAGCAAGCCTAAACTCTTGAGCTTCTCTGAATCCCACGTCATGTCTGAGTCCCAAGTCAGGAAAAAAGTAGGAACACAAATAGCCTGATCACTCAGGTGCGTGTCTCCCCGTGGCCCTGTTATTGTCACGCACACTAATGGTCTGGAAAATCGAGCTGCGAGTCTCCGAGGCCTCATCCCGTGTGAGCCTGGGAATGAGGATGAGAGGGAAGGTTCAGAGGCCCAAAGAGCTCGTGACCATCACAGAAATAGACTTGGCTGGTCATTAGCTTTCTCCCATGACCACAGCTGAATCAGCCTCTTTTGGGAGGGCTGCTATTGAAGGTTAGGGGGAAAAAAAAAACCCAATAGCTTTGTTTATCCAATTACAAAAGGAGGATTATAGAAAAACACACAGCCCAGTATTTGATGGAATTGGAGAAATTAATAACTTCTTATGCTTGGGTGTCTTAATTACCTGGGGTTTAGTGAAGTCTGCACCTCGCCTTCATTATTTCTGAACCCTGCTTTCTGACTTGGAACAATGGAATCTGAGGCAGAAAGCTAGATGAAGGGCAGGGAGCGTCTCCTAGACTATTTCCAGGAGGAAGTGCCAGAGCGAGCTTGTGAAACTTCTATCTTAGCAAGCCCAAGAGGTGCGGATAAGAATAGCTCATTGCCGTCTGCATGTATATGTGTGTGTGTGTCTTAAATGTACTAAGTGTGTCTTAAACATTAGCTCATACAGCCTCACGGCCCCAGTGAGGCAGGTGAAAAGCTCAGATGCCTAGTTCACGTGCGCTGAACGTCAAAAATAAAAATGAACCGTGTGCAAAACCTCAGAGAAAGTCACCAGTGCTTAGTGAGTTGTTTCCCTTGATCCATCAAGAACTGACTGACAAATACAGATTAAATCTGCACCGCAGGAGTCAGGTTGTTGTGAGTGAAAGGGGCATGCTGGGAGAATGGGAGATGTCGCCCTTCTTGTCGAGGATCTAACACTTTTAGATCAGGAAATAAAGCAAGATGTGGACGTGAAGCAGCTAGAGAAGAAAAGGGGACAACGTGGCCCCTGGTGCGGGAGCTGGGGTACAGGGTATGGACTGCGATGGCTGCTCAATCCCGTGCTTTGGCCTCAAGCCCGGCCTTGGTGGCAGACCGCTGCGCTTCTTTATTACTGCTACAGGTAAACCCTTTGGACAAGGTGGGCTCCTGTGCGGAACTGCCATGATGACTTCGACTAGTGTAAAGACCCCAGTGGTTTGGTTTTTTGAGACTCAGGAACTGCTCTCAAGATGAGTTCCCTTGGCGTCCTCCAGCCCGAATGCCACAAGGACAAACACATGTCCTGGAAACTGCTGGTGGCCCCTCCAAGATGCAGTTGGAGCCCACTGATGGCCTCCGGTTGGGAGGGCACCCGTCTTCCCGTGAACTCGGAAGCTGCGGTTCTTCCATTAACAGGCCCCCGGGTCTAACCGAGGGGCAGAGGTGGCGCGCGACTCCAGGCCGCCCTGGCCTCCCGCCTCAGGGTTGCGGAGGGGAGCCAGGAGGGCCCCGCTGAATGGGGAGAGGCGTTCCCCCCTGTCTCTCTGTCAAAAATAAAATAATAATAATAATGTTTAAGATGAAAAGCTCATTATGGCTTA
The DNA here is from genome assembly GCF_022682495.2 of Desmodus rotundus. Lineage (NCBI taxonomy): Eukaryota > Metazoa > Chordata > Mammalia > Chiroptera > Phyllostomidae > Desmodus > Desmodus rotundus. The sequence continues at coordinate 22,976,301 of NC_071393.1, read as the reverse complement.
AGGGCGAAAATAACATTTTCATTCTCAAGTCTATGTGACTTTATGTGAGGCATCGAGACATCTTCCCATAGAAAATGATGAACTTGTACATCCGGAAGTGCAAAGACTGTTTAATCAAAGCCTTTAAGAAGATCAAACCTAATCGTGAGATGTTAAAAAATATATACAAAAGCAGATAAAAGGAAGTTTTGGCTGTATGACCAGAATCTGAAAATCAGAAAAGAACCTTTTAGTTTCTTCCACAAGGGGAAAAAAAATTTTTTTTTCCTCGCTCAGCAGTCCAATTTACTCACTACAGTGGGTATGACATCAGACTTAAATAGCGCGGCCAGTCGGCCCTCCTGCAGAACAGGGGTGTCGTCAGCAGGCTCTTGGCCTCCACATGGTTTGTTATTTCCTGGTCCCGTTTTATGTTGGTTCGTTTGTGATGTGCTTTTGAAAAGCAAAAGCGATAGTAGAGACATTCCAGGAGATATGAATGAGTAGGTACCGTCAAAGGAATAAATAAGGTCTGAGAAGGACGTGGTCCCTCTTGCTGGCCCCTGCAGAGGCCCAAGGGTTCAGAGCTTCATTCTGAAGACCAGGACCCGCCTCATGGAGGGCCCCACGTGGACAGCGGGATGTGAAGGCACAAGGAAAGCTGGCAGGAAAACAGGTGGAACCAACGCCATGAGGACAAGACCCAGGGTTTGGGGTCCACCAAGACGGAATGCAGAGACATGAGCGTGTTACTATGAGTAGTGTGTCAGCGCGACAGAAAGCCATCAGTACGCACAGAAGCCTGAGGGACCATGTGCAATGGGGAGATACTAGTACCAACGGTTACCACTGACTATTTACCATGTGCCCTGCGTGAGCCAAGCCCTTTCAAACATTATATCTGCTTCTCTCAACAACCCCTCAAAATAAAGATCCTTTAACCTCATGTTGCCCAGAAAGATTAAGTCCCTGGATCGAAGTTATAGCCAGAAAACGCAAGACCTGAAATCCACCCTAGATGTGCATAATTACAATGCTCTTTCACTTCCTGAACAATACCCAACTCGTTTCAAATTGAAAGACCCCTTCTTGGCCCCCAGCAAGCTCCCCACCGCTCCAGAGGTGGTCATCTCTCATCCCAAGAACCTTATTATCCAAACCAGCCCTAGAAAAGCCGCCATGAGGGATGGGCTAGGCTTCACACGTTCCCACCACACGGAACCTCCCAGGGAGAAGGGAAAGGATCACCGAGCCACTGGACTATGAGATGTAGCAGCTGCCTCTACTCCTCCTGGCAGCCCCTCGAGCTTCTTCACCCTTTGTAATAGCTTCTTCCTCCAGCATGCTTACCAAATGACTGCCTTTCTGCTGTTTACTCTACAGGCAACCTTGATTAAGGCAGCGACTACAGATTAATCAGATCTCACCTGTAAGAAAAGCATGGGGTAATTTCCCAGGCCCCACACAATCTGCTAGAAATGGCTCTGTGTAGAGTTTGCTGGAGGGCAAATGCATAAAATTCACACACAGAATAAATCAAACATCAGTGCCCGTAAGGAGTATATATACAAACACACATACTCATATACGCGTATAGGACAAATATTGATAGTATTATAAATAATATTGACAATCATTACAGCATTAAAATGTGCAGATGAACTAAGAGGAATGGACAACATAGAGGAATGGTAGCCATATGAAGTTATTCAGAGAAGTTTTACTTACAGAATAAAATGAGTTATGAGCAGATTTTGAATGGAGGAGAGAGAAGATAAAATGAACACCCTCACAGTGGGAAGTAATCAGTGAATCAGGCAGAATGTAGGACATGAGTTTGGATACGTTCACAGTTTAGCTGAGGACAAGTAAATAATACGTATTAATAGAAGAGATACTAAAACAAACAATATCAGGCATCCTGTAGATGTCGCTGCTGAGTTTTGTCGACCCGGGTCTTGTCTTTCCCACCCGCTCCCTGGAGAAGGCCTACTCTGAGGAGAAAAGACCAGAAAAGACCCCAGGACAAAGGCTGGGCTTCTGCCTGTCCTCGGCTCCCTGTCAGCTACTTCTGAGCCCAGGTTCAGAGAACCACGCAGCAGACACAGGCAGCGCACGTGGTTCTGACCCAACAGCACTTTTAGAGTTGTACACGTGCCAGCTGCTCCTTGAAAAAGGACAAAAGGCGAACGTCAGAGACGGCATAATTTCTGCATGTGCCTCGGTCTCTCTCTTGGTCAAACCTGTCATCTCTGAAAAAGGGAGTGAAAACAGGTTGCAAGACAGTTTTTGAAGGGAAGGAAGGGTGTTGGCTCGACTCTGCACTCTGTGAACAGCAGGCGTGTCCCCAGTGCCTGGGCTGCAGGGAAGACATGGACTTCTGCCCCTTCAGGGGAGTGAGTCTCACTCTTCGGAAAGCCACTCAGTGTTATGTTCAGCAAATACATCTAAGAGCTCAGAGGCTGTGAAACTCTCACCAGCCAGCCTCTCACTAATTTGGAGTAGTTGCCTTGCATCTCCTCACGTCACATGTCCATAATCAGAGGCACATAGAGATAATGGATGTAGACCCTATAGGAAGCCCTCTGGACCCTGGCGACCACACAGGAGCTCTGGATACCAGTATATATTTGAGGAGTTGTTATCTTGGTTGCTGGACCAGGCTCTCAGAGAGAAGCTGCCCAGGTTTGATGAATACCTCTCTGCGTTGACCCCTTCCACGTGTATGGCCTCACTCAGTCCTCACAACAAGCCTTCGGGACAGACAGTATTATCATCATCCTTCCCTAATCAAGGAGGAAACTTCCTGGCCCCAAATCACACAGCCAGCAGGGGTTTGATTCAAGGTCAGATCGGTCTGATCCACAACCTGCTGCAAGGACAAGAGCACTGGTCCGGGAGCCCAGATCACATGGCCTTTGGAACGCAGTCTGGAAAGGGGCGGTCCAGCAGTGCACTGAGCAGAGACTGAGGCTGTGGGAGCAGGGCTGTCTCCTGAGCGGAGGGCGTGGTTCAGAGCGTGGCATCTGTCTCCTGCTGTGCCGCAGGAACCCTGCTCGGTCACACTGGTGCCCACCTGGTCTAAGACCCAGTGCCCTTTGCCTTCAGCAAAATAGAGAAGCAGCGAAGTTTGGACTTGGTGTCCCTCTTCACCCATCTCACTATCCTCTCTCTCCCTAAGGCTCTCCCTCCCTGCCATTCTTTTAAAGCTACATTCCCAGGAAAATTTTCATCCACGTTCTTTTCATCAATGCTGTATTTTGTCACAGGTCCATGGCCTCTGTTTATGCTCTTCTCCTAACCCTGGATCTTTTTCATCCTTCTCACTCTTTCTCCTTTTCTTTGCTATAATATTCCCTTAATTCTTGTTTTAATTTCCACTTATGTTTTTTCTCCTGAGAGAGCAAAGAGAACAAAAGAATGAAAATGGGAGAGATCCTTTGCATCTCCATGAATGATTTTTTCATTACATTGTTTGAATGAGCTTAATGAAACCTATGGCCGCCAGATACCTCATTTGTAACAAACACTCTTTTGGTATGTTGGCCAAATAAGTATTTCAGAAACTCTTCATTCCCCCCACTTCCTCTATTTCACAAGTCTGATGGTTGGGTGTCTAGCTAAAAAGAGAGGAGAAGAAAGGAAAAAGAGAAAAGATTTGCAGAAAGGCCAAACATGCAGAGAAAGCCCTGTCCATTCTCTGGGCTACTCAAGACTTTGTATTTCTCTGGGAGCAGAGGAAGGGGCAGGGCAGAAGTTCAGAGAAGGTCACCCACTTGTACCTATTGAGCTTAAGGCACTAGAGAAACATTAGGTTCAAGAAGGGCTCTCTGCCCTCTGTCTTTCTCCCTAGAAGCAGGACATGGAATTTCCCATGAGGAAGGTCCTTTTCTAGACCAGGGAGAGAACATTCTTATCACCAGAGACTGGGAGTTAATGCTGAAATGGATCTGTACAAACAGAACTGCTAAAATAACCTTGATCTTCTATAGTTTCGCCCACACATGATGGGGGACACCCCTCAAAACAGAATTACCTTCTGGAGGGCAGACCCCTTGTAGTACAGGCTTCCCCTGCTAGATGAGTGTTCCAGGAGCCCATCTGTATCACTGCACCAGCTGAGGTTGTGTCGTGAGAGGCTGTGTTCAGCTTCAGTGAATTCTTTTCTGAAGTCCCTTTCAACACCTTTGCCCATTTCATGATGGGTGATTGACGAGTCCACCTGCCCACACCGTGCTGAGCATTCAGCAGTGTTTGACCCAAAACAGTATGACCCCCACACCCCAACCTCCCTGTTCACTCGGTCTCACCCTGAGTGACTTTTTTTGTTGTTTCCCCAGGTGAAAAGTCATCAAAGGGAAATATTTTGCCAACATGGAAGAGGTGAAACAAAAACAGCAGAAGCACTAACAGGCATCCAAATCCATGAGTTCAAACACTGTTTTGGGCAGTGGAAAAAATGTCTCTATAAGCGTATTGCTTCAAATGGAGAGTACCTTGAAGGTGACTGAAGTTTAAACATGTAAGAATGAATACACTATTTTGTATAAGTAAATTCCAGTTTGGGGAGGTCCCTCCTCATATTTCCTAGTCACTGTCCCACATTTCGCCACCCCTAGAAGCTTAAACCCTTTTCCCTTTGTCTTGTCACTTTTCCACAAATTTATATTTCTTTGTTAAAAAGGTACGTAAGTTCTCAGTACTAATCACTGTTCAGGGTCTTCATTTTCCCTACTAAGGCTTCTGTGTGCACATAAAAATAATAAAACAAGATGCAGTTCTTCTGTTAATCTGTCCTTTGTCTGTTTAATCCATAGGCACCAGCCACAGAAATAAGAAGGTAAATGAAAATTCTTTTTCTCTCCCGAAAGCAACAAGTTGGTGTTTTGTACACACACGTAGACACACCCCTCATCGATTCTGGCAGTGTCAGAGTAGGAAAGGTACAAAATCATGGAGACTGCCCATTCACTTTGTAGATGCAGAAACTAAGACACAGAGAAGCGAAATGGATTGGTTAGGATCCTACAACCAGGTCAGGTTTAAACCAGGACTAGACTCCAAGTACTCTGACTCCCTCTCTTTGGTGTTCTTTGCACAGCCCATCAAAAATGCAGCTCTGAGTCTTGCTGACTTCCCCTTTAGTAATCGTTTTTTGACTCCATTATCCACGAACTTGCCTGAAGTCTTCTTGCAGCTATTTCTGTTTTCGGTGTCACGCTCCCAAGAAGAGCCCGAAGCCACTGGGACAGAGGGAGATGGGAATATGAAGGGTTTTATTTTTGCACTCTCTCAGATTCATGGCCCCTTTCCTTCTTGCAGCTTTGGAGAGAGATGGCAAGGAGAAGGGGTTTGTTTCGGGAGGGGCCTCATTGCAAGCTGTCTGAATTTTCCAGGAGGTGAGTTATGGTTCCTCCCCCAGAGAGAGGCTATCAGTAGACAGAGATATCAGGGTAATCTGGACTGACTGCGCTCCTGGCCACCTGTCCAGTTCTTACAGGATAACCAGCAGTGAGCTGAGAGGCAGAGCAGCTGGTCAAGGATGTCTCAGGCAAGGGCCCAACTTGTATCAAAATCTCTACTCACCCCTGGCGGACAGACGAGCGGCTAAAATGCCCCACCAGCCCCAAACCATTACAAAAATAGCTCTTGGAAAGCAGCTGACTCCTCCAGTAGAAGATCAAGGGAGGGTCCAAAACAGCCGGATTCTCAGGCAACTGGAGCAGGCAAGCTCCGCCTGGGGAGGCATCCTTGGTTTTGGTCAGTTGTTTGGAACTAAGAGATTTTTCCAGTGTGTCTTGAAAATCAAAAATCGGAAAAGATCTTCTTCTGAATGATCTCAGCCCCCTCCTGTTCACTCTCCAGCCACACAGCCTTTCATCTTACCTGGGACTCAATATAAAAGGCCTCCTCCGATCATGGGGTGGCAGAGACAGGGAGAAGAAGAAAATGCTGGCTTCTTTCCATGTAAATGGGAAGATACTAGCTGCTTGGGGGATTTGCATAATTAAAGCAGCATATTGATGCAAAAAATTGGGGTGATGGGGAAGCAAACTGCCTAAGGGGTGAGGGGGACAGTGGGCCTGGGGAGAGCTGCAGTGACCAGAAATGACTCTCGCCACCAAACAGATTCCCTTTCTCCTTAAGGGAATTATCATTTCAACTTTGCTCTGTCTTCTCTGATCATTTAGAGGAAGGAAGGCTCCCAATCTGCATTTAAATGGAATGATTTCAGGATGCACAGAAGAGAGTGTAAGCTTTCCCCCACTCCCCTGCAGAAGAAGGCCTCAGATGCATTAAAACTGACAGCTGTTCCCTTCAAATGCGGCAACACTCACCGGCTTCCAGTGGCCCTGACACACCACAGGCATCTGTGATTGGGTTTCAGGGGATGCAGAAGGTCCTTTGCTCAAAGGAAAGGATCAAATGTTTTCTGGAATTCCACCACTTAATTTAATTGAGGTTTCTCCCACGTTGCTTTGATCTGTTTTTAAAAGACAGATGTCCCAGAAGAGGTAAAGCTCTAACTGTGGTCAGTAGTTCACATCCAGGGATGACTGGGAGCTTTGAGAAGAGGTTTGTGTAACAGGTGTTTGGAAGGCAGGCACCATGCTCATCCCTGGGATGCCCACGGCGAGTGCGCAGGTATTGCCTGTGGAATCCTTGGCGGGGCTTGCTGCTTAGGGTCAGGAAAGAGGGGGCAACGTGGAGAAAGAGAACCTGAGCTCTATGGAAGGGAAATGGAGCAAAGAAAAAGCAAGCTGGGAGCACCGAAGGCACACATTTATAACGCGTTGATGATTCTCCATTGCTCATAGGGGCTGCTCCTGCCTCTAGTAATTGGCTTCCTCTTTGGCTTCTGATGATAGAAGGCACTTGTCCTTATCCTGCTGTCTCTAAGAGAAGAACAAGGAGGGAGAGAAAGGCATGGTGCCCATACTCCAAGGTTTTATTTTCTGTGTCTCCTCCACCCCCACCCCCAGGCTTCTTCATTGACCAAAGGAGGGTCCCATCCTCTTGTTAAAATGTCCCTTTTTGTTTTTTTGGTCAGCACATGAAGAAGGATCAAGGACGGTGCCTTTTCCTGAGATTATTTCTTTTTCTGATGGGTTCCTGGATCAGTCATGGGACAGATGCCTCAGTCCAGTGCTGACTGCTGTTCTCCTGCTACCCTAGGTCTTGGTAATTGGTTTTGGAGTTGGCACTCCACACACCGGCACTACTGGGGGCCAGGAACTCTGATAGGAAGCCAGGGCAGGTAGGAGAAAGGTCTGTGGGGAGAGGCCCGGGAGGAGCCCTGGCAAGCATCGGGACCTTGGCTTTCAGCAGAGATGAACCAGGACTCCCAGGGGGGAATGACGGGGAGGGGAGAGGGGGAGAGAGGTCCATCTCTAACAGCCCGGAAAATTCAGTGCAACACCAGGGCCTTCTCAACAGGATGGGATTCCCATTCTACCACATTTGCCCCATAGAAAAGACCTTTATTCCACCCTTCAGAGAAATGAATTCTGAGCTCTGACTTTGCTGCGCAGGACTTAGAAACTTAAACGTGTTGCAAAATTGTCCATGGGTAAAGGGTCAATGTCAGAGGCTGGTGACGTGTTGGCAACAGGAGCCCTTTTGGAATGTTCCAGAAAGCTTGCCATCTTTGCCACTCACTGTCTGGTGAGCCACTGCAAAACTTGGGTATTTGCTAGATAGATTCGTAGGCTTCCGGGGTGGGGGGTGACAATCCCATGGATCAGCAGCTGGGCTAAAGCACTTCTCGCAACTAGATGGCACCCACATTCAGGCTGGTAAGATTCTTAGGATGGTTGTTTTTATTTTATAGTTGAGGTACGTAAGATCCCACTCAGCCACAGGATCTTCCCAAGGCCCCTCAGGGGGAAGAGAGGGTGCTGGAACCCTGGTCTCCTCCCCTAATGCAGGGTTCTACTAAGTCTTTGTCCTCTCTGAAAGAGCTTAGATCACCAAGAGTACAGGACAGAGACGCCACGCCTGCTGAGAAGCCACGCTGGATTTCAGGGGAGAAGGAAACCAACTGAGGTCCCCTCTCCAGGGGTCTCTGCTTCCAGCTCACCCTCATTGGCTGCGGCCAGTCAAGGCTGTGGTGGGAGCCCAGTTGTGGGCATAGGGAGAGACCCTCATTGAGGAGACAGAACAGAGCTCCTGCAGCAACTTTTCTTAGGGACATGCAAAGAGACTTTCTCCTCTGACAAGTTATCTCTGTCTTGAGACGGGCGCCGGAAACTCGCGGCCACCGAGCCACCTGCATTCATTCATCTATACATTCATTTGTTGTTACATATTTTGTGAAGATTTTATTTATTTATTCTTAGAGAGAGAGGGATGGAGGGAAAAAGAGGGAGACAGCCGTCGATGGGAGAGTGAAACATCGATTGGTCACCTCGCACATGCGCCCCGACCAGGGACCTGCCTGACACCCAAGCATGTGCCCTGACCAGGCATCAAACCAGCAACCTTTCCCTTTGGGTGACGACGCTCAACCCACTGAGCCCAATCAGTCAGGGCTCATTTGTTGTTGACATTGAGCACAGCTGGGCTGACCACGCAGGCCCAGTGCGGCCACAGAAAAACACCAGGCCTGACCCTGCCCACCAGTTCTACCTACCCAGGCAGGCCATGGGGGGTGCATACGTATGAAAGGAGCTTCCTGCTGCTCTAGGTTTTGTGAATGAGGACCCATGGCCATGCTGCATATTGAGTTTGGAGAGGATGCATCGCTTAGAGTCGGCTCCTCCGTGGGCGAGGTTGGGGAGATGGCAGCGACAGGGAAGGGATGGCTGTGGTGGAGATAGCATCTGCAACCTCATGAGCTGGGGCTATGAGTTACAGGCCTGGGAGTCTGGCGCCTGATTCAGCAGAAGCCTTTGTTTTATTGCACCCGGTGAAATTCAATCATTCCCGAGGAGGGCCTTTGCCCGGGAAGGGGAGATTCAGGCTCTTGTTAGGCTGGCACTAAATTGCTGATTTCAGCAGATGAAAACTAATGAGTGCTGCTGCTCTGCAATTTGCAGGGGGCACCTGCAGAGGTGAGGGGGCGTCCCCACTGCGGGGGTTTGAACAGGGTGAGGGTTTGGAGGTGCACCTGGGGGCGGCCATGCTTTAGGTCCATAAGAACCCTCAGTCTGACTTCAAAGGACAAGTTTCTTCCCGGGGCTGATTTTCTTTCTGGTCAGCTAGGAAGGGTGACAAAGTATGAAGATGTGAGCCCCGGTTTCTCAAGAACTCTAACCCTAGGGGCATCTTGCAAGCTTTTGCACGAATGGCAAATCAGTTCCCTTGGCCCTGCGCAATGGCGTCGCCTTTCTGAGTTTCCAGCAAGCTTGGCAACACCTCCACCGGCCTTCCCTGACCCCACCACAAGGGAGCCTCCAGTCCATGCGTGTTCGGACTCTGGAAGGATGGGGAGGGCTGCCCTCACTCAGGGGCAGTGTCTGTTTTCATCTTCAAGTATCTCCGTCTTAAACGCAGGTACAACTTTGGCCAATACCTCATCAGGCGGCCCCTTAGCTTGGCTTAGTAACAATCAGCAAAGACCAAAAGCGAAGCATAGCCTCCACAGCTATGATACTATCTTCCATCCATTGGATAATTACTGTGAACCAGGAACTACGCTAAGCTCTCTACAAACAACACCTTTCTCCCTTCCCTTTTTTTTTTTCTTCCTTTTTTAATACCCACCGCAGCTCTGAGGCAGGTATCGCATTTCACACTCAGAAAGCTTGAGCAGCGGCCTATAGAGGGCTACGCACCAAATGAGGTGGAGTCAGGAGCCAAACCCAGGCAGTCCGATGTCTGTCTTTTGCCACAGGTGGCAGTGAAAGTTGGAGGACAGAGAATACAGGAGGCGGGGCAATTCTGCTTCAAGAGGAGCTAGAAAGGAATGAAAGAGAACACGGTGTGACTTAAAGAGTCCACGCTTCCAGAGCTGCACAGACCCTGATTTGAATCTCGATTCCGACATCATCTGCCGCCGGCTTTGTGTGCTCTGCAGCCTCTCACCCATGCTGATTGGCAGCGTCCCCATCTGGCAGATAAGGGTAACAACACCCCCTTTCACTGCCTGTCTCAGGTCTTCGCTGGGGTGTCCAACCTTTGGCATCTCTGCGCCACGGTGGAAGAACAGTTGCCTTGGGCCACACATGAAATACATTGCCACACGCAATCACAAAAAAACGTCTCATGATGTTTTAAGTAAATTACAATCTTGTGTTGGGCCGCATGCGGCCCATGGGTCACAGGTGGACACCTCTGACTGGAGTTTCTTTGTCTTGGAGGATACCCTGACCATTCACCCAATTATTTTACCCTCCTCTGAATATGTGGTACACATCATACTGTTTTATACATACCAAGGTGTACACTCCTTAAAGTGGGGGGAGGGAATATGTCCTGTCTACTGTCCTATCCTCCGTACCTCATAAACACTGAATGAATGAATGAATGAATGAATGAACTGACAGTGAGGAGTAAAATAACATGGGACACAGGACCTTCTAGAGATTAGCTCGGTTCACCCTTTGGGCAGTTTTGCCTGGGGTCAGCTTCAGTGTTGACACTGAGAATCACCATGGCTGCTTCTGTAAGGTAACCGCTGTCCAGGAAAAAAGAGACTTTTAGTTTACTATTTCCAGAGTTGGTCACTCTGGCTTTTGGCCTAGGGCAGAAATGTTCAGCGCCGTGGCAACGTGGTGCTCAAAGAGTCGAGCTTCTCCAAAGCCACCAGTGGCTCCTTCCGATGTGATCCACCAGCCATCCAGTGAACGCTGAATCAGCTGGAGGAGGTGGCCTTCCTTCCCCCACGTTTGTGTTCCTGAGGACGCTAACCTCATCCTGAGCCACGGCGGAGGTGATGGCAGCAGAGTGGAGCAACCTCCGCTCTTCTGTGAAGGAAAACCACAGCCCACCAAGGGGCCAAGTGCAGTCCCTGTGAAAGTGGATGGGGTGAGTTTGCGGGAAGGTTCGGATGCATGCCGCCCGCCAGCCACCCGAGGCCCTGACTCATTCCACAGAGCAGGAGCCTACAAATAGCACCCCAGAAAGGCATGGGGAGCTGGGAGCTGGGTGGGTCCGGGGATGGGGGTGGGGGCAGAGCAAGCTCTCTTACCACTGGCCCTCCCACAAGAGCCCATGTTGACTCCAGGCCATCCCAGCAACTGCAAAAGGACCAATCCCTCCCCCCACCTTCCCTTTCCTCCCAGATCGCTCCTCCATGCCAACTAGTTGACCTCTACATTGTATGCTTCCCAGCAGGCTCTTTGCTCTGAAAAGCACTATGTGGCAGCAACAGTAATAAAATGTAAGAGACAGAGGTCACAGATGTGTCAGGTCCCGATCTGGGCTCCCACAGTGACCCTCTGAGGGATATACTTTTATTCTCCCGTTTCTACAGGAGGGGAACCTGAAGTGGTTGCTCCACTCTGCTGCCATCACCTCCACCTTGGCTCAGGATAAGGTTAGCATCCTCATCACTTGAGCTGCATGTCTGTGAGAAGTGCACAGAGAGGTTAGGTAGCTTGCCCAAGGTCACACAGGTGGAGAAAGCTAAAGTTAAACCCCAGCAGTCTGGCTTGAGGGTCTGTGCTCCCAGGAGACAGAGGAAGGGAGGGCAGAGAAGGGGGCCAGGCTGGATGCGTCAACAGGGAAAGGAGAATGTCCATGGGTGGGCGGCACAGCCCCTTGAGAGGGACTCTTGTTACCCTCAATCTCTCCTTTATGTGCATTCGTTTCTTCCTCACTCCCTCCTGCGGTGCTCATTAGGGTCCAAGACACCAGAGGTGGGCTCTCCTCTCCCAGTGGCATCGGATGGTGGACTCTGCCCTCCAGGTCAATGTCACACCTGTCCCCTCACCTGGCCAGCCTAGAGTGTAAGATAGTCCTCTGTCAGTCAGCTGGTGGGTTCTTCACAGCCTGGTGGAAGTGAGCTCAGCACCCACCTTCCTCCACTCTACACACACGCCTCCCCACCTTAGACCCCACCACAAATGTCAGCTGTCCCCTCACCTGGAATGGTGTGGTGGCCCCGTGTGCGTCACAGGGCCAGCCTCCCTCCTGTGCACCTTCATCACCCACGTTGGCTTTTGACAATCAGGCAGATATTTTTCAAATGACTTTTGTTTGTTACCAAACAAAGAAAAAGAATGTTCCTGTCATTGCTCACTGTTCTGTTCCTTCCTCCTATTAGCTCTGCTAAGATGCACCCAAAGAAAAGGAAACACAATTGCATACAATTAGCAATGGAAATTATTAATAGGAGCAAGAGATCCAATCCATTCTACAAGTAATTCTGTAGTGATTTGGGTAATTGATAGTAATTAAACACTAATTAATTCATTTCCCAACTAATGTATTTACTTTATTTATGGGTGTTCACTTTAATTACACTTGTTTGCATTCTGGGTTAAGTAATACAAATTTGCTCTCTTTTCTAAAAATATTTATTTGAGCTTCTTGAAGTAATTCTTTGAGAACATCTGGGAACAAAGACTAATTACTCTGAACTGCTGCTCAGCACATCGATCTCTCTCTCTGGAACGTGGAGCTAACGGAAGGCGAGGCTTTGCAGCCCACTGGATTAGGCCTCACCTCTGCTCACCTAATTTTTGGTCCAGCTGCCTGGCTCACGTTTTCTGAGAGTTTGCCTTAGAAATGATCAGAACCTGGGCTATGGGCATAAGTTGTGCATGGACCTGAGATGTCAGGGAGTAGAAACCCCATCTTGGGGACTCATTTGGAGTAGGTAGGATGACCCTAGACAGATGTGGCAGGTGTGCTATGGAGTGAGTGGTTGTTAGCTGTTCTAGGTAGACTTCTGGGACTGGAAGTTCAGTGTTAGTGCCCCAGGCCCAGCCACTTGGCAGATGCACCTATGTTTCCATCACCTGGCCATGTGGCCTATGTTCAAACACTCCCCCCAACAGGCACTCTTGGGGCAGCTCCAACGACTAGAAATTCTCCCTTGCACTGAGCCTAAATCTGTTACTTTGAAAGTATCTTCCTCCGTGACCATCCCATCACCACTGCTCTCCCCAAAAGGCCATAGAAAGTAAGTCCAATCTCTTCTGTCAGTCAGCCCATCTGATGCTTAACAATGAACACGGTGGCACCAGACACCAAGTTCCCTTCTCCATCCTCACATAGAACGCATCTGTATCCCTTTAGCATCCTGCTGACCAAAGGAAATCTAGCCTCCTTTCATCTCCCCTAAAAGACGTGGGTGGTTATAGCCTATCACTTTGGAAAACGGACACGACCTCCCTCAGTCGAGATTCAGTGCTTGTATTAATGAGTGCATTGGCTTGGGTCGGCCACATAATGACAATGCCTAATCTGAGCCTTGGCCCGGCTAGGAGCAACAGGCAGTGTGCTGAGTGCTCCTGAGGACTCCCGATGTGGGTGTGTGAAGGTACGAAAGAGACTCCCTGTCGCAGGCAGAGAAAGGTGTGGACACCTCAGCCCGGCATGGGCTGTATAGAAGGAGAATGCCTTGTGTGTCCCCTCTCTCCCACACTGTGCTACCTCAGACCGGCCAGGAGCAAAATAGAGAGGGGCCAACAAGGGAGACAAATCATGCAGGATGAGGATGGTTAACGGGCCCATGCTCAGGATGAATTATGTTGACAGCGACGTCATCCTTGAGTCCCCATCCCCTCAGGCCCCGAGCCTCCCCTCCTGGAAGGGAAGGAGGACAAGGTAGAAGAGCAGTGGTTGAAGAAGGAAGGAATAGGAGAGTTGGGGGGTGGGTCTGTCCTCTCAAGAGCCCTGAGCGGCGTGTCTGTGAGAAGTGCATGGCCCTGATCAAAGGTGAAATTCCACCTAGACTTGACTTCTACATTCGGAGCCTGCCTCCCCATAAGACTGTGATTGGATGTGTCATTTTTCTTCACTAATTGGTCTGGACAAAGACAGAATGAGGAGCTGAGGCTGCACAACCGGTTCATTGCTCATTCACTGGCCTTTGGGGGCCCCGGGGCCCCTGCTGCCTGGGCTGGAGGCTGACCAGAGGGGGTGTGGGGCCGAGGGAAAGGCTGCGTCAGAGGCTTGAGTCCTGAACAGCCAGGCAGAGCCTCCCTTCTGAGCACAGAGGTGCTGTTACCAGGGCCTGACTTCCAGAAATTCACCTTTGCAAGGAGGCCACAAGGTGGTGGGCACAGGAACCCAACCAAATTAGGACAGAGCCATAACTGGGGCTGGAATTACTAATAGAATTAGGTTGGAGTAGGGTTGGAGAATAATCCTGGAAGAAAGACTCATATTTTTTTGTTGTTTTTTGGCCTTGAGAAACACTTTCATGTGTACTTGAACGAGAACACCTGGGTGCCCAAAGAGAGATGGCCATAACGACCAGGCTTCCTTCTGCAGTTGATGGAGCCTCTCTCTTCCCCGCTGGGAAGAGAGCCCTAGACTTCCAATCCCTTTTTATGATTTGGTCCTTCAGAAACTCCTTTCATCTTATTAAATCACCTCTGCCTAACTATATTTTTTGAACTGCAAAGAAAAGGATTTCCAACTATGTAAAAGTGAATATATTAGTAATACAGACATGTGGGGGTTATCATGAAAATAGCGTGTATGCATGTATGTGCATACATGTCATCTAGAGTGCCACAGACACGCGCGGTTCAGTGTCATCAGCATGCAGTGCAGGATTTGCATATGCTAATCAGCCCAGAACCCTGAAAAGTTGCTTCTGATAGATGGATTCCATTACTAGCCAGCGGGCTGTGAAATACTGTATCTGTCCCCTACCTTCTAAAGAAAGGGCTGTTTCATCTACACACACACATACCACATGACCCTGCCATGCCACAAGGGAAATCAGCTAAGAATTCATGAAACAGTCCCTGAAAGAAAAAGAAAAAAAAAACATCAAGGTTCTTTGAATTTAGTTTTTCTATGAACTGCAATGAGATACCAGGACCAGAATCTTTAACGTGCTGTTTTATAATTAGGAGAAAAAGGAAGAAATGAAGGGAGGAAGGAGACTCTTGCAGACACAGGAGTGTGAGCTCCATAAAAAGCTGTGAAATGAAAAATAATAAGTATGGGAGTAAAGTGCATGTAACCGGTACATAAGCACGTCTCCTCACCCACTTTCCTTCTCTCGTCATCTTTGGAGTCGTCGCGTGTAAGCATTGGACGCAGTTACGTCCCCTGAGCCGGTGCTCACTGGGATTTGGATCTGAGAATATCATGTTAACTAAAGTTTAAGAAAATGAGCATATGGAAGAGAGGATGAAATCAGACCAGAACAGGATAAAAATGATGGGGCATTATTGAGAATTAATGAGCCCAGTATCCTATTCATTGCTAATAATGATCTTTGGTCTTGGTGTCTTGTCCCAAAAATAGACTCTCTGCACCTTCAATGTGCGTTGTGTATTTGGCTAAATTTAGGCAAGGAGATTCCTAACCCAGAAAAATAAAGAGAGCGCAGTCACTCCACTTTAAAGGGAATAACTCAAATCGACAGAAAGGTTCCACCCCCACCATTCAGTGTATTGGCTGGAACAAGCTAAATAGTCTGACCAGCTTTCTATGTAAAGTGAATTTCATAATCAAGGGCCTAATTACTGTACGGTTTCATTGACATATGAAAACTGGGGCAAAGCAAGTGACCTAACGGTTCCACGGACAATAGAAGACGAGGCACCTAAAATGAAAGAAAAGTAGCTGAGTACACCAGACAGAATCTAATCCAGGTTCAGAGCCAAGGTAAGGGTTGGAGGGATCAACAAAACAAGACAATAGTCATCTGTTCTGACACATAATGGTGTCACCTACTGCTCTGTCCCCGTTACCAGTTCACACCATTCCTTTCCTATTCCCTGCTTATACAATTCTCGCCCCTCCAAACACTCGGATGGGCATCCACACGCATGCACGTGACTGTGTCCCTGTGAGTTCACCGCCCCCACCCACAGAACCAGCTGTTTACCCACCGGCCTGCACTGCTCTGCTCCTGAATTCTCATTATTGACCATCCCTCTTCCTTCCATTACTGAAACACTACTTCTCCTGTTTTCTTTCAACTATGTGGAATTGAGTATATCGGTAATTAGGATGTGTGTGCATTTTAATCTAAACTGTGGGTGTTTGCTCATGCCATCTAGAGACCCTTCTTGTTCTCCTTTCTCTCCTCCCCCTTCTTGAATATAGATGTTTCCCTCCACCTACTCTTTAATCTTTTCCCTGTATGTTCTCCCATAACAATTGCATTCGTGTATAAGGCTTCAACTGTCACCTCCATAAACATAATGATTAAATTTAACTTCAGTCCTGAAATCCAGCCCAAGAACCCCTTCCAAATGTCCTGTGTCTTCCCAAGATTCTCCATCAGGATGTCCCCACTTTAAACTCAACACATCCCAGTCGAAAGTCACACTTTCTCTTACACTCCATGCAAGAAGAAATGAGCTTCTCGGTACATCACCTGTGTCTGTTATGAGCCCTCCATCGTCTCAGCCCCCAAACTCTCCTCGTCCTCCTTCCTCTTCCACTCCACAACTAATATATTTTTGAGCTCTGCCAATGTGGGCTCCGTGCTATTTCCTTTATCTGCCTCTGCCACCCCCCGATTCATACACTCATCATCTGCCCTCAGGTTACTGTAGTGGCCTCATAACTGCTTTTGATGCCTCTGGTGTTCCACATCTCTAATTCCTCTTACAAATCCCCACCAGAGTGATCTTCCTAAAGCCCCTCTCTGATCGTCTTATCTACCTGGGTAAAAACCTGCCTCATCTCCTCTGCTCAGTCCAAAAATAAATGGCCTAATCTACATCCACCAGCCCCGACAGTCTTAACAAAAACTGGCCACATCTCTCACCGATCCCTTCACACGCCCTGAGCGTTTCAGCCGCACAGCACAAGTTGCTATTCAATGCACACGACCGTTTCCACGCTCGTGCCTCCAGTCCTGGGGCTCACTGTGCCTGCAATGCCAGAATGCAAATCCCTCCCTCAAATGCCATCTCCTCCTGGAAGTCATCCCTAGTCCCCAGCGGAAAGCAAAGTTACATTCCTCTAATCTCATTTATCTGTTTTTTCCTCATGACCCTTATCACTTTCTACTGTGTGCTCAAGTTCACGATAGCAGATAGTGTTTCATTTTTTTTAGGAAACTGAAAGTCCTTGAAAGGAAAGCCAGTATCTTCTTCACCCACACAACAGCTGTCTCACCCAGCACTTCCCTAGTGCCCTCTACCCAGTACGTGCTTAACACACACAGAGTCCACGAACATACATGAATCAGTACAGGTGTAGGAATGCTCACACCTGTTCACTAAACGGAAAGCTGTTCATGGCGACAGAAATACACGAATCAGTCGCTGTATGAAACAACCTCTTAACCACACATTTACAATGTTTCCGCAGTGAGAGCTGTGTGTTTAATCGTACGCCCATGTGCACTCATGCTGAAACAGACAGAAAAACCGACTCGACACGTGGGCAGTGGCTTTTCCTCCGGGCACTACACGTCATCGTAGCAGGGGCACCTGTGCGGGAGAAAACAGCAACTCTGGTGCGACTCTGCAAATGCCAGGCCAGACAAAAAGTTGCTGGGACTGGAAGAAGTCCACGTGCATGGGGTAGATAGGGAAGGAGGACAGGGGCCAAGCCAGCCCAAGCTGCCTCTGAGGGGTACGGAGACCCAGCTCAGGAATGTGCTTAGAGGGAAGACTCAATGGCAACAATCCTGAAATGGCTGTACGTGAAAAACAGCCTCCCAAATACGCAGCACAGCACCCTGACATGGTTGACATGCAGCCATGTGAGTGTGGGGCGGGGCGGGCGGGGGGGATATGGGAATGAATGAATGAATGAACTCAGAACACCCTGATAAATTCCCCCTGGGATAAAATCCAAACGTCTGCTTCTAAGAGATAAACAGAAAGCTCTGCTCCTTGGAGGCATAGGCAGTGGCTGAACACCACGCTAATCTCCTCCACACCGGGCAAATGTGAGTCAAAAAAAAAAAAAATGGAGGCAAAGAAGAGAATCTCACTAAAGGCAATACTGTGAATTCAAATACACTTTGCTGTTTGGATGAAAGCAACCAAAATTGATGTTGTTTCAAAAAGGGTATAGGAGCAAGAGCAGAGAAATAGATTAATTTGGCTGGAGAGATGAAGAGGACTCCCTGCGAAAGTAAAGGGGTGGGGACAGGCCGGCTGCCGGAGAGCATAAAAATGCCATACATTTCCCAGGCACTTTGTACTCCCGGCGCGCGTCCCTGTTTATTGTGTCATTTGATCCTCGGGCACCCAGTGAAAAGCAGCACAGGTGCTATTTTTTTTCTCCTCCACCAAAGAAGTTCACTGAGGCCTTAGCGAGCCCTGGACTGACATCCATCTCTTCCAGGCCTAATCCGGGCCTTTAGGCTGGTACGTACAAGGCTTCCATGGAAACATCCCCTGAAGAACATGTGGAAATTCAGATTCTATGTCCACAAGTTTGAGCTGAAACCTGAGACTCCACACCCCCATGGGCTCCCAGGGGCGGCTGATGCTGCTTGTCCGGAGTCACGGGTTGAGTGGCCCGACGTCGGGCGCCACGTCCACGGGTGTTGGATTTGAAAGACTTGTCTCAGTGACAGCCAGACCATCGGCTCTTTTTCTGATGGGTTATTACTGAGTTTACACCGCTGAAATTCTAGACCAAACGTCTCAAACAGCTCCTGGGGAGGACCGTGTGGTCTTTAGCTCTGACCTGCATGGTCGTTGGAGGAGAAGCCTTCCCTTGCCTAACACGGTGACCCGGCAAAGGTCCCAGGCCCTCTCTGGACCTGTCTCTTCCTGTGAGCGACACCAAAGCCCATGCTCTGCTATACCTCAGCTATTGCCCTACTGAGGAGCCCAAGGGAGACCCCTTCTTCTGGCTGGTTTGGCTCTTGCAAAGTCCACGGAAGTCCTAAAGCACTGCGACCAACCACGAGGCAGGGCAAACTTGACTCCATGTTTTCCCTCAGGAATCTCAACACACTCTGTCACCATCTCCATGTCCTTTGGGGTAAGAGCAGGCAGGTATATAACTCCAGTCTCTCCTGGGGAAGGGGGGGGTGAGGAAGGAGAGTGTCTCCCCCCGCACCCTGGAGCAGGGTCGGGACGGGACTCCGGTGCCCTGATTGCTGACGCCGCACCTTCGGCCAGAGGAGGGAGGAAAGAGCAGTTTCCTCACCCGTCTTCCCTGACCACACACAGCGCCTGCATTCCATCATTGAAAACGTCTTCCTTTGGGATCGTAAGTCTTTTTTAGCTTCGAAGTGTTCTATAAACATACATTGCAGTGTTATTCAGCCTTAAAAAAGAAGGAACTTCTGTCACGTGCTACAACATGGATGAACCTCGAGGATATTACGCTGAGTGAAACAAGCCAGACACAAGAGAACAGTATTGTGTGCTTCCAGCTACATGAGGTTCCTAGACTAGGCAGATTCATAGAATGGAAAGCAGCACGGAGGTTGCCAGGGGCTGGGGGTGGGGGTGATGACTTAGTAGACACAGAGTCTCCGTTTTCCAAGATGGAAAGGACTGTGTGGATGGAGGGGGGCGACAGTCGCACAGGACTGTGAATATGTTGATGCCACTGAACTGTGCACCTCAAAATGGTCAAGATAATATATTCTGTGTCACCTGTATTTTATCACAATAAAAAAATAGGGAAAATGTTTTTCTAAAACTATACACATTCCTGAGGGGACAGTTTCACACCTTGCAACTCTAACCATTTAATAACATTGAAAGAGGTTATGCATTTGACTTCTTGTGACAACCAGGTGATAGAAAGGCACTGTTAAAATGAGTGAGGTGAAGGAGGGCAAAGGGGGAGGGAGGGCCCCAAAAAGCAGTGATGAGAAGCCACCAAAGGCTACGCTTCCTACTACCCAGCTCTGCTGGAAGCCAGGCCATTTTCCATAATCCCCCCTGAACCACCTGGGGCCACCTGGGTACCTGACTGAACTCAGAGCTCAGGGGCCTCCCAAGTCTCCCAGGCCTGATGTGGGCTTTGCCCCTGCCTGTGGGGCCAGGGAGACCCCATGTGGCTTTAAAGGGCATGGCTTAGGGTCAGGGAGACTGAGCCCACTGCCTCGGCAGCTCTCAGAGCTGAACAGGCTCTCCCCACGCCACCATCCTCAGCGAGCTCTGCAAGCCGATGACCAAGAAGGAAGACTCCGGGACCTCTACTCCCCTCTCCAGGGCCTGCTGCCTTGGTCTCATCACCGGTCCCAAATGCCCTTCAGAGACAGCCAACCTCCAGGAAAAATTAAATCCTTACCAAACACCCTTTAATTTTATCCACTTGGCTTAATGAAGGTCCCGGTATTAATGACCTCAGAGGCTTTCTGTCTGACAGCTCTGCTGGTAACTAAACCCTGTGCTATTCCCCCCCCTCCCCCTCCCCACAGCCTGAATCTCAAGCATCGCCTCTAATCTTATTTTCTATTTCTGGGCTATATTGCATTAGCACCTTTTTATTTCTCCTGGCATGTTTGACAGTGAGTTCAGGCTAGTGAGAATCATTCCTTTGTGCAGGCAAATGGGGACGGCATCGGTTGGTTCAGAATAATGACTTATTGTTAAAATTACCTCCGGGATGTCATAATTACACGGTTGCAACTTTCTTCTTTGACAAGTGGAGACACAGAGCTCAGGTGGCCGATGGCAAGTTGCTGGGATAGAGGTGAGGGGGAACAAACAGATATGTACCCAGAGTCCCTCCCCCCACCCCAGGAAGCATGAGGATGGGGAAGAGAGGCCCAAGCTTATGTCATGCTGTGGTCGGAGGGGAGGCTGTTCACCCTCTTGCAGAAGGGCCATGGGAAATCCACAGCGCCCGCCTCATCTAGGGTGGCCCAGTTTGCAGGATCCCCCAAAGTCCCCAGAACCCTGATTAGCAGAACCTGTGGAATTCACCACAGTGTCTGAAATTCACAGACAAACCCTCCATTTGGCCTAACTCATTACACGAAAGGCCCCCACTAAAGGGAACCCTTGTCTGAGAGGGGCGCTAACAACACGGGCTGGGCGGATTCTGAGACGCTCGCTCTAGTGCAATGTTTCCTGCGTGTGCTTCAGTAGCGGGACACGCAGTGTCTTATGTCAACCGTGTCATGGGAAGCAGTGTATATGGTGCTGTGCATAGACTCTGCCCCACAGCCCTCCACCCCGATCCCACCCTGGAGACTTCCAACGAGGGGACAGGGGTGGGGAGTCCGACTTGACAGCCAATGCTTTGTCTGAACTTCCAGAAGGGGCCAAGGGGGTGGCATCAGAGACAGAAAAGGGAAAAGTTTTCAAATGCTGGTTCCTGCCAGGTAAGAGGTCAAAGGACAAGGGTACTGAACGCAGGGGGAAAGGGTGTGGGACCAGAAATGGACCAAGGATAAGCTGAGCTCACCCTGGGAATGAGCCGGGTCTCATCAAAGGCCAACACAGTTGAGCGGTCGTGACATTGGAATCTGGGATCAGACCAGAATCTAATCCACAGGTGGCAAATACAAGGCCCGCAGGCCGAATACGGCCCTCCACCTTGTTTTATCCGGCCCAGCACCTTGTTTCTACCCAGCAGCAGCGCCGAGGTCTCGCTTCACTGTTAAGGAGTAGTTACATTTACACAGTCCTAAAACTACATTCGGCCCTTTGAAGGCAACCGCAAGGCTGATGTGGCCCCCGGGAAAAATGCGTTTGACACCCCTGATAATCCCAGCCTCCACATGACGACCTGCCTGTCTTTGGGCAGATTACTTACCGTCTCTGAGACTCAGCTGCCTCAGTTCTGGAACGGGCACAATAACAAAGCCTCACTTAAAGCGAGAACTACTACGCATGTTCTCACATGTGTTCAGAACAGCATGTGGCACTGGCTGGTCCCTAACGAGCAAATGCTGTTAATACTATTCTCACGTCGCGACTGTTAGAACTGCTCTCCTCAGCCCCCAAACTACTGTTCTCAGGCTCTTCTCACTAGGAAGTCCCCCAAATGCTGCACTCTGCCCCTGTGGAGGGGTCTCAGAATACGTTTCAGGAGAGGTACGGAAGCCCCATGTGTCAAGTCCAATAAGCCACTGTGAGTGAACTGGGCAGGGACCCAGCCTATATTTGTTTGTTGTGAGGCTGACTGGGAGCCCAGGGGGTACTCAGCAGTGAGGAGGGGGCCAGTGAGGAAGCCAGTTTTCACACATGCTCCTAATCTGAGTCATTAGGAGCCACGGCACAAGGGAAGAGGAGGAAGCCTGTCCAGGGGTGTCCAACCTGCGGCCCAGGATGGCTATGAATGCGGCCCAACAAAATCGTAAACTTACTTAAAACATTATGAGATTTATTTTTTTGCGTGATTATGTGTCACAATGTATTTAATATGTGGCCCAAGACAACTCTTCTTCTTCCGGTGTGGCCCAGAGATGCCAAAAGGTTGGACACTCCTGCTACCATCTTCTCTTCTTGTTTTCCTCTCCACCAGAGAAACCTCGAGACCTTCCCAAGGTTTTGAAACAAAATTACATTTTTTTCCTGCCACAGGGCAGGCTCAGCCTGCAGGAATGAGCTCACATCACAGCCCTCCCCCCCCCACTGCCAGCAGGAAGGAGCGTACAACAGGCCATTTTTCAAATGACACTAATGTGAGGATTATTGGAAAAGCAAATCTACTTCAGCTCCTTGATTAAAACCCTCTGCGCCCCCCAGTGCCCCGTCTGCCCAGGGGGCTTTTGGCAGGCACTAGCGCTGGGGCAGCGGTTGGACCAAAGAGGTTCGTTGCGGGTTCCCATCTCCATTCCGGGTCCGTCCCTCTTTATCGCTGTCTCTGTCTGGACCTCCACTTTCTCTTCTGTAAGGTAAAGGGCCTGGGCCAGGTGATCGCTGCAGTCCCTCCCACCTCTAAGACTTTGTAGTTCACAGAAAAAATAAAAAAAAGAGAGGAACTAGAAAGTACATGAAAGAGGGTCAAGGTAAGCCCAGAACCTGTTCCCACGTACCGGAGCTTCAGCTCCGCAGATTTGTCCATCCTGGCCCCCTTGCTAACCCCAGGCAAGGACAGTCCAGGTAAAGGGAAGGTGCAACAATGGCTGAGCCATTGGACTGGACCCACGGGGCGATGCTGCTCTCGTCTGCAGAAGGATCGTGGAACCCACGTTTTATATGCTGGCTCACCCATGCATCCTTTCCTGTTTGTTAGTTGTACCCCCATAGAGCTGCAAAAGTGTGAAAAAAATATGGTTTATAAGAGAAATCTACTTTTCTCCCACTGTTTTTCAAGTGTCATTTTGCAGTGTATGTACCTTCAAGAAAAAGTGGGGGGTTATGCGGGAGGCTTGGTCTGTGCCCTGCTTTCTCACTTGTGTGTGTGTGTGTGTGTGTGGCCCTGAAATAAATGATATGTTATTATGGAAACAGAGAGAGAGATGGAGCTAAGCCCTCTGGTCTTCAAGTCGGCAGCCTGTGTTCGGACCCTGCCTTACCTCTTGGGAGCTGGATGACTTGGGCCTGGTGATGACGGCTCTGGTCCTCAGTCTACCCTTTGGTAAGACAGATGTCGTGTGCCCCTGTTAAATGTCACAGTGGCGAGGAGGAAGTTGCGCCCTTGTGTCTGGCACCTCGGCAGTGTTCAGGAAGTGGTTGTTCAACGATTAAATCAGGGGTCAGAATTGTAGGTGCAAGTCACACCCGGGACCCCCTTCAGTTTTACCCTGCTTTTAAGTTTCGGCCTATTTTTCTGAAAAAAAAAAAAAATTTAGGTCATTCTGTTTGAAATGGAAGAAATCTTCAAAATCACTCTTCTGGATTCAACATCATGAGAGTAACACATTGAGGTTCACTGTTAGGTAGACCAGATCCTAATCTGGTGTCCCAGGCTCCTTTGCGATTTTTCCTCCCAATACAAGTTCCTACTCCATGTTTTCTGCAGTACGACCTTCACTCTCCCTGGCCTCCCGAGCTCCAGGCTGCGCCCCCTGCTTCCCAGACAATACAAACAGCTGATTTCCTGGCGTCTTATAACTGTGTCATGCCTCTCTCCCGACATGGCAATTTCTTTTCTGTTGTTCTGTTGAATACATTTTTAAAGAAGTTTCCCTTGGCTGCCGCCGCCTCGCATCCCTTTGTGGTTAGATGCGATGACTAGAATCTCGCATGCACCTACAAGTCAATTTCCCTTTAACGATGACTTTACCTGTTCTGAAGCTTATCAGAAGGAGGGTTCACACACCGGGGCTCGGCTCGAAGCTGTCAGTGGGCCATGGCAGCTGTTCTATAGGCAGTTGCACCTGTTTTGAATATCATCAATGTGATGCTAATACGCAAAGCGATTTTCGAGGCAGGAAACCGGAACCAACAATAAAAGAAACTGTTTGGGATTATAAATCACTTCCCATCCGCCAGTGAGCTTTCTGTGGGATTCAGCAGGCGACGGGACCCATCCCCTTCCCGGATGCCTGTTCTCGGAGGGAAGGGTCTAGAGGCACATCGTTAAAAGTGGCAAAAAGGAATTAGAGGGGGTTCAAGTGGAGTAGAGGCCTTAGGCAGAAGAGGGGAGTGGGGGAGAGGCAGCCTTTATTAAATGGGGGAAAAAAAGCACCTAAGAGATGTGCTTACAACTGCCTCTATAGCTATGGCTGGCAGCTCTTGCTGAGGTTTGAGTGGACAGTTCTGGAAGGGCCACTCTGCCGCTTACCAAGAAGAAGGGCTTCGTAAGGGTTCACTAGAAACTAAAGTCTACAATCCCCTTCTCAGATAACCCTCTTCTTCAAATTGTTGTTTTGGGACTTTTCAATTAACGTACTTCCATCAGCAAAACAGGAGAGGTGAAGGCTCAGGTCCAGCACGTACTGGTGACTGCCTGGCTACTTCCTCCACCAGGTTCCTTGACTTCCACTGTCCCAAGAATGTCTCCTGCGATGCAGTCAGGCCACGGCTGCCTCGATTGGCCCATCTGTGAGATGGACCCAGACCACCAGCCGAGGTGCCAGGCCCGGAGACTTTCTCTCTGATGAGAGCTACGCTGTTTGTTATTCCTTTATTGTTCACACAGGGTTCACAGTGCTGGTAACTCAGAATTTTCTGGAAAGTTGCAGAGATGTGCGTTTGGGGCAACAGGGGCCAGCAAGCGAGAGGGGCAGTGTATGGGTAAGAGAAGCCACTTTCTAGCTAAGATGCTCCTATCACGAGGGACTTGAGTGAAGCTGGCTGCCCACTGTCAGCTCTGTGGGATAAGACCCCAGACAGCAACCCACCACCCTCCAAAAGCTCACTTGCCATAAAAGGCTAAACAAAAGCACAGGGTGGCATGTCCCAATGTCCTATGTCGGTGCCTGGAGTGCTGCCGGATTTCGAGGGAAGGGCGCTCATTACAGTGGGGGGCAAAGAGGAGGTGGCACTCCACCTGGAACTCCGGGAACTGGGGCATAAAGAGGGGCATGAGCAGAAGGGTGGCACTAGAATGATCATAGCAGGATAGGGTGACAGGAATGGGGGTGCAGCCTGAGGACATGGACATGTAGGGGCGTACAGCATGGGGGCAGGAAGGGCCTCAGGGCCAGGGAAGCAATCGGGGGCAGGTCAGCAGAGGGTAGGGCGGTCCACATGGACCCATAAGTAAGACCCCCCATCCCGCGAATCTAACTCTTCTGTGCTGGAGATGCAGGGTGTGCAGGGTGGGGTGGGGGGACCCACTGAAAGTCTCAGCACCCAAACGTGCTGGTCCTGTCCTCACGGCTGCAAGTGCTCTAGTGCAAGTTCACCAACACTAGAGGGGGTTAGCTGCCAGCATGTGGACCCACGGGTGTCTGGGAGAGGCTAACTCAGTACACGCGTCTCCCAGTCCCATTCCCGCAACTCTTGTTTTCCTTGCTGCAACAG
The DNA here is from genome assembly GCF_022682495.2 of Desmodus rotundus. Lineage (NCBI taxonomy): Eukaryota > Metazoa > Chordata > Mammalia > Chiroptera > Phyllostomidae > Desmodus > Desmodus rotundus. The sequence continues at coordinate 22,950,445 of NC_071393.1, read as the reverse complement.
GAACGCAAATCCCTCTGGATTTCTGGGGAGAAAATAGAGTTACTTACTTACTGGGTTTATTAAAATGCACCCATTACCTAAATGCCTCTAGGCAACAGTAAAAATTATTTTTAAAAAGAATGAGAATTCAATTAAGTAGAGATGCAGAGGCAGCTCCAGCAAGTAGGCCAACGGGGCTGTCCCTGCAGGATGGGTGAGAGCCCAGACAGGGGTGTCCCCCAGGCGGGGCAGCGCCCTCAGGCTTCCCTAACCCCAGGGAGGGGAAGAGCTGTACAGATATTCGGGTCCCCTGAGTGATTTTCCACCTCCTGCTCCTCCCCGTCTGGCCTGGGGCTCCTACATCAGCAGCCCTCAGCCAGGGCCTAGTGTCTGTGATGAGGCCCGGCAAGGACGAAACACCTCAGGTAGCTAAGGGAGAAGCATCAGGGAGAAGAGTGGGAAAACAAGGTTCATTAGCTGCCTCTGTTTTATTTTGGCTTCACACTCAGCCGTAAACTGAAACAGGCTGGTGGTTAGGCTGTGACTCTTCCTGCAGAAATCTTGTAAGTTAGGTAGTGAGCTTTCCGAAACTCAGATCTGATAACAGCATCACTAACGCCCTCTGTGGGTCCCTGGCACCTTATGGCCCAGATCCCTCCTCAATACAGTATATGTGTCGCCTTATGATGAGACCAGTAGCTACCCCGCCCCCCCGCCCCCCGCACAGCCCCACCCGTCTCCTGTCACACGCAGCTGGCTGCAGGTCCTCCACCTGTGCTCAGCTAGTCCGCACCTCCAGGTTGTTGAAACTCACCTCTCGGGAGTTTCCGGAATGTCAATATCAGGGTTCTGCCACCCGATCATTTCCCTTCATCCTGAAAGTCTATAGGGGCCTTGCCAACTCCTGGAAGCCTTCCTTGGTCTTCCATTCTGGGCAGGTGCTCCTTCCCAAATTCTGGAAACTTTATGTATTATAATCCTTATCACTCTGTAGCATAGCCCTTTGCTTACTTCTCTGTCTCTCTGGCCCGGTGTGAGTTACATAAACAGAGGCCTTGCCAATCACCTCAGGATTCCCAGTGCCTGGAATATCTAAGCAGAAATTCTAAGTTAGACTACAGGCCTGCCCTGACCACCAGTGTGGCTCAGTGGGTTGGGCGCCATCCTGCAAAGTGAAAGGTCTCTGGTTCGATTCCTGGTCAGGGCACATGCTTTGGTTGCAGGATCAGTCCCCGGTCAGGGCGTGTACAAGAGGCAACTGATCACAGTTTCTCTCTCCCTTTCCCTCTCCCTTCCCCTATTTCTAAAAATAAATACATAAATAAATAAAAAGAGCCTGCCTCTAAGACCTGGCTCTCACCCTTGAGTTCTCTACACCTCAGGCTTTTCTCCTCTGTAGAATGGAGATGATGATAACACCAGCTCATTTAAAAAATCATGCAGGTGAAGGAAGGCACTGCCTAGAGACAACCCAGCTTAGTGTCTTGTTCCCCCGTGGCCAGTGTTTACAGACAAAAGGAACAGAGCTTTGACATACGTCCTTGACTCTCTTTTAAAAGATTTTATTTATTTTTAGAGAGGAAAAAGGAGAGAGAAAGAGAGGGAGAGAAACATCGGTGTGTGGTTGCCTCTCATGCGCCCCCTACTGGGGACCTGGCCTGCAACCCAGGCTCGTGCTCTGACTGGGAATCGAACCAGCAACCCTTTGGTTCGCACGTTGGCACTCAATCCACTGAGCCACACCAGCCAGGGCTATCCTTGACTTTTTCAGAAGAAGAAACTGAGGCTCAGAAAAATGAACTCGCCCAAAGTCACAAGGAAGGTGAGGAAGTAGCAGAACAGTTACAAACTGGGGCTGAGCGAACCCCCACGGCTCTGCCCAGATTTGCGGGCCACCCAGGGCTCTGAGGACCAGGCACGCCCCTCACTCCCTGTCCTGTCTCTGCCCAGCCAGCAAGCCTGTTTGCTCCATGAAGCAAATGCAGACTTCTGGGTTATTCCAGCTGATGAATTTGGGGAACCTTCTTCACCCTCATCATCTGGGGCAGTCATTTCAAGTAACTTCTGTAGATGCATTTGTTTATATCCGGAAAACATAATAACTTAATGGAATGAACAATGGGCCTTGATTCAGCTGCCACCCAATGAAACAATTTTATCACACCAGTTCCTTTCTAACTCTTCCTTTCCTCTATTGTGAAATAAAGATTTTGAATAAAGTATCTCTAAGGTACCATTCATCTCTGAATCTCTGTGCTATATATATGACATAAAACAGCTCATGTTTCCCAAAACCAAAGTCAGTCTTGGGTTGCCCACTCTTGGGCACCACACATCTCTGCTTCCCTCCCTGGGTCTGGATAACGAAAAACTGTCCGTGCATGGCTGCTGTCCATCAAGGTAAAGGCATGGCCATGAGGTCAGCCACAGAGAGAAAGCATTTGTGCCCAACAGCGGCGGTTCAGGGAAGCAGGTGCATGATGCAAACAAAGCCTGCATTTTTCTCCAGCACCCTGCCCAGAGGCCAGTCCTTCGCTGCCCCTCAGACCCAGGGAGGACCTTCTCCTGGAGGAGCGGCCACTTAGAACTGACCCTCTCGCACCAGCTACACGGCAAGAGACCAATATGAGGCCGGCCCCGTAATTGCTACTAAGAGACGATTCTCCTCTAGGGACCCAGCTGTGTTTGCGTGAACTCTCTGGGGCGACCTGCCTTCTGCAGAGGCTGCCGCGCACACTCAGTCCCACAGCTCAGCTGAGAGGAGGAGGCTTCACTTTCCAGGAAGAAGTGTGTTTACTGTTGTTGCGATCCTGCCACAGGGAGCCCGGGACTTGCCTGGCTCTGCTGCAGCTTTGAAAATGGCTGCCGTAAACTTTTCTCCGTCTGGCCCAGGTCACCCAGGGCCGTTAGATTACCCTCCCCTACTCCTCAGTGGTCAGAGTCAGGGAACCAGGGAGACATCTTGTGCACCGTGGGCGGCCCTTCACGGAGCCAGAGAGGAAGCCCCAGGTGGCAGGAACCATCCCCGCAGCTGCGTCAGGCCCCGCTCGGCTCGCTTCTTCTGCCATCTGCTCACTGGCATTTATGCACAATAGTATCTACCTCATAGGTTTGTTGTGGGGATAAAAATGAATTAAAACATTCAAAGCCCTGAAAACAGTGCCTGGCACAGAATGAACTCTCTACAAGTATTGTTCTTTTTATTCATTCAATCCAATGAATACTTAAATTCATTGGATGGGGAGCACCTGCTAGGGGCCAGGGACTGAGCCAGGCGCTGGAGATGCAACAGTGAGTAACGACGCCCCTTCAGGATGCTTACACTCTCTGGGCGGGGTCCACGGGTGTTCCTGGGGGACTTCTCTAGAAGGAACGTAGGAACGTGCCTTCTGAGGTGAGAAGAGCAATCACAAAAGACCCAGTTTCTGAGACCCGGTTTCACTCAAACTGACCTCTGCCTGAGAGGCAGAGGAGAGGACCCCCTCCCTGAGACTCCCCTTGGGCTCATCCAGGCACTAGTTGTCCAAGCCAGTCCCTTAGACTGGAAGCTTATGCCATCCTGCTAGAACCCCATCTTTACCTGTTTAGAAACTACCCTTCACCAAGGCCTCCAGATGCTATTTCCTAGCAGAGCCATTCCAGCTGGAATTGATCCCCAAGCCAACACTTTCAGTAAAATGGTCCTTTGTAAGAAACTAGAAGAAAAATAACTCTGCAAAAATGGTCTCATGGCCACGCTCAATCATCTCCTTTTGGGTGTCCCATAAAACCTTATTGGTAGGCAACGATCTGATGTTAAATGGCTGATCTCCCCTCTGCAGCGAGAGCATCTCAGCCTGACCTTCTTTTCTACCAACGTGGAGAACAGCGCTCAGCATCCTCAGAGGATAACCCTGGGAGGGGTGCCCACCTGTCTGAAATGCCAAGCAGATATAGAGGAAAGTCTGGGATTCCTCGTAGGAATTAAATTTCATTGATCCACCATTCAACTACTATTGATTACATAATATATGCTAGACACTAGGAGTAAAAAAAAATAGAAAAGAATAAGTTACATCTTTCATTCAAAGAGCTCACAATCCTATAAGGGAGACAAATGATGGATGAGTCTGATGAAAGGAATATGTATCCAGGATTGCCTTACTGCAGAATAATTTGTTAAAAAATGTCATTCCATTGCAGACAGGCTTTCCACCCTCGACAAGTATTCTCATCTATTCTCTGGAAAGTTCTTGGACATGCCATGCTGACTAATTCCTCCACCAAGCTTTTTCTTCCCACTCCTTGCCCATAGGAAAAACTCCTATTCATCCTTAAAAACCCTTTTCAGATTATCCCAGTCATTCTATTTCCTATGCTACTTTTCTACCTTTTTCATATTTCTATTTTTGCACATATAATTCTATAGTCTAATTAATTTTTTGCAAATCCATAGTTTTTACTAGACCATAGGCTTCTTTGGGCTTAATACAGTGACTCACCCATACTAGGGATTCTTAAATGTTAGTTGAACAGAACTGTGCAAAAGATATAATGGCATCACTACTATGGCCACCACAACAACTACTTTGTAGAGAATTGTTATGAGCCAGGCACTATGATGAATACTTCAGATTCATGTCCTCAGTTTTCCTCAAGATAACTTTGAAAGCAGGAAGAACCAGAGATGGCTTCTCCAGTGCTACTTCCCACAAAAAAATGTGTTCTATGAATTGTTACTTTTCCTCCATTCTTACAACCCATCTTTGAACCCTTTTCCCTATTTTGGAGTCAATAACCTGACTTAGATATCTTATTTCTGTGTTCCCAGAGTACCTTGCATATGTCCATGCAAGCATATCAATCTAGTGTAAGTATCGATTTGGTTGTTTGCTTCCTTCATTAGACTAAATTCCTTCAAGTCAGACGCGCCTCGTTCCTTTTTTTATCCCAAATGATCACCACGATGCCTAGAACACAGCAAGTGTTAAATGAGTGTTTATGGTGAAGGAAGGAGGGAGGGAAGGAAGGAGGAAAGGAAGGAAGGGAGGAAGGAAGGAAGAAAGGAAGGGAGGGAGGAAGACAGGGAGGGAGGGAGGAAGGGGAAGGCAATGTCTGCTACAGACCAGAGGAGTTATTCAGATAGAAAGTATCATTCCTGATAAAACTCAAGCCCACTTTATCCAGGCAAAGGAAAAAGAATCAGTAAGCATCAGAAGTCTAGAATTACTGAGTCAACCAATCACTGGGTGTACATACGCAACTTGACAGAACATCCCCATCTTATAAAGAGAAGCCCAAGGAATCCCTTGGTGAAAGGAATGGCCCTCATATTCTCAGTTGACTTTAGGCAAAGAGATCTTTTGCTTCTAGCAAAAGTTGGCAAGATCAAGGGAAATTGTGTATTTACTGATTGAACATCTTTTACTACTCATTCTGCATCAGGTAGTTTACCAGGAGCTGAGGGCGCAGAGCCCTGTCCTCCGAGAGCTCATATTTTTAGAAGAGTTGATTAAACCACCATCTTTTTTTAACCCTCACCTGAAGAATTTTAGAGAGAGAAGAAAAGAGAGAGAGAGAAACAGCAGTGCAACAGAGAAACATCAATCGGTAGCTTCCCATATGTACCCTGACCTGGGCTTGAACCCGCAACCTAGGTATGTACCCTGATTGGGAATTGAACCCACAACCCTTTGATGTACGGGCCAATATTCCAACCAGCTGAGCCACCCAGCCAGGGAAAACTGCCATCTTTATGAACCCTATGGCTCAAACCATCCCACGTTACAGCGTATCAGTGGCGGCAATACCTGTTACAAGCAGGTCCTCCAACAGCGTTGCTTCATTCAGTGTCGTTTTGTATAATGTTGATGGGATGCATAGGAACTTAACTCTTGTTTGTATCAATTAGCCTCCAGTAAAAGTGGTTTCATCATACATACGTCATTTGGCTTAAAGTTGCAAACCCTATGGGTGAGGTTAAGTGAGCACTACTATGCTCAACTGGCCAATAAAGCTTTTGGCCTACACAACGAGCAAGGAGAGAGAAATAATGAAGTGCCTGGTGCTGAGCGGGCCTCTGACATGAGCCGAAGAATTGGAGTGACTTGAGGAGAAAAGTTTTGCTTAGAAAATAAATGTAAACCGTGCCTACTTTGTTATTTCATGCATCATATTTAAAAATGTATTTGTTTTTAGAGAGAGGGGGAGGGAGGGAGGAAAAGAGGAAGAGAAACGTCGATGTGAGAGAGAAACATTGACCAGTTGCCTCTCACGCACGCCCTGACGGGGGACCAAACTCGCAACCTGGGCATGTGCCCTGACCGGGAATCAAACCTGCGACTCTGCGCCACGCGGGACGCTGCCCAGCCAACTGGACCATACCTGTCAGGGCTCCTGCATCATATTTAACAAATACCTGTGATAAATACCTTTCCAGAGAAAATCTCCAGATTCATTGGAAGCTGCCTACAGACTAAAGCCTGGCAGCCTGCCGGCCCTCCCTCCCAGGTCATGCTCTCTACGGTGCAGCCATGAGCTCTCCTGTGAGCCCACACCACGTGACAAAACTTGGCCTTCTCCTAAGACACGGCAGGAGGGGTTACTGTTCTCAGAGCTCCCCGCAGATGAGGCTGCTCACAGTGGTCCACAGTCCTGGCTCTCCCTCCACCTTCTCCACTAACAGGTGCGCCGCTCCTCAACCACTTCCCCAACTTCCACAGGAGGCGGCTGCTCAAGGTCGGTCTAGTCACCGAGGGGTCACCCACTGACTCTCAGCAGCGACAGTGTTCAAGACGAGACAGATCCCCACTTCAGCTGGGGAGAGGAAAATCAGCTCCTTCCCAGGGAGAGCCAACACTCACCCATGCAGAGACTGCTGCCTCCCTACCCTTCCCCCGCCCCGTGCCATCCCAGGCACCTGTGGCTACAAAGCCCCAGTCAAGGGCCGGGTTGTCACACTGCACCTTGATGCCCAAAGCACCCTCCTCCCACCAGGGCTGCTCAGGCAGCGGGACGGCGATTATAACCTGTCATCCCTCATCTCAGTGAGCAGGTGACAGGCTCCCATATCGCGGCATCCAGATGGCGTCACCCCTTCTGTCGAGTACAATTTTAGGGCAAGATTCATACCGTTTCTCTCTGTGCTCAAAATAGATGCCCAAAATTGGGATAGAATTTACATAAGTTGGCTGAAGAGACTGTGTTCAATTAAAAAGCTTTTGTTGCCAAGGAATTTTTTTTAGTTGATACATATGCTCCTTTATTGAGATCCTATGGGACAAAGACTTTCTCTTTCTCTCTGTCTCTCTGTCTCTCTCTCCTTTCCACTTTCCTCCCTCCCTCCCTCTTCTTCATTCCTCCCTCTCCTTTTCCATCTCTTAATAAAAAGGAGGGGGGATGGGTATCCGCCCCAAAGGCTGAGTGAGCACAAATGAAGCAGCAGCCCCCAGGGAGATAGCAGGGCGCGTGGCCCCTGAGAAACTGCAGCTAGTGCCGCCCTCTTCCCTAGCCCGGGGCAGGGCAAGCTGCAAAGCTCTCCTCTGTGCTGTGCTGGGCCCTGGCCCAGGGAGAATGTGTGGTCCCACTCTGCAGCCGTCGTAAATTCGATGGGATGTGTTTTCAACTCCACTGACACCAAGGCATGAATTTAGAGATATAAACCATGTTTGTTCTTTTTCCAATCATGAAATAACACTGTTCTTCAGAAAAATAGTGGGAAACAGAAATTATGAAAGAGGGGAGAATTCATTGGTAATTTTACGATTCCAAAATGAATTCTGTTAACATCTCAGTGTATTTCCTTTCAGTCTTTACTGCGACTGTCTATATTCACACAAATCTGGGATCATAATATATAAATACTTTAGTATCTCGGCTTTTTGTTGCACATCACATCCTAATGTCCCGAGCGTTTTTCTGTATCCAGTACATCTCAGGAACATCACTTTTAATGGATGGACTAGAATGCATTTAGCATTTCTCTATTTTAGATATTTATGTGATTTCCAATTTTGTTGGTTCCCCTATATAAATATTGCTGCAATTAACATCCTTGACTTTGTATGCACCTCTGATTACTTCCTTAAGATAAATGTGCCTGGGTTACAATATAATGTGTATTAAATTGTATATTCAATAGGGAAGGCAAGTTACGCTGAGCTTTTCACAGGCTCGGGACTGACTCATCTTCGGATTGCTGCCTGCATGTTCACAATGCCTATTTAGCACCAGCAATGAAATCAGAATTTTAGAAAGTTGTTTGTTTGTTGAGTGTTTTCCCATGGAAAGCTAAATAGCCCTGGGTTGGACGTCTGTTGTTTCTGCCTGCTACGCATCTCCCCACCCCAGCCTTTTTCTGTATAAGAAATACACAGTGGTCCCCACTCTCCATTCTTGTGGCTGTAGTGGAACTAGCAATCAATCACCTTTGGATTCGGGGCATGGGGGCAGCGATCAGATTCACAATGAGGGGCAGGTTTGGACTTTCAATAGGACTCTCATTCCTCCGAGATTGCAGAGGGGGTGGAACATGAGCCCAGAGAGGCTAGGACTCATCTTTGCCCCGCTCCATGAACATAATCTCTTACAGACATTAAGACATGACTTCCTTACCTGGTTTCTGTACCTTTCCCCAGAAGTGGGTCAGCCAAATGAGTACACTTATTGTTTTAAACCACTAAAAGTTCAGCTGCTCTGATATCTGGCTCTTTTGTGACCTTCGTGCCCCAACATGCAGGACCTAACAAGGTGTCTTGCTTGTTAATAAGAACTCAGTATCGATTTGGTAAACTGCATAGCCCTGGACTTTGTTTGTTGTTCTGGTCCCTAGAGCTAGCCACACTCTTCTGCCTACTCCTCCATGATCTCATCGCGTGTTCCTAAAACAGCCTTTCCCGTATCTGGTACGAAGCTCGCCGGTGGGCAGGTTTATTGGCAGAATGCTCTGGCCCAGTTTTGTTTCCCAGGCTATCATCGTCATGGGAACTACCTGGGGTGCCTGTTACACACGCAGATTACCGGTGTCCCCTCCGGGAATCTGGATTTGTAGGCTTGGCTTGGGGTCCGCACAGCACAGTTAAGGACAAGCGCCTGAAATCAGGCTTTGGGCAAGTTTGAGAAACCCCACAAATCAGCAGAGCTACCCTGGCTATAACATGTCAATTACCCTTCATTACAAGCACCGCGTCAGCCTGCAGGAAACAGTCCTGTAACTGGACAGAACGCTGCGGAGGCAGCCCGGGATCGAGGACTCAGATCCCGGCCCAAACGCTTGCTGGCCGGGCAGCTTTGAACAAATTATATAACCTCTTTGAACTTGTGCTTCTGCCTTTGTAAAAAGATGAAGGCACTACTCACCTCTTTCCTGCCAAGGAATCTAATTAGGTGATGTGTGTAAAAGTGTATCAGACATGGGAGAAATTTTCAGCTTGACATCTGGAGCAGGAGCAAAGGCCTTAAGATGCTCTATTTCAGGGGTGTCACACTCGTTCAGCCTCATGGTTGCCTTCAAAAGGCCGAGTGTAATTTTAGGGCTGTATAAATGTAACTACTCCTTCACTAGGGGCAAGGAGCTCGGCGCTGCCGCCAGGTGGACACAAGGTGCCGGGCCAGATAGAACAAGGTGGAGAGCCGGATTTGGCCCGCCGGCCTTGGGTTTGCCACCCACCCATGCTCTATTTGATGGGAGGGAAAAGCCCTGCACAGTCGCCAGTTACTTGTAAATATCAGCTCCACAGGCCCCGCCACTGCAGGCTCGTCCCCACCAAACCTGGAAGGCGACTTCAGTCACTCACCATCGGCATTTGCTGAGCACGTACTCAACATCCGGCATGATGCTGGATGAAGGATTCAGGCTGATCAAGTTCATCCTCACAACAGCCCCGTGTCATAGCTACGACTTCCGCTGCCATTTTGCAGTTGGGGAAACTGAGCTGTAACGTGGGTATCTCTAAATTACCTCCCCAAGCTATGTCTGAGGTTCGGTCAGTAACTGGCGAGAGGTCACGTGCTGTGAAGAAGCACGAGAAGACTTTGAACCGGGCAGTCTGAATCCACAGTCCCTTCTCTGACCCGCTAAACCACGGGATTTCTGAGGGGGGTGGGTGGTCCCACACAGATAGATGGGACACCCAGAGTCTGCAGCTACCCACTCCATCGCCGTCTGAAAGAGTGTGTAGGAGGGAATAAATGCGAAGGAGGAGTGGGCAGGGCACAGAGGGTTTTCCAGGCGGTAAACTACTCTGTATGATGCTGTAGGTGTGGCTCCAGGTCCTTACCCGTTTATCCACACCCACACACTGAGCAGCACCAACAGTGAACCCCAAGGTAAACTAGGGGCTGCAGGGGATCACGGTGTGTCAGTAGGCTTACAGATGGGAACAAGTGTCCCACCTGGTGGGGGATGTTGACGGTGGACTAAGCTGTCCATGGGTAGGGGCGGCTCTCTGTACCTTCCCCTCACCTTTGCTGGGAACCTAAAACCTCACTGGAAAAATAAAGTCTATTAGAATGACAATGCAAAAGGTTGTGGTTTTGTTAGCGCCCACCCTACTGATGCCCACTGCCCTCTGTGGTGTTCATCCTCATCCTGAAGAGTTATTCTGTAACAATTATTACAGAGTATCCACGCTGGACCACATGTTGGCAAACACTCAGTCTAAGGGCATCTCACACGAGAGGCCCATGTGCCAAATGTGCCCCACACCCTTGACGCGCTCTTGTGTTTAGGGAAGCCCACGCTGTGCAGCCTTGCCTCACCTTCACCCGGCCATTTCTCCCCTGTGGTACCTGCCCAGCCCCTAGCGGCACTTGAGTTTGCTCCTTATATCCAACCCACTCCCCTAAGAAGAAACCAAGAGTCTGAAATAGATCCCAGCTCTTCCAACTCCCAAACCAGTGCTCTGTCAAACCGTACCAAAGGGAGCACCACAACAGCATCCTGGCCACCAGGAAAAAAACATCACGAAGCACAGTGAGAAAGAGAGTGTGTGGACACTGGAGACCTGGATCAGAGAGCCGCTGCTGGGGCCCTGCATGCCGGGCCCCTCCCAGGGGACTTGACCTCTGCCCTCACAGCACTCGGGAATTACATGGCCACGTGGCTTTGTGCCTGGAAAGTGGAAGCAATTTGGAGGGCCCCCACCCACCCGGTGAGGCTGAGCAGCAAGGCGGCCGTCGTGGCACTTTAATGGAAGTCTGCAAAGAAGAATCCGGAGACCGGTGCTTTCTCTTGAGCCCTGCACTCAGAAAGGCCGGGGCGGGAACGGGCACAAAGCCGGCCCTGGGCTGCCTTCAGATTCCACCTCAGAGCGGCTTGTAGCTCTGGAGAACTTTTAATAGAAATCTGCGGAATGAAATGGGCTACAGCTGTTTGCCTTGATAAATATATTTTATGCTACATGCCTCAGCCACCATCTGTTTGCTGATATGAGCACTTCTTCATGGCAACTAAGGAGAAGTCATCAAAAGGAATCACAGGAGGTGGTGTTCCGGGAAGGTAGAGGGGAGAGGGAGACAGGGCAGGGGAGCTGTTTTCAGGCTGCACGGGGCTGGCTCAGGTGGGGATGAAGCAGGTGGAGGGCAGGAGCAGAGTGGGGGCGCACTGGGCAAGTCAGACAAGCCAGCCCCCATCCAGGCCTCAGCAATTTTCCAGGATGCTCTCACTGCAGTCCTAGAGTCTTCAGTCTCCCCTGCCTCCGCTTTGCTGCTTTACCCTCTAAAACTAAGATGGGAATGATGAAGCAGTCACAACAGGGCCCACCTCTGAGCTGACACTGGCCAGCAGTCAACATGCCTGAGCCCCTGACCTGAGAAGCCGCTCACCACAGTCAGTCCAACCAGCCGGGAGCCTGCGTTCCCTGCATCTGGTCCCACCACCTGCTGAGCCACCTCCAGAATCCTCTGACCTGGACTGAGTGCAGAGCAGACATGGAGAGGGGTAAAGTCCAGAGCCCTGCCAATAATGCAGCCTCTTCTGAGTCCAAACCTGGTCAGGGTGTAGTCACCCTGGGTCACCTCTGCCGAGCCCTGGGGCCACACACTACCGCATTCCTGTGAGGATTAGAAAAATGGTCGCTAGGTGCTTAGAGGGATTGACCCACTCTGAAATGCTAAACCATTTTCAGGTAAGGCAACAGATTTGCTCACTCTTGAACCTTCAAAGCGAGAGAACACAGAAGTTACCTTAAGAGAAGCCAGTATGCCCTGGGAAAGGCTAAAGTACTTGGAGATTTCCAATTTCTGAGTCCAGAACTTATAAGAATTTGTCTTTCCTCCTTCCCTTCTTCCTCCCCTGGGAAAAATGTGAGACTGCAGTTTGACCTGCTGCTGTCCTGAGTGGCTCCTGTTTCTGGCATCCCCTGGCATCCCCGACCCCTCTGTCCCTACCTGCCAGCTCTCCTGCTGCTCCCCTGAGAAAACGTAGCGGGCTGGGCCATCGAGCAAGCGTGTGTCTGTCTCACCAAGCACTGGCCCCAGAGCGTCTCCCCGGCCCCTTCTCTTTCCTCCACCTTCCCTGAGTCGTGTCAGAGAAGATACTGCTCTGACCCTGCCTGGTGGCCATATGAGGGCCAGGGTCAGGGCCAGCTGCCTCCTGTGCCTCCTTTCTCATCCCACTGGGGCTGGGAACCGGTAGAAGGGTCAAGTGGGGAGCAGGTTTTGACATTGGGGAAAGGGGGAGAGCGCAAAAGGACAGCCCAGAGATGGGCTGAAGTGAATGGAGTCCTGGATCTGTGAGAGTGGCAAAGGAGGCGCAAGCTTCCTATCAGTTGAAGGCGAGCTAGACCACGGACCTGCTGCTCAGTGACACCTCCTCCCAAGGATGTGGGCAGGGTGACTGTTGGTCACATGCTCTGAGACATTCTGACAGAAAGCACTAAGTCATTGGGTACTGAGAACTGGGATTTTGGGTCCAACAAGCCAAGTGCGTTGGACATGTTTCAGACCTGCTGGCTGTGCATCAGAGCCAGCCCAAGCCTCCAGCACCATTGGAGCGCCAGCCCCGGCTCTGGTAAGTGTTTCCATGGCACTTGATATTTTGCAATGATCTTTTCTAACACATCTGCCTTAGCAGAAGGAGCAGGCCACACGGAAATCTTTCTGCCCTCCCCAGCACCTGCCAGCCTCTGGAGAGGGGGTCCTGGCTCCCTGTTCACCTTGAGAGGAGATGAGTGGGGCCTGGAACACCCCTACTTTGCAGCCCCTTCCATGCACACTCACTTGCTGGCTCCATACTCACTTCTTCCTCCTCTCCTCTGTCCACATTTCAAGGCCAGCTCAAGACAAACTGACAAACTCCATCCATTTATTCATTCCACAAATATTTGTTGAGCACCTACTGTGTGCCAGGAACTGTTTGAGACATTGAGAACACAGCAACGAATAAAACAAAATAAAAATCCTTGTCCTCGTGTACCTTACCTTCTGTGAGGAAGTAGAGAAACAGTAAGTGGATAACTATTTAGTGCTATGAATACAAATAATGCCAAAAAAGGGGGAGAGAGTGACTGGAAGGATATTGTTGCAGATCTAGTGATCCAATGGCCTGACCAATGAGCAGAAATCTGCATGAAATGAGAGAGTAAGTTTGGCATTCAGGAAAAAACTGCATAGGCACAGGGAACAGCAGGTGCAAAGGCCCTAAGGTAGGGATATACTGCATGTTGAGAAAAAGCAAGGAGGCCAGTGTGGTCGGACCAAAGCCAGTGAAGGGAGTGAGTTGTCATGGTAACACATGGGGTTGTAGAGGCAGCCAGCCCCTGGTCAGAAGCCCGTTGTTCTCCAGCTGGTCCAGCCCTGCTGGACCACTCTACCTTGACTCTTGTACGGGCCCTGCCTGAAGCGGCTCACAAGGACCTTACTAACACATGTTTTGTGGCTTCCCTATGTCACACACTTGTGTTTTCTTTACCCGGGGCAGATGGCATTTCTCCAAGATTTCCCTCCAGATTTCCGTGTATTTCCCAAGTCCATGGTCATCCCATCCCTCCTGTCTAACGTCCAAGAGTTTTCCATTCCCCACCTGAAACAGAATGTTGTGAAAATGTAACAGTGGGGAATGGTAACCCCCCTCCCCCATTCTTTTGGCATTGTTTCTATAAATGCTAACTCTGACTAATATGTGGCTTAGAGGTAAACAGCATCTTTGTATAAGAATCCTACTTTCTCTCTGCTGCATAGAATTCCATTGTGTAAAGGTACCATAGTTTTTTGATCCACTCATTTACTGATGGGCACTTAGGTTGCTTCCAGCACTTGGCTATTGTAAATTGTGCTGCTGTGAACATTGGGGTGCATAGGTTCTTTTGGATTGGTGTTTCAGGGTTCTTAGGGTATAATCCCAGCAGTGGAATTGCTGAGTCAAAAGGCAGTTCCATTTTTTAGTTTTCTGAGGAAATTCTATACTGTTTTCTATAGTGGCTGCACCAGTCTGCATTCCCACCAACAGTGCACTAGGGTTCCCTTTTCCCCGTATCCTCTCCAACACTTGTTTGTTGATTTGTTTATGATGGCCATTTTGACTGAATTCTATGCAGCAGAGAGAGAGAAGGAGCCCCTACCCTTTGCAACAGCATGAATGGAACTGAAGAGCATTATGCTAAGTGAAATGAGCCAGGCGGTGAGGGACAAATACTATATGATCCCACTTTTAACTGGAACATAATCAACAAAAGAAAAAAGCAAACAAAATATAACCAGAGACATTGAAATTAAGAACAACCTAACAATAGCCAGAGGGGAGGGGGGAGGGGACAGTGGAGGGAAGGGTTTTCAGGAACTACTATAAAGGACACATGGACAAAACCAAGGGGAAGGGTAGAAGCAAGGGAGGGAGGTGGGTTTGGCTGGGGTGGGGAGGGAGGAGTTGGGGGGAGGGGGGAAATGCAGACAACTGTAATTGAACAACAATAGTTTTTTTAAAAACCCTCCAAACCTTTAAATTCTATGGTAAAAAAATAAATAAATAGTCCTAGGAACTACCTTGAAAATATACACTCTGACCTTCAATCACCTCAGCTCCGGGAGATTTGCTGACCTTCAAACGTAAAACCAGGATGATGGTACCTAGGATGACACACACCAGACCATCACAAGGGACTGTGCTTGTCTTCACGTACAGAACTTTTCAACCTCCTCCCCTTGACCTCTTTGTCCTGCTGTCCCTCTCTCTCCATATAAAAACCTCTGCCCTCACTGAGATGTTAAGGTGGGCTTTGAGAGATGAGTCTCCTATTTTCTCAGATTGCTGGCATCTGAATAAATCACTTTCCTTTTCACCAGCACCTGTCTTGTGAGTTTGGCTTTCATTGCAGCAGGCAGCTGGAGATCAATTCAGTTACAAAAGCCCGAGTTGTCATATGTTCCTATGAACCCACCCAAGTACTCAGGAGCTCTTGCATTGTTACCTTTCACTTCAATCAGACAATGGTTCCACTGTTCCAGTTAATGTCTACCACTAATCCACCTTTTGAAAGAGCGTTTATTCACTCAGGCATCATTGATTAATTCACTGACTTTTTAAAAAATCTTCTACATCGCAGACACTGTGCTAGAGGCTGGGATAAAAGGATGGTCAAGACAGGGTCCCTCAGTAAGCACCACGTCTGGCTTCCAGTCTAGATGGTGCTGTAGGTAAAGGTGGTACTCACATCCTCCCGCAACTACATCAAAAATGCAATTAAACTGCAGAACAACCATCATGCAGAACCACCCGAAGTCTAGCTAAACAGAAGTCCTACAACTAAGGATATAAAGAAGAGGCCACATCAAGACTAGTAGGAGGAGCAGAGACACAAAACAGGCTGGCCCCACACCCACTTGTGGTGGATAAAAATTGGGAGAGATATCTCAGCTTTGGAGGTCCCCCCTGAAGAGTGAGGGGTCTCAACCCCACACCAGGCCCCCCAGCTCAGGATTCCAGTGCCAGGAAGAGAAGTCCCTATAACTTCTGGCTATCGAAACCAGCAGGGATTGAGGCTGAGTGAGGCAGAAGCTTCCGGAGTCCCAGGAGTTCCTCTTAAAGGACCCACACAAGGATTTACTCAGCCTCACTCACTCTGAGCTCCAGTGCTGGGACAACAGCTTGAAAGGCATCAGGGATATGTGGGGAGGAACTGAATTGTGTAGAATCAGGGTGAGAGCTGGAGGGGCAGTTTTCTCCCAGACAGAAGTGCTGGCAGAGGCCACTGTCATTTTCCGAGCCCTTCTCCCTCAGAGCCATCACGCAGGCACCAAATCTAAATCTTCATCAACCTGGCTAACACTGTTCACTCTGCCCTGGTGATTCCCTGAGGCCCCATCCCACTGAACATTCAGACCCACTGAAGCTGTTTACAGTGGCTTTTCCATGTGAGTGGCATATCTTGGCTCATGCTTCAGACTTTCCTAAAATCTCTCAAACAAGCAGCAAGAGGCCTCAGCATGCCCCATACCTCTCACTATGAGGCGCCAGGCCAGGTACTGGTGGCAGCTAGGCTTGGTTCACAGCTTGGCCTCTCCTGGGCAGCTCCAAGCCCAACACGAGCAGCAGTTATCTGCAGACCACTCTGTAGCTCACGCTGGGCGGCCCTGGGCAGAACACAGGCAGTGGCTGACCTTGGCCTGAATCTCCTGGGAGGCCCTAGGACCATGCACCTAGTGGATAGTTTCAGACCACGTCAAGGCACCACCCCACCACCTCCACAAGTGACACAGTCAAGAAGTACCAGAGCCCCCCCTGAAGTAAGTTCTGCTCTGGTGGGTGAGATCCTGCATAGCTGATCCTCCATAGTGGTCATTGCCAGTCCTTGCTGTCACTTGGCCTGGGTAAATCCCTCCCATTCACTTGCTAACAGCAATCAAGGCTCAACTATAACAGGAGGGAGTGCACAGCCCACACAGGAGGGAGGTACACCTGGAGTGCACAGCTTGGGGGAACAGGGAGGCTGTGCCACTGAGCCCCACAGGATACCTGCGACACCAGGAACCTTACTGGGCACAATGGCCTCTTCCAGTCTGACCTTCAGGGTGCTGGGAATCAACACTGGGAGCCAATGTTGATTCCCACAGAGAGCTATTCCCACCCTGGCTGCACCCTCAGTTCTCTGAACACGGCAGGTGCTGAGCGGAGCCCTCTTGATCGAAGGGAAGACTGGCTCGTGTATAGATCCATTTGGGAATCAGGTGGCATGATTCCATTCTTTCTACTCATGAGCATTTTTCATGTCCAGGGAAATGTGCTTTAATAATCTCCAGAGAACAATTGAGTATTTGATGGTCTTTCTCTTTTTTTCCTCTCTTCCTCCCTCCCTTCCTGCTGTCTTCCCTGCTTCCTTCCTTGCTTCTTCCTTCCTTCCTTCCTTTTTCTTTTTTCCCCTTGAAAGTGTGCATGTGGCAAATTATGAATATTCAGCAAAACTCATTTCTCTTTCCTCCTCACACATCACCAGATGACATTCTCCAGCTCCCTTTGGGGCTGTACGACTGAGCTCTGGCCAGTGAGATCTAGGGAAAGAGACAAGCACCTCATCAGGTGTGGCCCGTGTGCTGTTCTTGCTCACCTTCCCCATCTGCTGCAGCACAGAGAGGTGGCGGAAGGTATAGTTCATCAGAGACACAGATGGAAGGAGCCAGAAACCCTACCTGACAACCTGTTATTTCTTCACTGGGCCTGGTGGGCATGACAAACTTTCATTGGGCTAAGCTATGGGCATTTGGAAGTTGGCTGTTGCAGTAGCTGATTTACTTGTTCTACCTAATCCAGGGAACGGGGAGGAGAGTTTCACGCAGAAAATTCCAACCAGTGGCTTCTCTGGCAGAAGCAGCCCAGAAGCACAGTATCACCCAGGAATCAGTGTCCTCCCAAGTGTCTGTTGCAGAATTTCATGTCTCCAGTATGTGATCCTGTCACCAAATTTGCCTCCAGATTCAAACAGACATCCACATTCCAGGTGTAAAGAAGGAGGAGGTGCAAAGGGGAGGTGCCCCGAGCTGAGTCAGTGCCAGGGATGGGCTTGCTTAAAGCCCACCCAGAGAGCTCCGTTCACTGTGCGGGCCATTCCTCTTTGCAAGGGACACTGGAAAACCTTATCTTTTTACTTGATATCTGGCCAGTCAGGACAGAATCAGGGTTCTGTGAGCAAGGAAGGATATAGAATGGACAGTGAGTGGAAACTTGGACTCTTTGTTAAAAGGTGGAAGGAAATGGTGGTTTTGAACAGAAGACACTGCACAGACTAGCTATGTGGTTGCTGGCTAGTTTCTGGCTTCAGTGGCCAATGGGGTAAAAGCGTAAGTGTCTGAAATGGCTCTACCCTGGGAAGCACCCACCACACCCCCTCTCCCAATTGCTGCTGAGATACGATATTTTGCATCCCCCCCTCAGCCCTCACACTCAGCCAAATGCTCCACCCTCTCACTCGCACCTTGTTTCCCAAGAGCCCATCCCACTAAAGCAAAGCCTCTCCTTTCTCCCACTTCATCCTCCTCTCAGCAGAATTTCCCACTGCAGGGAGCAGCCAGGAGCTGCCCGTGGCAGCTCTGTGTGCCAGGGATCCTGGGAACAAGCCACGCTGGCACCCCTGAGTGCCGGCTGCTTTCCCCTTCATGGTTAACACCATAAAAACACTCCTGCCATCTAACGCAGCTGATTTCCAAGCCATGTGTGGAGTTAACGCTGCTCTCACTGCTTCTCCTGCTTGGTGTTGCTAAATGCTATTCCCCATGGTACCCAGCACAAGCCTGTGGGGAGAAAATAACACAAAATTAACTTTAAACACAGATGTTGGGGGAAGAAAACAGTTTTACCAAAATGGGAATAATAAAGGGCTGGTAATCACCTCCTTTGCGGTGCTACATGGAAGAAAAAACACTGTTCTGGCTTTTGCAATTTTCTAATAGAACGTACTGTGGTCGACCGGTCAGTCTCTCTTCTGCCCACCTGCATGCCCAGATAGCAACTGCAGAGTGCTGAAGAAATGACAGCCAGCCTGCCCTCGCACCTACTCCCCAGGACAGGCGTGAGGAGCAGCCATCCAACTCCACAATGCAATGGGCGAAGAACCCGGGCTGGCTTCTGGAACCCTGCACCGCACACCAACGTGCAGGGGTTTCAGGAATAGCCTTCCCATAATTTGGTATAATTTCATGATTTCCCAGTAGGTCAGACTGCCTCTTCTTGTTTCCCCACTGCTGTTTAATTAAGTCTGCTTCCCCTCTCTCCCTCTTCTGTAGGAATTACCTTGTTCACCCAATCTAGGTGATCTGGGGCAATACTTCCTGACTGTTGATATGCACACATGTACTTGGGCATCTTGTTAAAATGTAGATCCCAATTCACAAGACCTGGGGGAGGGCTAAGATTCTGAATTCTAACAAGCTCCTAGGCAGTGCCGATGCTGCTGGTCCCTGGGCCATGCCTTCCCCCTGGCATCATTGGCGCACATCCTCGGACTGGGTGAAGCAACTGAGATTTGAAGGTATGTGTGTTCGTGCAAGATCCAGCGTGCAAGGAGGACCTGGATGGAAGGCCCTGTGACTTTTAGAATTGCTGATCCTTGTACCTCCAAGGTCACGAGTCGAAGACTTAGGGCTATGTTTGAAGTCACAGCACACTGACAAGTGAACCACCCGTGCAAAACCAAGCTGTGTATCAGATGGACTCGTTGTTTCCGAGATGCATCATTGACTTCACACAGTCTGTGAGCAGGTGACTCTTCATTGTGTGGTATACCTGCAGAGCGTTCTATTTGCAAGTGGCCTCCCAAGCAGGGGCGGAGTCAAAGAATCTTATACTTTCTTTACTCTTTGATATCAACAAATTACTTAGTTTCTTGGGGTAATGAAGGCTGGGCTACAGGTGTTCATCAGCGCACAAACCTGAAGGCGCTTTCCCTTTAAACTATCCTCACAGTGAGGACCTGACAACATAAGGAATAACTTTGTCCAGCCCAGAGCTGCTTTTCAAAGTGCCCACAACCACCTTCCGAGCATAAACCGGGCACTGTGTGGAAGGGCCTCGTGAATCTAGAGAATGCTCAGCAATAACCTGTCCCTCTGGGGATGTGACACACACTACCACCTTCCCAATGACAAGTGGGTAACTTCCGTTTCTCTTGTCTCAGACTCTGGAATGAGAAATGTGCCTTTTGGCCACCTCAGGTAAGAACCTTCCCACTGCAAACTCTCTCCCAGGTGATCTCGTCCACCCCACGGTTTCAGGTACCCTCTGTGGGCTAAGGTGTCCCAAATCTGTGCCTCCAGTTCAAACCCATCTTCAACATTCCAGACTCAAATATCCACAGGCGCATCCCATTGCAGGTGCTCTTACCTGCACTGGTCATCAGATCTGAAAGAATAAAGAAGAGAAATCAGGACAGAACTTGCTTTCTAATCCTTACCTCATGATATGACACAATCACCTCTCAGCCGCTCTAGCCAGACACCTGGGAACAGCCCCGCACTCCTACAGCTCAATCAGTCATTCATTCTACACCCTGCAAATCACTGTAGAACCTGCCCTGTTTTCGACTACGTGTTTCAGTGCCTTCACACAGCCTCTTCTCTCGGCTTGGGTACCTTCCTCCCCTCTGTAACTGGCTGATTGTTAACCATCTTATTGGTCCCCGTCGTCTTGGACTCTCTGGCAGTGTCTTACCATCTGTGGCAGACTGAGTGGCGTGGGAAGGTGACACGTGAGTGATGCGGTTAGGAAAGGCTCTCGGTAAGTTGAGAGATGTAACCAGAGCTGTATTGTCCTGGGAATTTATGTCATTTAGGCAACACTGTTGGGGACACTGATAATTTTTCCCCAGGAGAGTAATTTCCAATTATTCCAAGAAAGCAGAACTACAGCCATGACTCAGCACCAAAGCAAACTGTCTGCTCCTGACGTGTCATCTCGCCAGAGACCATATCCCCCCGGGTGAGAGTTTACCACGGGAACTCCCCTCTGACTTGTTTCTGGTCAACAGGGAGGCAGGGAGAGAGAGAGAGACTGTTTGGAAGAGGTTAATGAGCCCAGGCGCTGGCTGTTCCAGCAACACTGTGTTTCTCCCTTTCTTGTCGCCTCTTCTCCTTCCACTGGGGACCGCTTCCCCCGCAAGGACCCTCCTAGTCTGTGCGATGCAACTCAGCTTTCCACACGGCCTCGTTCTACTGCATATTCCAATGTGCTTTATAAGAGCCAGGAGCTGATAAATGATGCGAACAGGTTGCATAATTTTATGTAAACTAGAATCTCACGACTTGAATTCCAAGTGCTGAGTCTGCCACTTGCCAGTGACATATGCTGGGCAAGTTCCTGAACACCTCCAAGCCTCAGTGGTTTAATTTATAAAACAGGTCCCTACCCACTTCCATTATTATGTTAATTATTGGAAGTAATGTCGGCATTTTATAAACTCTAAATCATGTTACCAAAATAAAGGTTACCCCCATCAATAATAGTAACTGGTTATAAACAAGGATTTTTTGTTTGTGTTTGGTTTTGTTGGGGTTTTTTTTTTTTTTTGCAGCTGGTTAAAAACCGCCTCAAAATGATTAAACACTATAAAGAGAGGAAGCTAAAGCTGAGGGGAGGTGGCAATGAGTCACCAAATGAAGGTGACAACACCCCAGTAGAAGAGAGGTTGGTGAGGGGAAGGGGCTGGGACTCAGATTCTGGGAGTGAGAGGTAAGTAGCCCCCATTCATGCAGACCCTTCAAGGCCAAGTTAGAGAAATGGGAGGTTTTCTGAAGATCATGGAAGCCAGAAAAAATGTTTTCGGCAGAAGGGCACAGTGATAAAGTTTTCATGGAAGGAAGTTATTTATGCTGCAGTGTGGATATGGGACCTGAGTGAATCAAAACTGGAAGTAGGGAAACCAACTCAGGGCTCTGCGGCAGTGACCCAGAAATGGCAGTGGGCAGGGCTGGAAGCGGGGCGGCGGGGATGGAGAGTGGTGGGTGGATGCAACAACGGAACGCGGGCAGAGTCAACATGTCACAATGTCACCTCCAGCACCTCAGCTCAGCGGCTGCCAAGAATAGCCTCTAGGAAGGCAGACCGGATTAGCAGGCAGACGCCGGCTTCTAATCAAAAGATCCGTGCGCGATGCCTCGCATTGCCATTGATTAATAATTAAGATTCGCCGCATGGATTTGGGCAAGTCATCTACCCTCTCCAAGCCTCTGTTTCCTCATCTATAAAATGGAGATAATAATAATTACCCTGCCTCACTTGCTAGGCAGCTGTCAAGCTCAGACCAAACGCTGTGATACATGAGATGTGCTTTGTAAATTGTCAAGCAGACGTGGCATTCTCCAGAGACCCAGTCAAACCAAACACAAAAGAAACAGATGAGAAAAAGAACATCCAGCTCCTCATCCAGGCCTCCTGCCTGACGCTTCCTTGGCCTACCTTGCCTTATGTTAGGCCAGGACTTATTTCCATGGTTTCTTAAATTTCATAAAGCCTTTCGCAGTGAGAAAACTTGGGGAGAATCTTATTAGACAGAGCAAAGACCCAAATCAGCACAAAGCTCACATATAAAAGCTTTAGGGAAAAAAATAAGGATTTCTCTAGAGGCTCTATATGTGCTTAAATGGCGCAGAGAGCTAAATTGTGAAATTACAAATGAGATGTGGAATGGCATATTTGATTATACGGAGGCATCTGCAATGCTTCACAACATGTAAGGAATCTGAGAGACTGTTTATCTGGCACTGAGCTCCGGAAGGATTCTGCAGAACTGACTGAGCCTAATAGGCATCCAGGAGACAGAGGAGAGCTTCGGTGGGGGCGGGGAGGAAGCTGCACAGCACATCATCGTACCTGGGACCTGTCCCGCTTTCTCCCCCACATTCCAAAGGCTCACACGGAACTCAGTTTGAATGGACTCATTTGAGATGAAGTGAGATTTTCCCATTTCCCAGGTAATGTCACTAGGTCCCAAGAGAAATATAAGGTGTGGTCGGTGCTCTCAGTCAGTTCACAATCTAATCGGGTCGGTCGGAAAGGTGTGATGCTCATCACTGCCCTACCTGGCCCGTGCTGACGCTGCCTTCTATAGGTTGAGGGAGAAAGGAGAGCACAGGCTTTGGAGATGGGCAGAACTGAGATTAGAACCTGATTCTGCTGCTCACGGGCCCTAAGGCCTCCACTAAGGCACCTGTGCCTCCCCAGGCCCTGATTTCCTCTTCCGTGAAGCAAGGGTAACACCGCCTGTCCTGCAGGGTTGGGCCATTGAGATGGGCATGTGGGTGCATAGCCAGCGCCTGACCACTGGAAGTGCTCAATAGCTAACACTCCGTGTGTGGCTGGGGTGGGGCTCACAGATGGATGTGGTAGGAAGCCATCCAGTGAGTCAGGGGCTGTACAACGGGAGAGTCGGGCCCCCTCAGGTTCCTAGATCAACACTACGCTCTTCATCAAAGTTCCCAAATCCTGTAAGGGCACCTGAGTTTTGGCCAGTGTTCCAAGATACAAATATTATAGCAATAACCTAAGACTTCTGTATTTTGCAAAGTAGAAAGCAAGAGGATCCGACAAAAGCAGCTGCCCTGCTCTGACCCAAATTCAACTGGAGCCCCAGAGCCAGTCTTCCATCTCCACCTGGCCAGGCCTCAAGGGAACCAGAGCTGCAGTTCCCCGGGCGTCTTCGGAAAGCCCAGCCTCCGGGGTTGCTGACCTTCAGCCTGGCCCAGCAGGTGTGTGCAGGCGGGAGGAAGTCACAGGAGAGAACAGATTGAGAAGAGCCTGGGAAGTCACTGGCACAGATGCCACAGCAGAAGGGAAATTCTTCCCTGTGCTCCATCTTCCTACCCAGCAATTCAAGGAGAGGGGCCAGGAGTTCGAGGTTGGAGCTGCTCATCTGAATCCAGCTGTGCCTCCGCTCCAAATGCAGGCAGCTGAGCTGCGACCCTGGGGGTCAACATCAAGGCATATTTATCAAAACTGGGTGGGGGGCGGCCCACACCACCCCCAGCTGCAGGAGTTTATGGTCTGACTGTAGAGAGCATGGATGACAAACACGTGATAAGGCTGTGTTTGCATGTGTGCGTCCACACACGTGTGTGTGAGAGTATGTGTTAGAGTAGAGGGAGCAAGACAGGGGGAAACTTACACATTTTAATTTGATTTTACTTCTTAAACCTGACAAGAGTGAGGAACGGACTGGCAGAGAACAAAGACAAAGGACCCACAGACATGACATTTTAAGTAGCTGTTCCCCCTTTGGGGAGGTGTCGTTTGTCTAACCTTTTAACTTGTCGAAGAAACATATTTCAGGAAACCCTGGTTCCAAGACTCCCCCGGATAATCGAGTCAGACACCCTTTGGATTCCGCCCGATGTCTCCCCTACATCAATCCGCAGAGGTTTGCTCTGTGCCTAGCACTGGCAGCACCCTGCGCAAGACCTTCCAGAGGATGCAAGGTCTGAGATTCTTTTCTCGGCAACTGCGATCCAGCGCAAAGCTCTGCTGGTTTGCTCTGCTCAACGTGTCTCTGCTCTTGCCAGCAGCCCCTGTCCCCACTGCCCTCACCTTCCTGTCCCCGAACCTCTAACCGGTCAGTTCAGGTGTGTGCCAGGTTCTCCAAGACCCGACCCACACCTTCACTCGGCGTTCCTCATCTGGGTCTCAGAGGCCCTGAGTTTACTTTTTTTTTTATAGCACTTACCATATGGTATGAAAATGGTGTGCTTTGGGATCTGCTTTGGACACTAAACTGATTACAATTTCCTAAAGGGCTTAGTGACCTTTAGCATCTAACACAGTGTCTGCCACTGGGTAGAAGCCCCAGCGGCACTGCTTGCTGATGCTTAGCCTCCATCACAGCACGTTTTACCTGTGTTACCGTTACTTACTGTATCTGGCCACCTCACCTGGCTGACCGTGGCTCCCTGAGAACGGGATTCGTTTGGAAGCCGCGGTGCCTAGCACCGTGCGTGGCGCCCACTTCCTAATGAGTGAATGAATGAGCGTGTTCATTCCACATGAGTGAACGTGTCTCTGAACTTCCCTGCGATTTCTCTGAAGCTCTTCCTATCCCATGAGCACAGAGATGATAAGCTATTACATTTCTCAGGAGCCAAAGCTCGCTTTCCACTAGAACAGTTGGGAAAGGTTTTAAAGAGAAAATGTGAGTTTAGCGGGGACTGGAGAACGAGCAGCATTTATGTATGTTGATGCAGAGACGGGCCTTCCAGGGAGGCAGGAATGGAGAGCAGAAGAGGGGGGCCGGGCTTGGTATGGGGTCCGATCTGGATGGAAAAGGGAGAACTGAGGTTGGCTCTTTCACTCCTTCCTCTTCCATGTCCACTCCAGGATTCTCGGAGCCAGCCTGTTATCTGATTTGTTCTTGACATGGGATCCGTCATAGCTGAGACTCTGGGCTAAATGTGGGAGGGTCGCAGGGTGGCCAGCTGCCCCGGCTTGCCTGGAAGTCATGGTTTCTCAGGGATCGGGACTTCTGGCACTAGAACTGGGTAAGTCCCAGGTGAATAGGGATGAACAGGTCACCTGAACCCTAGTAAAGGGACAGAGAAAACTGAGGGGTCAACTGAATCTTTTAGAACCTCTATTTACCGTTCCCCTAGTGTGGCCCCGAATCCCTGATTTATTTTCTCCTTTGAGGCATAAGGAACTGGTTTGACAGCTGAAGGAAAATGTTTCGCCCTCTCCAGAAAGCTCTCTCACACCTCCCCTCCTAGTTTAGGCGCACCACCTCAGTGCTGCGATGTGGAGACTGCCACTTTGCATTTGCCAGTGGTTGCGTGGCACCGATTTGCGTGGCACCGATTTGTAGTCTCCGTTCCCCAAACACTCAGCCTCTTTGCTGGCGCAGGCTGTGCCCTCCTTACCCTTGCAGTGGCATAGGTTACCGTGCAATCCGCCCAGTGCTTACTTACTGAGTGAACGGGCGCACTGAGGGGGTGGTTTATGGGTGGTTAGATTGATTGTGACTCATTATTTGAATATTCCACAGTAACTCTTGGATCCATTCAAAAGTAACTAGCGCGGTCCTTCTTCCTGGGAACAATCAACTCCAGGTGAAGTCCCCATTGTAAAAGGAAGTCCTTTGTGTTATAACGGCTTTTAGTCTCAGGTGTCTGCTCTCTCAGGCTGAAGGGCTCGGGAAGTCTTAGGCCACTGAGGCTCCAGCCACGCCAGACGCTGTCTTAGGTTCAGTGATGACCCAATCAGTTTTTACCAGGAGCCCCTGCTGGTGGGACAGTGGAGCCCAGAGATGGCAGTGGTGGGACCCATCTCTGAAGACTCTCTGGAAGCCTGGGCCCCAGTGGGCCATTAGGCCCCAAGCAACTCTTGCTACATCACGCTGAGATTTGGAGGAAGGGGTGAGCTGAGTGAGAGGGGAGAAATTCCAATTTGGGTGCAAGAGAAAGAATTTATGCACGAACCAATGTCAGCTACCTGCATTCTCCTCGAGATTTTATTTAAAATTTTTCAAACCTGAAGAAGGTTGAAATTAGAATACGATAAAAATAATACATAGGCACTGCTCTTTACACTGGGTCCCTCCACTGCTAACATTTTTCTCTATTCACTTGAGATCTCGTTTTTTTATATTTTTGCTAAAGCATTTGAAAATTAGTTACACATATTTTGAAATTTGACCCCCGAAGTACTTCAACATGTATCTGCTAAGAACCAGGAATTATCCTACATAAGCACAGTGCTTTTTTTCTCTCCCAAGACATTGATACGATAATATTATCTAATATACTGCCCATATATAAATTTTCCCAATTATCTTAATAATGACCTTTACACTATTTTTTCTGATCTGGGTCCAACCAAGAATCATCTGCTACATGTAATTATCATTCTCTTCAGTGTGGTTAGTCTCTTTAATCTAGGCAGTCTCCTGCTTTTTTGGGGGTGGGGGCTGCGTCTTTTATACTGATAGTTTTGGAGTCCAGGTTAATGTTTTATAGAATACCGTATCATCCAAATTTGGGTGTGCGTTTCTTCCCTGCTGGAATTAGGAGTACCAATTTGGGGATAAGTCCTACATAGGTGATCTTCCACACTTCTGCCAGCTCATCAGCAAACTCATAATGTCATTTATCAATATGGATAATGACCCCGCGTGGCATCAAAGACTCAGGAGCAGGAACTAACGAGGCAATCAGGCGGGACACTTTTTTCTGTCACTTGGTTCAGGTGACGTCTGCCAGATTTATCCACCGTAAAAGCTCCTCTACCCTCTGTAGACAGTAAGTAACCTGCGGGGTGAGACTATGTGACTATCTCATTCTCGAATGGCTTTTATCCAATATTTTATTATCCACTGATGATCTTTGTCTGAATGAAATATTGCCTTGGCGGTTGCAAGTGGTGACTTTTCTACTTCAATCATTTCTCCAGAAAACAGAGGAGAGCATTCTCCCGTGAAGAGCACCACGCCACGCCCTGGCCGGGTGGCTCCGTTAGTGGGAGCGTCGCCGCACACGCCAAAAGGATGAGGATGTGATTCCCCGTCAGGACACAGACTTAGGTTGTGGGTTTCATCCCTGTTCATGGCACACACAGGGAGCAACCAACTGATGTTTCTCTCTCATACCCATGTCTCTCTCTCTCTCCCTCTCTCTCTTCCCACCCCTCTCTAAAATCAATAAACGTAGCCTCGGGTAAGGATTTTTTAAAAGTTAAAAAAAAAAAAACTACCCCATCATCCCCCCCACCCCACACACACATGCTTATTTGTTAAAATTTTAACTGGAAATAAAGACCCACAAGAAATTGCAAAAATGTTACAGAGAGGTTTGGTGTACCCAAAACCTGGCTTCCCCTGATGATAACATCCTACACTGTACATTAACAAAACCAGGAAATTGACATTGACATAATATGATTAATTAGACTACCGACTTTACTTGGATTTCACTGCTTTTTTAAATTTCTAATTCTTGTTTTAATTTTTTAGCATCACTCTGGGCTCATTTTCTTTCATTGTGTTATAATCTATTAACATCATTATTCTTTTTGATGCTCAAATTGTCTCCAGTTTCGCTGGTGAGATCCCCCACAAGCCAGCTCACATGTTTTGTTGCTAAGTCACTAGCAGGCTTTGAGCTGTTGAGGGCTTTCTGCTACAAGATGTCCCAGACTCCGACCTGTAAGTGGGCACTGCTCCAGGGATCCCTGGTTGCTCGTTTAGTGGGCAATGGCGTTCAGAAACTAAGATCCGGTGCTAGGTAAGCTAACTGACGCTGGAGTTTCTTGCCTCAGGGCATTTACAGTGCACAAACCTGAGTGCAGACAGAGTCCTCTGACTCAAATCCAGCATTGCAGGATTCTCCCCCCTCTCTTCCTATCCTGTATTTCCAGACCCTTCTCCCTGGTTCCTGTCACCATTAATATACTTAACTCCTGTGTTTGGCCCTACAATATATTCAAAATTATCGGAATTACTACACCAATACCACTACCAACAACAAACAAAGTAAATTCAAGGTGTTTTTACAGTTCTTTTTATAACCCACTGAGGATACATAGCTGGAACTCTGAGCTCTGAGTTTTTGAGTGAGTTTTTTTTTTTCTGTACCGTTATGTTACCAATTTGATACATGGTTGGTTTCCTTTGTTTCATTTTGTACTGCTTTAAGATTTGCTTTATATTCATCCTCACTGATGTAATTTTAAAGTGTATGAAAGATTTCGATGCTATATAAGTGGAAACTATGTGACAAGGTATACTCAGAAAAGTTTCCTTCTCATCCCCAACGCCCTGGCCCCTGCCCCATCCCCAAATACTCAATAACAGGCAACCATTTTCATCGGTTCCTGACACATGCTTACTGCATTCCCTTTGCAAAAATAAGGCCAAACGTACGTTTTCTTGTCTGTTTCTCATATAAAAGGTAACGTGCTATATGTACTCTTTCACACCCTGCTTTTTGCTCTTAACAAAATGTCCTGGAAATCACTTCCTACCAGTTCGTAGACAGTGTCCTCATTCTTGTTCATTTGGTACGGCCCTTCTTGTGTGGATGTACCAGAGAGGATTCGACAAGCCTACTACAGAATGGCATTTAAGTTGATTCCAATATTTTCCTATAATAAATAATGTCACAACACATAAACTTATCACAAGGGGGTCATATTTGTCGAAATGTGCCTCAGGTAAATCCTAACAAGAATAACAGCTAGCTCACAGGGAAAACACAAAGTTTCCCTCCACAGGCAATGTCCCCATGGAGACTGACCGCGTTACTCTCACAAACAGTAGGAGGGTACGTGGTCCCATGGCCTCAGAAAAAGTGCATGGATTGTCTGAATTCTGCCTAACTGGTCGGTAAGAAGTGGTATCAAAGGGTCATTTTATTTTGCATTCCTCTTATTGAGAGTACGTGTGAACAGTTTTTTGTATGTCAGAAGACCATTTGTGCATATTTTTCTGGGAAGTGTCTTTCTTTTGCTCACATTTTTTTCAGGCTTTTGGACTTTCACTTCCTAATTTTCAAGTGTTCCTCACGTATCCAGAAGACATCAGCCCTTTATCCATAATGTACAGGGCGTATACTTTCTTCAAGTCTGGTGCTTGTCTTTTCACTTTGTGATTCTGGGGCCATGAAAAGTTTTGTGCTTTTTAAAAAGTATAGGCAGATGTATCAATCTTTCCTTTCATTAAATCTGCATTTTTGCATCATGACTAGAAAAGACCTCTATACCCAGATTATGAAAAACATTCAGCCATGTTTTCTTCTAGTACTTGCATGGTTTCATTTTTTTTTAACATCTAAATCCCTGATCCGCTTGGAGTTATTTTGGAACATGGTGTGAGATACAAATCCATTTTTGTCTTTTCCCAAATGCCTCTGCAGTTGTCCAGTCCTTTATTAAGAAGTCCATTTATTTCCCAGAGCTTCTGGAATGGGGAGGCCTCCCGCCCTACACTAGTCCTATAGTCAGACTGAAACCAGCATGTGCAGAATTCTCTCCCTGGGCGTGTTCAGTATGATGCCGCTAAACCCTGAAAGGAAGACCAGACACTGACCAAAAAGGAGCAAGGGTTCGGAACTCAGTTCCTAAATACGTGTATTCTGTATAATATTTTCAAGAAATACATGCTGATAACAAACCTTTCAAATAGTACAGAAGTTTGTACAGTGAAAAGGGAAATCAACCTCCTATATCAGATGCCGGCCTCTCCGGAAGCGACCATTGCCCACGTGACAGAGGCCCGTGCAGACGGGGAGGCTGTTGAGGAGGGCAATGTTTCCCGTGAAAGGGGAGCAAAGTCAGCTCTCACCTACCGCACGGGTTACCACTCTTTCTCTTCCAACGTCCCTCCGGGCCTATATTCTCACCCCACCTTACAGATGAGGCACTGAGGTGCAGAGAGGGAAAGTGATTTGTCCAAAGATCTCAGCTAGCAAGGAAAGGGTCTGGATTTGAACCTACTGTGAGGACAGGGTGGTCACCACGTGTAGGTGGAACTCGTGGAGGCCCACTAAGCACAGGGCTGATAGCCCCCAAGCAAGGCTTGGCACTCGGAGCCAAAGGATAGCCAGGTTGTGCCAAGAAATGAGCACGGGCTACATTCACGTCTACTTGACAGGCAGCTCCCACGGTGAGCAGTTCGTGTATGGCCAAACCTCCCACCCTCAAGCACTTTGAATTTTTTTTACAGCCCTGCTACCAAGAGAGAAAAAAATCAAAAGAAAAACTGGATTATGTCAAGAAATGTTAGCAGCTATGACTCAAAGATCCATGGAGGGGGGCAGATCTGTTGACTCAGAAGGGTCCATTTCTTACTCACTTAGCAGCTTTTACCACACTTTAATCTTTTAGAGAGGGAAAGTGATTTACAAAGGGGGGAGAGGTAAAAATAAAGGATTGCAACAGAAGGATTTGCTTCACAACAGCAGTCCGTGGCAGCCTGCAAGGAAAATATAGAGGAGAAAGCATTGTTATTCTATTCCAGAGAGCGAGCTTTTGAGCGCTGAAGAAGCGTGTCCATTTCTGTACATTAAAACATTCTAAACCCAGCTCTGTTCTCACAGAAGTTCCCTCTCTTGTAGTGGAAATGTATTTTTCTCCTCTGTCGGGATTACAACTCTGGAGAAGTTCGCACGCTCACAGGGAGTGGGGAGGGGGCGCTGCTTCTCCGGAATGTTCACAGGCTGGTTTTGGGGGGGAGTTCCCTGGGGATGTTACTGCTTCTCAGCTAAGGTCCTTGAACTGCTCCGCTCCTTGATAGACTGGAATGTTTGGTTGGGATGGGTCTGTCCAATGAGCACTTGATCGGTACCTGGCAGAGTTCTAGTTCATGCTCAATCCTACCTCTTCCCGCCCTCTCTGCCTTCACTACCCCCCACTGTCACAACCACTAAAGATTTTATAGGCACCAGAATTCTGTACCTGAGCCAGACATGCACATTTGATCTACTTTTTGATCTTCAGCTGCAAACCTGCACTTCCCCCGCGAGCAGGCTGTAGGCCTTGCACAGGTGCCCATCCTTGCGTGAACCCTCACTCTTGAATAAGATCGCGCATGCAGTTGGCTGCGTGCTCGGGGGCAGGCTCCACCCCAGCACCTAACCTCGGGCCCCCAGCCTTCCCTTACTTCTCCTCCTTTCCTCCACTTTTTGTCTCAGTTCTTTCAGCTCCTCCTCGACTCAGATTCTAGTCAAGGAAATAGGCTGCTCGGATTTCCACCTCTTACAGTCAGGAATATTCCTCTGATCTTCTCAGCAAGGCTCCACAACCCTTCCCATTTAAAAATTCTATTAAAAATCCACGATTTATGCAGATCTCCATTGAGTTTTTCAAATGGTTCAAATAACTCCATTCTCCCCGCATCAGTCCACCCATCTGACCACAAGCGTGTTTGACAGACGCTTGCTCTGTGCTAGCCACTCTGGGCTGCTGTGAGGGACAATGATATTTGTGTAATGCTTTACGGTTTGCACGGCATTTGCACATCTGTTTTCCTGTCTATCCCCACCGTAAGCCCTACGTAGGAAGGGCAGGAATGATTAATAATCCCACATTGCAGATTAGAAAACTAAGGCCCAGTGAGGTCAGGTAGCTGCTAGGAAGTGACTAAGCCAAACATCCAAGCTTAGGCACTTTGTATTAACCATAAAGCTTCAGGTGCATACATGTGCATGGGCCCCTCCCCCAGCCTTTTCTCCTATATACACACAGAGTCTGCCTTCATAGCTGTAATCAGTCGGAAGCATGTTTATCTCTGTTTTCTAATGTGTTTATTCTGTCTTCCATTTAGTCCATAAGGTCCCCATAGACTGGAGTCCAGAGAGGCTCTCTGAGCTCGGTGCTGAAAGGGGAAGGCAAGTCCAATAAGCCCACGGTTCTTAAGGGCAAAGCTGGGTAATGCTTTCTACCTGCACAGACGCTGTCCCATCTGAAACAGCAGGGAGAGGGGTTGAGAGCCCATGCAGGTGGGCTCCCTGGTGCTTTACCCATTTAATAAGCTCCCTTCTTTTTCTGGAGCAATTTCCATCCCTTTAACACCACATTAAATGAATCAGCCTTGCAGTCTCTGCCCCAGTCCCCCGCCCTCCCCTCGGCACAGAAGCGGTGCAAGTGAAAAGCCCCCGTGGAGGGCTTATAATCATCAAACCGCAAACCATTTCTCAAGGATCCCTCCCCATGGCTAGAGACCTGGATTAATCAGCATGGCTTACAGTGGTTTTCGCATCTCTTAATTTACTACCAAACACTCCTTGCCTCCTGAGAGGAGATGTTTTGTTACGTGTAATTAGACCGTGTACGCAATCCTAGGTGGGACTTGTTATTTTTGCACAGGGGGATTAGGAGCCGGCTCCAGGAGGAGCACAGTGACATGCTGTAGGGACAAAGGTATGCTTCGTGTTCATTCGCAAACCTCCACGAGTGTGGTGCAGGCTCGGTGGGGACATGTTAGGGCTGGAGAGACACGTGGGCTCAGCTCCTCTGACAAATTGTCTGGGGAGGTTTGGAAGATAATGGCTGAAGCATATGGTCTCTTGTGCCTTTAAGGTTTTCTGCCTCCCGAGAACAAGGCCAGCAGCAGCCACCACGGGGCTGAAGGAGCTGGCAGTGACTTCAGAGCTCCTCCTTCCCAGGACACACTCATGAGGTTTGCTTGCAGGGGACCAGGGCATCTCCATGTAGAGCAGAATCTGGTTTTTGGGACAGCTGGGCTTTGGAGAATCAGTGTCCCCGAGGGTTTTGAACTCTAATCCAGGGCTTTTCCATGTAAAAGGCTGATCTTCCCTAATACTCAGCCTCACCTTGAAAGGAAACCCTTGAAGTTCTCTATTAAACCAGAAGCTAAATGAAAAGACAGCCCTGAAGTACCATCTGACCTGTTTCAAAACCTCTCCACTAACAGGATTGGAACTTCCACTCGTGACTCAGAATGTACTAGAAAAGCAGGTTCGGATTTGAGGCAGCCTGTGAAAAGCATACTGTGTGTCCTCTGTCCTCAGTTGTCTTGTCTTTTTCTGTTGGAGACGGAGACACAGGGCCTCTCAGAACTGCTCAGGTGGAAGTTTCACGGGAGGAGGAAGACAGCGGGCACCAGCCAGTAGACCGCGGGTAGGAGGCCCCAGCGTGTGGACATGCTTGGATCAGAGGTTTCTGTTTCCCCCTTCATCACTTCTGAGCTGAGTGACCTTGGACCAGTCATTGGCTCTGTGAGCCTCCACCTCCCCAGGCATCTGAGGATAATGTCAGACCAAGCTCCCAAGGCCTTGCGAAGATCAATTGAGATAATGGACACGAAAGACGTTTGTAAACCATACTCGGCTGTGCAAAGAAAACTCCTTGCTATTAACAATAACGACATTTCCGGCAGTAACAACTCTGGTCTGGGAGTTGGGGCGGGGGCGGCTTTTCCAGCACTGCAGTTCTGTTAAGGCCCTTTGTGAAGGACCGGTGCGGAGGAGCTCCACCGGCTGTGCGCTGTCACTTACCAGGCGACATCTCGGGAGACCGCAGGCAGAGGGGCCGGAGGAGAGGCGTTGCGGCATTGCGTCCCTGAGGTTTGACACAGCCTAATTGTTTTGACATATGATGGAATTTGTTCTCACATGGGTCAGAAGAAAGCCCAATGCTGATGCTTTTCATCTCATTTCAATTACAGTCATTAAAACCCTTACTCCTGAGTCAAGCCTTTCCAAAAAGCCATCAATGACAACCCATTACAGATGAGTTATTTATAGTGGCGCATGTTAATTTTACAGCACCACAGACTAATGATTCATGGCTTGGCATTAGTGAGAGACATCATTCACCGGGCCGAGTGATCCCTGACATAACAAGCACTGTTCTGTATCTCTTCCGGGACGGTTCAAGGCCTCGGACTTGGAGGCCAGACCCTGTATGGAGCAGGATAACCAGAGCACCTTGGCCTTGGCCCACTCCACGCCAGACCTTCCGAACTGTGTGGGAAGGGTGGTACAATCTGCTTTAGGATTGACATCTATAGGGTTTCCAGCTGAGACGATATTCGGTCTGGGCCAGAGTTTCAGCCCCTCTTTCTCAACGTACGGCACGAGTGTGGGTGTTCAGCAGGCCTCCTATTCTTCGCTGCTGTTCAATCACCCGAAGGCAGCAATTCTCCATGGGTGTGCCGCAAGA
This sequence comes from Desmodus rotundus, assembly GCF_022682495.2. Classification (NCBI taxonomy): domain Eukaryota; kingdom Metazoa; phylum Chordata; class Mammalia; order Chiroptera; family Phyllostomidae; genus Desmodus; species Desmodus rotundus. The sequence continues at coordinate 22,915,914 of NC_071393.1, read as the reverse complement.
ATTTTTGGAACGTGCAACACCTGACGGTTCAGGGAGGGGCCCTGACCTCTCCTCCCTCAGATTGTCAGTAGAAAAACGACGACACCCAAGACAACGGTAGCTGTCTGCTGAGAATGCCTCGTCTTGAACCACGAATATACAGGTCATATCACACCTTATGGGTCACATCACACAGTAGGGTTGTGTCTAATTGGTTAATTATTGGTACCAGAAGCCCTTATATTCAAGTATAGGTGCCTGATTTTTTTAAAAGTCACTTTGGAGCAAAAAGGGTAGGTAATGACTATTATTATTAATTTTTTTATAAATCAATCGAAGTCATACCTCTTTTTTGTCAGCTTGGCACAGAGTGTTGGTAATCAGTTTGTGTGCCCTGAGATGAAAAAGGTTGAAAACCGCGGTTCTGAGAAGAGATCTGATACTCACCTGGAGCTGATGGAAAATGAAGGCTCGGGGGCCGTCAAAAGCCCGGCATCCTTTTATCCGAACTACTTCAACCTCAGGTTCGTAAGTGCCACTTTGACCAATCGATACCGGGCCTCTTGATTCTTGGTCTATTTGTAGCCGAATTTCTCCCCCTTGATTAAAAATTCAGCAAGAGGCAGCCTGATGTGACATTTATGAGTTCCTGGAAGTCCATAAATGTTGAATGTTAGAAATTAGCACTGAGTTCTTTAGACAATAAAAAGCAATAAGCAAGCAAGAGGGCTAATAGTCAATTCTCCTGTATTTGTGTTGTCTGTGGAGACTCACGGCAAAGCAAAACTGAAACTTCTGCAGAGCACTCCAGGTTTGACAGAACCTTTGTGCCAATTCCTGTCTGTAAATTCAGGTCCTTCCCAATGAAGCTGAGTGGGTCTCGGTGAAACTGACTACCCTGCATCCTTCCAGCTTTGTAGCACTTTGCCAACGAGTTGCTTGCCCAAGTCCCCTGCTCTATTTTACTACAGGGCATAATAACAGATATTGACATTGATTATTTTTGCTCTTTGTTCATATAACCGTAGCCTTGCAATCATTCGAAGAATCAGGCGGTGAAAAACAAATCTGTGGCCTCGTTACTTTGGAGTTTTCAACCACAGAACAGTTTCACATTCTACCCATCAGTATTGATTTCAAATTATTTCCTACCCACATGCCAGCACTTTTCTGAGTCCCTGTTCTCTTCAGTTAAGCAATCTCTTCAGACTTTCTACGATGCTCTTTCGCTGTAGACCCTCCTGGGCCATGGATCACAGTTCTGGAACCTTCTCACACTTCCAGGGAGGCCTTGTTAAGTCCAGGCTGGAGTCAGTGAAGGGACAGCGAAGGTTAAATGGCTAGAGAGCTAATTGCCTAGGCCGAGTACCCCTCTGCTTCTTTTACCCCGTGGTCTTCCAGACAGCAAAGACAGATTTCTGTAGATGGAATTTCAATTCTGTCAGGTGCTGCTGCATTGTACAAAGTGCAATGAGACACCCTTCCAGACTCTCAAACGGGGAAAGCTAGAAACGTGCCCTCTGATGCACGGATGAAGAAAAGCGGAACGCGCCACGGTAAGAGGACAAAATCTAGAGCCAAGTTGTTTGCGTTGATTCCGAGCTCTGCCCGTTATTGGTTTGGCGGCCTTGCTCCTTAACCTCGCTGTGCATCAGTTTTGTCTTCTGTGAAATGGGAGGCAAGATGGTACCATCTCAGAGGGTTGTTCTGGGAGAGGAAATACTGGCATATTTGAGAGCATTGCCAATCTCATAGTAGATGCTGTGTAAGTGTGTGTTAAATGAGGCTTTTTAATATAAGAAATATTTATGGAATATCTACCACCCCCACCCCTCATAAGGCTCAGTACTAAGAAGCAGTGTGGGAATGTAGAAAATTAACAAATGTCAGCTTTTAAAGGCAGTTTCTGGAGGGGCACAGAACTGTACTCAAGTAACCGAGAGAGCAGGGCTGGCCCGGGCTGTACACAGGGCTCCTCACGCAGACACAACGGTCAGGCAGAGGAGGGAGGGACCACTCTAGCTGGGAGGAAACTATTAAGGTTACACAAAGGAGATGATATATGAATTGTTTCTTAAAGGATGAGTAGTATTTCCAAGGGCAGATGGTGCAGGGCTGTTGGCAGAAGGCTATCCCGCTTGCATTCAGTATGAGCCCAAGGCCAAAGTGCCTCCTCCAGGTTCATCAGTCCCGCGTCTGTTTCCTCCGGGTCCTCATCTCCCATGTCTACTTGCTTGTCTTCCTCTCCTTGCCCCCCTTCCTCTACTTGCAAATTTCTACCACTGGCCTCCCTTTTCCTCCAATTACTTTCTTCATATTTTATCTTTCTTTTAACCTCAAAAGTAATGCAAATCATCTTTAAATAAATCAAACAACACAGGAGGGTATAAAATGAAAGGCAAAATCTTCCTTCACCCCGTCTCCCTGGAGGGGACAGCGGTGTGGCGGTTACAAAATATGGCCATAAGTTCTTAATGCTTCTCCCTCCGAAAGCGGAGTTTGTGTCCTTCCCCCTCCTGAATCGGGGTAGGATTATAACTACTATTTCCATCCATAGAGAAGGGCAGAGGAGACAGTGCATTGCTTCTAAGTCTAAGGCATGAAAGGCCCTGCAGCATCCACCTGGTTCAGCCAACGCTCTCTCCGGGAGACCTGAGCCGCCGTATGGGGAACGCAGCTTCCCTGAGGCGGCCTCGCTGGGGAGGCTGCGTTCCAGGAGCCTGGACAAGGGTCTCAGCAGGGTCCAGACTTTCAGCCTTCTGCGGCCCTTACAGAGCCCCTCCCTCAGTTAAACACGGCACTGTGCAAGTACACCACAATTTACTTAACTGTTCTCCTAATGGTCGTGACTGTGGTAGCTTCCAGTTCGGGGGCATTACAAAAAATCCAGCAAGAAACATTCTTTTTTTAATCCACATGCAAAGATGTATTTGTTGATTTTAGAGAGAGAGGAAGGAAGGGAGAGAGAAATATCGATGTGAGATAGAAACATCGATTGGTTGCCTCCCGTATGCACCCTGACCAGGGATCAAACCCACGACCTTTTTATTTTCGGGACAATGCTCCAACCAACCGAGCCACCCAGCAGGGGCCAGCCACGAACATTCTTATCCACACATCTTTGTTCCTTGGATGGGTGTTTCTGCAAGATCAACTCCTAGAAATAACATTGCTCAACCAAAGAGTATGTGATTCAAAAAAAATTCTTATAAATATTACCAGTTATCCTTCAAATAGGCTAATTGACTTTTCCCAGTGGTTTATGAGAGTAACCTCACCAACATTGAGTATTATCAAGCTTTTTCATCTTTACTGCGCTGACGTCTCTGCCTTTGTTAACACATGCCCCAGCTGTATGCAGTGTGAGCGAACCATCCCGAGTGTGACTTCAGATGATGCACAAGGGCAAGGTATTAATCACTCAGGTGGATGAGAACTAACTGGACAGAAAGGTGAGGCAGAGCACATCACAGACCTGCAGTCAACATACGGTGAAATGCAGCTCGAGGACATTCTGCTAATGGCAGGTGTACCCTGAAGTCCAGCAAGACCTGTTTACAAGGAGAGAGGATTGGGGCTTACGGATGAGGATGGAGGAAAGAGGAGGTTCTCTCAGTTCATCGAAGTCCTCGTGGGTAGCTGGCTGCAAATGGAACATTTAGAAATGACTGATTTCAAGCTGGATGTCTCCAGGGTACAGTCAAGAACAGTGGTTCCCAAACCCAGCTGCCTAGCAATATTACCTGGAGTATTTGCTTAGAAAAATATAGATATTTCACCTTCCTCACCATCACCCCCAAACATGTATGCAGTTGCCATAGATTCTGATATGCCTTTTTGACCAATCCATTTCTGAGGTACAGCAACGTTTCATATGAAATTGGCTGGAGCAGAGGTTCTCAAACTTAAACACGCATTGGCATCACCCCAGGGACTTATTGAAACACAGATTGCTGCCCTGGCCAGTGTGACTCGGCTGGGCATCATCCCACAGAGCAAAAGGTCACCGGTTCAATTCCCAGTCAGGGCACATGCCTGGGATGCAGGCTCGTTCCCACTTGGGGCCCGTACAAGATGCAACTGATCGATGTTTCTCTCTCACACCAATGTGTCTCTCCCTCTCTTCCTCTTTCCCTTCCCCCTCTGTAAAAATAAGTACATACAATTTTAAAAAAAACAAAACCCCACAGATTGCTAAGCCCCACCATATTGGCTCCTGATTCAGCAGACCTAGAGTGGTTGGGCCTTAGAATTTGCACATCTAACAAGCTCCTGGTGATGCCGAGGGAGGGCCACCACCCAGGAGCCACCGCCCCCAGAAGCACCTGTGCAGCACACCTGGGAGCTGGCTAGAAATGCATACTCAGAAGCCCCACCTCAGACCCGATGAGCCAGAATCTGCGTTAACAAGATGCCCTGGTGATCTGTACGCACATCCAAGTTCGGGAAGTGCTGCCTTTAGCCTCGAGTGCTATTCAAGGGGCAGGAGGCCCAGGGACAGGAAAGCTGCAGAGATCTGGCCCCAGCACCATTAGTGCTGATTTCCCCACCTCACGTAGATGTTACTGTTGACACGCCTAGCAAGAGGGTTCTGGAATTCCTCTCGTCCAATGCAAAGGCTTGGGCATCAAAACATTAACACGAGAAGTGCCTATTTTCCACAAGCAAAGAATGGAGATGCCTCGAGCATACTTCAGTAGAGACACAAAGTAGTCAAAGTTCCGCAAAAGCCCAAGATTGTTTGACTTTTTCTCAACAATGGGGAAAACGTCAAAACTTAATATTTTTTTCCACTCTAAGGTTGTCTAAAGCTGGGTTGCTCAAGTGTAAAGGAGGATGCATGTCACGTGAGCATCTCGTTCATGCTGATTCCGGTTTAGCAGGCCTGGGGTGGGGCCTGGAAGTCTGCATTTCCCAAAGAATTCCTGGAGGAAGCCCAGGCTGTGAGCCCCTTGACTACACTTTGAATAGTGAGGATCTAATGGCAGTGAGGTTGGGCCTGTGGCTTCTGCAGATTCACTGATGGCTGGAGTGTGACTTCTAAGGTTTGGTTTGGATGGGCATAGGCCCCCTCCCGTGGAAGAAGTGGGAGGCTGAGAGACCCAAACCCTGACTCCATTCACTCAGGTTCTTAGTATCCCCCGAGGTTTGAAGAGTCAGCGGGCCTGAGAGAAGGCACCTAGTCGTAAGTTCCAGCTCACTGTTCTTCACTGATGGAATAAGGGGAAGCAGATGATTGAGGCAACTCTCATTTTTTATTTTAGAGCCATGTAAACAGCCTTCCTCTACCTTTCAACATCCCAGTGCTTGTAAAAGCTCAGGAGATTTCTTACCCAGCCCCGAGAGCACAGGGTTGACATCCCCTAACCCATGGTGTACACCAGAAAAGGCAATCACAGGTACCCCATAAAGTTCACCAGGCTTCTGAGTAAACCCACAGAGCAGTGCTTTCCAAGTCTGTCTGTATATTGGGGTCATCTTGGGAGCTTAAAATTGCCCATTCCTGGTATAACCTTAAAATACCATGATTTAAGTGGCCTGGGGTATGTCCTGGGCTTAAATTTTTTTTTTAAATACGCTACATCCCCACCCCAAGGTGATTCTAATGTGCAAATATGTTCGGGGATTGTTGCTGCAGGGTAGCATATTAATAAAGTGCAGGGATTGAGGAGAGAGAGAAACTTGGTTCGGGGATTATTGCTGTAGGGTAGCATATTAATAAAGTGCAGGGATTGAGGAGAGAGAGAAACTTGTATTCTAAGGACTCGAGAGCTGACTCTCAGTTGATTGTTAATTAATGGACATAACTTATTCATTCATTCATGCATGCATGTATGTACATACAAAACAAAGCATTTCTGAGAACAGACTTTGTGTTAACGCTCTGCTGTGTCCTTCCAACTCAAGGAGGAAACACGTAGCCCCTGCCCTCAGGGGGTAGAGGAGGAGATGTAAACAGGCACCTGAAGTCCAGGGTGATACTGCTGTGGGACACAGGAGCGTGGCGCCTGTGGCACGGAGCCTCAAGTCGCATGTACGGTCAGCTCTCTCGAATTCGGGAAACCAGGCAGCAGTTCTGATGGGGCAGAAGGACAGGCTGGGCTCACTCACTCGACAAATACTTAGGGAGCACCTATCACTGCCGTAGTTGCTAAGTACATTGCAAATGACGCAGTAGACTCAACAAACTCAAAATTTTGTGCTCCTCTCAGCATTTTTGGATTTCCTAGCAAGGTAGCTGTTTTCTATCTTCACCTGCTTGCCACCCACTCTGCCTTCTGCTGCCCCTGCTCAGAACTTCCTGTGAGGAGCAAGCAATTCCTTCACCAGGCTCAGTCTGTGTTGCCTGGGGAACCGCTGCCACTGTTCTCAGAGCATCAAACCCGCCCGGCTCTGATTTTACCCTCGGACTTAGACTGGCTGTGTACGTTGACATGGAGCTGTTGGCTGCCATCTTGTAACCAATGGATAGAAGCAAAGAGTGTGGCCAACCTGGGAAGGAGGACCAGGGAGTAGAGACCTTCTCTGTGGATACTGTTTGCTGGCTGAGGCTGTCCTTTCTTCCTGCTACATACGCTAACAAATTCCCTTTAGGGCCCAATTCCATTTGGGTTAGTTTTTCTTTTATTCACAACCCTAAGTGTTCTAACTGCTACGCTGACAATGGATTTTTCCAGGAGTATTTCCTTTTGCGATTAAAAGAGATAAATAAACCCATCAAGATCTGTTCATGAAATGCTATTTCCTGTTTTGTGAAATTGTGTTTTTTATTTTTTTATTTTTTTTAATCCTCACCCAAGAATATTTTGTTATTGATTTCAGAGAGAAAGGAAGGGAGGAAAACAACATCAGTGTGAGAGAGAAACATCAATCAGTTGCCTTCTGTGAGCACATGGACCGGGGACTGAACCCCCAACCTTTTTTTTTTTTTTGTACAGGGTTACACTCCAATCAACTGAGCCACCTGGCTGGGGTGAAACTGTGTTCTTGTGTTCTTTATGCATTCTATTCTGTTGTCAAGTATAAGTGGAATTGTGTAAAGTCAGTCAGATCATGAGCTTGAGATGTTCTTCAGAAAAGTAGATGCTGCACCCAGTGAGCTGCCAGCTAGAGGCTCGAGGAGCAGGCAGAGAGAAGGACCCCAGCTTCTCCCACTCATCTTCCAACAAGTGCCTGAGACACCCTCCAGGTCTGAGAGATCGGGGTGGCAGTTTTTGCATTCCGAGCAGTGCTGCTCCGTTGCTGGGAATTAAAAGTAAAGAGGAGCCAACGAAACAGTGTACAAAGGTTGTGAGGCCAGCTGAAGGAAGAGTTTAAACCTAAGTCTCTCTCTCCCCAAGTAGTGTCAGATCTTTTAAATGTCTCTCGAATTGGCCTCTCATTTCCAAACATGCTAATGCTTTTGTCCAAATTACCATCGTGACTAGTCTGAACTAGTGCAACAACCTGGAAATGGTTCTTCATCCCCTGAGCAAACAGCGTTTCCCACTCCAGGTACACCTCCAGCCCATCCTCCATGCTGCTGATTCGCTATGTACCTACTTAGAAAGCTTCGCACTCGTTCCATCACTGGCAGAATAAGGTACAAGATTTCTGCCTAGATCCACGTTGCCTCTGTCTACATATCAAGCTTCTGCATCTGGTGTAACTGCCTCTAGTTCCCGGCACGTGCCAGGCCATAGGAAGTATTTGTGTCTACACTCACTGCGTTCTAAAGCCTATGAGGAAAACTCCTCTTCATCTTTCAAAACCTAATTCAAATAGTCTCTTCTTTAGGAAGTCTTTCCCAGACTCCTCCCCCCTTTAAAACCAATTCTTCCCCTCCCTATACTCTATTTATAATTCCTACTTCCTTTTATCCCCTACATTTTGTTACTGTGTTTGTGCTTCTGTCTAAATCTGAGCTTCTTTAAGAGAAGGCCAGTTTCTTATCCATTTCCCAATCTCTAATACCAAGTACAGGGTCTGGTACAAATAATGCCCCTTTTTTATTATAAAATCTTTTATTACAAAATCATAAGCAGGTAATTCTGTAACATAACAATATCACATTCAAGCACAACATATGACAGTTTAGGTGAAATGTTCAAATTAAAACTATGAATTATTACGCCCATGTTATTACCCTACCAACTTCACTCAAGCAGGCCTTCCTTCTGCTGGGCCCTGTATAGGGCCTGACATAGCATAAGCATTCAGTAAATGTTCCATGAATTGAACTGATTGCCTTTGCTTCCAGGTCCATTTTGGGATGATTTAGAAAGAAGCACCCTGATAATTAGGGATAAGATGAGAATTAGGTTAAGATGTAACAGATAATAGCTAAGCATTAGTGATAAAACTCGCTATCCACTTGTCGTCTTCTTGAAAAGATTATCTAATTTAATATGTAAGGTTTAGCATGTTTACCTTTTCTACTGAAAGTAGCATCTTGTGGCTAGTATTTGGAAAACATTTATAAAGTTAAAATCTCCATAGAAACTGCAAACACAAATACATCTTTATACCCAAACACCTTCTAGTTCATTCTGGGAGAAAATGGAATTCTAATTACCTCCCTTGAATTAAGTAAAAATGTCTAAGAGAAAAAAAGCAATTTTTAAAAAAATAAAATAAAAAGGCATTATCTAATTATGCAAAACGAAAATGCTCGAGTTGAGGCAATTCAGGCTCAGTCCTGAATGGGGCGGAGTAAGCAAAGGGAGAAAGTAAATCCTCATCACCAGCCAGCTCCCCAGCTCAGGTGATCAGGATCCTGAGCAATGAGTCCAAAACGCCTGAGCAATGGAGGGGCCCACGTCGGAGGGCCCCTCGATCTGTTTCTGAGCGTGCATTCGCCCCTCCAGGTCTGGATGTGTTCATTCCTGGTAATGATTACAGTTACAGCGTCCCTTGAAACCAGCTGCAGTAAGAGAAGCAAAAAACAAGCAAGGGGCAGCGAAGATTGCCTCGTAAAATCGGCAAGGACTTTCACCGTTTTGTTTTTTTTTTTTTGCTGGAGCTCTTAAATTCAAGGCTAGGGTTCAAGGAGCCCTGCTGTGTGACTCACTGACACTCCGCAGAAAAGGTAGGGGGTAGAGGACAACTTGGCCCCATTTCATCACTCTGTTTAGCATCACGGTTTGCGCATGAACCTAATAAAATTGCCCCAATAAGTGAGCATGGCTTCCTCCCAGCCAAAGTCACCATCATATTTATAAGTACAAGGTATCCTTTTAAAAAATCCAGCAATCGAGAGACGAATGTAACAACCTGGAATTTCTGGGTTCTCCACCAATCTGATTACAATGGCAGCATAAGGATGAGCGTCTAAACCACCAATTAAACTGAGAGGATACACATCCCACTCAATCAAATGTTTGCTCCGGGGCTTGAACCAGCTCCTTGGCAATGGAGGTAGCAATGGGTGATGAAAAACCAAGTGGGATCAGGTGTCGCCACCAAGTAAGTAAAGTAACTTCGCTTTTCTTGGCAGCTATGATACATCTGATCTTACTGCTTTCCTTAAAAGAAGAGTATCTTGTTTCATAAAAATGCACATATATAAATGTATGGCTTGATCAGTTCCTCCATACTGAATGCGCACATTCACTGCTCCCATCGCAGAACATACCCCATGGCCCCGAAGTCCACATCTTACTCCTCCCAGGAGCTCACCTCTCTCCCCTGAAGAGTAGCCACTGTCCTACCTCCTGTCTGCACAGCTTAGTTTTGCCTTCTTTCCGTCCACTATAGAAATGGAACCATAGAGAATGTATTCTTTGAGTGCCTGTCTGCTTTCCCCAACACGGTGTGGTGGGATTCACACACAGCGCTGGGTTGTGTGTCGTTTTTTCCGAGTGCTGGTTTGAGTGATCGGGTGACTGCAATACACACACACCACACTTGGCCAATCAAAGTCAGTCGTGTCCCGTCGGGGGCTGCCATTAACATCCAGTCCATGCCTCTTGGTGAAATACGTTCCCAGGCTACTGGGTGTGGCGTGTGCTCGGTTGTCACGCTGAATCCTGGGTTATGCCCATGTTCGGCTTTCACAGATACTGCCGGAGTTTTCCAAGATGGTTGTAGCAGCAGTTCACATGCCCACCAGCATGGCAATGCTCACTGCCCCTCTGGAGTGCTTCCTGCATGATCTGGACCAGGCAGTATGTTACTCAGTCTTCATCACAGCCTCCTGTTCAGGTGAGGAAACCTAGGCTGAGAGACGTGACAAGATAACACAAAGTAGCTGCTCTTCAACCCAGTGCTTGTCACCTGAGATGGCCTCCAGGTTCCTCAAGGTGTTCTGACTTGGTGTAAGGTAGCAAGCACACCTTACTCTTAAGGGAACTCGCTGATGCCTTTCCCTTTCATCTCACATCCTGAGGCTTGTTGACTCTACTCACCCTACCTGTTCTGTCCCTTCTCTGAAGCTTCTAAATCCAGATGACAACAGCTTCACTTTACTTTGAGGAAGTCATGTTCTCCTCGTTCTCCTTCATTCTTCTTGATCACTGGTTCCTTCTCACGCCGTCACCCCGTGAATGTCCCAGTGCCCCAGTGCGCATGTGTCAGCTGCCTTTCCTTCTCCCCCAAGGACTGTGGGCAGCACGACCACCCAGGACTCCAGATGAGTCAGCCTCTCTGCCTCCCAGGTACGTGGTAGGGTGGTGCTGCCTCTGGGTCTGAGGGAGGCTGTGTGGCTACTTCTGGCCTGTGATGGTGAGCAGAAGTGATACGTCTCTTCCGAGCCAGAGTATCCTGTCGCCGATGCAAGCTTCCCGAGAGTTCTCTTCCCTCTGCCTGCCCTGCCAGCCTGCGTCCTGGAGTGAGGAGCCACGGAGCAGAGCTCACAGCAGACCCGCAGTGGACAAATAACATAAACGACAAAGGCAAGTGTTGAAGTCATGAGCCACTAAGAATTGGGAGGATGGGGCATGCTTGTTACCTAGCATAACCACACCCATTCTAACTGCTACAGTGAAAATATTTGGTTTTGTAAATTTACTTATTATCTGTATTGGACAGCTCCCAATCTGTCAGGTTATCTGTTGGCTGACCCTGAGCCCTGAACTCCAGACCCATTTACCCTACTGTTTCATCTAAATCCTCTCAGGAACCTCATTTTCATCTCAAACTGTCCAAGTGGAATTCCCAGTCTCCCCTCTCCCCAAATATGGACCACCCATAATTTTCCATACCTCAGTCAACAGCAGCAACAACATCCCCACAGCTCAGGCCAACAGCCTTGAGAGTATTCTTGTCTCTTCTCTTTCTCTTATACCTCACACTGAGTCCCTCAACAAATCACATGTGTTGACTTTACTTTTTAATTTTCAAAGTATATCCAGAATCAAAGTTATCCAGAATAGATAACCCTCCCTTGGTTATCTATTGCTAGATACCATAGCTTTAAAAAAAAAAACAGTATTCTTCTAGATATTAGCATTATTACCACCTTTTCTCTGAAATTTTCTCAGCACACCCCCCTCTCTCTGCCCCCATGTACAGCTGTGACATTATACAGTCCACATTCTCCTTTACTTCTTTCTTTCTTTGTAATTTTCTGGCCACTTTCTCCTCTCACTTTAACTTCCTGATCTTTATGCTATTCTATTTCCATGAGAAAACCAGCATTTCTTCTGGCTTTCATTTTCATTTTTATCCAAGTTTCATAAGCTATATGTATAATGATGATAGTACCAGGAATGATTTGAGGAGGCATATGGATGAATACTTCTGTTTTAATAGTTATAATTTTATTTTAATGTATATTAGACACACTGTAACTAGCACAGAAAGCCTGAGATCTCACAACTATATTTGTTTAGATGAAGCCAAATAAGTCAGTTTAAGCCAAATTAAAGTAAAATATTAAATAAACGATGTTATGGGAGATACAAAACAGAGGAAAACGTAAGTCATACGTAGATGATGTTTAGGGAATAACTATGGACCTTCAAACAATAAATGTAGTCATTTCTCTTCGGTGAGTGACTACTTCTGATGGCCACCTGGGGGCTCCATGTGGGCGGTCCACCTGACCTTCAAAATTAATAAATAAATCTCAAATGGAGTCTTCCCCTGAAACCGGTTACTTCGTTCATTCAATGTTGCCACTATTTTCATAGGCCAAGGTAACAACTAGACCTCTCCTCTGTCATTCAGCTCTCTGTTACGTCCCCCTTATTGACTACATTTTTAAATCCTGAAGTGACAGTCACATCTGGCCTTTCTCTGTTATTCTCATTAATATCATTCCAGGCCATGACCCAATTACCTCATACCCAGATCTCCACAATGTCCTCCAAACTGTTCTCCTGTCCCCGTCTAAATTCAATTGCATTCTTCTATTGCTTCAAAATGATCATTCCCATGTTCAAAACATTCAGTAGCTTCCCCTGGAGGCCACGGCCAAGATTCCTAATGCCATGCTAATTATGACTAACATTTATTAGTTTTCCATGCTAAAGCCTCACAGGAATTTTCTTATTTAATCCACATGACAACCCTAGGATGAAGAATTGGTTTCCTCATAGCAGACGAGGAAACTAAAGTTCAGAGGTTGAATGAATGACTCGCCAACAGCTAGTAAGTGGCAGGGTCAGAGCTGCATCCCCAGCAGCCTAATGCCAGTGTCTTTCCCTATACTGCCACGCCACACTGCTTACTGATAAATGTCACTTTACCATTATTTCTAATTACACGCCATCTTTATGTCCTCTGCTCTATTCCCTTTTCCCCTCTCATTTAGGGAAGTCTCACTCCTGCCTGTGTTGGGCCTTCATCTTCTGCTCTTCCATCACAGTGCACACCACCTTCTAATACGACATGCAAGTTGTTCCCTTCCTGTAGGACCCTGCTCAAGTTCAACCGCTTACAGTGTCACTAAAGCCAGAATCTCCACTGGGATAGATAGACGGCTGTCCTTACATATTTACCCAGGCCTCCAACCGTCCTGATGTTAACCTGGTGCCATGGGCAAATGGCTTGAAGGACAAAAGCTGACACCCCCGTCCTATGAACAGGAGGTCCCTGCATCTCTCAGTTAAGATCACTTCAAAGTAATGCAAGTGGACACAGTTCAAGGGACTGCTTTTTGACTTGCTTTGCACACAGGGCCTTTTCAGCTCCCCCTTCTTCGTATTTAATAGGCACAGTAATTGTAATAACACAGGCTGATTCAGATGTGCCAGTACCTCAGAGAACAGAGTCAGATGTGAGTCCTGCCCGGGAGAACCATGACTTCACTGGGCATTTGGGCTGGTAGGATATTTTTTTTGCTCACTGATATTTTTTCAGTTGGTCAAGTCATTCCTTGAGTTGTCCACAGAGAAACAGGAAAAGAAAGACACAGACAACACAAGCTGTCTCTTCTGTTCCTTTTTCCTTCTTTTCCTTCTGTTCTTTTGTAGAATAAAAGGCCACAGGGAAAAAGACCTTAGAGTTAGAAGCAAACTTAGACATCGTCTGGCCCCATCCCTTCATTTAGAAGATGAGAAAAGGAAGGCTCTGGCAGGCAGAGGGGCCCACGCAGGGTCACACAGATAGTGGCAGGTCTGAGATTGGAACCCAGGACTTCGAGTCCCAGTACACTGTTTACATCCTGGCTCTGTTTCGTAGGTGATAACCTCACAAACATGAACCAGCCGCTCTTTCTGGCACTTGGTTTTCTTCATTCTGCAGTGAGGATAATATTAATAATGGCACCTATTTTGAAGGATTGTTACAAGAATTGAATGAAATTAAATTAAATAAGGAGTGAACAAGCATCTAACATAATAGTTGCTCAGTAGATGTTCATTTATTCACTCAAATGGTTACATCAGCTGACATCCAAGAAGAATCTAAAAAAGATATTTTAAGAAGATGACTACAACATGGAATATCTAATCACACAAACTCTCCGGAAATCTCAGAGAGCCTTGAAATCAGAGTGGGGAGACGGGAGGCAGCAGTGAAGGGGGATGTTTAATGGCGAAGGTGTCTCAGTTGTTTGTTTTTAAAAGAAAAGGTGTGTGTCAGCTGGGTGACTCATGAAACACTAATTAATGTTTTCTATTCTTTTTATCCCTGTAAAACAAACAAACTACTTTTAGCAATGCTGAGCTTTCTGGAGACTCAAGAAAACAATTGCCTGAATCAACCATTAATTGCTTTAAGAATTCATTTTAAGTTTTGGTTTTGCCTTTATTTTTCCAGATGTTAAGTGTGTGTTCTAGCCAAGTCCTACGTGGGGCAGGGACCCCTGATGTGGAAGGAGTCGAGGCAAAGCTGAGGGCAGCGGCTCTGACCCTTGCCCACTGTCTCCTTCCAGGTGTCTGCTGAGCACAGGGTGAGCGCTGAGCCTGGCCCCCAGCTGCGATGTCACACCCCAGCTCTACCCTTGACTTGCTGGAGGCTCCTGGATGGCAGTTTCTGAGTGCTTCTTTCCACCTTTGCCTATCTGCTATAGAGACCACAGGCTTAGACGGGGGCTGTGAGTGCAGATACTAAACTCTTGGGATAATTCTGATCTTGTCCAAAGTTTCGAGTTTTTAAATGATGAAAAATGTATATGCATAAAAGTACAGAGAACTATTTGACAATTATTTGTGTGCCATCCATATTGATACGGCTTGTATTATTTTTCTCCCTATCTGCCTAAAAATTTAAGGCAAAAATTTACAAATGTAATTGAGCTCCCATAACACTTTCCTCCATCCGCAAAGATAATCCCCATGTTAAAGTTGAATTTTATCTTTATATTTATGTTGTTTATATTTTTCCTATTATGCATCCACAAACAATATGTAATATTAATTTTTCTTAAATTTTATATAAATGATATCATCACATAAGTCTCTCCAGAGAAAGTCAGGCCATTTTTAATATGAAGAGAATGGTTGATGCAACATCCATGTAACCTGGCAGCCAAGGAGAGTGGACTGGAACATGCATGCATGAACAATGATGCCTTCACTGTACTAGTCAGTGGGGGCAGTAGATGCCATTGAGTGAGCATGTGTACTGTCTGTCACATTCAAAATGACTGAGCAAGTAGAGCAATGAATTCACATCCAATTTTGCATTAAGCTTGAACATTCCTCCATGGAAACTATTTGGATGATTCAGAAGGACGCAGCTATGGGCAACTGGTGATTGGCAGCTTCATCATGACAACGTACCACTCAGGCATCACATCATGTGCAGAGATTTTTAGTGAAACATCAAATCACCCAGGTGACTCCGCTCCTCTACAACCCAGATTTGGTGCCCTGCAACTTCTGGCTTTTCCTAAAACTGAAATCACCTTTGAAAGGGAAGAGATTTCAGACCATTGATGGGATTTGGGAGAATATGATGGGGCAGCTGATGGTGCTTGGGAGAACTGTGTGAAGTCCCCAGATGCCTACTTTGAAAGGGACTGAGGCATCATTGTCTGTTGTATCTTGCGGTTTCTTCAATAAACATCTCTAGTTTTCATATTACATGACTGGATATTTTCTGCACAGACTTCATATTTTCATAGCTTGCCCTTTTACTTGACATCATGTTTTTGAGATTTATATATGTGGATACATTTCAATCTAGTTCATTTTAACTACCAGAAAAAATTTTGTATGACTGAACTACATATTACCCATTATGTTATTGATGGACATTTAGTTCAATTCTTCCAAGTTTGTACAGTCACCAATTAAACTGGAATGAATATCCTTGGTCATATCGGTGTGTACACATGCGCAGTTTTCTCTTGGACATACGTCTAGAAGTCAATCCCTGGATCACAGGGCATATGTCTCTTATCGGAAAGTTACTCTCCAAAGAGGCTGCACTGACTCACACTCCTATGTGCAATTACGACAATTCCTGTTTCTTCTTCAGTGCTTGATATTACGAGACTTTTAAATTTTCTTCCTAATTGGTTAAATGTAAAAGTCACCCTTCTTTTAACATGTATTTTCCCAGTTTACACGTTTAAAAGTGTTTATTGATTATTTGAATTTTTTCTTCTGTAGATTTTTTGTTCATGTCCTTCTTTGGTTTCTCTCTTGCTTTAAAAAAACAAAAAACATGGTAGAAAATACGCTTAATATCTGGAAACAAATCCCTCGCTGACTATGCAATACCGATTCCCAGTTCCTGAACTCTCAGCTACTTCTACTGGGCAGACTCTAGCTAGTGTGAGAGCAGTGGCGGGGGTGGGGGTCCCTTGTGTTCGGAGTCACCAGTGCAGTATGCCCAGCCGCCACAGTAGATTTCCAAAGCACAGTGGCGGAGCAGCTAGAGCGCAGGGCTAGGATGCAGAAGGCCTGCTATCCAGAGTCACTTTGACCCTTGATTATCTGAGAATTCCCAGGACTTTTTTTCTTCATCTGTGAGGTCACAATGGTAATACCAGCCTCCGCAGCTCTTGTGAAAAGCAAATAAAATACATAAAATCACCTCTGAAATACTTAACAAATGCTAGACATTATTAGCAGCAGCCATTCAAACACGAGGTGACTGAATTACTCTGGTGGGCTGCCATCAGAAAATATCTTAGGCTGTGTGGCTTAAACCCCAGCACTGGAGGCTGGACGTTCACAAGCAGGGTGGTGGGCTTCTGATGGGAGCTCTCTTCCTGGCTTGCGGATGGCCGCCTGTTGATGGGTCCCCACGTGGTGGAGAGGATGAGCTCTGGAGTCCCCTCCTCGTCTCATAAGGGGACCAGCCCTGTCACACAAGGGTCCCACCCGTGTGAACTCATTCAATCTTTGCCACCTCTTCAAAGGCCCTATCTTAAGTACCGTCACATTGGAGGTTAGGGCTGCAATGTAAGAATTTGGGGGTGACAATTCGGTCCATAGAAGTCAAGGTGCTTTGGTGTTCATTTATTTATTTATTTCCAAATGGATCTAAGTTTTTAAATCTTTCATCGGGGCTTGGAGACCTGGATAGGGATGCCATTAATTTTGTGAAATTATCTCTGGCTTGCTCTATTCAAAAGCATCATGGTTATCAAACTAGGGTCTGATCATTTCTGTGACGATCATTCATAGGGACAAACCTCCATTGTTGGTCTTTTTCTTACACAGTGCCAGCTTAACACTACTTGAGTAAAGAGACTAGACCGACAGAACTTCCTGTGATGTTAGAAATGGTGTCTAAAGTCTGTATAGTCTAATACACTGGCCACTAGCTAGCCACACGTGTCCGCTGGGCACCTGGCATATATGTGACTAGCCTGACTGAAGAAGTGTATTGTTCATTGTATTTACATTTAATGAACTCTCAGTTAAAGAGCGCACGTCAGTAGTGGCTGCCGCAAGAGGCGGCACAGCTCCATAGCATTTGTGCGGCCCAGTCATCAAGTGTCTGGGCCAGCAGCTGATTTCCCCTCTTTCACTGTGTGGTATTAGGCCCCGTACTCTGTGCTGGATGGTGCCTGGTATCTTCCTGTTATCTAACAGGATTGTCTGATGCCAAAAAAGAAAAAGAACGGAAGTTTGGAGGTCACACCATAATGCCGAACTGGGGAACGGGTGTGAATGGCTGGGCTCAGGAGTCAGACTGGTATAAATGGGGAGAGGTGTGAAGAAGGAAGGAAAGAATTCTCAGGGGAACGCCCCCATGGAAAGTGTAGCGCTGGCACACACGTTAAAGGTTGGGCATTTGGAAAACATCAAAGTTTTCACCTTCCCCATTTTTCTTTCCCTTGCAGAAAATCTGCGAAATAATCCTTAACGATAGCAGGTTTCCAGATGTATGATGGAGAGGTCCCCTTGCCACCACTCCGGATGAAAACTCAGCAGGCCTGAAATGAGAAGAGAATAAAACAGCCACTTGTTACCTCAAAAGGTTTCGGCTTTTCAAATTATTTTCTCTGGGTCCCCAATAGGAGCAATTCACACAAGGGCTCACGGAGCACAGACAATTCCATCACCCGTCAGACTGCAAGACCTGCCATAGCTGGTGTGGTCCCTCCCGGGCTCCATCTTCTGCCTGCGGATCTTATTAGGCTACCCCACAATGAACTCACTGATAAGAGAGAATATCACAGGTAACCCTTGGAAGCCATGATTCTAAATCACCCTTCAAAGCAGACGATAGAGGGGTCCAAATCTGCTCCAGAAAAGGAGGCTTGGAAACACCAGCTTCCTGTTACAGTGTTTAGGATCCTGAAAGCTCCTCCTCCAAAGTCTGAACCTGACCTTCACTCACTGTCTCCAATTTTGACTCCGCTCCGCCACTCACACACTCTGAATTCTGCTTACCGTGTTCGTGATTTAGCAAATGCTTTTGCGTGTCTCCGGCACAGGCGTTCGAATGATGGGAAGCACGTATCGTACTCAGATCAATAGGCCAAACCCACACGCACTTTTCAGCTCCGAAGAAGCTTTCCACTTTACCCCCTAATGGCCTTTAACATCTGGGCCAGTAACCACCACAGCAGGGCTAAATGTCCCAGGGCCTGAGCAGGGCGGTGGGACAGGAGCCGCAAGAATGGTTACCCCTTCCTGTAACTCACCAGAACATTAAAGGTTTCAGGGGAAACTGCACCTTCCAACGTATCCGCTCCTTGCTGAAGTCACACACCCACTCCCTCCTTCATTCTTCAGACACCTGTGAGGGCCACCCCTGTCCCTCGCCCTGCGTCTCACACACCATCGTAGCTCTCCACAGCGACGACAGGATCCAGGTCACCACAACGACAGGTCTGGGGCTCACATCGAGGAGGAACAAGGCCGGGAGGAACCCCTTTGGCTTTTCAAAAGTCTCATTCTGGTCCAATCACCCATGGGTTGGCCCGTCCGCCATTGTCATTCCTCACACTGCGTCTAAGAATAAGAATCACAAGCAAAATGTACAGAGTCATCTACAACAAACAGCACACTCCACTGAGAATGGGCCCTCGCTTGACGGGGGAGGGGGAGGAGGGGCACCACGTTTAACCTCTGACCCAGCCCCCGTTTCCCATCCATACTGCGGGAATCATAATAGTAACAGACCATGTGAGGCTATTGGAATATTTGAAAGAGATTCTCCTTGGGGTTTTGCAGAATTTGATCCCGGCTCTGTTAAAAGTTACAGCCAGGGTGAGGCAGCATATTTTCTCACCACCTCATCTCACACCTCCTCTCAATAACAACAAATCATAATAGGTTTCACACTATCCGTGGTGGCATTTGGGCACGTCTTGCACCTATAAATTTGAAGAAAAAAAAAGAGAGAGAGAGAGAGACAGTCTCGCCTGAGTTGCCATACAGAGAGGGCAGAGCGGAGGGCTGGGGGTGCGGTCTGAGCCGAGCCCGGTCTGTCCAAAGTCATCGCCATGACAATGTGGGTCCTGGAAAAGTGAGCCTCAAGGCCCAGGTGAAGCCTTTTCTGGGGTTCACAGTGGCTCCTGAGCCTTTCCCTAAAGTCCAGAGTTTCCCTGCCTTACCAAGTCACAGACCCACGAGCACCTCCAGGCTCTGTCCTCCCATCCTTGCTCACGTCGTAGCCACAAGCAAGGACAGCTGGGGGAGATGGGAGTGACGGGGCCTTGCTTTTAAAGATCATGTCCCAGTGGAAGTGAGCAGCTGTGGAACTGGCTTTTTTGTTTGGTTGGGTTTTGGTGGGTTTTTGGTTTTTTTGTTTTTTGTTTTTTTTGAAGACTTGGCTGTTGTATTTCCTATCTGCTATCACAGGCTTTAGGGGTCATCAACTCGTGTCATAATGGCTCGTGTCATACGTCTTCCTGGAGATTCCTAAGGCTGTGCAGGGCCTACTAGTGAATGTGCTAGAAATCCTGTCGTGCTGAGCAGGACTGTGTCCCCCTACTGGTGAGAAGCAGAAAGAGACCCTGTGAAGCAGCCCAGCAAGGCAGGGGAACCTTGTGCAGGAGCCAGTAAAGAGCACTACAGGGGTCCTGACCACTGTAGCTCAGTGGGCTGGGCACCATCCTGCAAAGTGAAAGGTCACGGGTTTGATCCCCAGTCAGGGCATGTGCCTGGGCTGAGGGTTCAGTCCCCGGTCAGGGGGTGTGTGCGAGAGGCAACTGATCAATGTTTCTCTCCCTCCTTTTTCCCCCTCCCTTCCCCTCTCTCAAAATAATAATAATAATAATAATAATAATAATAATAATAATAATAAAACGTTAAAAAAACAACAACCCCTTCTGCCCAGGAAACAATGAAGAACATGGGTGCAGCACGCTGACATTGGCATTGTGCAGCTTACAGGGTGACCAGGAAACCAGACTTCCTGTGGTGACCATTTCGCAGTATACAAATATCGCACCATTATTCTACACGTGAAACCAATATAATGTTAAATATTGACTATGCCTCAATTAAAAAAAGAGAGAAATGCTTATACCACAAAGCAGAGACCAGCAGTTACCAAATGCCCCCGGTGGGGGAAAACAAACAGACAAGACACAATCTCTGTTCTGACCGAAGGGACTGAACCGAAGTCTGACCCAGCCCTGGACCCTGCTGCCGGTTTTCAGGAAGCACAGGGAAACACTGATTGCACCACAAGGGAATGCTCCAGAACAAACCGCGCAGGTCTTCGACAGGGGAGCTGCAATGAAAAGAGAGATACTGGGGAGGGGCACGAGGCGAGGGAGTTGTAGATTAAAGGATTCTTAAGAACACAAAAAATGTTTAAATAGGAAAGTCTAAAGTGATGTGTATAAGAATTTTGTTTCAGTGATAAAAATATAAAGAAACCCAGGAAGTCATTTCTATAAAGTCAAGATTGTGATTACTTTTGTGAGGAAAGGATTGAGATGGAAACAAAGTGGGGGAGGATTTTGGAGTGGCTGGCAAAGGTCCATGTCTTTAGCTACGTGGTGATAATAACAGGTTTGCTTAATAATATATTCATTAAGAGGAAGGAAGGAAGGGAGGAAGGGAGGGAGGAAGGAAGGGAGGGAGGCAGGGAGGGAGGGAGGGAGGGAGGAAGGAAGGAAGGAAGGAAGGAAGGAAGGAAGGAAGGAAGGAAGGAAGAAAGGGGAAAACCAGCACTGAGATTATCAGCAAAAAGAGAAAGCAGATGAAGAAGGTGCCTTTAGAAGGAAAGATGGTGTGTTTAGAAGTAGAATTTGTTTCGAATCATCATTGCTTGTGACAAATTTAGAAGACATTTCTTTCCAGAAAGACCTGGATTTAAAACATGTAAAAAACAAAAGGGATGTGGGGAAATCAAGCAGCACACAATAATCATGGGCTTTAGAAAAACTGATCTTATTGTCTCCTTAGTTTTTTTTCTTTACTCTGATCAAAATCAGATGTAACTTTGTTTTTATGGAAAAGTCTGGCGACAGCAATCAATGATTTACGCCACAGTCCATATTCAGTCTCCCGTGAATATTTGCCCCAAATCATTCCACACCTACAGCGTGTGGGCAAAGCCTGTGGCCAGTCGCAGGCTGCGGTAAGAGTGAGCTATTTTCCTCCGCATATGTTGATATGCAGAAAAGAGAACAGCGCTATTCCATGCAAGCTGTCCTATTGAAGCCTGGTTTCCTGTCAATCTTCCTTTTTTTTCCCCCACGAAGCTTTAATTTTTTTTTTTTTTTTTGCCACAGCACTTTCTACATTTTCGTTTCCTGCAAACCTCAGGAAATAGACTGAAATTAATATCTTCAGATGCTTCGAAAAGTGCTGGCTTGGCGGCATTGCAGACGTTTCAGATGCCATTTTGGGATTAAACTCTACCAGTTCTGCCCCTATTGTTTGTAAGAGCGATCCGTGAAAGGAATGGTGTCTGAGATTGGACCACATTGAAATGTAGGTTACAAAAAATTGGATATGGGGACCTGAATTTTCAGAATAGGCAAAGTTGCCCCTAAGCAAAACTAGAAGCACAAGCTAAGGAAAAACAAACAAACAAACAAAACACCTTCAGGGACCACAGAGCATTCTCGGCACCTACCTGTGTGTGAAAATGAGGCCAGAACACCCTGCTTGTGCTTCCCACGTAGGTAGCTCAAGCTTCGGCTAAGACACTCGTGTTGCAGCGCCTCCAGAGCTGACCCGGAGAGAAACGCAATGCATCGCGAACAAAAAATACCCACAAAAACAAATAAACAAAAAAAGGTAGAGAGATTATTCATTAGAGTATGCATGCTGGGACTAGTCTGCATGTATCGGCAGTGTTAGCGCCTGAATCTCGGGCCCTGGGAAGCCCAGGTCAGCAGGCAGCCAACTCAGCTGCAGGGCTGGCTTTGGCCCTGACCTTGCCTTGGCACTGTAAGCAGGTCCCCACCCCTTCACACGGCAGTTTCTCTTCCCTTCTTCACTGGGCAAGGGCACCCCAATGACACACTTGTAGCCACCACACGAACATGCTTGGTCACTTGAGGGGACGGTGTGACATGAATCACCGTTCTTTTTATTATTGTTGGCTCCAGCATCTATGACTACCTAGGAGGGTTAGTGGCAGCCACACCATCTCAGGATTTGCACAAATCTATTTGAAATCCTTGAAATACTGAAGAAGACTCAGTCTTCTAGCACTCTTTGTGTTTTATCCACCTTTGGATCAGTCAGCTACAGCTTCTCCTTCTGCAGCACCCAGCCTCCGTCCAGGATGGCACAGCCAACTCCGTCTCCTGTATCTCTAGGCCCCTGGGTCAAGTCCTAACTACCTTTTTCCTCTCCAAATCTAACAAGCACATCTCCACTTTCCTGCTCCAAGCTTTCCCTTCTGCAGGCAGCCTCCACGTCCCCTGGTGCCATCTTCCAAATATGTCTCTCAGGTCAGGAAACCATGGAGCTCAGTAGTCCTTCAGATACCTCCTAAGAAAACCCATATTTTATAAATGACTTCACTTTTCCCAGAAGGTCAAGTGAGTCACCCTGAGATAGTGTGCTAACCAAGGGTAGAACTGAACTGGAAGCACCAGATCGCTAATGCCAGGTCTTTTATTTATCACGTCCAGGGAAAGAGCTAGACTAGAAGCAAAGTGCCCTGATACCAGGCCTATGCTACTGCTTAGCCTTCAGTGTTTCCACACATCCTATAGAATAAACTCAAGCATTCAAGCACTGGACGAGCATATGCAGCTCCATGTAACAGAAATAGGGCTGCAGAGATGTAAAACATAATCAGAAGTCAGGAGGTAGGCATTCCAGGTGTGAGGCTGCTGATCCCGAAGTCATCATGGACTCAGGTTCTTTCTCATTCGTTTTCAGCCCTCCCAGGCATGGGACTTTGCCTCATAGTCACAAGATGCCTGCTCTACCTCTAGCCTCAAGTTCACATTCTAAACAGAAAGGAGAGAGAGGCAAAGAGCAAAACGCATGGGCCAGGAGAGTCCTTTGTGATCAGTCATACAATGGCTTTTCAAGAGACCTCACCCAATAGACTTCTATTTCCATGTTTCAGACGAGAGTTGGGTTATGCGTTGCCTCTCTAGCTGCAAGGGAGCCCAGGACATTCATACATTTAAATGGACATAACGACACTCTGGAACAACTTGGGGTTCTGTTAGGAAACATAAAGAAGAGATTGGCTATTGATCAGGTAACTGGCTGTCTTATTTCAAATGCCTTCGTGTTGGCATTGAGACATTCTGCAGCTCCACCCAGCTGACTCCTTACTGCCCACGACCACCAGCTCCACCTTCCACCGTCCCGGAGCCTGCCATGCCCTGCCAACCAGCCGTGGTGCCTTTCTACCTTTCTGCTTGCCCACCTCCTTGCCCACCACTTCTTTCTCATCTGTTCTTAAACACCAGCTGAAACACCACTGTGTCTTTCTAACGCTCACGATCAAAAGTAACCTCTAACTTTTCTATTCTTCTGTAAACATATTGTATGGGTCTCTATTAAGGCCCTAATCGCATCCCACTTTGAACGATAATTTGCTGTGCACCTGTCTGCCTCGTTCAGCAGGATGCAAGCTTCAGAAGAGCAAAAGACCGTACCTCGTTTATCTCCATAGCCACTACAAAGTTTAAAGTGGCGCACGCCCCATAGTAAATGCCTAAGTGTTTTTAACTGAAATGACCTTTTTTCATTTTGCGTGCATGACTAATAGAGGGAAAAATTGAACATCTCATAAAATTGTGTAAGCAAAAATGTGGAGGCCTCCCATCTCCCTGGAAGGGTTGAGTACTCCCTTCCTTAGAGGCAGAAGGATGAAGGATGGAATTCTCTTCCAGCCTGCGCAGTTTTGGATGGTGTTAGCAATCAAAGGGTTGGGACTCTGCAGATTCAGTGACTCTGGTTTACTGAGCATCCTTCAAGTGCTTAGCACACTAGGGTGACAGGGATGACAGTTTCTTTACCCCTTTGATTTGATCCAGAGCCTCAGGAAACTCGTCCACATTTTCCTGTCCTGACCTGTTTCCGTTTGTCTGAGTCTCCACTAGTCTGGAGTGAGAGTTGTTCTCTGTTATCTCTCTGTCCCTACATCCCCCAACCATCATCACCACCAAGATCCCTTCCTGGACCACCTCCACTTTGCTCTGTGCCCTGAAGTGTCGACTCGGTGACTGCATCTCCCAATTCCTTTTCCTTCCGATTTGCAGTTGGAGTCATGAACTGGAGATGGGAGTGCAGGAGGGAGAAAATGTCTTCCATTGCCCCCTTTCTGCTGGGCCGTGGCACTGACTGCACCCTGTCCCTCCGGGACCACAGCTCCTACCAGGTGGCCCCACCCCCATGCTTCAATTCTCCAAGGCTCCACTTCCATTCGTCCCTCCCCTCAGGGCTTGGGTGGTGTGTCTTAACCACTGTTCCCTTCACTGAGTGCCTCAGCATCACCTCTTACTGGCTCCCTTAACCCTGCCCATGCCTCTGTACATAGTCTTTGAAATTTCCTTCAGGATCCCACTTGAGTGCACCTTATTTTATGCCAGGACACAGACTGGTGTGGTTGCCAGGGCTCTTGCTCCATGACCTGTGTTAATTAAACTGCTCCAGCTTAATGAGGACTATTCAGGATTTGGAGCCACTCCGAAGACGTCTCTCTGTGCTGGCCTCTGGAAGCCCGGGGTCGCGCATCCCCGTGCTCTCCAAGGACTAAGTGAATCTGCACCAAAGACCCAAATGCTCTGCTTCTTTCTACAACTGCACTACAAGTTGCACATTCAAGAATTTATCTTTTCTGATACAAGAAAAATGCTTGTCCTGTCTGATCTGATTGCTTATGTTTGGGGAAATGGGAAAGGAGGGTAAGAGATAAGGGCCCAGTGGATATTAACATCTCTGATTAATTGCATCTAAAACCCAATAAATTAAAGAATGCTTACCCAACGACTTTATCTCTCTCCAGAGTAGAAAGGTTTGCATGTGGAGAGCTGAGCTAATTGAACCTCACATGGACACAGTGTGAACTCAGGGCAAACTCTTTTCTGCTCTGTTTGCACGCTCCTGGGTGAGCTGAGAGAATGGAAGCCTCTAACTCTCCCTAGAGGGCCACCAGATAGGCTCAGCCTCAGGCTTGTAGAGAGGGCAGAGACATCTGACTCCCGCCTTATTCCTCTCTCTTCCTCCTCTCTGTCCCTCCGTCCCTCCCTCCCTTTCTTCCTTTACTTTACAAAAGGGCAATGGTGGAAAGAATACCACTAAAGCATTATTTACAAGAGCCAAGTGCTGAAAACAGCCTAAGTGCCCATCAGTAAATGAGTGGATCAGAAAACTGCAGTACATTCACCAATGGAATACTATGCAGCAGGAAGAAAGAAGGAGCTCCTACCCTTCACGACAGCATGGATGGAACTGGAGAGCATCAGGCTAAGTGAAATAAGCCAGGCGGCAAAAGACAAATACCATATGTCACCTATAAGTGGAACCTAATGAACAAAACAAACAAACAAAGGAGCAAAATAGAACCAAAGGCATGGAAACAAGGAACAGACTGATAGGGACCCACAGGGAGCAGAGAGAGGGGGACAAGGAAGGAAAGACGGGAAAGGGCCTAGTTAAAGAACAAGTATAAATGACCCCCAAACACGGACAATGGGGTGGGGATTGACTGTGGGAGCAGGGAAGGGGGGAGGGCAGAGCAGAGGAGAGCAACAGGGGAAAATTAGGACAACTATAATAGAACAACAATAACAAAAAGAAAACTTTAAAAAGAAAGAACACCACTAAAGCACTTGTACATGTTTGCACACAGGAAGTGATAAGGAGATGTGGACTTGACAGTGATTTTGAGATCAAGGCCATCTTGCTTCCTGAAGCCAGCTCATCATGGTTTGCCTAAAAGTTTCAGGTTAACTTTTGGTCTTGTTCCTATGCCCATATTTGGACCGGATTTAAGAACCTGGAGACTCAGGAGCTCAGATTTCCTCCTGCACCCTCACTTTTCCCTTCTGCCCCTGTCCCCAACCAGGACGGCAATCACTGCTTCACTGGGAGCCCGGGTCGGGGATGGAGGCGAGAAGCATGTCTTCCCCTGGAAAGCAGAAGACAAAAGTCAATGAACGCTTCAGTTTCTGTTTCCTCCAGGCACAGGAAAACCGGCTATCATTGGAAAATCTATGAGATACGTTGTTCAGATCGAAGAAATTATTGCGGAATAGCATGTATCACGTGTGTTTCCACTTGTTTGTATGTCTACGGAGTGTTTGCTCTTACACATGTGTATAAACGCATAGAAGGCTAGAAAGGCCCACACAAAACTGCTGACAGTGGGTGTCTCCATGAGGAGATTTGGGGTGAGCACGGGTGAAACCAGGTGTCACGTTTGACTCTATGTGCTTCTGTGAAATTTGATTTTTTAAAGGAGATCATCATGTTTAGTTTTGACTTACATAAATCATACATGGATTCATTTGCCAGCAGTGAATTCTCGAACAAATTTTTTAGGTCATTTCTTTCCCTTATGTTCTACAAGGAAGAACCAAATTAATTTTTTGAAAGTTTAAAAATATTGAGATTTCTTCACTTGAAACACATTCTCTATCATTGTGGCGTGTCATTGTTGCTTCCTGGCCATGATTTAAAATAGATGGTAATGAATCATCTTCCAGCAAGTTTGACTCAATCAAGTAAAAACGGTTCAAAAGAAATCAAAATTAGGAATTAATCTCCTCCTCCATTGCCACAATTATGCTTCTCTGGTTGAGTTTAATTGCTTGTGTTCTGCAAATGGGACATGAAGTGGAGACTAAGGAGGCAGTGGGTGTCAGGGTCTCCAGTTTAATCTGGACTCCTATCAGGTTTGACCCCAGTCCCTTCTGCTCCAGCAGAGGCCCTTTTGGGCAACTTCCCAGCCCACCTGGTCCACGCGCATGCGCCCACCCTCAGCATCTCTGGAGCAGTGGATCACTTTCAGCTCATCTCAGAGGCTGATGCTGTGGTTCTTTATGTCTCACTGGGCTGTTCATAGGCTCCTTGAGGACCAAATGGAACTCGTTTTCAATTCTGTGTTGTCCGCATCTGTATTAGTGCCTGACACCAAGTAGGCAACCCATGAATATGTGTCTCAGGAACATTTAAATGAATAAATAAATGGTTGCCTCAATCAAACGATGTGTCTGTTTTGTGTCTTCAACCATATTGGAAGGTACTTGAGGCCAGGGGCCTATGTCTCCAATCTTCTGCATCCCCTCCAGCACCCTAAGAAAAGGAAGCATTAAACAAACATTTCTTGATTTCCTCCTATTTTAAAGGATAGTAGCATATTCACAGGGACTTATCTCTTGATCTTTATTTTTTACCAGCCTACTCACAAGAAAGGGAAGGACAGCCCTGAACAGGTGGCTCAGCTGGTTGGAGTGTCATACCATACTCAGAAAGGGTGAGAGTTCCATCCCTGGACGGGGCACATACCTAGGTTGTGGGTTTGATCCCTGGTCAGGTCGCATGAGGGAAGCAACTGATTGGTGTTTCTCTCTCTTCCTCTCTCTCTCTCTCTCTTCTCTCTGTCTTCCTCTCCAAACATATCCTTGGGTGAGAATTAAAAATAATAATAATTAAAATAAAAATACTTAAAATTTGAAAAAAAGAAAGGGAAGGGCAGCGGATCCTTTCCCTCCTTTTGTAGGTAACTCAGAAGGTGAGGAGTTTTGACAAATAAAGAGTGTGGAAATGCACTCCCTGACCTTTTCAGGCCACTTTCTCGGGCCCTATCTGGCCCCTTGAGGGGCCCTGTGTTTTCTTACTGCATACTTTCCCGGCCCCCCAGGGAGCACCCCAAAGCTCAGTAGAGCCATAGCAGGGTGGTCTCCACATTTGAGGTAGTTAAGGCAGAAAGTGGCACTTCATAATTAATAGTAATAGCATAATTATTACATCCCTCCTCCCCAAGCTCCTTTAGCCACTTGACACCAAGTTTATCTCTGGTTTTATCCCTTTCCTGTCCTGTGTCAATGCAATGCTACTGGGCCACTATTAAGTATTTCCCAGGGATGGATGTAGCATAACAAGGGAGGAACATGCCAAAGGATTCTCTCAAAAACTTAGAACCCACGCTGGCCGGTGTCGCTCAGTGGTTGGAGTGTCATCCTGTAACTGAAGGGTCACAGGTTCAATTCCTAGTCAGGGCACATACCTGGATTACAGGTTTGCTCCCTAGTCCTGGAGGGTATGGGAGGCGACCAATCAGTGCTTCTCTCTCACACTGATGTCTCTCTCTTGATCATCCTTTCTCCCTTCATTCCTCTAAAAGCAATGAAAAAAAAAGTCCTCAAGTGAAGATAACAAAAATAAATAAATGAATAAAATTCGGAGCTCACCAATGATCATTGCTACTACGCGGCAAATTCTACTTCAAGTCACTTTGCCTGTGGTACCCGATAGACGAGATGGGAGGTTGACAGGTCATTGCGAAGTCAAGGCTAGACGCCTCTTCGATGCTTACCTCGAAGGGACTCAGTGACCTCAGTGCGTCATGCTGAATCTCCCACCGCATTGCCATGTGCAATTCTTACTTATCTGTACCTTCCCTTCCCATGAAAAACAGATTTCCTGTCAGTTTAGCCTTGAAACGAAAGAAAAATCACCACCACCACAGAAAAGTAGCTGTGCGTTTCCTTCCTCCTCAGGTGGAGTGCAGCTCGGACCGACAGCCTCTGAGCGAGCAACACACGCACACACAAGGGTGGAAGGTGAAAACAGTCAGCTCAGGTGGGACTAGCAGGGGGCTTTCAGTCAAAGGCATCCATTGCCTGCTCTGAAACACAGCGACCGAATGAGCACCCTGTCCCAAGAAAGGGCCGAGGGAGTCAGTAATGAAGGCAAGAAACTCAGTTTTACATCTCATTCAAAAGATGGATTCACTGTTCTCCTCTCGATCCAGGTGGGTGAGTGAGTTTAGTGTGGAATTTGTCTGCCTTCACTGAAAACTCGGGCTAGGCAATGAATTATGCCAAGTAAATTAAGTGTATTGATTGCCTCCCCTTTTTGACACTTTGCAGATAGTGCTATCAAATCGTGCTCCATGCAAGTGTCAGAGTTTGCCATGGACTTCTGAGGACGGGGGCAAGCACTCTCTTGATTTCTCATGGTGGGACTTAGGGGACCAGGCGATGCTGTGGCCGTCTGATGAGACTGGCTGGCTCACTCAGGGGGCTTGCACACTCAGCTAGTAAGAACCAGGGGAGGCTTAGGCTCCTTTGTCTTCTCCCGGTGATAACAGATCATGGTTGCGGGTTGCATTTCACCTCCGGCCAACTTTCAAACAAACACAAGTGAACCAGAAAGAATGTCAGGCCAAGAGTGAGGATAAAACTTGTGAATCTATCACAATTCTAGAAAAACGATCAGACCCCATACCTGATGAATAGGATGCAGCACCTAACTTTAGGACCTGTAAGGAGCCAGCTCTTTCCAGGTGACAGCACACTATTGTGCTTGCAACCTCAACCAGGGCTTGCTTCTTCTGTGTTAATTTTTCTTCCCCATTATAATGGCCAGACTCATTATTTTCTAAATAACAAATTCTTCATCCAAAAAAGGAAAAACAATCTTTTTTCTGTCTTATCTACCACACTGACTACCAAGGATATTCTAACAATGAATTGTCTAAAGATGAATGGTGTGGCTAGATAGCTAACAAATTACATTATGAAGTGTTATTTTCATCTACATTAAAGCCCCTTATCGCATGCCGAAATACTTATGGATGAGAGGATATGATGACTGAGTTCGCTTCAGAATAATCCAGTGAGGTGGAAGACAGCCCCAAATCAGATTCTGATTCAGGAGGTCTGGGGAGGGACACGAAGAGGCGCGCTTCTAGCAAGTTCTCAGGGGATGCTAATGCTGCCGGCTGAGGACCCCCACACTGAGAACCGTGGCATTGTACTGCACCTTCTGTTTTCAGCTGGAGTCTAACGGGGCTGGCGCAACAAGACAAAATGGGGCAGAAGGAGTCTCTCCTTCTGCCTGCTCACACTCTCAAACAGAAAAAAAGGGAGAGAGACAACAGAGAAAGCACTGAACCATCAACGCAATTCAAATTGGACTGAGTTCGGGAAAAAATTAATGTTGGTTTTTCTCATTTACTTTGAACCTATGTCCATATAATTATTATAGAGTGTCTAGCTTCTCAACTGGTTTGGGACTGTGCCATCAAGCAATATTAAAAAGCAGGATTTCTAACTGTTCTTGAATACAAGCGCTGGCGTTAGGCTGTGATGTACACAGATTAATAGCGCCACTTCCCTGAGACATGAGTTGGGTTCAAAATGTGCAGTCAGAAATCTTCCTTCACCCTTCAGATGTGCCTAGTTCCAGAAGATGGGTATGAAGTTCTCCAGATCTCATCGGACCTAAAGGCATCAGATGATGAAGAAAGAAAATTCCCAGCTGGGGATTGGATGGTCACCAGAAGGACACCGGGAGTTTCGGCCTAATTTTAGTTCATTTGCAAACCACTTAGCAGACAATTACTCCCAGCCACCCATTGGACAATACCTTCTGGGATGTGCCAAAATAAATTCCACAGAATTGTCCTTGACCTTGACAATCTCACATTTATTTTGAAAGCTAGACATGTAAACAAATAATTATAATGCAACATTAATGCTCACATGATAAGAATGCTTTGGAAACCAAGATGGATGAGCTGCTCATTTTTGACTGAGGGGCAGAAGAGAGGAAGAGAACTTCCCATGGGAAGGTAGTCCAACTGATTCTTGGGCAGCGAGCACCTATTTATTAGACAACAAGGGTGAAAGGCACAACCGGAGAGAAAATAGCACAAGACAAGTGCAGGAAAATAACAATCAATAAGGAGTAATTTGAGGGAACTAAAATATAGGCAGTGTTGGGGGGGCTGGTGATTAGAGGAGAAGATACGTTTGTTTGACATGCCCTCTATATTGTGATGAAAAGATGACACTCCATTTGGGGACAATCCGTGTCTTTAAGCATGGAGAAATATTACAGAACTGAATTTCAAACAAATGTGGCGGAACAGTAGGTCAGACAGCGGAGAGGGGCTTGCGTGTCTGTAGACCAGGCAGTGAGTTGAGGAGGTTATGAGTTCAGGTGGAGATGATGAAAATCTGGCCTGGATTTTAGTAGTTCAGAATATGTGCCTAAGAAGCCCATTGTTAATGTGTTGATGTAAGTCACTCTGTGTGCATGTGTAAAGTTTGGGATATACAAAACGTCAAGTAACTTTATAAATATAGTATTTATATGTATTATATGTACATAGTATTAAATATGTATTTATAGCTTTTATTTATAGCTTTTGTAAAAGCTATAAATACATATTTAATTTATAAGTTTATTTATAAACGAATATATGTGAGTTTATTATATGGAGAGAAGAAAGAAAGGGAGAAAGGGACAGAAGGAGGGAGGACAGAAGGAAAAATACTGTGTGCAAAAGACAGAAAAGAGAAAGATAGTTTGTTATCGGGGAGGGAAACTTACAGGGACTTCTAGTAAGATGCAGCTGCTCCCCGGCTGCTGGAGAGGGCTCCCGATTTATAGCATAGACCAGGGCGTGTGTATGTTTGTGTGGAGATGGGCTTATGAAAAATAATAATGGAAAAAAGGATAAACTCAATATAATTTCTAAGACAGTGAATACCACGAATGAGTCATAAACTGGAATTTCACTTTGTCTTCCAACAGTTTCCACATAATCAGCCTATTCATATACGCAAAAAGAGCACATGGCAGAGTCCCAAATGACACAGGACTGAGCTCTGAACGTGGATGCTGAGGCTTACGTCCTGTGCCTTCCCTGGACCACGGACAAAGGTGCTGCCCTGCGCACGCAGCCCGTGACAAGACAAGGCACCGGGGCACCAGCACATCCTTTCATTGCATTTCTCATATCTTTTCTTCCCTGTACATTATCCACTGTTCAGGCCTTGGCTGAGACAGAGGATGCCACTCCCATGGGAAGTGAATACCCAGTGCCCTGCACTCAGGAGTGGGTGAAGGCTACATAGGTCTATTGTCCTCACGCAGTGCTGCCGGGGAATTGTCTCCTTGTGCAGGATGATACTGAAGAGATAAAAATATCTTTCATGTCTCTAGTGCTATGCAATCTTAAGTGCATTCTACAGTTTTCAGACTATATATAGGCTCACTTCATTACCCATCCCCATAAAATGCAGCCAGAGCAGGGGCAAGCACATGCCAGATGTTTGACAATGCTTTAATAACAGAGGGAAGAATGAGTTCAATGGGATTCAGGAAACAGGAAATGGGATGCAGGGCACTAGGTAAAACGTTCCCATTCATTCAGCGTTATGTATGGAGTGCCTAAGCCTACCAGGGCAAGAGCTGGGGCACAGCTGGGATCTGGGGAGGCAGGGAGGTGCACAATCAGACAGACTTGACGGTCAAGTCTGATCCATGTTAAGATCGGGTTACAATACAAGGTGCTGTGCTCCTTATTGCTCTAAAGGGGTCTTTACAATGAGCCACCCTGGCACCAGCATTCCCATACTTTATTAAAGGTTTGCGTCCAGGACAATTATGAATGTACAGGGAAGAAAAGCTGTTCTGGAACCTGGAATCCAAGCTGGGTGAGGGGCATGGTTCTGGGGGAAATTAGGAGCAAAGAGAGAGTATGAGGTGACCAAGCTGGGGCAAGATCGAAGGTCCTCAGCGTAGGATAAACGTGAACCCGTTTGGGAAGAAGTTGTAACCAGTGAGAGCAGAGGGGCACATGCAGATTTCAGGGTCCTAAGACTGGACCCCAATGGCCCCTAACGCTGGGAAAGTGCTTCCAAATCCCTCCAGGCTGAGCCCCATGCCCTCCAGAGAGGAGACAGTAGGGTTTTTCGGATTGGGAAGGATCCCAGAGATCCACTGTCTTCAGCCAGTCACTTTTATAGATGATGAAAGATGCCTGGCTTCATTAAGTGTCCACCAAAGTGGCAGTGCCAGGCCGGAGCCAGCCCCGGTGAAAAGGCTTGCCATGACCCCTCAGTCAGGCCTGGCCCGGGGTGGTTCAGTGCTGCAGGCTTGCCCTGCCTTTTGGGGAGATGTTTTTGAAAGCTGGCTCCACAGCTGACCACAGTGAACCTGGGTTAAAGTCTATAATCTGCCTGCACTGATGTGAGCAAGAATGTGGTTCGGATAAATGAAAAAGAAATAGGCTGGGAGATTGTTACTGCCCAGGTCAGGCGGGCTGCCACTCGAGGAAGACGCCCGAAGACCGTCTGGCCTCGGGACGAATATGTAGTTTCAAGCCCTTATTAACTTACCCTGACCTCCCAGGAGGGTCCTGTTCAAAACGTGTCTAAATCCCTGGACCAGGAGGTTTTAACCAGTACTGGCAGGATATGCGAAACAAAGAAGGAAAGGATGGAAGGAAGGAAGGAAGGAAGGAAGGAAGGAAGGAAGGAAGGAAGGAAGGAAAGGAGGGAGGGAGGGAGGGAGGGAGGGAGGGAGGGAGGGAGGAAGGGAAAGAGAGAGGAAGGGAGGGAGGGTGGGAGGAAGGGGGAGGGAAGGAAGGAAGAAAAGAAAAGAGAGAAAGGGGGGGAGGGAGGAAATGCGGTTTATAATGTATCTGTGCAACAGATATTGTGAAGAGGCATTAAACAGGAAATTCTCCACTCACGTTGACTGCCCGCGGCTTACAGCAGCCCCCCCACCGCCTTATCTGCGGGAAGGTACCCTGTGAACACAGGCAGGCAGTGGGAGGGCAGCTGGCCAGAGCCCTGCAGGCAGCAGAAACACCTGCCTGGAGGCTGGGGCCTGTGCTGCCTGCCTCTCAGCACCTTCCTACAGGGCCTCTGGCAGGTGGATTCAGCCTGACAGATGACCCCCAGGGCAATTTCTGTCTTATTAAAAAGTCACACGAGATGTTTAGTAATTTTATTTCCAGGTATACACCTGTGTATACTTCTCCACAACCGGAGGACAAACTTTCCAAAAACAGGAATTTATGTATTCGTTCCACATGTCTTCATTAAGTACCCTCACAGGCCTTGACGCCAACCAAGGGAATAAGAAATGTTACCAACGACGCGTGAACAGTCCAAACGAAGGTCGCTGGAAAGTCGTGGTGCAGCAGGGTCTGTATGGTCTGTCTGAACTTGGCCTGCTCCGGGCACTGAAGAGTAGGACCCCACACTCCTGAGTCAGGACTCGGACCCCCGAGCCTCACTGTCTGCCCCAGACTTGAGAAAACTCCGGGGCAAGCATGGTGCCAGGGGAGCAGGGCCCGGGAGCTGTCTGGTGGAGGCTTGCGCCTTGGAAACTTCTTGGCTGGCCAGCAGCAGAACTAGCAGAACTGGAGCCAGCCCTCCCTTGCTTGGCGATGGAGCTCCTGCTTGCCAGCGTTGCGGGGGGGCGGGGTCAAAGGACACTTGGACAGAAGGCCTGGAGAGGGGAAGAGGGGCTGGCGACTGATGAACTGAGCCTCCTGGGCTACACTCCAGGAGAAAGGCTGGAGAGAATGCCACCTGCTGGTGAAGGACCCCGGCTTGCAGGATGGGCGCGACGGAGACCAGGAGCCTGGATGTACAGAGAAGAAAAATTCGGGCGGTTATCCAAGTTGTCGGTTTTCTGTTTTCTCTTTAGGGCTGCCACCTCCACGGACCTGCCCAGAGACCCGGTGTCCCCGCGCCGCGCCGCGTTCCGGACACGGGTGTTCCCTCCAAGAGTGGGGGTCTCCCCCGCCTTCTCCCCACTTGCCCTCCCTTTCCCTGCTGCCCTTCCCCTCCTCCGCCTGCCCCCCCCCCTGCCCCCCACGCGCTCGCGGGCCTGAGAGTCTGGCTCCACACCATCAGGTGGAGCCGTCCCCTCCTCGCCGGGACTGCGCTCAGGCACCTTGCAGCGCCAGGAGGTTAACCGAGCCCCCGGAGGAGGTGAGGCCAGGACCAGCCGGGCGGAGATGGCAGGGCCACCGTCGGGGCTGGCGCCAGGGCTCGGCCGGCTGCGGGCCCTGCAGGTACCGCTGGCGTTCTGGCTGCCCCACGTGGTGGCTGCCGAAGATTGCCGTGGTTTTTCCGGTCCTTTTAGAGCCCGGCAGCTCATCACTTAATCCAAGCTTTTACCTTTCCGCCGGAGACCGGAGGCTGCGGGGAGGGGTGGAGAGGGTGAAGAGGGTGGAGAAGGGCGCAGGTCCAGCTGGCTGAGGGTCGTGAGGCCCGTCTCAGGGACCAGTGGGAGAGCCAGTCAAGGTGCTTCCCACCTCGGACTTCCCACCAAGCCTCCCCCATCCAGGAGGGAGTGTGTGGGGTGCGCGCACGCTGGCCGTGGGCCTGGCTTTTCATGTATTGCACAGTTCACTGGCCTCCTAACTCTTGTTTTGTAATATTTCCCCTGGGACCGAATTAAGCAAATCTGGACCCCAGGCCACTTAGGAATTAGCAACCCAAATTAAACAACAGCTTAAAGGATAAATGTCAGAACATCCAATGTTGCTTTGTAAGGTACAATCCGCATTCTGTATTAGAAGTCTTATTCTCCATAAGGCTTGGCCTTGGGACTCGTACCCCGGCCTTCCATGTCCTTCCACCCCCGTGGAACGAATGGCAGCGACTACTGAAGTCGCAGCGGCGTGCATGCCACGGTTTACTCTTCAGATGTTATTTGGCATGTGTTGTTTAGAATTATCATCCACCACTTGCACGTGTTTCTGCTTTGCCTCTTCTGTTTTGTTGCATCGTGGGCTGTAACGAGTCCATGAAAGGCTCTGCAGACAATGCTTCTGAAATCTGTTTGCCAGTTTAGCTGGTGAGGTGCCTCTTTTGTATCCCCTTCATTTCTGTTGCCCTGTGTTTCTCCCCACCCCCCCAAAAAAAAAGTTTGCTCGCAAATTTCCATTGGATGCGTTTACCAGCCTCTAAGGGATGCAGCTAAGTAAACTATCAGGTTACCAATGGCAGAGTCAACAGAGCAGACACGTACTGATGTGTAGGTCTTTGATGTGAGCCACTAGATGTCAGCTCCGACCAGCACGCCCTTCTCCAGGTGCCCCCACGTCTCTCTTTCTTGTTCCTAAATACCAAGGGATACGTCCACATGGAAACGTGGAGTTGGAATGTGCCTTCCAGTCAGCAAAGTCGCCAAAGTATGTAATACTGGTGGAAGAGAGGCTGAGGTTTCCCAAAGGACCTCTCTCCAAGTCTCAGGGACTGAAGGAAGGAATGATTGATTTTTATGATGGAATGAGACAAATCGAGAGAGCATCTTTCATTTTCCTCTTTTTGCTCATTACCTCCCTTTCTGTATAATGCCACATATGTGAGACACTGTTTTGTAACTATCCTTATAGTTTGCATGTATGTGTGTACCCTACATTCACACTGAATTATGAGCCCCCGAAGGCACAGTCCATACCTGTGATTTTATTTCCCCCAATGCCCTGCTTATACCAGGCATATCTAAATGTCTATCAAATAAATAGACCTAGGTAAATTCACTTTGATATCCTGGAAGCAGTAGAGTTTGATTTGAATGTGGGTTTCACATAGGTAAAAGACCTAAAGGTTCTTAAGAGGCAGTTGCCTATGACCTTGGCCTCTCCTTCCACATAGGACTCAAAGCACCTCTTGGAGAAAAGACACAGCACACTCAGAGTGATGGAGTGCTTGCTAGAGGAGAGGCTGCAAATGCAGAGACAGACTGCGCTCCTTTCCTTGGTAGGAGATACACAAATCAGGATAATAATAGACAGGCATGTGTCACAAATCTACCTGCTTTCCCTCTAGTTCCTTCATTTTGTTTTTCTAGGAGTAGCACCAAGCATACTAAGGTCCACCATTTAGGTTTTACCACCTACCTACCCCTCCTAGGGAAGTCTCAAAAATGCAAAGCATGCTTGTCTCTTCCCCAACTCGGAGACTCCCGCGGCACACATTGGCCAGGTCCTTTCTGGGAAAGCTGCAGCTCTTCCCCTCCCCTCTTCGTTTTCCTCTTTCAGCCCCCTTTCCAGTGCTCTGACCGCGGGGTGGGGGGCATGCATGTGCCACTGCGCGCACACGCATAGAGTCCCTCTTAACTTCCATTAAACAACATGATATCGTGTGGACAAAAAAGTCACAGCTCCACTCGCTGTTGAAGATGCCTTTTGGTCACTAATGGTGACAAAAGCTAAATTTTCTCCTATTGGGGGGCTGGGGAGAAAGAACAGAGCCCCCACCTCTATACCCCCCACCCCCCGCTTTGCATAGATCTCCTTTTCCAAGTGTTTTCTCTTTAATTATGATCGGTTTCCCCTCCCTCTCCCCTCCCCAGCTCCAGTGAAAGGAGCCCTTCCGTCACTGGTCCCTCTCTCGCTCGCTGGCTGGTGGTGGGAGGAGCCCGGAGGAAGCTGTGCGCCCGGGAGGCCGGGAGCGGAGATGGATCTGCTCCGAGAGGGAACGCTGCTGAAGACCCCGGCTTCCCGAGGCGGCTAGAGAACAGCCACTTGTGCCGACTGGCTGCGGAGACCGGAGGCGCGAGAACCGGAGGCCCGGGGGACCGCGGGACAGACAGCTGGTGGGCGACCGGGCGAGGACCGCGGCGCAGGCTGAGCCCCGGGAGCCGAGGAGGGGAAACTCATTGCGAGCCCAAGTTGCCCGCCGGCTCGCCCTCGCCGCGCCGAGGAATGAAACCTTCCCAGCTCCACCTGCTCCTCGTCTGCTTCTTCCTCTTCAGTCAAGGTAGGACCCAGGCCGCCGGAGTAGCAGGGAAAGTGGGTGCCGCCTGGGCGCGGGAGGCAGAGAGCGGGAGGCGGGAGGCTTCGGAAACTCAGCTGATGGATGCGCCTCTCCGGCCCGGTCGAGAGGCACTGGCATTGCTCCTTTGCCTTTGAAAATGCAACAAAATGGTACTGTTTATTTCCTCTGGAAGGAAGGGGTATGGGGGCGGGGAGTGACTTTCGCCTCTCACTTGTCAACATCCAGCTCAAACTCTCCAATGCAAATGAGTCCTTTATGCCCCCGGTATGTTAATGAGACAGTATCTGTGTGGATGTGCGCCTTGAACTTCTGGGCACCTCCTCTCCTTCCGACCCGGGCTGGAGACCGAGCGAGTCGGGAAGGAGAGCTTTGTTTAGGTGAATTTTCAGCTCGAAAAAGGTCTGACTTGCCTGAGTGTGTTCAAAAGCGAGTGTGTGCGTCGCTCGTTTGCAGAAGGGGCTGCAATTACCGAGTGTGCCGTGGGGGTAATTTGCAGGGCTGGGGAACAGCTTGTGAAGAGTTTCATTGAATGGAATCGAGTTCTCTGAGTCAGACTGAATTCTGACTTCTCCTCAGCATTCGGTTCAGGGTATAAAATGGAATTTCGCCCCTGGTGCCGATTGTTTCGTTTCTGCAGCCTAGCAGGAGCAGAGGAGCTGGTGAAGGCTCGGAAGAGAACTTTGCCACCTCTGGGCTGCCTGCCACAGGGCCGGTGGGGCTGGGAGGGGCGGAGGGGGGAGGGGGACTTGGGAGAGGGACGCTGAGTGCCTACTTAGCCAAAAGCATTAAGAGTCACCTGTGGAATGGAGTTCAAAGGGGGCGGTAAGTGGACGGCTGCCCACTGTTTCAGCACGCCGGTCGGTGCTGCTCGCCATCGGCCGCAGCGTTTGCGCAGCCAGCGCCGCTCTGAGAGGGACCGGGACTCTCAGAAAAACCCACAACAGAGCAGGTCCATCTGTTGATTAAATGAAGGGTAAAAGTTTTTGAGGGCGCAGAGCACCGCCATCGGTGGCTGGCTTTGCAAGCAAACAGCGTGTCTCCCTCTCTCTCCCCTTGTCAGGGAGAAGCCAGCCTGAGCAGAATCCCAGCCTCCTCCCTCACCTCTTCTGCTGCTACTGTGGTCCCTGCTGATTTCCCCTGCCTCCAGTGTTGCTTATGGCCATCCTGGCGAAACCTGGGGGGCGCTTCCCCCAGGTGACTATGTTGTACCCCTGCCTGTGTGTCATCACAGTGGGCTCCTCCACTCATGGGGCTGCGTGCGCCTACAGCAGCAGCAAGATAAATAGCCTTCCCCAGAGTTTTCAGGCTGAAAGAATAAGAGGTATCTCAGAACACTGGTATAGCCCATTCGTGAGACTACACTCTGTCTCAGATGTGGGCACGCTTGCTTATGGGCACACATCTGCACAACTGTACACACACACTCACTCTCATTCCCCTGTGCCTCTTCCCAGTTCACTCAGGAAGTTGCATGTGGGACCCCTGAAGGGAGGATCCAACCACCCCGCTGCACACAGTTCAGGGGACCAGGACATGTTTTAATTGGTGGTTCGTGTCAACACCACTATTCTCTAGATTGGCACAAGAAGTCCGTAGGTGTCTAAGCGCCTCTCCGCTGTCTGCTGCCTGATTCATCAGTGTGCGTCTTCTGCTTTGCTTATCCTTTCTTAGCACACAGCCACCTCTTGACGGCCTCATTTGAATCTTTAAATGTTTACCTATGGAGGTTAAATGTCTGCTTCATCCACCCTTAGCCCTAAGAGCACTAGGAAGAAGCCACAGGGTCGTGGTCCAGCAATTCATAGTTCCTTGTTGCTCCTGAGGGCTCTGAGCTTGGCCAGCACTGCCACCCCATCAGACGGTGGATGCACGGGACACCACCCCAGGTCTAAAGAAAGATGACAAGACCAGAGTGGACCCAGCCAGGCAGAATACCCCACACCACTGGACGCTGTGGGTCCCAGGTCTCTGGAATAGACAGCAGCTGACTGCAGCCAGATGTTTTATGGACTTCATTGCGATAGATACCTTTTGACTTGCTCTGCGGACATTTAGTTTAATGTGGATGTTGTTTGCGGTATCGTGAATCCCCTGGAGGAATCTATTTGACCCTCTCCACATTTATGCTTAGTTCATATGCGGTGCCCCACCCCTACCCGGGGCCACATAGTTACCATTATGGGCTGCCATGTGTCTACTTTCAACGGGTCATCGGAGGACTAGCCCAAAGGCTCTAGACGGCTCCAGCTGTCATCCCTCTCACGAAGGTCACTTCCTCATCATCCCCCTGCTCCCCAAAGAGCCACCCTTCTGACCCCCACCTTTCACGTGCTCTTTCTCCCGAACGCTTTCCAAGGAAATGTGCAGAGACTCAGGGATGGCCCTCCACTCAGAGAAAACAAATGGCCAGGGTTCTATTTCGGGCCATACCTGGCACTCTGGTGATGCATCCATCTGCCACCCAACGCCTGTCACAGTGGAAACCTGCGTGTCACCTTGGAGTTTCCGGCAATGCCATGCTCAAGCTTCCTGCCCTCCGTGGTCTTGGTTCCCACGTGGAGGGGGCGCTCCCAACGGTGCTCGGGGAGGGCTTTCAAGGAGAATGTTTAGGTAAACTCTCAAAGTCTACTTCACTCATCCTTTCTTTCCGAATTTGTCAAATATTTCTTCACCTTTCTTTTCTTCCCCCATAACCCTTTGGAGAATGAAATTAAGGTATTAAGGGATAATTAATTTCATGATGCGCTGCACCCTTATTCTGCTAAAGCTCGGACTTTACTGGTAGATGAAGATTGAGTATGTGTTCATCGTTCCTAAGGTGGCAGTAGAGAGACCCAGTGGCATTCCTCCATGTCCCCCTGGCCAAGGTGCCTGGGCCTGGCTCCTCACGAGGAGATGGGCTGCCGCCAGGAGCTGCCTGTGGGTTTCCTCCTGCTGGGGAGGCCTCCTGCCTCTGCTGGCAGGACCACGTGCTCTGGACAGAGAGGGATAATGTCACAGCACAATTTGCCTCCTGCCGAGGAGAGGCACGCTCTGCCCTGGGATGAAAGGCGTGCGTTCTCTGGTCACCCGTAAACGTAGAACTCGCTCTGTTGTTTCCCTTTACCATTTCAGTTTGCCCACGACTCTTTCCTCTGGCGCCCTCCTTCCTCTTCAAGACCCAGCCCCCCCAGCCTGCCCTTCCACAACTCCCTCTGCCCACTGATCTCAAGTTTGGGGAGTCTGGGGACAGGGCAAAGGCACGAGCGCCACACCTTGAACTCAGGATGCTCCAGCAAAGGCGCCGGCCGCCCCACTCTCTGGTGGTTCGCTCTCGTGTGCCCAATGCCCTGCCCTGCCTAGTGACTCTGTGGGCCTGAAAGCTCTAATGCTGGTGAGCCCCGATCTCTTGTCGGCCTTACCTGTGCACCGTGCTGCTTTGGCGTGTTGGGGTGAAAGGGAGAGGTTGCATTAAGTGTCAGTGACGTCCCGGAGTTGACAATTCGTCTGAGTGTCTAAGAAAATTGCCCTCCTGACTTGCTTGCAGGAATCACCCAAAGGGGCTGTCAGATGTCCACTTGAGGGACGAAGGTTCACGGTGACATGAATCTCTCAGGGAATAGAAAAACATGAAGCAGACGGGAGGCTAAAATAGAGTGTGAGTGGAAGGAGTTGGCCAGGGCGAGGTGTGAGCCAGGGGAAAGATTGGAAGCATGGGAAGGAAGTAGCAGTACAAGAGGCTCAACTTGCAGAAACTTCCTGGGTGGGGGAGGGGAGGGAATGGAATGGGGAGGTGAAAAGATAGCATGAGAACCCCAACGGCAGCCAACAGAACAGAGGAGACCCTAGGGGGGTGCATGCTGGGAAGGCGTTCGAAAAGGACCCTGGGAGTGAGCCACAACTTTGGAAACACTGATCCTCACCCAGAAATGGCATACAACAAAAGAAGAGGCACGTAATAAGTGTGATGCTCCCCCCCACCCCACGCTCCAAGTGGTATGACATCTTGTCTAAAAGAGAAAGAATCGCTGCTTTTGTGCTGGAAGGTCAATGCCCGGCTGCCAAGGGTGTGGGACCACTTCTTTCACGGATTTTCTGGGTGAGGGAAACTGGGACATGTCTGCTGGGCACGGAGGTGGCTACAGTGTCTGCTGCCTGGCAGGGGGTTCTCAGTTGCCAGCCAGACCAATTGCAGAGGGAAGAGAAACTCCCCAGGGGTAGAGGGCGTGGGGTGTGGCTTACACCTTCACACTGCACTTAGAGGACCGTGCAGGGCCTCCCTCCTGGGTTACAGAGGCGGATCTGGCTGAGAACGTGGCAGCAGAGAGCTGGGCACGGGACCAGGGAGCAGCTCAGCCTGGTGCGCCAGTGCTGGTGGCAGCCAGGGCCAGCAGGAGCCCGGGGGGAGCAGGGGATGGGGCCCGAAGATGCAATTTTTCTCTTTTGTTTGGCCCAGTGGGGGTGACTTAGGAAGCTTTATATTGCAGACCCAAAAAAGCCCGTGAATAATCCAGAGTGAATTCAAGAGATTTCAATAGCAAAATAATAACAATACTAATGATACCTTTGATTTACAGAGTACTTTTCTTCCAAGGAGATAAAAAGATAAACTGTTTTGGAAACATGACCAAGGAAAAGAAGATCGCCTGTGATGGAGGAGAGGGGAGGAGGGCCAAGAGCATTCACTGGCAGGTCCTGATCTGAGTGGGGGGGTGGGGAGGGGGTCCCGTGGGCCCCAGGCACCATTTTCCAGCCACAGTCCTCATCCTTGTAAGATTTCGAGAGGACTTTTGGAGGAAAAACCAGTGCAGGCATCTTAATGAGGGTCCACCTAAAAACTGTGAGACCCTGGATTCCCCCTGCCTGTGCCTGGGCCCAGGACACCGTAATTCAGTAGTGCAGAGGGTCAGTGATATCCCAGATGGCAAGCTTAATCACACTCGGGCTTTCCCCACTGCAGCAGCACCCCTGACTTGCATGGTGGTGCTCGTGGCAGGGTGACCGGGGCCCAGCCCCCCCTCAAGGCCATTGGACACCCTGGCACATTCACACAGCAGGGCCAGCCGCAGTGACCGCTCTGGGGGAGCCTCTTCCCTCAGGCTCCATAGCCCAGCACTGCCTCCCACACAGGGGAGAGGTGCAACGCCAGCCAGTGCCCAGTGCCCGGGTTCTAGTGCCGAGCCCTGTGCTCCAAAGAGAATGGGATTTGACCTCCAGTGAGGGGACGTCGCAGAGGCCACTGCACTGAGGCATGGCGTGGGTCCCTGGGTCGCCGTGTGCCATTTCCTTTTCCCGGTTGGATGTGCACGTCAGACAGGGAGATGGGCTCCTTCCAGACCGTGAGGAACGTCT
This sequence comes from Desmodus rotundus, assembly GCF_022682495.2. NCBI lineage: Eukaryota > Metazoa > Chordata > Mammalia > Chiroptera > Phyllostomidae > Desmodus > Desmodus rotundus. Next base: position 22,872,629 of record NC_071393.1, on the reverse strand, counting down.
GCCACAGCGGGAGCTAGGGATCAAACACCGTGCGTTGTGCCTCCTCCTCCTCTCCAAGTGGTAAAAATGAGTGTTCTGGCGGTATACTTCCAGAAGTTAGTAAATGTCAATATTGGAGAAGTGTTTTCTTTCTATCACTGCAATTTAGCATAAGCTGCTTGGAAACAAATGTCTTCCATAAGCACACAGTCAACACCACTATGAGGATTAAATAAATGTCAGCTTCTCTCGGTACATTGGTAACAAGTGAAAGCCATGGAAATAGTGGCCAGCCTGGGCGGGTCCCACTCCTGGCAGAGTGCTTCTGTGGCAGCCCTGGCTAGGAGGGGGGACACGGGGGGATGGGAAATGGATGCTCCCTCTCCTCCTTCCTGGAAATAAAAGCAAGGAAGTAACCAAATGGAGACATCAGCCCGCATGCTGTGAGATTTTTCAGGCTGTCTAGAAGCCTTACCTTGCCCATCCCAGGCCTGCTTCCATCGGTGATCCCGCCCTACACACACTCCCCACACTTACTACTGAAGCGTAGTGACATCCAGAACTTAGAATGAATGGGCTGTTTTACCCACAGGGGAGGCGGGCTCTTGTTCTAACCTTCCACCTGGCGTAGGTGGAAGAAAAAGTGAAGCAGGTTTCCTTGAGGCCGTTTTTGATCATGGAGACAAACACTCGCGTGGCATACGCCTGTCGTATTAGACAGTGCGTGCGTGTCAAGTTGAGTTACCTAGAGTGTGGCCTGAGTTCGTTGGACAGCTGTTGCAAGTTCGTACCCTTTCCAGCTTAGGCCTAGAAGACAAGAATGTGACATTGGACACAGAGCTGCGGCAGCGAAGATGCAATATGATTTTTACCATTCTGCCCTTTTCCCCCCAGGTGCTTCGTAGGGGCTGCTGTCTCCAAGGGCCACATTTCTGACCCCTCCCCTTGTGATCCAATAGTATCTTATGGCACCAAAGCCCAGCCCTTGGCCTCTCAGCCAGCACTCATTGAGGGCCTCTGTGTAGTAGGCACTGCCAGCGGCTTTGGAGGCGAAGATGCCTAAGACCACATTTCTGTGCCGGAGGCGCTCTGAGCCCGGGAGGTGGGCAGACACGTTGACTCCTGGTTACCATATGCGGGGCTCAGATCGGGCAGAGAGTCGCTGGGGTGGGCGAGGGCAGCAGGGAAGGCTGCACAAGGGGGTGACTTGGTTTTAAAAGATGTGTGGGAGTCCCGATGAAGCATAAACAGTGTTTCGGGCCATCCCTTCGAATGTGTGCAAAGGCAAGAAGACAGGACAGAATGTGACACATTCAGAAGCAATGGGGCCCCAGGGTGGGGGGGAGGGCCTGGAATGCCAGTGTATTGAAGGGAATCAGACAGGAAGCTTGGGGAAAGAAAGATCAGCTTGCGAATGGTGGTGGATGGGCTGCTGAAAGTTTTGAGGATGGATTATCAGCATTACGCCTACTCTTTAGAAACATTCCTAGTAGCTTATGTGTCTAGTCCTCTGTGTACCATGAGTCCATGGGCCCCCTCCCCCGAAAAAGAAGGGTCCACATGTCATTTATTCTTCTTGGGATTTTCTGGGTCTCACGTATAGAATTGAATGGAAATATACTCGATCTTTCCAGCTCATCTTCCTTCATGGCTCTTATGTAGAGGATAGACCAGTGAGCAAGAGAGCAAGTATTGAGAAGCTGACCTTAACTGTGTTCTGGAGGGAAGGCAGAGATAGGGGGTGGGCAGCTGTGCACTTAAGAAGGATGTGTTGGGCGAGAAGACGCAGCACACAGCAGCAGGCATGGCTGAGTCCACGCTGGACCGTTAGTCCAATGCCATCGCTGTGAAATGGGATTTGTCAGTTTCTAGGGCCCCCGGAAGACGAGCCAGAGATGGAGGCAGCCTAACGCTGGAGATGGATGGTAACCAGAAAAAGAGGCCAGGACAAGGATGAGTCAAGCAAGAGGTGCCAAGGGACACTTTGCGATGATTTCTTTTCTGTTCTCAAGAGGAAGCTAAGCGATACTGGCTTTGGGGAAAACTCGGTTCCAAGCTAAGTGGTTCTTCTGCTCAAATGTTAGACATGTTTACAGGTCTCCAGTGCCAACTAACCTTTCATTCCCAAGTAAAGGACATTGTCGGATCTCCCCATGTGTCCCTCTCTCTGTCCTGTTTTCATTTCCCCAGGGAGACTAGCTCGATAGTGAAGCAAAATCCTCCATGGCTCTGCAAGAATTAGACAGCGACATCTCCTAGACCATTGCTGTCTAACTCCAGTGTCTACAGCTGGCCCACTGCGCGGTCTCCCATTGCTGAAAAACTGAGAATGGAATTCAGGTTGTCAAAAAGGGCAGAGTCCCTCGCTAAGAAATAGACTGGAGAGTAGACTAGATGACCTCCAAGTCCTCTCCAGTTCTAATATTTCCTAAATATTCCCTATCAGCAATGAGCTATTTACGGAGGGTAATCAGTTCCTAGACGGTAGATGGTACGTAAAAGTGCTCTTTGTCCAGCACGTTTTCATGCAGGTGCCAGGCACACCCTTTCGCTTGTCATTGGCAGTGGCGGTGGCAATAGTGTGTTCTTATATGATGATAATTAGCAATGTGTAAAGCTTCACAAGTGGCAGTGTGCCTTTCACCAGCGCCCCTCCTTCATCCCATCGCCATGAACTGAAGCCACGAGAGGCTCTCATCTCTGCCGACCCTCAGAAAGGTTACGCTCCCTGACCGCGGTCAGCCCCAGTGTGGTTCACTTTCTGCGTGCTGATGCCTCCCCGAGGCTGAGAGAGCCAGCTGCAGCAAACCTCCCACACTGAAAATGCACGGGCAGAGCCCGCGCTGTGGCACAGCTGAGTTGTATGCTTATGACTTGTGGGAGTCCTCGAAGTCTAGGCAGAGAAGAGGCGTTCGGGGGTTCCAGGTACAAACTGGGGAGCCGACCTTTGAACAGTGGCCCTGCATTGGAGCTCCATCTCTTCTTCAACCCAGACTCTTTCTAGATTGCTTCCTCCATCTTCCAGGTTTCAGCGTTACCTGGAGGGCACCAGGTTTCCAGGCCACTCCTGCCTGGAGGAATGACAGGCCAGCCTTCTGGGCTGAACCGCAAAAAGCAGATATGGCTTTGGTAGCTTCTTTTGTGACTGTTCTGAAGAAAGAAAGAAAAAAAAAAGCAAAGGTAGGGACTTTTCTTCTCTTAACTGGTAGATGAAATACCATTTCTTTCGTGCCCCCTGGTGCCTCGAACACTGTTCAGCACATGGGAAGCCACGAATAAATGCTGAGGTGACGGAATGAGTGAGGAATCATGAAAGGAGGCGGTGCGGACATTACCACTCAAGATGCTCGAGCGACCCCTCAGGAGGGCAGGCGAAAGCACCCACCCATGAAGAGTGTGGTCTTGCCCTGTAGGGGGTGGCTGCTGACTGAGTGAGGCCTTCAGTGGCCATCGGGGTCACCAGGAACACTGCCAGGAAAAACATCCTCCGTCAAGCCACCCACTCCTCGGCTTCCGCAAGAAGCAGGCACGTCCTTCTGTTCCTCAACGCATGTCAGTTCCCATTTCCGTCACTCACCTGCAAATGTCACAGGTGACTCGGCTCCGGTGCTATGTGACAGTCCACCTGTCACCCTTGGCAATGCTGGGAGCTATGACAGCTTCAGAGTGTCACGGGGGCCCGGTGGCTCATCATGCAGGCATTCTGGAGAGAGAAACGCGGAGCGCTCTCCCAGAGACCCACCCGGAGCGCCACAGGAGAGGCAGCTCCCACTCTTCCTGCCTCACTGCCCTGGTGACAGAGGAAGGGAAACTGCCAGTTAATCCGCAGGGGGCTTTGTTCGCCAGGTCCTAGGACCCACACTTTCCCACTCCTCACTTAAGGGTGCTGAGGTCTAATCTACCCCACATCCAGGGGGAATCCCATTGCATCAGGGACTCCAGGACTTTGCATCGTGTAAGAGACAACTGGGGACAGAGGGCCTGTTTTTTTCTCAGGACCACAGCAGGCAGGAGCTGGCAGAATGTTTTCCGAGAGGAAACCAGGGGAACAGTGTGATTCCCACATCTGCCTGATGGTGGCAGCAGCAGCGCTTGCAAAGCCAGGAGTAAGCTGCCAGCCGAGCCCAGGAAGGGAGATGGACTCTCTAGTGGGTACCTGGGCCTTTCTCTACCTGGGACAGTGGGGCTGGACCAGCTGAGCATGAGGCAGGGGCCAAGGAAGGGAGGAGCAAGCTTTTTGGATGCCTCGGTTCCTTTCTTCTCACTCTGATGGATGTGAGGCCAGAGTGCCAAAGGGTAGGTGGGTCTCTTTACAAATGCTTCCAGGGCTTGGGCAAGCTACAAAGAGGGCGAGTGAGAGATCTCAGCTTGCAGAGTTGGTTTCCCTGCGGTGAGGCATATCCCTGTGGTGATATCTCTCCTGTGGGTGATGAAGCAGGTGTCCACCCCAGAAGGGCGGCTGCCTGCAGCCAGGAGCCCCCCTTCACTCCGGGGAGCCCACTCCTAGGCCTGGGCCCACTGCCCCTCCCAAGGTGTTTGCCCTTTAAGGATTCGGGGGCCAATGTACCTGCCGTGGCTCCCCTCTCATGCTGAAAAAGCAAACACACTGATGCTAACGTGAGTCCTCATTATTCCTGATCCTCCCACCTCCTCGGCGAGTTGGCGAGGCGCTGCTGCCGTCACCTCTGGACAGACACAGGCACCGCAACAAAAATCTCCACGAGCCACGGCTGTGTGCTGGAAAGTGGTCTTGTCCAGGCAAGGTAGCCCGATCCTGGGCAGGCGCCCGATGCCGGTGCCCCGCACTCTGCCAAAGGAGGGTGCGGGAGTCTTCAGGGCTCCACAGCTCCCCCGTCTTCCTTCATCTGCTCAAGAGTGGCAGCTCGCCACCCTCTTTGGAAAACTTGATCGAAGGCCTCAGGCTCGACCTCTGTGCAGCAGAAACAAGCACGGTGGAACGCGGAATGAAGGAAGGCTGAGGCCACTGTCGGAGCAGTCCACTTCTCGTCCTCTCTCTGTGTGGCCAGAGCAGCTGGCAGACCTGCCGTTGACGTGGCCTAAAGTCATCACACACTGTCTGACTGTCCACTACTTTCCGGTAGCCAGAGGGACTTTTAGGTAAGGCTGCCTTGAACCTGAGCAGCCTCCCACCTGTGACTCAGCATCATAGGCCCCTGCTGCCTTCTCAGAGCCCTCGTCCTCACATCGCCTGTCTTCCTGGGGGTATGGAGTTGGGGAAAAGGGAGGGTCATTCTGTCCGTTTTGCTAATAGTTCCCTTGGCAAATGGCAGGGGACATCTTGAGCAGCTGATGTCCGACAAGAAAACTTTTCACATAAAGTTTGAAAACCCCATTCAGAAACTGCAGATGTGATGCTCCACACATCAGGGAAAGAAAGTCGAACTGCGCAGTTTGAGAATTTCCTAAAAGTAATAGAGCTAGGTCTCTTCCCCACACACAGAGATGCCGTACCAATGTGTAGATGCCTTGGCTTCACCGGCCTCCTGGGCCCCTTGGTTTGGCTGCCTGCCCCCCTGCCCCTTTCACAACACGACTCCTCAGTGCTCGGAGGTCCCTCCGTGGAAAGTCGCACAGGAAGAGGGGACATGTGAGAACGGAAAAGCATCAAAGCCTACAGCGGTTTCCTTGTGTTTCTCTCCACTACCGCTGTGCCTGCGGCTGCTGCTTTGGAGCCAGCCATGGTGAATGGAGTTTGACTGGGGCCTGTGGCCAAGTCCCCTGCTGAGCTTGGCAGGTCATCCCCTATTCAGTCCTCACAGTGGCCAGACCGAGCATGACTGACATACTCCTTTGTAGATGAGAACTACTGAGGTTTAGGTTTCCTGACTTGCCTGAAGGTCACACCACAGGTGACAGAGCCGCCACCCAAACACTCCTGCGCAGACCCCACACCCCTTGCTGCCCATCCCTTCAGAAGGAATTTGGTCGCACAGATGCCTTGACAGCTGTGTGACTTTTAGGAAGCCACAGAAAGCCCTGTCCGGGTCTGTGGTCCTCCTCCTTCATAACTGGTAGGGCAGGGGAAGAAGAGCTGATAGAAACTTTTTTTAAAAAAATCTCTTCTAACAGAAGCATGGATAAGAACCTGAGAAGCTTTGCTGCTGGGTAGTGGCCACTGTCTGCTTTTCTTCCTTTCTTTTTTAAATTCTTAGCTATAGTGGTTGCTGTTTTCCTTTTTTTCTTTTCATCTTTACCCTAGGATATTTTGATTGATTTGAGAGAGAGAGAAGCATCAGTGTTGAGAGAGAAACAGCGACCCGTTGCCTCCTGCACACACCCTGACTGGGGATCAAACCTGCAACCTTTTGGTGGACAGGACAATGCTCCAACCCACTGAGCCACACAGCCCGGCCTAGTGGCTGCTGTTTTTCTCCACAACCCAGCTCCAGAGCATCTTAACATTTCAAAAGCCAAATGCCGATTTCCTAACAAGAATCCATTACCTCCTAACTTTCCTGCAGTGGATTAAAAAAAGAAAAAAAGTTGAAGCCCATTCTGCATGGGGAGAGGTTAGCATGGTGTTAGCTGCCCGCTGTAAGAACAGAGCTTCTCGACAGGAGGAGGCATTCCAGGACATCCAGCCCTCCTCTCTGTCAAGTCTAGAATAGTAAAAATGTCAGGGGACCACATGGTTCTGCAATGATTAATAGCAGTCGTTAGGGAGAAATGAAAAGACTCTCGGAATATTGAAGACTGTGAATGCCGTTCAGCCTCCGACGCTCCTCGCTTTGGCTCCAGCTGGTACATCTTCACTCGTGTCAGAAATCATTTCTGAAGATGGCACGTACCTACCTGGGCTGTGCTTAAATCATCATATTGCTTTAAGATGGTCACTTAGGATAAACTAGCAAAACATAAAAGTTCTTTGAAGTTTTCAAAGCTCCTTTAGATGGAATCAAGAATACAGAGGAAGAGTGCAAGGCAGGTAGATGACCGCGGGGAAGACGTACCCTTCCTCCCTTTCATTCCTCAGCCTGAGCCCTTCAGGGGGACACGCGACCACAGCAGCACCCTGTCTGCTGGTACCCAGGCTCCAAATCCACCCGGGTGCCGTTTCTCTGGGCGTGAGCCTTGCGCTGGGTTCTCTCTTCGTCAAAGCGGGGCGGTGGTATTCACCAATAGAATCCATGCTTTGTAGGCGACCACAGCCAAGTGCTGAGCTAATCAGCATCAGGAAACACCTTCCGGAAAAACGTACTACTCCCTGACCCCATCTCCTGCTAGTCCTAATGTGAAATCTGCATTTTCCTCTCATTATCAACAGTTACTTACTTTCTAAGATTCATACCCAGGAGAATAAATATACACATGCTACTGTATTTCCTAAATTCAATTGTCTTAGTTTTATTTTCTTTCTTTCTTTCTTTTTTTTGTCTTAGTTTTCTTATGTGGTCTACGTTATACATTTACAAAGTCAGGGCCCCAATGTTTGTGTCTTTCTTGAAGGCTGTTGCAACCATAGGAACTGAGAAAGTATTTTCTAATGCTAATAAAAATAGCCATTACCCCAAGCCATCCTGCACCTTTAATTGAATGGCATTCAGAGCATTTGCCCACTAGGCAGCAGTGGGTGGAGCCTGACTCACAACTTCCCTTTCGAGAAATATCAAGATGCTTTAAATAATAATAATAATAACAATGACAACAAGCTTCAGGGGTGTACTCTCTGGCATGGGAATCTCCTGCATTCACTCTACCCTGCCCCCACCCTGCCTTGGCCTCATTTCCATGGGAACAGTTGACCCTTGGACAATGTGGGGGTGAGAGACACGCCCCCCCCCCACAAAGGGAAAAACCAGAGTACAATTTTGGTTCTCTCAAAACCTAGCCGGCCCTAGGCATCCACGGGGCATCGGTTCGGGGCACCCATGGACACCAAGCTCCACCGACGTTCAGGCCCCTACGTGAAATGGCCTAGACCGGCACACACAGTCGGCCCTCTGCATTCACAGCCCCCCAACCATGGCTTCAAAACAATACTGCTGCTCACTGAGAAAACCCACACACAGGTGGGCCCCCACGGTCCTAACCCGTGTCACTGAAGGGGCCGCTCCGCTGCTTACATTAACGGGGCTGGACGAGAAGTCCAGAGCAGTTTGCAACCGGAGGAGTTAGGGGGACTCACGGGAGCTGCCCCTAGAGTTTCAGGTCATCTTGTCCTCGGGTGGCGAGCGTGCGCAGTGAAAATGAACTCAGGAGTCGCCATGGGTCAAGAGCATAGGAAACCAAACTCACTACGGTCAAAAACATCCAGTTAGGAGCTGGGGGGCTTTGCCAGTCTGTCGCTGCTGTCACCGGCTCCCCCACACCTGAGAAGCACCTGAGAGTTATTTCTTTCCCTGCGCCTCTCGGCCCTTCCTCAGCCCAGGAGAGCCCAGGAGAGCCATGGGGTCATTTGCACTTACAGGGAAGACGGTAGTGGAGAGAGACGTGGGCTTCCTTCCCCTGGCACCTCGGAGTGTTTATTTAAACTCAGTGCTGCACACCAGAGAGGCGAGGGTGCGTGAAGGATGGATTTTCTGCTTTGCACAGTGAAGAGAGTCAGAATGTATGTAATCATGCACCCCAAGAATCCCTGTTCTGGTTTTTAAAATTCTTCAAGGTCAATGCAACAACAGATACTGATATTTACTTCATTGTGAACTGGGATCTGCTCACTGCTTACTGGCATTTTATGTTTCGATTCATAAAGAAAAGATATTCTCATCAGTAGGCCTCTGGGCCTCTTCCTTCAACCCAAACCACTGATGGGAAACCAGTTGTGGGAGCTGGTGAGCACAGCAGCAGTGGGAGAGCCGGAGGTGGAGCCAGCGCCAGATCTAAAGGCCCCCGGGCCCCCAGTGGCTGCCGGGTGCGCATCGTGCTCACTCCCAGGTGTCTGAAGGACAACATGGGGATAGCAGAGAGGAAGAGGAAGCCCCCCACACGGGCGTGCGTGGCTGTCAGGCAAGCCAGGAGAGACAGAGGGACAGGTGGAGAGATGAGCGTGGGACACAGACATTTTAGTCTCCCAGAGATAAGACTAGAGGGTTCAGAACAACAGCCTCAACGCTCCCCAACCCAGATGGGCTCCATGGAGGTGCACTCCCTACACACAGGAGGTTCTGAAGTTTCCATCCGTCAGTGAGATGCTTCAGCTGCTTAGCCATGAGGGCGGCGGAGGTGCCAGATTCTGGCACAGGGGTCTCTGTCATTAGACAGCTGTGCGTTCCTTTGATGGCATCCCAACACCTGGGGGGGTAAAGATCCTCGGGCTGGAGGTCCGGCCTCTCCCACACCCACCCTTCACTCCAGCCAGGCCGAGCTGCTGACCTCTCTGAGTGTGCTCTGCTCCCTCCTGGTCCTCTCTCCCCCACTTTCTCACCTAACTTCCATCGCTCCATGCTGGTCTGGCTAACTTCTGCCCTGAGGACCTGCTCCCTTTGCCTCCTGGACAGGGTTTTCCTGACCTCTCGGCCTCGCTCCTCACAAGCAAATTTAAGTGCCCTTTCCCACTCCTTCCGTAGCCCTCTGTGGAAAACCCTTATAGCGCTTGTCACAATACACCCAAGTGGCTCTTCTGCCTGCCTTCCCTTCCAGATAGTGAACTTCTGGAAGGTGAGGGCGGGCTCCTGTGAACCGGTTTGTGCAGTTCCGCCGTTGGACCTGGCTGCACAGTCGACACATGACCAGTGTCTCTTACACAGGGAAAGACAGTACCACGGCAGGGATTCAGTGGCTCCACCCTCCGTGCCCACACGCCACTCGCTGACCCAGAAAGTGCTCGATCGAAGAACATGCTCTGCTTCTTACCATTGCTGCCTCCTGCAACCACAGTGCCCGTGAGCGCCCAGTACTCCTCAGGGGAAAGGTGGCAAGGAGTTAATCCCTCTTTGCATTCACATAGTACCTGGTGGTTTCCAGAACCCTCTCCCTTATGATGATCACTTGTCACCCTCACTTTTAAAACTCAGGAAAATGACACCAAGCTATGGTACATGGCCTTTCTAAGGTCGCACACCTAGTAAGTGTCAAAGTTAAGAGGGAAACTCAGGAGTTCTGACTCCAAGCCCAGTGGTCCTTCCCCCTCCCCTGCTCCGCCTCCCGTGTCTCCTGCTGGGTTCCTGCCCCTGAGGAGTAGGGACTTGGAGGGTGCATTCCAGGGAGCGTGATGGGGTATGTGCACCCCGTACAGGCAGGGCAGCAACTCGGGAGGGGAGCGTGGGAAACGCTCTGGCAGTGATGGCTGATCCCAGCCGAGGACCGAGAGCATCTGTGCAGAGGCTGGGGCAAAGGTGCTCTTGCCTGGGGTTCTCTCTCGTAAGTGCGGCATGATGAGGAGCATGTAGTAGCTCCATTATCATGGGGACTTCTAGTGGCTGCGGTGGCCTGGAAGGGCCTCCCAGAGCAGCCCCTCAGTGTTCTTTTGGGCCTGCCCTTGCAGGCACCTGCCGAACGGTGTCAGTCTAGAACCTGCTGAGGGTCCAGAGCACCCACCACAACTTCTCTCCCTCCAAGCCTGAGAGGCAGGCCTCAGACTAGAGGCCAGGAGGCCATTTGCCATGTCCCATGCCTGTGGCATGGTGCTGGGCATGGCTCTTATATGCAGAAGGGACTCGGACCTCCTCTCCCACCTGCCTCCCAAAGAGTTACTATCAAGGGGTGTTCTGAATCACCAAAAGGGTGTCAAGCAGAGGTGAGGTGTCTGCAGCTGTCCCTTCCAGGGTCCCCAGGGGCATTGAGCTGGGGCTGGTGCCCAGGATCAGAGTAGGTCTGCTCAGAATCCTCCATCTCTTCGTGGCCACAGACTGCGTGGCTTCCTCAGGGGCAGGGGCAGGTGAGGCCAGCCAGCCGCTCTCAGCAGGGTTCATCAGAAGGCTTTAAACTCAAGTGCGGAAAGGCTTCCATTGTATTGATGAATTAAATCTGTGCCTAGGCACCTGAAAGGGTGCTAGTTCTGTGCTCTCCTTGGGAGAAGGGACAACATAGTCGCTCCTATTCTTTTCCGGGTTCCCTGGTTTGGAAGAGGAACCTCAGCTGAGAAAGGAGATCTGGGCACTGTATTAGTTTCCTGGGGCTGGTGTAAAAGTTCCCACAAACCTACAGCGCCCCCGGGGCACTGCAATACACTAGAGTTGTGTGACGCCACTGGAGGCCAAGAGTCTGGAATGAGCTTCCCTGGGCTGAAGTCAGAGCGTGGGAAGGGCTGCTTCTCTCTGGAGGCTCCTGGGGACAATCTGTTTCCTTGCTCTTCCAGCTTCCCGAGTCGGGCCACCTGCTTTCCTTGGCTCTCGACCCCGTCCTTCCCCCATTCTCTTGCCTCTGCCATCACATCTACTACTGCTGGAAGTGAACGGCCTCCTGCCTTTCCCTTAGAAGAGTTCTCGTTTTTTTTTAAGATATTATTTATATTTAGAAAGAGGGGAAGGGGGGGGAAAGAAGAAGAGAAACACCGGTGTGAGAGAGAAACATTTATCGGGTGCCTCTCACACATGCCACTCCTAACCAGACGTAGAACCCAGGCATATGTCCTGACCTGGGATCAAACCACCAGCCACCCTTCTCTTGGTGGGACAATGCCCACCCAACTGAGCCACGCCGTGCAGGCCCCTTGTAAGAGTTCTTGTGATGCTGTCAGACCTAATCCAAGGTCATCTCCCATCCCCAGATCTTTTAACTTCACTACAGCTGCAAAGTCCTTTTTGTCCATCAGGTAACATATCGCGGGATCAGGGCAAGGACATCTTCGGGGTCATTATTCTGTGTGCCACGGGGACCAGAGACAAAAGGGAGCCAGCAGACCCTGCCTTCTGCACAGTGAAATACAGGCATTCCTCCCCACCTCTCTGTATGAGACGTCTGTGCTTCCATCTCCCCGTCTGTAAACCGGAGAGAATGATCTCCCTCCCGTTTATAGTTATAAAGACTTTGAGATGATCGAGTAAAAGGTGCTGAGTATGAAACGGTTATTACAATATTATACTATGACTTCGTATCAATTAGGCTTAACATTAATCAATGCAGCTACTACTAGATGCAAGTATCATTGGGTCCCCTGGGGGAGAAATTAGGGGGAACACCCATTGGAGTCTGTAGTTAAACTTCACTAAATGATTCTTAATAGTGATTTACTTTGGCTTCATTAGCATGGAGTATGGGAACGCTCCTTTAAAACGCCACATAGCTCAGCCCCCTCCTGTCTTTGTTGTAATTGAAATGAAACAGAAAACAAGGGTTGTGTAAAACAAAGGACAAATGGGCACTGTGCTTTCTGTGTGTGATTTGCTGTAGGGTAAGAGGTTTATTGCCTGTGCTTTGATGTTCTCTCTTTGCCTCTGAGTCTGGTTGAGTTTCTGGCCTTTGATGGAGGATCCAGCTAGGAAGGAGGCACAAGGGAGTGGGTACAAACAGTGCGTGGAAGTGAAGGTGCGTTGCAGACGCCAGGATGGGTTTGTGTGTCTTGCCACGCATTTTAGAGCCAAGGAGAGGGTGTGTGATGATAGTATTAGACCTGTAGGCCTTGAGATTCACTTGTTGTACTTTAAAGGCTTTATGAAGTCTCCCTAACCTGGCAGACCCTGCTAGGTTAGAGAAGGTTTAAGAAATTAGGAAGCTGAGCCCATCTCTGCCCACCCGATGCACCAAGACTCCATAGAGGGTATGGGGCTGTTCCATGAACAGTGGGGGCCCAAGTGACTGACCCTGTCCCAGCCCCTCTCTGGCCTCCAGAAGAGGCAAAATATGAAACCCCCAGATGGGCCTCTGAGTCTGCCCTCACCCACACACACCCTAAAAATCACCGCATTTCTGCTTTGGAAGCCCTGTGAGAGAGACACAAGCAGTGGACAATGGTAGCATCTTTAAAACAGTGTTCATAAAATAAAATGTTCAGCCCTGGAAGAGCTTGTGTCCAGGAAAGGTTATGTGGCTGCTGAGCAGTCCCAGGGGGCCATCGCCACCAGTGCCAGGCCTTGGGGCTCTGGGGCACCAAAGCAGACACAAGCCAGAGAGTGATTATAACCCCATTATGCAGAGCTCCCCCTATTTATTTCTTCATATGGATGAATTTGTATATATTTGCATTTTGTTCTCTTCAATAATATGCATAGAATTCAAATTGGAATGACTTGCATAGATTTGAATATTAATGAGGCGTTTAAAGGCTGCGTCCCTGGCAGAGTCCCCTATGGAGGGCATGTGTGGTGCAGAAGCTCTGAAATCATCGCCTGGGGCACCAGCACCGCAGGGCACCACCAGGGCCAGGGGGGAGGGGCACCCTCTGCGGTAGCCATGGAGACCTCCTGCTCAGCTCCTGGCCACCAAGCCCGGAGCCTACTCCAAAGAAGGGGCGCACTGAAAACAGCCTCCCAAGCATGTGCCATAAAGAACAAGGTTTTCTCCCTCTTTGAGAAAGGCCGAGCTGCCTGTCCCTCATGGAATGGGTAGCCAGGGGCAGAGTCACGTGCCCAACCAGACAGGTACAGGTGTGTGTGGCACTTCCTCGGTGATCGAGGAGGGCACTGGTCTCTCTCCTTCCTGGAGTTCTGCAGCACATTTGACGCCTCCTGGTCCTTTTCCTCTAGCATCATGGCAATTGGCAGCGTGCCCTCAGTGGGCCTGGAGGTCATCAGTCCTTCTGAGGGCTCTGGTAGGACATCGCTTGATACTGGCCACTGGAGCACATCAGCGTTAACTCCTGTAGCCTGCAGAGGGCCTGGGCCACACTCTAAAAATAAGCAAGAGAGGATGGCTTGTAAACATAAGGAAGCCCCACTGGGTTCAGCGGGCCATCATTCCTCACTTTGTCTAGGGGCCTGGCTACCAGCTCAACTGAAGGGTGGGCCTGTGGTACCAGGCTCCAAATTTCTATAACTAAGCATCCAAATGTGTAGGTTCATCCCACAAGATTAGCACGTTGTAGCAATTTAAATGGGGCTAACAGTAGTTTATTGTGTAGAGCTCTAAATACACCATCACTCATTGCTGAAGTACTGGGAATCAACATTGCCGAGTGATCCCCAAATCATTTTCTTGTATCCTAACTGGATTTTGGTTAGTTCCAAGTTTATATTCCTAGCACCTATTCTGGCAGCTAATTATGAGAACCAGAACTAATGAAAACATTCTTGTGCCTCATTTAGCTTTCTACTCCATGGGGTTCTTGTGGGTACCCCATTGTTGCTGCTAAGTCAACAATCTGAAAACTAAATCATTTTAGCTTGTGTTGCGATCCCAATCTCAGTAAAAGGTACCCGAGTACTCTTCAGTACCTGTTCTGAAGCCTGAGCCTGCACCTGCCTCCCTCCGGTCACTTCCCTTGCCGTGACGGGTTTCAGCTACACCGTCTCTTTCGTTTGTCTTCTACTCTCCACTTATCCTCACCATTTTCTCCCAAACTATTAGAGCATCCTCTCAAGTTCCTCTCTTTTTTCCAAAGCCATCCTTTATCATCATCATTACTCAGGCACCCACGTCTTCCTAGGATTCAAGTCGCATTTACTCTTCCCATCTCAGCCAAGACCATGGCTACTCTTTGCCTACAAAACAGAGCCCAAGCACCTCCACCTGGCTGAGGTCTGCACCATCACCCCACATTTAAAGTACTCTGAGATCTGACACCAATGGTCTTTTCAGCATCATCTTCTCTCCATCCCTCCTTGCTCTCCAAGCTTCAGCCAAAAAAATTTTTTTTCTTTTTTTAATATTCCCTGGATATACTATGACTTCATGTCTTTGCTTATGTTATTCCCTCAGCCTAAAATATTCTTTCCTCATTACTTATTGAAACACTCTTTATATTTCAAGGCTTGGCTCAAGCATCACATCTTCCATGAAGTCACTTCCTGTTTCCAACTCAGAGACCCTCCTTTCTTTGTCCTCCCTCGACGTGATGTATATACGCTATCGTGTCCTGTATTCAGTCCTGTCCAGCTTGCTGTTCACACTGTGTCTCGCCAACTGCATTGTGAGCCCCAGACAGAAACTCTTGTTCTCACCTTTTAAAGTCATCGGATCCTCTCTGCTGGTGCTCAACCAATGTTTCATAAGTCAGCAGAAGGAACAAGTGGACAAGGCACTGCATAGCTTAGAGCCCGGTTCCCTCTTGCCCCTCCAGCACCGAGCTGTCTTGAAAAGACACCAACGTGAACGACGCACCTGCTGAGTATGCCAGGAGCTTTCTCATGGTCTCAATACATTCTCCATAAAAACACAATGAGGGCCCTGGCTGGTGTGGCTCAGTGGATTGAGTGCTGGTCTGCAAACCAAAGAGTCGCTGGTTCGATTCCCAGTCAGGGCACATGCCTGAGTGGTAGTCCAGGTCCCCAGTGGGGAATGTGCAAGAGGCAACCACACATTGGTGTTTCTCTCTTTTTCTCCCTCCCTTCCCCTTTGCCTAAAAATAAATATAATATTAAAAAACCCCAAAAACATGATGATGAAAAGATCCTTCTTTCCATTGTGCAGATGAGGAAACTGAGTCTCAGCGAGGTTAAGAAATGTGCTCCAGATCCTATCTTATCTTCAGTAGGTAATGGAGCCAAAAATAAAGGCTCAGGCATCCTGACTCCCCTCTGGTGTTCTTTCCGGTTCCCCAGAGCTGCTTCTCGAGTCAGCTAGACTCTCGGCTTCCCCAGACTCTGTCAGGCTTCAGTGCTCGGGGAGAATGAGTTTCCTTCCAATCAATCCCGGATGCAGTTATTATTTTATAGGGATGTTGTAAGTTGATAAGGTAGCTGTTATGCGTTAATAGCTATTGTAATGTTGTTCTTAAGGCCTATTACTTGTGCTAGTTTGTATTTTAATGTGTGCAAAGGTGATTACAACTTTAATATGAATGTTAAACAGATTAGCTGATTTATATGTAAAATAAATAAATAAATGAAATGTATTCTCTCATTTCTATTCATTTCTCCCTCCCTCTGTCTCCTCCCCCGGCCAAAAGCAGATGTGGTCTGCGGAGCGCTGACAACGGAACACAAAGAGAGTGCTTTCTGGGTGATGCGTAATGGTTATAGCCCGGTCTTTTGTTCCGGGTGCATTTGGACTCCATGTCTTTAATAGCTGCTTGCCTGAGAGTTTGTGCTCTTAACCGCGTCTGGGGAGCTCCATGTTGTTTGAGATCTGTTCATTTGCCATTCCCTCCCTGCACTTGCATCCCTCACCCCTGCTAAGCCCCTGCTGTTTATGCAGCACCGACCAGAAAGTGGGCCCAGCTTTCAGAAAGGCAAGCTAACCCCTATGCGTGCGGTTGCATCCAGGAGCACAAGATACAGAAAGGAAGCCAGATAAGAAAACCAGCCACTCAGGTGCAGAAAGGTGGGGACCAGGGACAGCTCCACAGAGTTATTTCTGCAGGAGGATGCCAGAGAGATGCTGGCCCACCCGCTGGACAGAGCTCACAGGGAGAACATGGTCCATGAAGTAGAACTCCAGGGATGAGCTGCAGTTAGGGAAGACAGTGGGCAGGGGTGGAGTGGGAAGCACGGGGAGCTGAGAGGAAGGAAAGGGCACTTTGGGCAGAGGACAAGGCGGGTGCTGATGCCTGAAGGCATGACAGAAGGCAGCCTCATCAGGGAGCTCACCGTGGCATGATCCAAGGGGCCCCGGGGCCCCAGCAGCCCTAGGGGTCCCATGCCCCGTGCACAGGGCCGGGGGTCAGGGAGCGACCCGGCCACCTACTGCAGTCGTTATGTTGGAGAGGAGAAGCAATAACAGGTAGGAGGTGGCCAGAGTGCTGTCCTTCAGGATGTGACTGCTGCAAAGGACAGGGAAAAGAATCGGGTTGGTCTCAGAGATTCCATACATGGGGTGCAGAAAACCAAATTACCAGTGATTTAAACTTCAGTTAGAAGGGGAGGGTGAAGACCACACGCGTCTGAGAGGACAACAGGTGCAACACAGGAAGGAGCTCGTGGAGCAGGAAGTCCACAGTTACCCTTCACGAACCCATGATTTATGACCTACACACAGTGCATAATAATACATCAAGGTCGCGTTAAAACCTTGCACCCCCACATGTTAACAACTGTCCCCTGGGGTTGATGTCACAGGCTTGGCGGGAGGCACTTTTGAGCAGGTCAGCGTGCAGGGAAGGCGCTGTCAGTAGCCTGGGCGTAAGGAGGTATGTCGTACACAAGTCCGTGCTATGGGGTCGGGAGGCATGGCGGCAGAATGTGACTGAGGACGCAAAGGAAAAAGGAACTTAGGCGGTTCCTCTGCCTACGCAGGAGGCAAGATACGAACGTCCTTTCCTAACGCCAAGTATGAACTGGCTCAGGACTAAGCATGGCTGCGGCAGGGACCCTCAGCTCTCCCGATGTGGGCCGGAAGGCTAGTCCTGCTAATGGCAGAGTTTTAACATTTTTTAATTGCCCCCTAGGCCAGCGTGATCGCACAGAGAGCTGGGGAAAATCAATGAGGAACTCTGCCACTCTAGGTTCAAGTCTAACTAATTTTTACTTTTTCAACGAATATTCATCGAACACCCAATACGTGTCAGGCATGGAGCCAAAGAGGCATAAACCTCTTGATGACGCAGACAAGCTCATAATAGACATTCAATACATGTTTACTGAAAGAATGCAGGAATCAATGAGTGAATCAAGTAGCAACTTTGAAGGAGAATAAGTGCTCACCTTAGGCATTATAATAAGAACAGGACACCGGGCATGGTCAGACTCCTATCCTAGGCTTAAGGAGTATCACTGAAATCTTTGGGAAAGAAAGATAGAGAAAGAGGGGTGCTCAGCAGGAAAGGCGGCTTCAGAAAGACAGGAGCATCCAAAACAAAACTGGCTTTGACAGCATGATATGAGTTACTCCGATGAAGAGGGAAGGGGGCAGCCTCTGAGGAAGCCACGGTGGGTGCACAGGCAGCTCTCCAAGGAGCTCCGGTTGGAAAAGGACAGAAGGCTGGGCACTGGCACAGGGTGGGGACAAGAGAGGAGCAGGAGCCTGTAAAACAGGTAACAGGTGACAGAAAGTCCCAAAATGAGCCACGCTTGCAGAAAAGGGAAAAAGAGAACCATGAGAAACGGCAGAAAGGAGACTTTGAAGTTCCAAGTAGTGGGAGCGTGCTCCTTGAGAAATGAGCATATTAGTCTGTTCCAGAGAACTTACACTGCTCTTTGGTACCATCGTTCCTGTAACGCTTTTATGTTTCAGGGACAATAAACTTTGCGTGAGAAAGAATCGAAACCTGACACAGGTGGTGTGATGATAAGAACCTACACAAGATAGTGACTTAGAGTCGCCAAGACAAAGGATTAAACACCTTCTGCCACGTAATAAACTCGTGCCGGTGGTAACCATTCCTGGCTCAATTTACCCTTTGGTAAAAGAGAAATAACAAGTGTATGGGAATCATATATTGTTGACTGAATTAATTCAAGTAAAACACTCAATGTCTGAGATTTTTTAAAAATTCAATTAATGTTAGCTCTTGTAATCACGATGATAATTAGATGTTTAAAACAAATCTGGTTCCTAGGCCCAACAAAATTAACCTTGCAGGATATGAAACAATTGGAAGGTATGATCCTAGGACACTTCTGGGTGAAAAATAGTTAGGAAATAGTGGAAAATGCAAGAGTCTGGAAAAATACCATGCTTTTAAAAGTGGAGGAGCTGATGTCAGTATGTTCTGGAAATAGTAGACAGGTAGACTTCATATAGATCACCAGAAAAAAAAATTGATAATTGGTAAACACCCAGAAGGTCATCGTGTGACTGGAAGCCACCTTGATCTTGCAAAGTCATGCTAACATCTCATTAAAAAAAATGGCATTACAATTTCATAATCTGTCTCTCCTTATTCACAGATTTAATAAACAAATCTTCCTCTCTAAGGTATATTCTCAGAGTCTTAATTGATGGAGTTTTACTTATTGAAATCTCAATATGAGCTAACAGTGTGACATCGTTATAAATAATGGACTCTGGCTTCCTCAGAGAAAGCGCTGTGTTTGTATCAGGGATGCTAGCAAGCCCCCGGTACGCTCTGCTGAAGTGGCCATCTTTGGGTGAGCGTGCTCCACCCTGACACCCACAGCCTGGAGAGCCACAGACAAACACGGGTCTATGCAGAAGGCTGTGAGAGGGTGGGAAGCCTGGGGGATGGTGTAATGTGAGGAAGAGTGGAGGAATTTAGCGCAGTTTGGGCAGGAAAGGCAAGGCTTAGGCATTCTTCAGTTTTATGGTGCGTGAGAATTACCTGGGGTGTTTGTTTAAATTGCAGATCTCAGTGACTCCGATTCTTAGATTCTTCGAGATTCTGATTCATTAATCCCAGGAGGGGCCCAGGAAATTACAATCAAACAGACATTCCAGGCAATTCTCATTCCAGGGGTCCAAGAACCATATTTTAAGAAACATGACTTAGAAGGAGCAAACTGCCCTCAGATATAAAATGAGAGGACAGATCCCTAATCAACAAGTCCTGGACTCCAGTGCCAGCCAACTCCAGTGCCAGCCACGGGAGGGTGGGGACAATGTCACTGGGCACGTTTCTGTCTCTCCAGCTCCGGATGTGGTTGTTGACACACAGTAGGGCGTCAGCACGCACTTGTTTAATGAAATGACAAGAAGGTAGGAGGAAAGACCTTCAAGAATAGAAGCTTGAAATGGAGCAGGCAGCCAGCCTGCCGTCCTTAACCACCTTTGGGGGAGGCTAGATCACAGTGCGTGAGAGACGGCATAAAGGACATTGCTGTATCGGAGGAGAGGTTCAGCTGAAATGACCTCCAGCACTCCCTACACTCTTAAAACTCAACTGAGGACACTTATTGAAAAAAGTATTGGACTGCAGCACAGAGATAAGGGAGTCTGGGAGGTGTAAACAGGAAAGGAAGATGGGGATGGGCACCACAGGAGAGAGTAGGAAGCACACATTTCCTGAAACATGAAGAGATGGTCAAGTCTGAAGAGGCAGTACATACAAAGCACAGAATGCTTTACTCTGCAGATGGCACCTGCAACATTTTACATTGTATGTGACGTACTTCATGCCCAAACATTCACTGAGCACCTACTGTGTACATACTGGAAGCAGAGGTAGAGCTGGTCTCCGTCCTCAGGGAACTCACAGGACAATGCTGGCAGAGGTGAGCTCCGGGTGCACCTCCAGAATCACAGAGCATGAATCTAAACTAATTCTTCCAGCGGAGAGAGAAAATGTGAGTAGCAGGAGGAAGGACATTACCTGTCATATAAATCACTCTATCCCTGGCACGTACAATGCGCCCGACGCGTCAGAAAAATCCATAAATATTTTTTGGGTGAATCTTGAATCAGGGAATGAATCAATGACTGAATAACTGAAACCAGCACTCGCCGAATTATTCCTTGCCAGACAATGTTTTGCATACTTTATATGTGTCCTTACTCTTGCCAGTAATTCTTCCAAACTCTGTAAGAAGTGTTCTTTTCCTTGTTTAATGGATGTCAAAACAGAGGTGCTGTGAAGTTACTTGCCCAAGGTCATACATGACAGAGCTGAAGTTCCTGACCTTGAATGGTTTGCCTCCTAAGCCTGCGCCAGTTCTGCCACACCACATTAGTCGAGAGAAAGCTTGTCTTCCGATTCGGAGAGGTGAAATGACTTGCTCAGCTCCACCCTGACGGTGTGTAACAGAACGGGGTCCAGACCTAAACACTGGGCAGTGGTTTCAGCACAGCGAGAGCTCTTCACGCCAGGACAGCAGCTGACCTTGCACCCCCACTGCCTTGTTCCCACTGACCCTCGAAGAACTCTCACATAAGGGGGCTTGTGCCTTAGCCAACCCTGCATTTGCAACCAAGTCGGGGCCCCCGAGGCTACATCAACATTGGTTGGGTCACTTTGAACTTGGCAATGGGAAGCTGGTAATTGTGGTCACTTGCAAGTCCTAAGAAGACTCTCCCACCATAAAAATGAGCCAATGTTTATGTCAGAGGGTATTCAGCCTGTTATTCAGAGACCCGTGACTAATGTGCCCATGCAGATTGGTCTCAGGACTCAATTTCTGCCTCTTCTTTTTTTGCAAAACTTACAGTCGACAGTGGAGTAAGTTATATGCTAAATTATTGTCCAGTCTCTCTGGGTTCAGCTCTGCCCTTAGTCACACAAATGTAATTCCCATTGACTTTGTCCAGCATCCTGCTTGAGTGAAAGGGAGGGTACATTTAAGGCTATCAAATCAATCAGAACAGCATGTTGTTTCCTCTCCTCTGCTGCTTTTTATGCAGATGATGGGGGGCAATGAATAAAGGGTTTTTTTCTCACTCCTCTGCAGTTGTTTTAAGCTAGCTGTGCAACAACATTTTTCAAGCCAAGAAAAGAAGAACATGCAGGGAAGGAGAAGGAGTGTGTGGTCCGTGTGGTGTGTGCATACATGTGGCATGCACGTGTGTGGGCCTTGTATCAGGCAGGGGCCGTAGTGGCAAGCCGCAGGAAATCGGGCTGGCAGAAACAGAAAATAACATTGGGCAGGTCACAGCAATGCCAGAAGGCTGACGAACTGGGCTCGGAGGCGGGTCTACATCACACCCCAGACCACCGTCAGAACTGCTGCTCTTGTCAGCAGGCACGGCTGACCCCTGCGTGATCTTGCCACAGCTGCCCACCCTGCTGAAAGGGATGTTCTGCTTACCCACTTCTCAGCATCACCAACTCTAGAGGCTAAGTCTGGGAAGTGGGTCAGGTTGGCAGCGACTGGGGCCGGGAATCTGCACTCTAGCTGCAAGGGAGGCTGGGAAAACCAGGAATTCTGCAAGTTCTGTCTGGAGCAGGAAGGAACCAGTTTCCCAGCAAGAGTAATCGTGGAGCAAAAGTAGGTTCACAGTTGTTCGGATAGGAAATAATACAGTGATTAATAAATAAAAACACGAGTAAACTCTGCGTTTCCATACTCATGACTGTACACCTACTTTCGCCCCCTCCTGTAGAGGAAGGGGTAGTTACGACAGCAGGGCAGCCAGAAAGACTAACAAGTGTCCACCACAGGCACCCTGGTGTGGCTGTCTCTCTGACCGTGGTGAAAACGCAGCGTGTAAAGAAATGTGTGTGCACAATCCCCTCCCACTACCAGGCCTTTTCTGTGCAGTCATTAGGTCAAAGAAATGTGCACAAATCGATGGCAGCCTGTGATGGTTTTCGGGGGAAAAGCACTGCCGTGCCATACCCTATCACTCATCTGGAGTTCTCAGCTTGCCAGCAGGTGAGCTTCCACGCCACCTCCGTGACAGTGGGTCTGTAATCATAAACTGGGGAAGAGGCCATGTCAAGCCTCTACCACGAACCTGTCTGCCCCAGACTAGTTGAATACCCAGATGCTGCTCTTACCTGATTGGGTTCGGTTGCCGGTCATCCTATCTGTACAATGTAGTGAGCCGGAGTTAACGTAGAACAGGCATACATAGAAAACCACTGTGCCCTGACTGGTGTGGCTCAGTTGGTTAGGCGTCGTCCTGCAGAGCGAAGGGTCATCAGTTGGAGTCCTGGTGGTCGGGGTTGTGAGTTTGGTCTCTGGTTGGGCGCATGTGGGAGGCATCCAAGTCGATCTTCCTCTCTTGCATCTCCATGTTTCTCTGCCTCTCTTTCTCCTACCCTCCCCCTCTCTCTAAAAATAAATAAATAAAATCTTTTCAAATCAATCCCTTTCCCTGCCCCTTACCTGCAAACCTTAAAGGATGGGCTATGGAGAAGCAGCAGGATGGCTGCCTCCACGCCCTTTGCTGGTTTGGGCTTGAGCGTCTTCCTCATAACACCTGAGGTTGAGCTCAAAGCAGAGGAACTGACGGATTAGTTTTCTCTTCCGTGGTTCCCTTCACGGCCCTCACTTCAGTAACTACCTTCAGTAACTACCCCTCTTAGAATTGCTGAGTTAAGGTAACGCGATCCCATTTTAATGGGTGCAGAAAAGTCTTGGTAATATGGCCAACGGTCAGACAAGAGTATGGGGAGACAGAACATAAAGTGTCTGTCCGGCTCCCAGTGGCTTCTAACTCTCATTTGCACTTCTAGGTGTTATCTTGGGACTTTGCAAACAATGTTTAATGATTACAGTCTTGCAGATAGAGATCATTATGCTCGGGTGAGAGCTGGGAAAACCGGGTGCTGAATGCGTTGCCTCTGCAACCCCTATTCATTAAAAAATCAGCAGCCTACCTTGATGATTTCTCACTAATGGTTTAACCTCCAACGCATTGCCCTTGTCAAGATGTTTATACAGTTTTGTTCCTGCAATTTATTATGTCACCAGAAATGCAGGTAATACATTCTGCTCACAAATCATCAAAAAACCACCTAAATAAGACTCTGCTTCTTTGAAGACGATGACAATAAAGAGAGAAGAAGGAAGAAAAAGGCTGTGGTGTGAAGGAAGAAACAATAAAGGAACATTGAACCACAATATTTTGTTTAATACTTCAAGTCTTAAAATGACCTCAGCCCTTGGCAGCCACTTTGAAGGAGGTCAGGGAGAGGCAAAGCTGAGGTCAGGGCCACAGCACCAGGCGGTGCCTGTTTGTCCCTCCACCACCTGGCAGACACCCCCTGGTGAATGGGCCTCATCAGCCACGGATTCACAAGTCTTCCTACAGTCCCTTAGACGTGCGTATTGGGAACTCAGCAAACATTGTTTGCGTGGAAGCCATGTTCTAAATCAAACTGTATGCCTCAGCCAACCCACAAAATGTGACTTCACTGGGAAGCAGCTGAAGTGCTCTTTGTTTATAAATTTACACGTAATAGAAAACACCCCTGTCACAACATTAGTAAATGGATTAGCAACTTAGTCATTGAATAAACAAAGGTAAAATCAAAACTTCTCTGTAACCTGGTAGGTAATAAACCTCAGATTTCTCTGGATGACAATATATTGGTGGGATACTTGGCTTTCCTGGGCCCTCTGAGAGGTCAGTGGGGTATTTTGAAGAGTTTTCAAGATTGGTGGTACTGGTTTCTTTGTGTCTAATTTTGCTCCAAACCTGCGGTTGTCTATTTAATTAATACGACTATATCACTTAGGTTTACACTTTTCGATCAGTAATAATTAAAATGATGTTTGATTAAGAGAATGAGAGACTAGAGGGAAGAAGAAAAAGGAGAGAACTCCTCGGAAAACTCAACTAAATTTAGAAAAATATAAAGGGAGCCGAAGAGAAAGGTGTATAGATATGGAAAGCAGAGTGAGGTTAACTGAGCTGTGAACCCTGAAAAACAACGTAATAGCCCCAGGGGAAGAGGGTTATGGTAAAGGAGGCTACACTTCCCGATGCCACCGCTAGGTGCAGCGTCAACAGAGGGCGGCTTGGCTGCTCTGCTGTCAGCTGGTTTGTAAAAGAAGACTCATTTCACACAAGTTTTCTTTTGTATTATCTTGTCGTAACTTGGGTGGAGTATTCCATTAATCACATCAACACAGAACTTTGTTTGCCCTCATTGGCTTTGCTGGAGCTAAATACCAACCCTTCAAAACAATTTCATATGTGTCCTTGGACCCCAGGATTTTGCAGTTTGCAGGCCATTGACAGTAGGGAGAGGGTAGAAGCAATCACAAAAATCAAGGTGAGGCTCTCCTGCTGCTTCCTTCTCCCACCATTTCCAGCTTTGATGGAACCTCAGAAGTGAGCCACATTCGGAGGTGACATGTCCATTACTGAGTCAGCCTTGGTACCATCAGCGGTCTGGACGGGCACCCAGGCCAACAGCACAGGTCACCTTGCTGCATTCACCTGATAGGATTTTCCTGTGTGGGCCTTGCTTGTTTCCTACCACAGGATTGCTTGCATTGCCCCGAACACAGCATGCGGTACCATCCCCCCGCCCCCAACCACAGCCCCTCAACCCTGACGAAATGCCCTTACTCCCTCTGTCCTGCTCACACCTGCGCCTCCTTCCAGATGCTGCCTGGATATCACCTCCTCAGTAGCTTTCTTTCACTCTTTCTGTGACTCCCCATGGTACCCCATGCTTCTCTCCAGCCTAGTACTTGCCACACCGTACTGAACGGCCATCACATGTTCCCTGGTAGACAGCCCCTTCTCCCTGGAAGACTGGTGTTCCTACAGACAGAAAATCCACCCTATCTCTCTGTTCTCTGGGCCTAGGGCAGGCACTCAGCAAGCGCTTATTGAATAAGTGAATGAAATGATGCTCCCTGACCACACTGGCATCCACGGCCGCCTTTGCCCCCAACTTGTTGTTCAGTTTAGAAATGTCTTCATTGGCACCTGAGCGTCCTCTTCTGTCGGAGCAGAATTTGCTGTGCTAGGAGCCTCGTTCTCTGAGAACTGGGTCTCAGAGCTTTGGCTCTCAGACACCCCTGAAGGTGCTCCCTCCCTCCAGAGATCTAGTCAAGGTTAAGGCAGTGTTTTTCTGTATCTGATAAGATTGTCAAAAGTACATCTAATCATAACCTGTTAGAGCCCAAGGGACCTCACAAATCATCCAGTCACACCCCCTCTATTTACAGATTAGGGAGCAGAGCCCCGGAGAGTCACGGTCCTTGGAGTCCCACAGTAAGCGTGCTGGCAGGCTGCGACCGGGCTGTTCATCTTCCACCCCCTGCCCATTTCTATCCCGAAGTCCTTTTGTGCACATTCCCTGATGCATGGGCTCCCGAGAGCCCCCTTCTGGGATAAAGTGAGCTAAAGGGGCGCAGTCGCATAAGCAGGCTAAATAAATAAACACGGTAGCTTACCCATCTCAGGGCAGCTTTCTTCGGGAGGAGCTCAGTGCATTTAATAGGTGTTTGTAAACAGGAGCAATTCGAATAGTTTCTCCTGCACACTGTTAACAGTTCTACGTGCCCCATTTCATCTGTAATCTGCTTTTACAAGGCACTGGTGAGTCTTTGATGGCAGCAATGAATGACCCAGACGGCTTCCTCCCAACTGTTCAAACCGAGCTGAAAATTTGGGAGAATCTAAGGTATTCATCTCCATAAAAAAAACAAAAAAATCCAAACACACTGACTGAAATTGCTCTTCTCCATCCAGATACATTAACGCCTCCTTCTTTCTTCCCTTTGTTTCTTTTGCATTTTGCCATTACCGCGTTCTGGATATTGCCCACATCTGGAGCACGGCAGCTGTCCTGTAACGTGCAAGCTGCGGTGCGCGATTTGGGGAACTCGAATACAAATATCTGTTAATTAAAAAAAATACAGAAGCATGTTTGTCAGCTTGTAATTATGTAAAGAAGAACACCAACTCCCAAACTAATTTAAAAAGCAAAATGAAAATAACTTTTACCAGCGGCTTTACAAAATCCAACAACTGTACAGTTAGCTATTAACTTTATCCTGAGTATCCCAATGTCTTCAGTACGTGTCTATGAAGCTTCTTTGGGGGTAAGCAGGTGGGCCCAATGAGATAGTCAGGGAAGCAGGGACGGGTCGACAGGCCACTGGATTCTGTTATTTGCCCCCTTACGTCAAGTCTAGGACAGGGTTTTCAACCTTGGCACTGCTGATATTCTGGGCTGGATAATTCTGTGTTGTGATGGGCTGTCTTGTGCCTCGTAGAATGTTTAGCAGCATCTTTGGCTTCTACTCACTACTTACCCCCCTCCACCCTCAGCTGTGACAAAGAGAAGCATCTCCAGACATTCACTAATGTCCGTGGGGAAAGGGTGGGGAGAACTCGCCCATTGAGAACCGCTGTCCCGGCCATTGGCTGTGTAATATGAGAAAAGAGCGTAGGGCTTGGGGGTGGAAGACCTGAGTGTGAACGGGCATTTCCTCACTCTAATGATGTGGCCCTGGGCCAAATCACCTGGCTTTTCTCCACACCTGCTTCCTTGCCTCTGAGATGGGTTGCCGTGAAGATCAAATGAGATGCGTAAGATTTTCAAACATAGAAAATGGGCATTATGCACGTAAGTTTTATTATTGTTATTATTATTGCAAGATGGCTCCTGAGGTGCAGTTTGGAGGGAGACCACAGAACTGGGGCGCCCCGTGGGAAGCCTCTCTCTGCTAGGGCTGTGCCCGCATCAGCGCACAGCTGTCTCGCCTTCCAAGGCTTGAAGGGCAGGTGGAACTTGCAGCATTCTTCAGGAGGCATGTGGGAGCCTCCTGACAGTTACTGAGGGAAGTAAAACTGGCCAGTAGAGATGGAACAGTTTCACAGGCACAAGAGGAGGTGCTGAACCAGGGCCCCAGTCTCCTCTCCATCCCCTCCCCTCTCCCCGTAGCAGGTCAAAGCGTGTTTGAACTGCTCCACCAGCTGTGGGGTTGTGTGGACACTGCACTCCAGGTTGGAGAAAGTTTCAGAATCTTTTCTAACAGTGATTTAAAAAGAGATTGTCAGCAGCCTGGGCTGATGGAAAGGCAAGTGGATGGATGAAATAACCTCTCGAGGGCCCTTCTAGCTGAAGAATTCTAGGATGCTGGCTTTTAAGGCTGGGTATTCTAGAATCCAGACACTGCCTGTTTAAGCCACAGGTACCCAGGGAAGGGCGGTCATGGCAGCAGCTGCCACTCTCTGGGAACTGCTCTGTGCCAGAAACCCTGCAGAACATTTTGGTTTATCATCGCATTTCATCTTCCAGGGAGTTCTGTAAGGTAGGTGGTATTCTCCCCATTTTACAAATGAGGAGGTTGACAGGGCGGGTAATTTGCCAAGAGCAAGTCCGTCATAAGGAGGAAGGCCAGCGGCATGTCTCTGGACCCCCAAGCAGCCCAGCCCCTGGGAAGGAGCCTGTTACTGTGCTCCAGAGGAGGGACACTGAGCTGCCACTCACGGCCGGAGCCAGCAAGTCCGGCAGAGCCCAGGCCTTCAGTGCTGAATGCATGCCATGGCCCTGGACCTGCATGCAGTTTGAAGGGCTGAGTGGCATGGGAGGGTTTAGGTGGATGCCTAAAAATAGTAATGTCAAAGATAAAAAATGAAATAAAGGCAGCAGGGAGAGGCTAACAGCTTGACTGGAACACACAATCAATACCCCCAAGATAACAGTTTCTGCAGAACAGTGAGCGCCTCGCTCATCCCGACCCCCAGGAGACGCATGCCCCTCCGACAACGGGCGGAGCGCCTGACTCGCTGCAGACCCGTTCGTCTCCCATCTGCTCTTGCCGATGCGTTCATTTTACATTATTAAATATTAAATGCAGTAAACACTTTCATTTGTCTGTACTATATTGTCAGTCAAATTGCCCTTTCATAATATCAAACTATCGGTATTGCTGACTCCCTGGGCAACCCCCAGATCCTGCTGCAGGGTAAAGCAGCGCTGCCCCCAAAATGCCAGGCGGGGGTCAGGACATCTAAATTCTGTTTTCAGCTAAAACCACGTACATCTGTTCAAGTCTAATTGTTTCTTTTTTTCAAGCGATTTGAATGAGGATGCTATTAATACCCTGCTCCTTCCCACCAACAGATTTCAGGTTGATCGATTTTGAAAATTCTAACTTCTAAAAGTTGAGCCTCATCAATCCAAGTACCTGTCTGTGGATTACACAATGCACACCATCAGGGCTACTGTCTTGATACCCAGAACTTGTCGCTTTCTGTCACTTCTCTGGCTGTCATTTGCTGGAGCTCTGGAACTGCTCATTATTTCCCAATGTTAACTACCCGAAGGAAAACGGAATGAGGCCAACACAATATGGGAAAGTGAAGTATTCCAAAGTCAGAAGGAAGTAGGATTGGTGGGTTGCCCAATGTTTTGGATTATCCGAAGCTCTGTCTTTTCGTTAACAATCAAAACTTTATATCTAAAATTTCATTGTGAGACAATACAAAAGAGAGGATAATTGGATATGTGAATTCATATCCCAGTTGCTTGTAGGTTAGTATTTTCTGACATTTCTCAGTGCCAACATCCCAGGACCCCCCGTGAGAGCCGAGGGATTCCTGAGAACTGGCATCTGGTGATAACTATTGTGCAAATAGAAGAACAGACCTGTGGCCAGTTCCCTCCCACCACCAACCTACTCCTCACATCCTAAGAGTTGAGTACCGACGTTCAAAAGATAGAGTTTTTCACATGTCAACACCTAAACCATCTCTGTAAACAAGCAGTACAGTTGGCAAACCCAAGCAGAGTTGTCAACCACAGGAAATAAATGAACTAAATTAAAGTAATTAAATCAAGTGGACTTAAGATTTTAGCAGGAACTTACATTAAGGCACTGCTCTATTTATGGATAGTCCCCACAGAGCTTCCAGCCTGTCCTTATCCCCGATTCATCTTCCCATTCTTTTTTCTGTGCCCTAGGTAAAATTATTTAACCTTTTCTTGGCCCTAAAGACCCATCTGTTGGGCTGGGGGTATAGCACTTGTATGCCTCTGGCAGAGGATGGTACTCTTTAATGAATGTTTGGAAAGTATTATTCGAACACGAAGTGCTCAGTATTAATATTGCTTTCCAATGCCCTAGACAATCTAATGAAATGGTATCTTAATCTATGTCACAGCTAATTCATGTTGGAACTGAGTCTACTGAATACAGATTCAGTGCGGGGGTCCCTGGGAAGATTTATTTTTCCTTGGGGCAAATATTGACCTCCTGAGTCTCTATCAATATTTACCTCTTGGGTCAATAAATCTCAGTGTTGACCTTGATAAAAGTCAACACCTCCAAAGAACCTCAGGGTCTTCTTCATCTGTGCTGCCTTAGTTCCAAGTCTGTCACTTGATTCTGTTCTAATGAATCCTTATTTGCAGGAGTTTATAACACAAGCTGTTGGCATGGCTCGGGGGTAGAGTCACCGGGTGTATCTCTGGGCATTTGTGCAGAAATGCTGAGGTGAAACCAGCAGAGTGCGTCTGAGAGAATGCCTGATCTCGTGTTCATACTTTCTTCTTGCAGGGAGGGGCTTTCTCAGAGGGCCCACCCAACAGGGAATACAGGGCGGACTAGGCAAACTCCTGACAGAGTCTGTCACACTGGACTGTGACAGTGGCTGGATGTTTGAAGGCTTTCTCTCTGTTTGGGAGAGGCAGGCACTGTGTACAGGTAGCCTAGCCTTGTGTCTGCAGACATCACACGTTGGACATTAATCTGAACCTGCTGACTCGAATCAATAGTGCTCCTCTCAACCACAGAGGCCAGGTAGCTTCTACTCCAGATCACGAACACGCTTGGAATCCATGAGCTGGGCTGGGGTCTATTGTTTGATGTCTGCAGCTTTTGTCATTCAGTAACCATGTTCACTGAATACTTTTTTAAGAAACTACCGTGCCAAGTCCTTGGCGCAGATGAAGCGCTCGCTCAGGCCCCACAGGTGGCCCACTGCCTGCTAGGGACTGAGAATACAGAAGTGCCCCAAACCTGGAGCCCACCCGGAGGGAACTTCCCCTATGGAACGGGCAGGGGGAATGGCTTCTTCACTTTTTCCTGTGTCTCGTCTTACTCACATGCTCATACCCAGGCCTCTACCGCTGTGAACAAGTGCAGACTGGGGAGATGGGGCGTGAGGAAATCTTTAGCATCGGGGTCACAGGATGAAGGGACTGAGGAAGGGCTCCACTCCAGGGACAGCACTTCTGCCCACTTCCCAACGTTGCACAAGGATCTCGTCATCTCTGGTTTTCAGGGAATCATCGGGGAATTTGCCTTGGTTCAAGATGTGGGAAACACATTTCACAAGAGTAGGAGGGCCTGCCTTTACAGGCCCATGGAGAGGACGGTGTGCCGGAGGGAGAAGGGCAGTGGTGAAATGCCAGATCAATAGCATGGCTGCCGCATTCATCACGTTTTGTCTTCGGGGGTTGAGTATAATTGCTTTCCATATAGATTCAAGAAGAGAATGGTTCATCATAATGTACTCTGTTCAGAAATGTTGCACAGATCAACAGATTTCTAGAATGAATATGTGTAAAACTCACAACCCTGTCCAACGTGTCATATGATAAATTAGACTTTTTGAATGCATTTCCCATTGATTTATCTGCTTTTAATGGGCCCATTTGCAAGCAACAGTGCTTCCAAATTTTCAAGGGTGTGTGCGTGTGTGTGTGTGTGTGTGTGTGTGTTTGGAGAAGGGTGGCCAGGGAGAAGACTAGCAGCTCATTCATTTAGAAAGCTAACTCTTAGAAGGCTACATCTCTCCTATGACGTTCCTCTCTTCTCCATTATTTTGTCAGTCTTGTCAGTAATTCAGGCTATCAAAGCCTATTTTTATTTGCTAGATATTTGCAAGTAGTTGAGGGCTATAAATTGATGAGAAGGTGAAAGGGAAAGGGGTTTTGGAGTTATTCACAAGTAGGGTTTATGTAGTTTACATTTTTAGCTTAACAGTCAGCTTCCGTCTCCCATCTTGCTGGGTATCATCACTGGCCACATGGTTTCCATCCAGGAGCTAAATCAGCAGTCTGGCCTCTGGACTTTGAACAGCTTCCTGGAGCCACAATTCAAATCAAATCCATCTTGATGAGTTTGATTAATTGCGCTTCAAGAGTTTGCTCTGTGCTGATCCTTTGAAATGAAAGCCTTCAGACCCCAGACAGCGTGTGTTGGGAGAACTTTAAATACACCCCAGGGCCTCTTTAGAAAGATTGTGTTTGCCTCAGTGTCCCGAACGCCTTTTCTGCAAGTGGCAAACACAAACAAAAACAAACAAACATAACCTCTCCTAGCAGAGTCTCTCCTATCCCACAGGAGTAGTTGGGGTATGCGCTGCCTTCCGCTTCAGATAACTGCCGGCTTCTGTTTTTCTCATTTCAGATTTAATCAAGGAGAGTTTTCTCTTTGTTTATTTCTGATGAGGAGACTAACTTCTGTTTCTGTTTCTTGTTTCCT
The DNA here is from genome assembly GCF_022682495.2 of Desmodus rotundus. Lineage (NCBI taxonomy): Eukaryota > Metazoa > Chordata > Mammalia > Chiroptera > Phyllostomidae > Desmodus > Desmodus rotundus. The sequence goes on along the minus strand of NC_071393.1, from coordinate 22,840,920 downwards.
GAGTCATGCCAAGGCCTTGTCAGATGCTCTGCCTTCTCAGCTTTGCATGAATGAAGTCATTCATTCATTCATGCAGACAATAACCATTTATTAAGTAGCTGATAGTTGCTAACTGTTTTGCTGGGAACTGAAGAATACAAGAATAAATGGATCAATCAGGATTCCTGCCCAGAAGGAAGACAGTCTAGAATAGAAAGACAGAGCTAAACAAACGTGCGATAAAGACTTAGACACAGTGATGAAGAATGACCCAAAGCAGTGCTAACAGACTCGGAGGGGAGCGTTTAAACATGAGGGGAGTCAAGAGGTCAAGACTACTGTCCTTGAGTGTTAGTCGGATTTAGGGCGTGCCATATGAGTGGCTCCAAGATCTGGCAACAGCGCAGAAGGCAGGGCATTTTCTGAGCTGGGGCCAGCGCAGGAGAGGCAATGCAGCGAGTGCTGCCTTCATCTTTGGGCAGGCTGACTGGGTGGACCTTGGAGACGTCCAAGGAGGGATATCAACTTGACAATGAATAGACAATATTGAAGCTTGAACTTGGGAGGCATCCAGACCAAAGAGAAAGGTTTGTCACTTTTTAACAGATGGGTAGTGACTGGAGCCTTGGAAGTACGGTGAGATTAGCCAAATGGGCAATGAATGTGGAATGAGGAGAAAAAATGGTAAAAAAGGCTCTGGTAAAAACCAACACTTAGGGATGTGATAGCCAGGCTTCTCCAGATAAACAGAACAAAGAGCATGTGTATGTATAGAGAGAAAGCTTTGTGATAAGGGATCAGCTCCCGTGACTATGAAGGCTGAGATTCCCACAGTCTGCCATGAGTCAGCTGGAGACCTGGCGGGCCGCTGGTGGAAGTTCCAGTCTAAACACCTGCTGGGTGAGACCCAGGGAGAGTCAACCTTCTGGTTTGAGTCCAAAGGCAGGAAAACATTAATGTTCCACTCACACGGTCAGGCAGGAGGGGCTCCCACTTGATCATGGGAGCGTCCAATTTTTGTTCTAGTCGAGCCTGTGAAAGATTGCATGAGGCCCACCACATTAGGGAGGGCGCTCTGCTTTACGTGACCTACTGGCTTACAGGTTAATCCCATCTAGCAACACCCTCATAGGCACACTCAGAATACTGTTTGACCAAATGTCTGGACACCCTGCGGACCAGTGAACTTGACACATAAATTAAAATCACAAGAGGCATGGCAGAGGAGACGGGAGGGGCACCAGAGACAGAGAAGGGAAGAGATAAGAGAAATGCTCTCATTTGTATGCCTAATCCCCCAAACCACCCCAACCACCTTTTGGTAAGGAGGTTTTGCACGTGTGTTTGCATTTGTGTGCACACACTAACAGGATGGAGAAAACAGCTGTGTGTGAAAGGCACTGTGCTAGGTACTGGAGGAGAAATCGCAGGTGTCGATGGTGCCATACTGCCAAGTTCAGTGAACGTGGTAGGCACACCTGTGGGTCAAAGGAAGGAGCGAATGAACACACCCATAGGGTAAGGATGGGGCTGGTGAAAATGCTGAGTGAGGCTGAATACCAGGCTGGCCAGTCTCAGTGTTCTGAATGTGGGTCCCTAATCTCATCACTTGCCCTTGGAAGAGGGGTGACCTGAGCCAGAGGATGAGGGCTGGGCTCACCTGGAGGAGCTCCTCGCAGATGCTTCCTTGCCCGGCGTTAGCACCAGTCCAGGTAAACTTTGTTCAGCGTTGGGCTCCTGTGGGGCCTCCCCAAGTTGCCCACATTCCATCTTTGTGCCAGATGAATGCTCCTGAGTACACAATTATTCTACCGTAGTCACACTCTCAGCTGCCCTTCTTAGTTTATTTTTTAGAATTCTAAGCTGCAACTGCTAGAAACAGCGAGTTAACATTTGCTAAGTGCCAGGCCTTGTGGTCTGCATACACTGTCTCCTTTAACTCTTCCAGCAGTTCTTTGAGAGAGTCCAACAAACCTAAAACACCGCTCCACTTGATGTCCTGAGATGCTGCCCGGCTTTAGAGACTATAGGGGACCTCTGTTCTCCTTTGCGCCTTGGACACTGCGAGTAGCGGGCAATTGAACAATATTCGTACTGAGTGACAGGGCGGCACTTGAGGTGGATGGCACCCTGCCCAGTCCCTCTCAGAAGTTTCTGGAGGCTGATTTGCTAGTAAGGGGCAAACCGAACCCAGGTCTTCAGATATTTGGTGTGTTGACACCAGCCTGGTCCTTTGGGTCACCCTAGGGTCCCTCAGATGGCCCACATAGGAAGAGGTCAAGTCTTGTCCTCAGATCCCTTTCTCCTGGCCAGGCAGAAGTCCATACTGACCCAGCACAGAACCTGTATCTGGGCCAACCCAGCCCGTGGCTTCTTAGAAACTTTGGCCATGCAAGAACTCACTAGGCTGCCACGCCCCCACCTTCCTCTGCAGCCCATGCTCGCTCTTAGACTCAGAAGCTACAGAGCTGGCAGAGCTGGCAACTCTATTCTTGAGCACGCTGAGCACCAGGTAAGATGGGTCTGAGCTCTCACCTTCCTGAGCAGCCTGTGACAAGCCATTGCAATAAAAAATTAAATATTAACACTTGACAATCTCTGACTTGAAAGAGCCGTATATACCCTATGCGTAACCCCTGGACATTTTAATTTCCAATCTGCAGAAGTAAGATAACATCCTGAAAATGAAATGGAATCATCAATTAGCAGCTCCTTAGAACAGACAGGTCTGCAGCAGTGAGCAGTTTTCAGCATCTCAGCAATGGCTGAGCACAGGTGAGAAGCAGGAGCATCGGGGGAAGAAAGATGAGCCTTTGAGCCTTGTGATAAGTCAGTGGCAGAGGCTGGGAGGTAGAAGCCCAGCTTCCATGAACACTGGCCACCACTGTCCTCACCAGGCTTCACTCTGTGAATCCACCAGTCACAGCATCCAGTGGAGTCGACTGGGACACAGTAGGGAGACACCAAAGAGGCAGAAGAGGTGGCCCCTGCTGCGAAGACTTGGAAATCGCATTGCAGAATCAGCTCCCATGTGTGTGAAGTGGATGAAGAACACCACCCAAGAGTTACACACACGTGTACAAATTAGTACAGGGCCTGGTGGTCCTGGGCCTGTGTTCCTGCCTGTGTATCCCCAAGGGTGACAAACCAGAATTGCCTGGCAGCAATTGTCAAAAGTGCTTGTAGATCCTTGGCGAGAAGTCATCAGGCCAGAACAGTGCATTGTGATTTCTTATTATATTTAATGGGAAATTGAAGCACTCGGATATTTCCAAAGTGTAATTTGTTCTGATGGGTAGGCCGGCAGTGAATTGGGCTGCTTCGCTAGGGAAGAGGCAAAAAAATAAATTAAACAAATTAATGACTGTGACGCATTCCAGGGGAAAGGAAATGCAATTGATAATCCACCCCCACTATCACCCCTACGAAAAATCATCATTTTTATTGCAGTCACATCTCCTGAGGCTGCTGCTTCTTGGGGGTATTTTTAAAGAAAACTTCCCCTCCAGTCATTTTCTTTAGCCCAATAAGCACAGTTGCTAATTTTCTCTCATTTGGAGATCCCCAGCCCCCCCCACCCCACCCCGGAACCATATGCCATTAAAATGCTTAGACGTGTGGAAATGGACTGAAGAAGATAGGAGGAGACAGGGAGTTTCAGACGAGGAGAGACTTTGTCAGATGGAACGAGCCTGACACCAGATGCCCTAACCAAAAGAGAAAGCTCCAGCCACCGGAGGGCGGGGCCAGCGCTGGGCCCACGCTCTGCCAGGTCCAAAGGGGACCATGCTCCCAGCACAGCACTCAGTGCCTGGCCTCTAGCAAGGGTCGTAGGCTGAGTGAGTGAGTGAATGAGTGAATGAATGAATGAGCGAAGGAAGGACTGAACAAAGAAGACAGGTGAGTGGCCGAAGCAGGAGGCAGAGGGGAGTCCGGGAAGTCAGTCGCTGGGGGATGTAGGACTGGAGAGCAGGTCGGTGTAGGTGGGACTCAACCCCACAGGGCCACACAGAACCCAGCATGGGGGCTTTGGCATGTGTCCCTGGCGGCAGTGTGGACCCATAGTTCCATGTCCCCTTCTTCATAGAACTTTTCACATTTTGCATTTGTGTGTGTGTGTACTTACTCAATTCACACTTTCAGAGTAATAGTCAAACACTGTTTAAGAACGGGTGGATCGGTGGCACTGTCACCAGAGTAGACACAATGAGAATGATCGCCGGCTAAAATCCCGGACTGCCGTCCAGAATACAAGCGCTGGGTGCTCCTCTGTCACTAGACCTCCGCTTTCGGAGGATGAGCATCATGCCTGTTTTGATGCCGCATTAAAGCTCAAGCCTTTGATATGAATGTAGCTGGTCAGTGTAGAACTATGCCTGTTCTGTGTATAGTTAGCTACTCAATTCATATTTGTGGAATGAGTGAATGCATTATGTAGGGAAGGAGTGGGTTGGGGCAAAGTGGAATAAAATGTCTCTAAACCAGAACAACGGGCCCTCCTTCCAGGGCCCACATAAATCACCCGGGGGCCTGGACACACAGGGAAGGGAAGGGAAGGGAAAGGCAGATCCGGGCCCATGAGCAGCCAGGGTGTTTCCTCCAAAGCACTTTCTCCGGCTGGGAGGAGTAAATCTGTTAATGTCCTCCAACCTCCTCCCCTCTGTTAGGGAGCCCAGCGTATTAATTAAAAACTGTGGGCAGCTGTAAGTATGCTCAGAACAAGGATTAAGCCAGCTTTCTGTCAATTGCTTTCAAAGCGATTGCTACATGCTAGAGAAATGCTTTCTTTAGGGGTTAAAGCGGCTTGCTTTTCACTCTTCCATCTCCTTCATCACCTCCTGACCCTGCTGGATGCTTCCCCTAATTCATGCTTTAAACCAACTGCAACAGGGAGACTGCAGCAATCGCCACGTCCCGACAGCAGCATCCCTCGGGCTACGTGGCTCTCTGGGTGCCGAGGGAATCAGAGCAAGGCCGGTGTAGCCAGCGGTCAGCTCCTTCACCCCTACTGGCCTCCCTGCTTCGACTGAGTTAAGACACCTGTAACGTATCGATGTCCACCATGTCCCCCATGGCCGGGTGTCCTGAGAAGGGAGCAAGCCAAAGACAGGGTTCTTTCCTACATGATGTCTTTGTTAGCATCCCTTCTTGGCATCCGTTACCTAAGAGTGGGTTACTCTATGACAGTGAGTGTGCCAGGGGAGATGTTTCTCTGTCACAGGAGGAAGAGCTTTCTGACCCAGCTGTTCAGGGGGGAGCCAGGCCGTCCACAGTGATGAAGCCTACCATGGTAGGTACTCCATATGTGACTGTGACCATGAACTGCCTGTGAGATTCAATCAGACAACCTTAAAGGGCCCCTTCTAGGTTGAAACATAATGTTGTGAATCGAGCTGTCTTACGAGGTTGGAGCTGAGTTTTGAAGACCTCCTCCCACCCTCCACAGTCAAGGTTGTGCATCTTCTGGACCCAGGGCTCTGCCTGGCCTGACAAAGGGCCGGAGGGGGTGTGGGGATGCGGTGGGAGACAGATAGGAGGGCACCAGAAAGGCAGGGCAGAATTAGGCATTCCTGAGCCCCCAGAAGATGTGGAATTTGGAGATCTTTCATGTTATCAACAGTGAACATTAAGTAAATTAATAAAGTCTCCATTGAAGTGATAAATAATTAGCTGTAATAGCACAGAATATGTCTGAACTCAACTCTAATGTGACTATAAAGCAAAATGTCAACTCTGAGGCAGCCTTTTTTCTAAATGAGAGAGAAAGAAAGAGACCTGCTATCAACTTCCCAATTCCTCTCTCATCCTTCGCTTGGGTGCAGGCAATGGCCGACGCTGCGTCCTCCGGAACCTGCAGTGGCGGCTTCAATACCTCAGTCCCCTCCTTAGAAACCTCGAGCAATTACTTAAGATGTGAGAGAGGTACACAGCCCCTGGTGAGAATTTAAACTCTGCATGCACATGCCCACAGACATGCACATGGACACGGGCATGCACACACACGCACACGCCTGGCAGACCCGCACCTGTGTGCATGCCACTCGGCCCCTCATGCTGTGAAACCCAGCCTTGGTGAAGGAAGAAAGATCTAACTCAGGACAACATAAATAAGCCAGTGGCAGGCACAGAAAAGCCCAAACAACTAATAAGACCAGGGGACAGTCACTGCAGAATTTATATAAAAAAACAGTATACTAGAAAAGCTGTCTGAAAGACCTCTGAGAGGCAGAAATCACGGAAACTCCTTCTTGGTAGCCTGTGGTTTGAATGTGTAAGAATTACTGTTTTGTGATGACCAATGTGATGACAGTCTGCCAGTAATCTGCCTTTTTATCTTGTCACCGTACTTAGTGGATTGGTGGGTCTCCTCTCTGTCTGTCTCTATCTCTCTGCCTCTCTGTCTGTGTGTCTGTCTGTCTGTCTGTCTCTCTCCCTCGTATGTGTTTAACTCTCATTTGCATCTTTGATCTTCTTTTCTTCTCTCTTGTCTATCAACGTGTTCCCATCATAAACACATAAAAAGAACTCCATTTTTTCCCTTTCCTTCTCATTGTTCTCTCTCTCCTATCTTTTCCAGGCTTTCACAGGACAAATATGTAGGATAAATGCATGTATTTATCTTGGGTACATCCCTAGGTAACCTGGAGGCTCCAGCTCACGATGGGCCTGTTTTTAAAGCACGGTTTCCTTCTTTCCTTTCCTTTGGTCAATTGCTGCTTTCCTCAGGATGGGCTCATTGCCACAGACTTCAATAAGGCTAAAGGATGTCCAGGGAGCCTTGGGCCAATTCCTCCATCTCTTGGCAGGATTGATTGGACTGGTCGATGTGTGGCTCCTGCCCTTCCTTCCATCACTCAAATGCTTTGTTTTCCTTCTGGTTGCTGTGGCTCCCACCGTTGCCAACATCATGATTGGCGTGACTGTTTTGAAACTTCAAGAACAATCAGTTCTTCCATGATGATGAGGAGTTAGGTGCATGCTCCTCCTGGGGCCTCAGACTCTAGCCACAGGCCCTTGACCCTTTCAAATCTTCTTGGTCAGCATTGCCCACTTTTCTCCGAGTCAGCCCTAACTAAAATGTACCCATCTGCCAGCAGCAGATGCCCCCATCACTTCCTCCTGGTGCCCAACACCCACCATGGTCATCATTGTACATTGCTGGGCACCTGCCATGTGTCCTGTGCTGCCAGAGTCCGTGGCCAACAAACGGGAAAATGTGAGATGTGGCTTCTGCCCCTCTGAAGCTCATGTTCTAATTATACAAAATCCAAAGTCACTCGAGTCCATTATCAAATTTCTAAAGCATTTCGATTCACGCAGCAGCCTCTTTTTTAACTTCAGGTCTGTAGATGGTTGGACCTCTTCCGTTTCTTCTATTTTGTCTCAAAGCAAAAGGTGCATGTGGCTCCTCTCTTCCAAGGCTGTTCGTTTCACTAGTCTGGGGGGTCTCCTAACTTCTCCCCTAGTTGCTCTTTTGTTCTCCTTCCTAACCTTAAAGATGACTCATCAAATCCATTGATCTATCTATCTATCATCTTTCTTTCTACCTTTCACATTTTCATTATTAATTTTACTATTTTCTCTTTCTCTTTCATGGCCCTCAGTTATTCTCCTGTTCCCACAGCATCACTCCCTCCCCTGTGGGGACCACTTCTGAACTCATGCAATAGCTTCTGCTCTGACCTCTCTCCCAACTCCAGCCTCATGGTAGACTCTTCTCCATAACAGCCACCGTTTGTTAGATGTTTTCAGTCTTCACAGAAACCAGAGCTTAGCCCTGTTGCTGCAGGGAAGGAATTCGGGGCTCCCTGGGGCTCTGCAACCTGCCAGCCATCCTATCTCCCTGTGGACCAGATTCAAAATGTACCCTCCACATTCCCCATGATTTGCAATTCTCCTTTGTCAAGTTTTCAGAGTCTGTCCATACAGGGAGCTTCTTTTGGGGTTTCCGAGGGCCTACATTCGTCACCATCCTATGTGTCTTACTGAAGCCCAGAGCAAATAGAGGACACGTGTGCATCTCAAAGATGAGTGGCCCAGGAGAAGACATCCGCTTTCCTCAGAGTGAGGCACTCCCTGTTTCTCACTGGTTTAAAACTTACCCCTCCTTCAGGGCGCAGCTGAGACGCCCCTGTGCACACAAGGTCTTCCCAGCACACAAAGAAATGGCCCATTTCTGAATTGGGGGTTTTGTAAGGGGCAAACTGTTTGGTACACATTTTGGCCCACACCCATTCCAACCTTATATATTTGGGAGCAAGATTCTACAGCTTTACCACAAATGACCTGAATGACGACACACTGTGTTGAACTTGGGAATATTTCTGGATGGAGTCAAGCCTTCCAGAAACTGTTATGGGGTTGGTTTGTTTGTCCTAAACAGAACACATGTCATTGAACTTTCTTCTGCGTCTTAAGTTCTCTGCCCTCATGCAGCAGGAATCTTCTCTCTGGCCTGGACCGCTCTTAGGAACTCCCCCTTATCTGGCAGGGTCATTCTTTGTTCCCCAAGAGGACTTCCAGCCCAGGTCAGCTTCAGGGCTTTTTCTGCCAAGGAGTTTAGGGGCTCTCTGCAAATGGTCCTCCTGGTACCCAGTCCTCGCACCTCAGAATTGCAAATATCAGTGTGCAGATGGGTGGTCACCCCACCCCCTCCCTCCTCTGTGTACTGTGAGGTGGGAGAAGAGAGGGATCAGCCCAGATCAGCACCGGCTGGTCCTTAGAGAAAGCTGTATCTTCCTACATGGAGGAAAACAATGTAAGCTTCTCTTGTAAAGCATTAAGCATGAGTAGAGACCTGAAGGTAGAAGTAAGAATTGAGTAAGGGGAGGAAGGTGGCCGTGGCGAGAGCAGCCTGGTTTAGCTTGAGCATTCAGGAGACCTGGAATTAGTTAAAGGAGAGCAGATTCCAGAGGATCTTAAACACTAGCCAGTAGACATCAGCCTTGGTGTTCAGGACACCAGGCATCCTGGTATATTTTAAAGCTGGAAAGTGAGCTAATGCTTAAGTTTCCATAAATAACAAAGCAAAAGGAAGAAGAAAAGAGTTGCCAAATGTCTTAAATTCCTCTTGGGCCTATTGCCTGATTTATCTTGGACCCTAAACACACAGACATGTGCAGCTTTTCTTGGATTATTTATTTTGGTTTTAATGTACACAGTGAAGAACTCGATGTGAGCTTGGCTGGGTGCTTCAGAGAAAAGGGCTGTGTTGTATACGCATCTGTCGATGCAACCGGTACTCCGACCATCTGTGGGTGGTTCCTGCCATTCTTAGCAGCCCGCCTCTCTTGGGGAATGAAGGCTCCCACACTGAGTCCTTTGGTGGCCCCTGAATTTTATTTGCGGGCTGCGTCCTAAATAGCGTGGGCTTCCCACTCACCATGCAGAAGAGAATGCCCTTTGAGAGGAGGAACCCTGTTTTTCTAACAGCAGCGTGCTGCTCCAGCAGTCTCTGTGGTTTGTCACGGGCTGAATGGGGAACTGCTCAGCCTTTGATCTCCCAGGGCGAGAGCATCCAGGGAAGATGCTAAACAGCCTGTTATGGTGTGAGTCTGAAATACACCTTTATGTCACTCCCCATGAGGATTCATGTGGACCACCGTTTCAGTGTTCCGTAAGAATCAGGACCAGAAAATTTAAGAAATGGAAGGGACCTGAGAGTCCAACAGCCTACACATTACTGAACTCCCTTACAGCAGGTCCAGTTAGGACTCACTCCACTTCTTCTTGCTTGCTTTTTCTGGCAGAAGACTCACCCTCACAAAGATCGCTAATTCATGGTACCCAGTACGCTCACCCCCTGCCTACACGTGCTTCCAGAGAGATTGAGGTATACAAGAGTATGTCCAAAAACCTCATACCTGCAGACCTGGCAAATTCGTATCTAGGGATTTACCTAAGGAAATAAATGAATGAATTACTCAGTAAATGGATAATATTCCTCTCAAAGTCCAGGAGTAAGGAGATTAAGTGAGTTAAGGACCATGTTGTAGAATAATAAATATTCATACGGAACACAGGAATAGGTAATATTTTAATCTGTGCCTTTTCGGAGAACTTTATACGTATTATTCCATGTATTATTCACTGAGCCTCTGTGGTTTGTTACCTAAGTGTGTTTTGGAAGCTGAGAGGGTTGGGGATTCTGTGAACACTTTTGAGTTTTTGAGGATAAGTGAGTAGTATCTCCTCCTTCACATCCCCTAAGCTGGCATCTAAATTGCTGTCCTTACCCCCAGCCGTGTGCCTCCCTGGAGTCGCACAGACGTTTCTCCAGCCTGCCCCTAGTCAGTCACCTTCGACTTCCATCTGGTTGAGGCAGGCCCCCTGAGGAGGTGGTGGTTTTAGGAGGCTTTGAAAAAAAGGGGGAAGCAGCCTTGGGCAAACCTCTGAAAAAGAAAAACTCGATCCCATGGATGCTAAGCTGTTTTTGAGGCTTGGGGGAAGCCTGAAACCCCTTGTGGTTTTCTGGGTCTCTCCCCGGGAAGAGCTGCATGGCCTGCCAGGACACTGGACTGTGAACCAGGTTCCTGAGGGTAGTCCTGGCCCTGCTCCACCGCCTCTCTAGCTATGAGCTTGGCGTTTGACTGTCCTGGCCCCCAGCTAACATCACAATGGTGAGAACAGGATCTAGGCCCCCCGTGTCTCAGCTACACTGAGACTCTGCCCGAAAGGCCAGCAGATTCATGGCAGAGAGTTTTTGTAATGTTCTTGAAACTTCACCAGTTTTTTTTTAATAATCAAGTACAATTTTAATAATATAGAATTGGTTTCTTATTAAATCAAAGGAGAAAGATATCAAGCGTGGTAGGTATTATACTTTAAGTTGATTACAAAAAGCATTTATTGAGGGTTAGCCACTAGGCAATGGATAGAAAATCAATTACACGGTAGTTAAACATTCAATAATATGTGTTTTAATGAACAATTTATATTTAACACCTGTTATGAAATAATGTGCTGCATGGGGGTGTGGGGCAGCCAAGCAGCAGATGGGGTATCTGAGTTAACACTTGAGGAGCACGATGCCATGTTTTACCAGAGAGCCTCTCACAGCTTGGGGTGCGTGAGGGCTGGTTCGCTTCCCATCCCAGCCTTGGACCTCCTGCCGGGCAGCTTCAGTAGCCGCCAGCTCCTCAGCAGCCCCCGTCTAGACTGGGGTCAGGGACTGTATTGACTTCATATCGGTCTGGAAGGGCAAGTCATTATTCTGAAAACCTCATTATTTTGACAAACTCACAATGATGCTACCCATGATAAAATGAACATGTCTAGATTTCTTTAGACAACGTGAAGAGCCATTGGCCTCACTCTTACCCCATCCCAGTCCGTGGATCCCTGTCTCTATTGTCTGCCGCGTCCGCTCCCATGTGGCACGTGAGGACCTGACTCAGAGCTCTTTGTCTTACATGTGTTTGTATGGATCACGTGTGTGTAACACAACTCAGTGGCTATGCACGCTTTTCCCTTCCAGCACACTGGCCAGTCAAACGTGGTTTCAAGATAGGAAGGACCATCCAGTTCCAAGACACCCGCGGTTTGGCTTCATGGACAGTTGTTCTGGAACGCTTCGTCTCTACTTTTGCTCTGGGTTCTATAATGGGCAGCTAGTATTTTCAAAGGAGTTCACAGTCTGTGCTTCTAGAATCATACCATGGCGCAGTCCTTCAGTTTAGCCAATTCACAGATATTTTACAGAGTTATAGGAGAGGTGAAGGAGTGAGCAGAGAGTGGAAGATAAGGAGAAAATAGCAGTATTCAGGTGGCAATTGAAAATGAGACCCAGTGAAGCAGGGAGAACACAAAAATGGCTTTTTCATAGATAGAAAGAGCAGCAGGGAAGTTTAGCCCAGGAGTGGGAGAAGCGAGTGGGAGAAGCCCAGGAGTGGGAGAAGCTGAGTGGGAAAATGACAAGAGGGGATGTAGTTAAGCTATTGACTCAGAAAACACTAGCTTTGGCCGCCATGAAGATCATCAAACCAAGACCAGACAGGTAGGGTAGTTAGCAGCTAGGAGTTTGGGCTCTAGAGCCTGGCAGACCAGATTTCCGGTTCTTTCTGTCACCTGCTAGCTGTGTGGAGGAAAGTTATTTAGCCCTTTTATCCCTGGAGATGTGATATCTGCATGGTTATACCAGGTACCTAGTTCAAGGCCTGCCACTCCTAGCCACACAGTAATTGTTGGTTAAACAGTGTGTACACAGTGACATCTACCTTATATGTTTGTTCTGTGCAGATACATAGCAAAAACCCATGTAGAACATGTAATGCATTGCCTGGTACATAATGACCACACCAGTAATAATAGCAGCCGTTATTACTACACCTGTTACTAGAATATCCAAGCATTTGATTTTCTGTGGCCATTTAATCTTATTACCAAAGCGATGAGAGCCCAGTTCTTACAACTCTTAGTAGGGTGGCATGTCATGTCAACCAAACCTTCCCTTCCAGGGGTCAAGGGTTGCCGGCCAGCTACAGAGCCTGGAGGCCTCTGTGTGAGGGGTGACTTCTCATTTTGCAATTTCAGGGGTTTCGCCATTGTTTCAGGGAAAGAATTGCAAGTGGTGTCCTGGCGGCTGAGCTTGAGGTCTTGTTTGCACAGAGGGGTTAAGCCCCAGCTCAGGGCACTGCGTTCCAGGTCAGAATTCCCCGCTGTTCTGCTTAGGATTCCTGACTCTATTGCAATTTCTAAAACACCCAGCTCGGGGCCTGAGGTTTGGAGAGGCCCCACCCTGGTGACAGTCACCCCAGGTCACAGGTGGCAAACACAAGGCCTGTAGGCCTCCACCTTGTTTTATGTGGCCCGGCACCTTGTTTCTACCCAGCGGCAGCGCCGAGCTCTCGCTTCGCTGTTAAGGAGTAGTTACATTTATACCGTCCTAAAATTACATTCGGCCCTTTGAAGGCCACCACGAGGCTGCTGTAGCCCCTGGTGGAAGTGAGTTTGACACCCCTGCCTTAGGGTGGGAAGGGTGCACGGGAAGTGCCAGGAATGATATGAAAGAGGTTGGTGCCGTTTCTGGAGGGAAGCAGTAGTTTTCTGGGATCGCACGCCTCTGCTTTTTACGGCTGAAGCGCTGGGTTGATCAAAGGGCGTTTGACTAGGAGCGGGGGACCAGGGAAGAGAAGGCATGGTGACTATGCCGGACCCCGAAGCGAGAAGGGTACGTAAGGACCTGCACTCAGGAAGTGTTTGGTCTCATCGCCCCTCCTAGCCTGGTCTCCAGCAGCCCCCTTCCCTGGGGACTTCAACCCGGAGAACTCTTAGCAAAAACCCTGACACGTGGCCAAGTATTCAGTGTGTGTTGAAGAACGAAGGAAGGAACCCATTGAAGGAATAGAACGTTAGAGCTGAAAGGAACCTTAATGGACCCCAACTGATGAATGTAACCAATATTGTTGCAATGATTAAAGCCAATAATGCAACTTTTAAAGTACTAACAGAAGCTTGAAAATGCAGAATTTATGATCATCAACGTGCTCACCCTCAGGATGGTGGCTTGCCTGGGATTTTCCTCCCACCTTCCTGCTGTCCTAAAGAGAGCAGAAGGATTCAGTACAGGAGCCCAGAGGAGGAGGGGCCATCTTCTGTGAATCTAATGAGGCTCTGAGGGTGCGGAGAGGTGAGCAGCTGCCCCTGGAAGGCACCACAGGAAGGAACCCTGAGATCTGTTCCCCTACAGCCCCGGGGAAACCTATCTGAAGATTTGCTAAATTGCAGGTATAGATTAGAAATGATACTGAATGGCCCCAGGCCACACTCTTCTAAGGACCTGTGGAGACCAGAGGGGAGAATGACTTCTTTCAGAAGGACTGGATGTGCTGGCTGGAAGGAGAAGGAAGAAAAAGAAATGGTCCCAAGTCCCTCCAGGAAACAAGCAGAGACGTTCTGCCGCCCCTCCAAGCCCGTCAGAGCGCACCTGTGGCTGAACGCTGCTGACATGTACCTGAAACGCTGTAGATATGGGGACGCCTGAGAAGGACCAGAATGGTTGTGTCATTACAGATATCACACTGGACAGCAACAACGGGGGGAGGGGGAGGAGGGGAGTCGACGGAGAACAGGCCCCTGAGAATCTGCAAACGCGTCGAAGCGGTTCTGTCATCAGAAAGCAAGCCAAACGCGAAGCACAATGGAGAACTCGAGGCAGATAGGGTCTGTCAGGGAGATTTAATTTGTCTCAGAACTGAGATAGTCGCAAGGGCCCCCTTCCTGATTGGAGTGGACAGCAGAGCGGGCAGCTCAGAGGGCTGGAGCTATTCATTCCAGCCAGGACTCTGGTGACCCATCGGATAAGTCTCTTCATTAGGGTCTTGAATAAAAGGCAAGTGGAAAGAGGGCAGAGCACAGCCTGTAGATTAAATTCGGTCAGAGCTGATATCTGACAATCCCCCATGCTGTTACCCAAATGAAAGCTAATGCAACTATGAATTGGCAGCCCCAGGAGCAACGGAGGAGGGAATTCAATCCGTTGCACTCAGCTCCAGCTGGACTGGTTGGGGGCTCTCTCCAGGCACGCAGGTGTAGGGAGGGGTGGCGGGGTGCAACGCTGCCTTGTCAAAGCTCAGCCAGCTCGAGGCCCGAGTCCTAACCTCTTCTGCACGGTTTCGGCAGCAAAGGCACCCCATGTCTTCCGAGAGGAACTTCTGTTTCTTTTTCTTCCTCCTGCCAACCTCAAGTACGATTCTTCCTTCCCAGCGAGCCCTGGACGAGGTTCCCTGGCCTGGTGCCAGGTATCTAAATGATGCTGTCCGCACCCAGCCCGAATTCAATGAGAGCATGGTCCCCCAAATCTTGAGAATGTCCATCCCCCCACTTTGTTTTCCTTCATTCAACAGGATGTTAATGAAACTAAGAGGGCACAGGGGACAGGGATAGTCTTCCTCTCACTTACGGAGATTGCTCTTTAATGCGCCCCTCAGAGCAGGGGTTCCCACCCCCCGGGGCTGCAGACCCGTACCAGTCCGTGGCCTTTCAGGAGCTGGGCCACGAGGGAAGCTTGCCTGAGCTCTGCCTCCTGTCTCCCCACCACTCCACCCCCACCTCTGTCTGTGGAAAAACTGGTCCCTGGTGCCAAAAAGGTTGGGGACCGCTGCCTTAGAGGATGGGCCTGCCCTTGACCCCTCACATCAGTCATTCTGGTTCTGCGGAGCCTGTAGTAATGCCCTCTTCCCTGCCTCCTGGCCCCCAGGGCACCTAACTCGCAGAGAGGTCCTCGATAGTCACGCGTTCCTGTTCATTTACCTCTCGGTGGGCTGACTTACTCTTGTCCTGGGCTTGCCCTCCACCTGTGCTCCGTGGCACTGTGTAAGTGTGCCTGTGCCCTGCTCACAGGCAACCTCAGCCATGTCTCGGCGATCCTGTTTGTACAGTGCAATCGCTAAAGGGGCCTTCTTTTGATGATGTTGGCGATAATGACATCAGACGGTGCTGAGAGGGCCGAGGGACGCTGGGATCGGTTCCCAGGTGGAGGGGGTCGGTGGCGGGGATGGGCTCTCCCTCCCCACCTCCTCTCTGGGGCAAGACTTTCACTGTAAGTGAGCAGTTGAAGTGAGAGAAAGGAGGCAGATGAATGTTTTACCACTGTGGCTGCTCAAGGTCCAAAGGCATCCCCAAAGCCAATCCCGAGACCCCCAAGGGAAAAGCCCAGGGGAGCGGCAGCCAGGCCTGTGGGACTGATGGGAACATTCATCAGAAAGCTGGGCAAATGAGCGTGCCTGAGCACAGGCCGGTCCCAAGACACTTTGTCTGCAGTGGGTGGGGGTTGGAGGGGGTATCTTAGAATAAAATCTTTTAATGTTCCTCTCCACAGCAATATAGTCTCCTTAATATGACAAATCGGAGCTCCCACCGTACTTTACTGCCTGCATGTTAATGAGCTAAGCCCATGTAACACAGCCACTTGGAGAGGGGAGTTGACGGACTACTTGGCTTTGACATACTCAGAGAGAGAGAGAGAGAGAGAGAGAAGATGAGGTTGCTTGGAGACCAGGAAGCCCGGGACCCAAGGAGAGGCCCCACAGGGGATGGCCACCCAAAAAGTACCCAGTGAGCCCGGTGAGATCTCTAAGATTGCATTCCACTGAAGGACTTCATTCATTAAATTAAGATAGAAAGTCCCCTCTAGCACATGCCACAGGACACCCAAGGTGAATGCAAGAGTGACCCAAGGTCACTCTCCCCGACTGGCTGCCACTCCATGGTGCTTGAATGGCCCTGTCCAGCTGGGAGAACCCAGACAGGCACGGGACCTGGGCTTTCATGCAATGGGCCAGCTCCTGTTTCCTGAATTCAGGGTTAGGGTTATGCATCCTTTTTTACCAGGTTCTGGAGGTCGCTGTGTTACCTCAACGAGGTGATACAGTGATTATTGTTGACTTGAGCCCTTCGGAACATGGGGGATTGTGTTATCCGTGACAGTGACAAGGGCGATGATGACGACAATGAGGATGACACCATGTGACATGTACTCCGTGCTTACCGTGTGCCAGGCAGGACACGAGGGGTTTTAGATGCGTGTGTCATGTAGTCCTTATTCAGCTATGCGCTCGATGATACTGTTCACCCCAATTTTATAAGTGAGTAAACCATGGATCAGAGAGATTAATAACTCGATCACAGTTATAAAAGCTGCTTGGTGAGGTAGAGTGCAGAAATATTAACCATTGGAGGAACACGTACAGAACTGTCTGGGAGTGTTGAATTGGAAGGGAACCTAGATACCATCTGGCCCAAGCTTGCCTCTCAATCAGGTGAAAAAGCTGAAGCCTGAAAGACTGAAGTGCCTTCTGCAAGGCTAAAGCACCGGAAATGCAAAGCTGATATGAAAGGCTGGTTCTTCTGAATTCACGTCCTTTGTTCTTTTCACTTTGGCACATTCATTGTCTCACCATCTTTCAGGAGAAAACTTGCAGTGTTTTTTTTTTATTTTTAAGTAACTTGTGGATGGCTTGTGGTGAACTTAGTGCATGATGGAGCTGCAACATCTAGTAATTGGAAAATAACCAAGGGGGAGAGGCCGTGCCCACTGAGCAGGTATAGTTGCCCCAGATAGCTACCTGGGAAGCCCACCATCTTCCCCAGCATGTGCCGCTGGGTGTGGGGTGCTCAGCCCACCCAGCCCACTTGGGGAAGCCTGCGACAGTTGGATCTGGTTCTGGCCCTCGGATCCTTGTTCATCCAGGCTTGTGCCTGAAGACTGAACAAGAGTAGAGAGAGAGTAAGAAGATGAGTAGAGAGGAGGGCTTCTCTCTCATCTACCTGAGTGTGTGCTGCCCGCACTCTGGGCTGGAAGGCTGTGAATGCCAGTCCACACACCGCTCAGGACTAACTGTCTGAGTCCTAAGCCCTCCTCCCAGAACCGCTGACCCACAAAGTCAAGGTTACGATGACTCTGTGGGTGTTTTAAGGCTTCCAGGCGATTCTGGTTATCGGCCACACTTGAAGCCACTGCCGAAGGCTCTCGTCATTGGGCAAACACAGGAAGTCTGGGGAGATCAAACAATGAGGATGGCCAGTTATGTGAAAGGAGGCAGTGTCAAATTTGGGGGGAATTTGGGGTTGTTCTTTTGTTTTGTTTTGGTTTTGTACCACAACCCCTGGGTCACTGCCCAGAACGACACCGAGGATGTTTCTGACATTGAGGAACCAAAGAAGATGGACCTATGGGTATGATCCATTGCTTTCATGCAGATGAACTGTTCAATAATCAAAGCTTCTTGTCAAACGTGAAGGCTCAGTTGAACTAAAATCATGAACGGGGTCTGAATCATCCAGATCAGCTCTGCTGTATGTGTTATCCCCAGTGGTCAGTAGAGAAGGCTTGCACCGTGGGAGGTAGTTATCTGGGTGAGTGAGGTGACTGGTAGCCAAAACCAGCCCCGCAGCCCCCCAGTCGTGAGTTCACTGGGACGATCACAGCGGAGTGAGCGGATCACAGTCCCAATAGCTCCATCCAGTCGTGGCCTCACCTAGAGCTGTCCGCACTAAAGGCTGAAGGACTGCAGCAAGGGGGTGGGGACAAGGGCGAGTGAGAAGAATTCCGGGTCATCCCTCAGTTTTCCCGCTGGCAACCTCCAAACTGAAGCCTTACAAGCCACGTGGCTGGAAGAATATGGCAACTTCAATTGCAAGAGCATGGCCTTAGACATGAAGTGATTGCGGAGGGGCATGAACACACACACGCACGCACACACATGCACACCATCGTCATGGAGGAAAGTTACTTCTCTCTGTTGTAAATTTAAATGAAGTCCACAGTAGTGAAGGCCATTTGTAAGGTCCGCTGAGCTAATGGATTCATAATGACTTTCAAAGCTTCACTCGGGTAAGAAATACTGTTCACTTTTTAATTGCATATAATTATACTTTTTCATAATCTAGGGCAGCATAGCAAAAGTAAATCTACTGCCTTAATTATAAATCTTTTTATTATCTGGAACCCTGCTGAAATGAAAGGGAAAACAAACAATGATTGTTTTTCTAATCTAGAAAAAAGGATTTAAAAAATACCCTCAATGTTACATGAGTTATGATGCTTTGATGTGAGAACACTGGTTTGTTTCACCTTTCGATGCTCCATTTGGGGAAGGCTGTGTGCAGAAGGGCCGGGCGTTGTGACCCGCCTGTGGTCCAAACTGCTTCCTGTCGGGGGTGGGCACTGGGTGGTCGGTCAGATAAGTTCAAAAGGCCAGTTTTACCTCCAGAGTTGGACTCCGGAAAAATCTCCAAGCTTGAAGGGACAGGAGGTCCAGGGCTGGGACACGGAAGGGGGTGTTGGGAAGTCCCGGGAAGTGGAGCTCCCAGGAGCGTGATCAGATTTTCGTTTCTGCTGGGTTTCTCCCAGCGACTTTCACAAGACCCTTAGGTCACCCCAAGGCTCACTCGCAGTGACCCTGGGAAGAAGGTGCACGTCTGAAGGATGCGGGAGGATAGCAGGAAGATCCGTTGCCTTCATGGAGATAAGATGTGCCGTAATCTCAGCTTCTCGTGAAGTGGACATGCCAACATAGCCCTATACAGGGAAACAAACCATCTGAGAGGAGCAAGGCGAAGTTTGGGTCTGAGGGAAGGTGCAGCCCTCCAGGGTATCTGGTCTCGCCAACCAGAGAGGCTGGCAGCTGCCCCAGAGGCCTGTCTCTGAGGGGTGCTGATTAGTCCGGGTGGCCGGCAGAGGCCCTGTGAGCCTGGCACCTGACAGAGTGAGGTAGCCTGCTGGCGGCACACCCAAGCTGGTGCTGAGCTGCCCCGCAGGCCACCCTTTCCCTGGCCCAGGACCTCAGGATCCCTTGAAACAGCATCAATTCTATTGCCCCATGTTTAAGCGAAGCAATTATTTGGTCATTGTTGGGGATACAGGGAACCCAGACAGAAAAACCATTTAAATTCTTAAAGTGGAACCACCCATTTGGGCCAGTGGAGATGGACAAGGTCACAGCCTATCTCAGGAGAGGGGCATTTCTGCCCTGGCTGGTGGAGCTCAGTGGGCTGGGCCTCGTTCTGAAAACCAGAAGTTCCCCTGTTCAGCACCCCTTCAGGGCCCTTGCCTGGGTTGCAGGTTTGATCCCTCGTCAGGGTGCATACAGAAGACAGCCAATCGATGTTTCTCTCCCTCTCCTTCTCCCTCCCTTCCCCTGTCCCTAAAATCAAAAATTAAAATTAAAAAGAAGGGGGGATTAGATCTTCTGAAGAGACAGCAGTTAGCAGTTAGTATCTCCAAACCCCTATGAAGAACTTTCTGCCGCCCTTCCCAGCTCCAGCCAGCCGTCCAGCACACACAGCCCCCTTGACAGCTCGGAGGCCCCAGCTACCGACCCGATGCCTGGAAGAGCCACAGTGCAGGGGGCACCTGGTGTGGCTGGGAGCTCCTCTACTCATGGGGCCTTTGCTCCCCAAGGCCGCTATGCTGCTCTTCACCCCAACTCAAGACTCCGTCCCCAGTCTGATTTTAGGCCCCAGATTTGACCTTGGGCTTGGCACTGCTGAAAAGTGGTGTTTTAAATCCCCCCATACCCTCTGGAAAGAAGCAGAATTACACATGCCCCATAGAGATCCCATAGTGTAGAGTGGCCTCTACACGCTGTCATCAGGGTGGGTGTCCTGAGAAGTGGGCTTCATGGTACAAACGTGGCTGTAAACAGTGCAAGATCCTTGTGTCCACGAAGTGCCTTCTCGGTACAGCTTAAAGTGTAAACACTGCGACACAGCTAAGCAGTATGAGTGGTGCTGGGAAGCTGAGTCCTACTAGGGGCCATCCATCCAGGCCCATTCCCTAGAGCTGAAGAGTGTTTTTAATCAGGGGAGACCTAGAACAGGCTGTCCCTCGGTCCAAGGAAGCATGTGTCATTGCTTTAAACTTCTCTCGCAGCAGATGAGACACGTTCCAGTTCAGAATCCTGGCCCCGCTGCTTACTCGCTCTGTGACCTTGACCGCTTTACCTGAGCTTTCTCAGCCTCACTGTGCTCCTGTTTATACATGCGGGTGGTCATGCCTCCCTTACAGAGTTTCAAGAATTAGAGAAAATATAAAAGAAGTCAAGTGTCCTGGGGAGTCAGAGACCTGGCACCTATTCAGGGCTCAGTGCGTGGTTTCTATGGTGACTGTCGTGTGACTCGATGCAGGACACTGGTGCAGGTCCCTGCCCTTCCACTTGCTGGCAGTTTGACCTGGGAGAAGCTGCGAAGTGTAAGTCTTAGTTTTGACATCTGTGAAGTGCAACTCATAATTTAAAGCTCACCTAAGAAGATGTACTCATGGTGAATGGACATATGAAAAGATGCTCAGCGTCGTATGTCATGAGGGAATTGAAACATTAAAACAAGAATGAATGCCACTACCCACCTATTAGAATGGCCAACATCCAAAACACCAAATGCTGGTGAGGACACGGGGCAGTAGGGACCCTTATTCATTGCTCAAGCGAAGGCAAAATGGTGCACTACTTTGGAAGACGGCTTGTTAGCTTCTTAGAAAACTTACTCTTGATGTGGTCCAGCAATCAGACCCCTTGGTATTTACCTAAATGAGATGAAAACTTAAGTCCACCCAGAAAACTGCACATGGACGTCGATAGAAGCAACTTTACTCATAACTCACAATTTCTGGAAACAACCACAATGTCCTTCAGTGGGAAGGCATAAATAAACCACAGTACATCAGACAATGAAATGTTATTCGGGGCTAAAGAGAAATGAGCCATGGAGCTATAAAAAAAAAAAAAACTGAAATTCATGTTACTAAGCGAAAGGAGCCAATCTGAAAAGCCTGCTTGCGTTCCGACTCACAGGATGATATTCTGTGGAGACAGTCAAAAAGCAGTGGTTGCCCAGGTTGGGGGCGGCGGGGAGGGGTGGAGAGGGGAAACTGAAATCATTCAGATGATTTTTAGGGCAGTGAAACTATGCCGTGCGATACTCTAGTAATGGATACCCGTCACTATGCATTTGTCAAAACCCATAGAACGTACCACACCAAGAGTGAGCCTGCTGTAATCTATGGACTTTGGGTGATAATGATGTGCCAGAGCAGGTTCATAGAGTCTAACAAATGCCCCACTATGATAAAATGTGGAAAACCGTCGGGCAGTTTCGTAAAATGTTAGACATAAATTTATCCTGTGACCCAGCAGTTCCACTCCTAGATAGCTGTGGAAGAGCAATGGAAATGTAAGTCCACAAAAAGGCATGTGCGTGAATGTTCAGAGCGGCACGATGCATAATAAGCTATAAGTGGAAGGGATGTAAATGTTCGCCATCGACCGTATCCCCATACAGTGTAACACCGTTCAGTGATTAAAACCCAGCGGACAATTGGTGCATGCTACAACTTGGTATTTCTTCACTGGCCTCTTTCTGACCAAGCTGGGGGTTCTCCTGTTTCATTCTGCAGGTGAGATGACATTTGAATTGGGTTTGGTAGCTCCCATTGTTTCTGCTTAATATAACTACGAGGCTACGTCCTAGATAAATACAGGGAATTTCTAGTAGCAGCAGGAGGTATTCCTGAAAGAGCTGTTCGCCAGCAGTCCTGTAACGGTAAATTAATCATAGGTAGTCTCCTTAATGCGTGCCCTCCCATCCGTGCACCCTCGTGACATTCTTAATAAGCATCTGCTATTTTTTAACAGCTTTATGGAGGTGTAATTTACATACCGTAAAATTCTCTAAGTATACGATTGAATGATTTTTAGTAAATTTACACAGTTGTGCACCCATCACTACCATCCAGTTTAGAATAATTCCATCTCCCCACAGAGATCCCCCGTGCCCATTTCCAGGCAATCTGCCCCGCGGCTTCCGGTGATTGGTCATCCACTTTCTGTCTCTCAATTTGCCTCTTCCGGACATCGCTTATCAATGGAATTGTGTCAGATGCGGTCTTTTACATCTGGCTCCTTTCACTTAGCATGTTGCATTGTTTGTTTTCTTATTATTTAGCTTATTAAAAAGTGCTTTATGCATTCTAGATATGTTATTTATCAAGTATATGATTTGCAGCTCTGGCTGGTGTGGTTCAGTGGATTGAGTGCCAGCCTGCGAACCAAAGGGTCACCAGTTCAATTCCCAGTCAGGCACACACCTGGGCTGTGGGCCAGGACCCCAGCAAGGGGCATGTGAGAGGCAACCAACCACACATTGATGTTTCTCTCCCTCTCTTTCTCCCTCCCTTCCTCAGTGTCTAAAAAATAAATAAATAAAGTCTTTTTTTTAAAAAATATGAGATTTGCAAAATTTCTCCCGCTATGTAGCTTATCTTTTTATTTTCTTAATGGTGCCCTTTGAAGTGCAAAAGTTTTTAATTTTAGATGAAGTCCAAATCCTTGATGTGTTCCTTTATGAATGTTGTTGGTGTGTATTGAAACTCTGTCTAACCCAAGGCCATAATGGTTTTCGACTATGATTTTGTCTGAAAGTTTTATAGTTTTAGCTCTTACATTTAGGTCTGTATGAATTGGGGGATAACTTGTGTGTGCAGTGTGAGACAAGGGTCTAACACTCTCCAGAAATGTTACTTTTGCATGTGACTATCAGAACTTTTCTAGCACCAGATGTTGAAAAAGCTGTTCTCCCATTGAATTGTCTTGGCACATTTTTTTTTAAAACAAATCAATTGACCATAAATGTAAGGGTTTAGTTCTGGGCCCTCAGTTCTGTTCCATTGATTTGTTGCCTATCTTTATGCCAATACCACACTGTGTAGGTTATAACTTTACAGCATGTTTTAAAATCAGGAAATGTTAGTCCCCCAATTCTGTTCTTTCTCAAAATTGTTAGCTAGTCTGGGATTCTTGCATTTCTAGATAAACAATGGGATTAGATGATCAATTTCTGTAAAATAAATCTTGCTGATATTCCGATAGGAATTTTATTGAATCTCAAAATAATTTGGGAATAATTGACATTGAACAATTTTGAGGCTTTCTATCCATGATCATGGAATGTCTCTCCACTTATTTAGAATTTTATTAATTTCTTTCAAGAGTGTTTTTTGGTTGGCAGTGAATAAATTTTTCACTTCTCCTGTTAAACTTATTCCAAAGTGTTTTATTCTTTTTGATGCTTATATAAATGGAATTGCTTTCAGAATTTCCTATGTGCATTATTGCCAGTATAGAAACAAAGTTAATTTTTATATGTTGACCTTGTATCCAGTGACTTTGCTGAACTCATATATTCTAGTAATTTTTTGTTGTAGATTCTGTAGGATTCATTTTTTAGATTTTATTTACTTATTTTTAGAGAGAGGGGAAGGGAGGGACAGAGGGAGAGAAACATCAACATGACAGAGAAACATCAGTTGCCTTTTATATGCACCCCAACCAGGGACTGAACCCACAACCCAGGCATGTGCCCTGACCGGGAATCAAACCAGCAACCTTTCAGTTTATAGGACAGTGCCCAACCCACTGAGCCACACTGGTCAGGGCAATCCTTAGGATATTTTACATGTGAGGCCATCTACAAATAAAGACAGTTTTCCTTCCATCTTTCTTTCAATCTCTTTGCCAAGCATCTACTATTGCATTTGAAACTTTATAAAATACTCAAAAATAGTATAGAGGAGGTCCCCGGGGAAGATAATGTGAAAACATGGAGGAGGCAGGGCTTGCAGATTGGGGCTGGGGTGGCAGAAGGGACTAGGGAGTCCCTGCAGTGAGTTCAGGCGCACTCGCTCATTTTGCAAGGTGCTGGACTGAGGGAAGACACGGGACTGAAGGACCTGCCCTGAGAAAGGCACACTCGGCTTCGATGGCAGGGACTTTGATGGGGAGACAGAAAGTGTACCACTGTTGAGCCCCTTTCAGAGGCCAAAGTACTCCAGCATTTTTACTTTGTTCCTTGAAGAAATGGTTTGTTCCTCTCCCATTCATTCGGATGCCTGCTTCAGCTAAGCAAGGACTAGCTGTACCCTCCCCCTTCCAACTGAAGATGGGAAATAGTGACAAAAGATAGCCCACTCAGCAGTCAAGAAGACCTCATGTCCATGAGCTCCTGTGCCACCTCAGCAGCGATTCCAGACCTTAATAACCGTGCCTCCTCCTTTCCAGCAATATGCCTTTTAAGTAATCCCTCATTATTTAACATGCAATGGCTATTATGGCTATGTGAGCTCTTATCTATTTATGCTGACTATTAATAAATTATCAGACCATATTGTGTGGGTTTTAATAACTCCATAGGAAGAGAAGCGTGGCCAGGAGGTGAAATCTCAAGCAATTACAAATTTGTAGGTTGAGTTAATTTTTTCCCAACACCGAAGCCGTTCATTTACAAGTAAATTAAATACACAGGCTGTTGTCCCTACTCAGGACTCTGGCCATGCAGAAAGGAAGAACTCACAGCAGATGCACACTTCCTGGCGGGGAGCGCCTGCGGAGACCTGCAGGCCTCAGCGGGGACCGCCCCCGGTGAGGGCCTGGAGCTTGTTAGGTTGAAGGCACTGAGCCTTGCCCTTTGCTGCGGGCTGAGAGCCTCCATCAAGATGGGAATGTTGACAGCCACGGTCCCGCCTGCGAGAGACTAAGGGAGGCTTTTAAAACATATTATTCTAAATCCATCTCCAAACAGCGTCCCCTCTCCCCAAATTGGCCTGCTTGGCTGTTTCCCAGATAAGATCCAGGAAGCCACATAGCACCCCTCATCCCCATGTCTTTGCTTATTCTAGGCAAGCAGGCAAAAGGCTGTTTGAAGATCAGGATTGGAGTGTCAGCCAGGGAGATTCTTGATGAACTCTGCTCTGGGAGGTCAGGCAGACGCAGAGAAGCACCAGGCTTCAGCTGCAAAATGGAAATGGACTCAAATCATTTTCTTGTCAGCCAGGATTTTAAAATCAATACTAAGCCTCCTTGGTACATTCTTATTCTTTTTCTTTTTTTTTCTTTTCTTGCTGTCTGCTGAAGGTGATGATGAATTTCCTTCTCTGGGTAGTTGTGGAAATAAAATCCTTATACCGTCCTTGGTATGCAGGCGCCTTGTCCACACCCATCCAGGTGAGAATTCAGTGTGCATTCGCGGCACGCCAGACCCCGTCTTCTCTCTCTGCTCTGAGGGGATGGAAGGCACCTTTCCTGCCTCGTTGCTGCCGGAAACTAATGACAGTGTCTCCCGGGATGCTGTACGGAAGCAGGAATGCAGGCGCATGGCGGCTCCCAGGCTGCATTTGAATTGCGGATTGAGACAACTAGCGCTGTTCAGGGTCCTCGTTCCTATTCTTGCTACTAGAACAGAGACTTGGACATAAAACAAGGGCGTTGTCTGGGATGGCCAGCCTAGAGGGTTTACTTGGGGGTGCATTCAAAAGAAACATATCATCAGAGTGCCCCACAACTGATCCTGCATCACCATGGGCTCCCAGAGGAGAGGGAGGTTCTTCTAACAGTTCCCCTTCTCTTTCACAAAACCAGCAGGGAATGCTCGTGGAATGATTTAGAGGAAAGGAGGGAGAAAGCGAGGAAGGGAGGAAAGGAAGTAGGAAAGAGTGGGAGGGCGGGAAGATGGGTCATAGATTCCAGTCTGCCTGTCCATCCCTCAGTCTTGATTTCAGCACTTACTATGTGCCAGGCTGGGCGACGGGTGCTAGAGATAGAGGCCCTGCCCTCCAGGGGTTGATTGACAAGCTGGGGAGCAGACAAGGAAGTGTAAGCAGACAAAAGTAGGTGGGGCACGTGAGTTCTCCACTAGGATAAGCAGCAGGCTTGGAGCTTAGAAGTTGGGTGTTCAAGTCCCCTCAGGTTTTTCTGAGAGCAGGCTCTACTTCCACTCATCATGTGTGCGAGCAGGAGATGGGTGGGGAAAGTTGGGCAGAGGGAACAAAATGTACAAAGTCTGGAGAGAAATGACCAGCAGAGTCTAGCAATTCCAACTTGTTCAGGGTAGAGGAAGGGGTGGGCCGTGGGGCTAGTGTGGTTCCCGGTCGGTACCACATGATGCATCAGGGAAGGGGCAGTGTGAAGGATCTCAGGCACAACCTGAGAGCAAGGGGCCTGGCAGGATAGCTGGGCGGGGAGAGACCTGACCAGCTGGACACGTAGTTAAGACCCCTCTGGCTGCACTGGGTACGGGACGGCTTAAGGGAACAAGGCCCAACATGGGAGGTGTTAGGAGGCTGTTATGAAGGAAGGTCATGGCCTGGCCCAGGGGGTGGCCTGGGAGTGAAGAGAATCCAGTGCCCTGCCCCTTGTGCCCTGATGGAGGTGCCAGACTGTTCTGGCAGGGAAGGGCAGGAGATTTAAACCAAGAACGTGGGCTCTGGGGAGCTGGGACATGTCGAGAAGGACTGGCAGCAAACTACAGTTGGATGGTGAGGGGTGAAGAGCACCAGGCGTGGATTTGGAGATACTGGAAGCAGCCCAACTGCGATGCATCGGACCCAGGGCTCAACAGGCCCAGGGAGATCCAAATATCGCAGGTCGAGGGGGGCGGCGGCAAGGCTTTGGAGAGCACAATGGGGTTCATTCATGAACTTACCCAGTTGCTCCTGTTACCACAGTAACATTGCAAGGGCTTGCAGATCTGGGAGAGAAGAGAAAGAAAAAAAGAAAAACCCTGAGTTACAGTACTCAAAGCAAATTAGGTCACTGTTACGAGTTATTAATTTTAATGCATTAAGAAAAGCGTGCAGGGGGGAGTGAAGAGCTTAAAAAAAAACACAGTAAATGGGAAACAGCAAAAAGTACAACAATAATTATGCTGAAAGCAAAGTGTAGTGTTCCATAAAATGTAAGGAATGAACAAATTACACGCCCCTTCTTCCTCCTCCCTCAAGAGTGGTTAGGAGTGGGCGAGCGGGGTGGGCGGCTCCCCCACGGTGTTCTGATGCAATTATGGTCTCGCCTTTCACGTCTTTGTGCATGTCGAGTGGTGTCACTTAAGCCAAGCTGAGGTTCGGCTATGAAAGGGAAGCACAGAGGGGCATTTTTCCGGGCTGAGTTATGTTGAGTGTGGAATGGCTCTTAGGCAAACGTGCGATCTGATGAGGGGAAATTGGAAGCCGTGAATAGATTCTCCAGGAGCTTTCGTGCCCAAGGGGGCTCCGGGCAGGCTGGGTCGTTCTTGGTTTCTGGGCCCGGCTGGCACGCTCTGGCAGCCGGCCGCCCCGATGGAGCTCTGACTCTCTTGCCTGAGAAACTGGGTCAGGTGCCGCTCTGGCGTGAACAGGCTTTGTGTGCTTCTGTTCTGTCTTATTTGACTGCCCTCCGTGTTGTTGCGGTTTTTAAAATGCGTTTGTTTTCCATCGGCTTGGTTTTGTTTGCGGTTTGGGGAGCACGTCAGAAGAATGTGCGTTGCAGGTGGTGTCATGTATCCTTTATTGTATCCACAAAAGGTGTCCCCCTACCCTCCCCCATTCTCCCTGAACACACCCTCATCACCCAGGTGCCCACACCTTTCTCCCCTTTGCTCCACACCTGGGCGGCATTCGGGGTCATATGGCACATTTCAGATTTGGGAGGAGAAGCCAGGATGCCACTCCCTTCAGTGGCTGCGTCACCTCACTCGACTTCATGGAGACTGAGCACTTTGTCCTCCTTCAAACTCTCTTCCCCTCTGCCTGGTGAGAGACTCCTCTCTCGGGGGCCTTTCCTCCGCTCTCTGGCCCTGTGCATCCTCCCCACTCTCTGGACCCTGCTCCTACCCACCTTCTTAAAAGCTCCTCAGGAATCCGTGTGTCTGAACTTGGCCCCCCTCTCCCCCACTCCCCATTTTCTCTGAGTGACTTCATTCATCTTTCTCATTAGTATACCAATCAGGGATTTGACCCTGACTCCCAAAAACCATTCCTTGGCCTTCCCCTTCTACCTAAGCTCAGAGGAACCACCTAAGCATCACTATCCTTGCAGCTCAGAACTACCACAAACCCATTTGCTTTAAAACTAAACTCAATTTCCCCTTCTCCTCAGTGGCCTCTTCTCTTCCTTTCACCTTCCCCAAGCCAACAACTGAAACAAAGCAAAGCAATATAAAAAAACCCAACTCTACTTCTCCTTTATTCCTTGTTGCCATTACAGCGTAGCATCCTCCAGCCGGTGGTGCAGTGAGGGGCTTTGGGTGTGCACGTGGAGAGCACTTCTGAGACAGTCCCCCGTCCTGTCCTTCCTCCTGCTGCCACTGTCACTGTGAGGTTCCAGCCCCCATCCTGAGAAACAAGGCCAGTCTGCAGGGTCTCCCTTCCCGAATCCATTCTCTACACTGATTCCAGCGTCATCTTTCCAAGCCCTGCCCCCCAGCCCCCGCCCCGGTAGGGCATTGCTTGCCTGTGGACCCGGACCAGCTTCCCGTTGCCTAAACCGTGGAGTGGGAAGCATTTCAAGGCCCCGTGAAGTCTGGCCCCGCCTTCATTTCTGGTCACACTTCCCTACCCTGGGATGTAGACACAGGTCCACTGTGCGCTCTGCGCCTCTCTGCATGCCTGTGCCTCTGCGCCTTGTCTTTCCTCTGGCGGAACCCATCCCACCTCTTCTTTGCCCAGCAAACCCCTCCTCGTCCTCCAGGCCCCAGAAGCCCCCAGGCAGAGTGGATCTCCCACCCTGGCCTCCTGAAAAGCACCTTTGCTGGAGACTTCTCCCAAGCCTCATGTTGAACTGTGCACATTCTGGCACCCCCCTCGGCTTCCAAACTCCTCGAACGGCACATCCTTGAACCCTCCTCCAACTCCGGGAAGCTTTCATCTTTTTCATTACCCATGCGCGTTTTATTTTTTCCCTCAACTGAATCCTCCACTTATAAATGGAAAAGTTCTCAGGTGTCATTATAACCTATTCGAGACAGTCGATCCCAAAGAAGGCGAAGCCTAAGTGAATTGGGAAATAAAGGGACTGACAATACTGCCTGGGCCATCTCTGTGGGTGACAGTCATCTCCCAGGTCTCACGTTCTGAGAATGGACACTCTGAGACGTGGACACACGAGCTCTCCAGGTGGACGACACAGCGAGCCCTGGACCTGGCCCTCAGGACAATGGGGCTGGAGGTCCCGGGCCCAGCGGGCAGGGCCAGGGTGGGAAAAACACTTGGAGTTCTGGTTTCTTTTCTGCTCTCTCGTTAGGTAACTGTAGTAAAAGGTGTGTCCACACTTTCCAGAAAGTAGTCCAAAGGGAGAGTGGCCAAGAGAATTTTTATTTATTAAAATGTATTGTTGGTATTACAAAGAAAGAACACTGTAAGCCTGGTAGAATCTCATGGAAGTCTGACAGCTCCCAGGCCTGGCGTTGCTGCCCAGAAACAAAGATACAATGGTGTGTGTGATCGGATAGAGCCTGTAGACGTGGGAGTGTGCAAACACGCAATATTTATGGAGTCGCCACTGTGTCCCAAGTACTCCCTGTGTGTGTGTGCACACGTGTGTGCGTGCACATGTTTGCGTTGTAAGGAGCTTTCCCGTTCACAATCCATCTGGCCCCATCTCCTCGATCTCTAGCACATTCTGGACATTGGGGAGGGAACCTGATTCTCTTTTTCAGAAGTTAATTTACCTGGTGAGTGCAAAGCTCCATTTTAATTGATTGTATCTTTCAAGATCCAAGCAACCCGTAGTCTCAGCTCGGTTGTCAATATTTTGCCGGTTCCGTCCCTCTGCCTTTCACATGCAGACGAAACTGGCAGAGAGCCGCTGTCACGCTCGGGATCGAAGGGAAAAGAAGCTCAGGGTAATAATCTGCTTTTGATTTTTCCCCCTCACTTTTCCTACACCCTCTCTCAAATCCACTAAAACGGGGGGAAATCTGTAACAAGAAGGAAAACTTCTGACCAAAACATCTTTCTCCCTTTTCTTTCCATTTTTTCCCTGCCCTCTTTAGTATTCAGAAGCCTCCCAAACATCAGAGTTTGCCATGGTGCTGGGCTGTGCCCAGCATCGCAACCAGGGTGGGGAGAGACATGCGCGCTGGAGATTTTGCAGTTCCTCTTAGACCCATGCCAGGTGGCTTCCGTCACACTCCCAGGCACGATTCTGGTGACAAGTGACCGGGGCAGCAGTAGAGACAGTTGAGAGCCTTCTGCGGGGACCGGGGGACGTGCAGAGATGTGAATTCAGTGGGAAATAGCCCCTGACTGCAAGCTCCTCAGGGGAGTCTCAACAGTCCCAGCCACGGCTCTGTCTTGGCAGGACTGGGGGGACAGGCACACAGGACTTATGGCGAGAAAATACTCCAGTTAACACAAACCAGCTTCAACGATGACACTGAGTGCTGTGTTAGGAATGCTTTGTGTTCACTTTTATGGTCACAGCCCACGAGGCAGAGATGTTCCTGTCCATTTTACAGATGGAAACACCAGCTTGCTTAGGTGAGGTGTTACTGCCAGCAGGTGGTCAGCCCGGACTTCAAACCCAGGCACACCAGGCTCCTGCCCTTTGTCGCTCAGGGGCGGTGTGGACCTCCTGGTTCTGTGTGCCACACCCTCTCTGCTCCTGGAGAGGTGGGGCCTGCCCTGGTGTGTGGACAAGGAGTCTGAGGCGTGGGGACGTGGCGGAGGCTTGGGGCATGCAAGCTTGCGGTCATATGTGGACAGAGAGGACGAGGGCCCTGTGGCTGCCCTGCCCGGGGCAGCTTATGCTTTTGGAATGGATGTCCCAGACGCAGGTGTGGCTGTTTCCTGTCAGCTCCCACCTGGCAGAGAGCCCTGTCCACTGACTGCCCAGGTGCTGTGTGTGTTGGGGGGCGAGGGGCGGAGAGCAGGAGTCTGGGAACACTCACAACAGCCAATGGCCGCAGAGCAGGAGAGGGAGGGTGGGCGGGGCACATGAGGTGATTGCAAGCCTTTCCCCAGCGGTGACTCTGGGATGTTGGCCGTCCTGGGCCCAGTGCAGAATGAAGACTGGGGACTGGTGGTCTGTGACAGCAGCAGAGCTCAACACCAAGGAAGCGCCCGCAGGTTGGGCGAGCTCGCAGTCCCTGACGTCTGTTCTCTGGCTCGGCCCTGACAGCCTCTCCCATGTAACCCATAAATCATCCCTGTAAGTCTCAGGTGGCCCCTGTGACTCCATGCCTGTGTCCTGGGGCAGCCCCTGCATGTTCCTGCTCTCCACCTCCTGGCAGGCTCCTCACACCTGTGTGGCCCTGGACACCTGTCAGGACGCGTGAACGTGCGTGGTGGACCCCGGTAGCAGTGACAGCCGGGGGAAAGGGCAGGAGAGCCTTCCAGTCAGCTGTGGATTGTGAGGTGTGCGGCAGGTGGAGAGAGGGCAAAGGCACACCAGCCAAACCTTTGCGCAGGCTTAGGATCCCACCACCGCACCCCTGGTCTTCACGGTGGAAGAAACACAGACTTTTCAGGAGCCTGTGCACCCCTCCGCCTTTTCCCTGAGAGCACATCTCCTAGGAATTTCCTTTTATCCCTTCCCTGGCTCCTCTCCCACCCTACACACCCACGCACACATGCACACACGCATGCACACAATCACGGCGAATGTCCATGCTGTCGGGAGGTGAGTCATGCTAATAACAACATTCCTTCTCCACAGCTGAAGAAGCCAACCAGGAGGGGTGCAGGACTGAGGTGGGGTGTCAGAGGGACAGGGCAGAGCACACAGCCAGCACCCGGTTCATCCCACAGTCCCGCAAGGGCCGGCATGAGGGGAAGCACGGGAGCGGCCACGTGTGCTTGGGGAGACAGAGCCTCGATTGGAGCAAAGTGGCTCCTTTGCTTTAGCCCCTCTTCCAAATCCCCAAATGTCTCTGCCTGTCAGTTTGTGCCACTCTGGGGCCAGTTTCTAGAAGGGAGGGAACTGGAAGCTGAAGAACGGCCTGTGGACCTGATGTGGGAAGCCCAATGTGTCCCTTATTGCAAACAGGAAAATACAATAAGAGCATAAAACGGACGGGCACTATACTTGTGCCATGCCCAGAAATCCTCTTTATTGTAGATCCCAAACCTGTGTTCATTGAACAAATATTTTGGGAGCTCTTGGTAAGTGCCTGGTAGCAAGGCAGGCACTGGGAGGGGCTCTCCAAAGTGTGCACAGGAGAGTGAGGACACTTGCTTTGAGTCCTTCAAGATCACTCTCTGCAGTGAGGAGATGAATGAGCAGGAAGGGAGAGCAGGGCAGCAAAGCTGGCTGCGTGGATTGACCCAGGGGAGGGATGATGGGGCCTTAGCTAGGACAGTGGAGAAGGAGCAGCATGGAAGCGTCCAGAGATGTCAGATCTACCAGCCAAAAAGCCACTATCCATCGAGCGTCTACTATCTGTAAGGCACTGTGACAAATGCTGGGGGTAGAGTTATGAGCACTAGTTAGTGGTAAGATAGAAAATAGTTTAGTGATTGGTCCCAGGGGCTGAGGGAAAATAAGAAGCCACAGACAACTGCCCCTCTAGTTTCAGGTTTGAACAAATGGGTAATATGGGCAGCAGAGGGTGGGGAGAGCCACTCCCAACAATTGGGATGAGAAAGCCCTTATTCGTTGACTTCTGTTTTCTCTGGGAAGTAGGGAGATTATCTGCTGAGAGCGGGGGCTAGGGAAGGCACTGGTAGCGCTGAAGAAGGGTGGAGAGGTTTGTGCAAAGGGCAGGCAGATGTGAGCACAGAATCACGGAGGCCTTGGGGGTAGGGTGAAGGGGCCAGTTGAGCTTGCAGATTTGTATATAATTGGGCCCGGTCTGAGTGTTGGGGTAATCTGTCCAGCAGCTCCCAGGATCCCAGAATTAGGCCCAGGGGAGGCAGGTTCTGAAGGCGTCTGGGGTTGGGTTTTCTAGGAAGGTGAGGTGTGAGGACAAGGGGTTAAGTGCCATGGGTGAAGTGATGGACCCTGGGGTCCAAGCCGGAGAGGGATGGAAGTGAATGGACAGGGGTCTGTGGGGTAGAACGTAAAGGGGCAAAAGAGGAGGGGCTTCAATGGTGCCCAAGAACGTATCTGTCTTAAACCATATCCTGAGAAATAGCCAAGTAAGATCAGGAAAATTAGGAAAATATGAATAGGAAAATGAAGTACTTAAATTTTTTTTTCAAAAAAAAAGGGGGGGCTATGACTGCCCCATAAGGGAAAAAAAAAAAAAGAACGTCAGTAGTGACTCTTCACCTGACAACTTCTTTACCTGGAGTCCCAAATCCGGATCGAATGGCTTAAATTCCACAGTGAAATGAATATCCTTGCATCCGGAGAGATTAACTCTGCCTTTCGCTCCTCAGCGCAGTGATTGGATGGCATTATTATAGCACTGTGCGTTTATCTCTGTCCAATCGATAGGCCTCTTGGGATCTACAGATGCATCTTATAGTGATTTTTAGAAAGTCGTTTTACAGGTAGAAACAGCAGTGGGCGCGCATGTCAGACTGTGCAAAGGCAATGACACATGGCAGTTAAGAGCATGAGTTTGGGGCTCAAGTTCCCGACCCAGGCACTTACTGTCGGTTGGACTTTAGGAAAGTTCTTTAATCTTCCAGCGCTTTCATCTATAGAGGAGGGAGAATGATAAGTACTTCGTGGGATTGATATGAAGATTAAATGACATCATTAAATGATGGAATTAAATGATATAAACACATTTAACATCATGTCAAACATGTAGTCATTGTTCAATAATGATGATCAATGGTAATAGAAGTATTTATTGATACTACTTGAAGCAGAAGGACAACTTAGCCTCCAGATGCCTCTCTGCACATCAGTGTCATGCCTGCATTTGCTTGCGCCAGTTGAGCTCGTCCCACACAACCTACTCCACCAATGCCCACCTCTCCCCTTGGGAACCCTGAAGCTCAAGTCCTCAGCATCTAGTCTGCAAGCCATGTATTCCTATGTAACCCTCCCTGTCAGAGAGCGGGTTTCTCTTGCAGACCACAGCTGACTGTGCAAGTTCCAAAAGCGCTTGCGCAACTGGCCTCCCAAACTCAAGCACGTCCTCAGCCGCCGCAGCCTGAGCCACCGGAACAGCCCGATCCCGGCTCTGTTATCTCCCTCAGCCAGAGGCTCAGGCTCGCCTCTGATGTGCCGAGGCCTTGGGTGGTGGCGCGACATCAAGGACCTGGTTATTAATTATTCTAATTGTCATTCCTCACCACAGCCAGAACTGCCAAGGTTTTAAAGTGGCTTCCATCCTCCGATCCATAAGCTTGCCCTTGGCTTATTGAGCCAACCACACTAGTTTAGCAGAGTGACTTTAATTACTCCACTGGAACTATAGACAGAAAGAGGTGAGGGGAGTAAGTAGCTGTGGTCGGGGCTCAACCAAAGGGTCTGGCACTGCCCTGTCTTAGGGGCAAAGACACCCACCCCTGGGCCTGCCCCCACCCATCACACGGCAGCATCCTCACTGAGGGATCAGACATCCTGAAACCCACAAAGCTCCTTTGCCTCCATTCTACAAGTTACATGTTTGTTTACTACTTGGAAGGTGTGAAAACCTAAGCTGATGCTATAAAATTTTACGCCCTCAGGTCTGTAACAATACCTCACTCTCCTCTCTCTAGTGTCCAAGAAATGTCCTAAAGTTCCAATTCCCCGGTCTCTCTAGTGAAAGCTGACCAGGGAGGCCTTGCACTCACTTATCGCCATCAGCTGGCAGTGGCCTCCTGGCGTCCGACGTAGGACATGACGCCGGGAGAGAACCCTGTGCTTGATTAGCGGTCTGCCAAGGGCACAGTGAGGAAGACAGGGAGGGCCCTTTCGGTGTGTTTGCAATCCCTGTCTATTACAAATTTCTGGGAAGCAGGGAATGTATTATTACAATTCTCTGTATAAATGTGCCCAACGTATCTCATGAATGATTGATGATGATGGTGAGGAATGTTTATGTGGAGATACAGTCATTTCACTAGTTAGCAAAAATCTCATGAGTGGCCTCAATCCCGTCAGCTTGCTTGTCACCTTGTTGGAGATCAAGCAACCCCGTTTACGAAGACTTCACTCCTAACGCCCAGACTACTTGGGCGGTCTAAGAATGTCAGAAATAGTGGGCGGCAAATTGTCAAAATAAAGGAAGGGCAAAGTTTTGTGGTGTGGCAAATTCTGCTCTCTGCCATCAAATCACGTGTATTTGCCTACTCACAAGTCACTGGATGTCCCCAGCAGCCGGCTATGCGTTGGAGGCTCAGCTGGACACACGCAGGGGACAGGGAACGGCGTTATGAGCAAATGAATGACAAGCATTCCTTTTTCCCTAGTAACATTCATCTCACTCAAGTCGTGTGTCCTTCCACCGCTATTCCGTGGGTCTGTCTTTCCTCAGGGAGGTGTGTGTATTATTACATGCTAACCTCATATTTCTGAGAATGCAGAAAACCGGTTTCCCAGACAGTAATAAACATGCCAGAGATCAGTGCAGAGTCTTATGGAAGCTCCGCTTGGGGAGATGAGTCACAGAATCTAAATTCTGCCCTGTCCCTGTAGCTATGTAATCACACACCAAGTGGAATAGAGAGTTCGGCAATTACCAGAGGCACAGCCAGGACACAGTTGGGTTGGAGGGAGTCCTAAACACCCCACTGCTTCTGTCCCCGCATTCTCCAGAAACTTCACCTGACTCTGAAGTCTGTCCCTAAGCACAGGAAACTAGTGGAGGGCACAGAACAGTATCTCTTGCCACCAGAAATTGAGGCAGCCACCCCAAATCTCACACTGGGAACTATATTGCTCCGTTCTTCATTACTCATTACCCATAAAACCTACATCAGTAGGGTGACCAACTGTGCCGGAGCATCTTCGGAGAAGTCCTGCCTCCCTGTGATGCCAGCCTGCAGCTGATACATCTGGCATTAGGAGACCCTGGGATGCTGGGCCAGGTGTAGTTACTGTCTGAACCTGCATTTTCTTTTTATTTCTAATTTTTTCTAATTTTTATTTTTTATTTTTAGAGAGAGAGGAAGGGAGGGAAAGAGAGAGGGAGAGAAACGCCAATGTAAGAGACAAACATCGACCAGTTGCCTTCCGTAGGCACCCCTGACCAGGTACCAAACGTACAACCTAGGTGTGTGCCCTGACCAGAAATCGAGCTAGTGACCTTCGATTACAGGACAGCGCGCCAACCAACTGAGCCACACTGGCCAGGACCTTCATTTTCTTTTTACAGGTGTAAAAATTAGAAGGTTGGACTGGGTGATCGCTAATGTTCTTTCCAGCTCCAAAATTTCTATTCAAGCTCTAAATTTATATCCAGTAAAATTCCAACTGGCACTCATCCCTAGACTGGAATCTCCCCTACTGTGATCCCGAAGTGCATTTGTTTATTTTAGTTTTTCATGAAAAAGGGAAAAGTCAACCTCACAGCCTGGTTCTCTACCCTGATCAGTTATGTTTAGTTATCTAATCAGTCTCAGAGCATGTTTAGAAGTGTCTGTTTCTCTCACATGACTGTTGTGCTCTTGATATGATCTTAATGAGTGGTTCTCCAAGTGTGGTCCCAGGAGCAGCGGAATTAACATCACCTAGGAGCACATTAGAAATGCAGATTCTGGCCCCCAGCTCCTCAAGGGCGACTTTATCTTTGTTACCCTCCCAGAGCATCGATAGAACAGAACTCCCCAGTGGGTGTGGAAGTGCTGTGAAAGGTTGCATACATTTTACATGGGATTAGACTTTGATTCATCCACACCCTCACTTCACAAATATTATGTATCCCCCGTGTATGACAGACACAGTCCCAGGTCTGGAGAGTGACACATGAAGAAGACAGATGAGGCCATCGCTGCCATGGAGCCAGATTCCTTACTGGATCCTTTGTGAAATATTTTGGTATTTGCAAATGGTTATAGAATCCATTTCAAGATTAGGGTCTGATCTCTCCAGAGAATGGAAAAATGTGAAATGCTTTTACCTGAGAAGAGTAAGATCAGGTGATACCCGGCATAACAAAGAATGAGTCGACTCCAACGTGACTAAAGCAATATGAGGCTCCACGACAGGACACAGGAGGAGATGCGACACCTGTGGAGCTGGGCCTTGACGGGGCAGCAGGCTTGGATGGGTGGGGCTGTAGGTCCTACCCAGCTTTTAATAGTGAGTTCTGCCCGTTTCGTCTGAGTCAGCTGTCCTGGCTTTTCTTGCACGAA
Source organism: Desmodus rotundus (assembly GCF_022682495.2). Taxonomy (NCBI): domain Eukaryota; kingdom Metazoa; phylum Chordata; class Mammalia; order Chiroptera; family Phyllostomidae; genus Desmodus; species Desmodus rotundus. The sequence goes on along the minus strand of NC_071393.1, from coordinate 22,803,461 downwards.
ACCCTATACTATTCACACAAGGAGGACAACAGAGTATATAACTCCTGAGCTCTTTCCTAGAATCATAAGTGGCCACATCTCTACCATCTGAGATGTGGGACCAATGGGAAGAGACAAATATTCATCAGGTGGATGGATTCCAAGACAGATTTTTAGAATTGGGGTTTTAATCCTCAGCCACTATCACTGACAAGCAGCTGCTTTTTCTCCTTTTAAATCCAGAGCTAAAATTCAATTTCCTGAATTTTATGAAAAGAAATGAAAAAATATCCTGGGGGTGGGGGAGAGAAGAGTGGCTCAAGAGAGATTTGGGACTTCAAAAACCTTCAAAAATCTTTTAATGAATTAAGTGTAAAGGAATCAGAAATATACCAACGAAATCCCCCTTGATATCCACACGGTGCGTACGGATGCAAGAGGGAAGATTCCAGCAATGAAGGCTGCTGTTATTTATCAAACCGAAACCATTTGAGATGCCTGGTGAACTCCAATATTGTCTAATCATATCTTTTTCATAACAGTCTCTTCTCCCCAAAGGCAGAAGTGGAAGGAAAGGCCTAATTAAGAAACATTGGTTTTTAAGGTCAGAGTCTTAGGGGGATGTCAAGTTTGCCTACGCCGAGTTGCTTGTGATGTTTACGCTGACCCACAGACGCGCCGTGAATATACAAAATTAAAATGTTAATTGTCTAATCTTGTGCTCCTTTTCAACATACACTTGGCAAGACTTGTTGCATGTTAAGTTCGAAAATAGTAAATTTCCAAGCTGTCATAATATTGAGGTCTCATGTGTTTTGCTTGCTCTGCATAATTAATTGTAAAGCGATAATTTGTACACTAAGTCATATTCGTTCAAACATGAAAGTAAAAGTCTCAGCATATTTGCCTCTGGTGGGCAGAGGGAAAAGTGGAGTGGTTTGTGCTACCCCCGAATTTGCCACGCCCTCCTTCCACTGGGGCGGCTGCCAAGGTCAGAGGAGAATCTGCCGTTCAGGCCTTGGCACCAGCCTGTGGTTGACCCTGTCCACTACTTGCCAAGTCTCCTCCATTCTAGAAGGTTGTCCCAACTAGCGGAGTCCCCTCTGGCCTCCCTCCCTCTGAATTCCAATGGCCCCATAGTCTGTACACATATGTTATCCCTGAATTCAGTAGTCTCTATAATATTTTTTAAATTCTCACCAGAGGATATGTCTTTATTGATTTTCAAGAGAGTGGAAGGAAGAGACAGAGAGAGACATCAATGTGAGAGAAGCATCAATTGGTTGCCTCCCAAACAATCCCCAACTGGGAACTGAACCTGCAACCTAAGTATGTGCCCTGACCGGGAATCAAACCTGCAATGTTTTGGTGTATGGGATGATGCTCCAACCAACTGAGCCACCCAGTCAGGGCTCTGTTATTCTTTCTGGGGCTTACTGTGTTGATAAACTCTTGGAAAACAGAAACCATACCTCATAGTTCTGTGTCTTGCAAATCACTCTGTAGAGTCCTAAGAATATAGTCCTGCTTGATAGATACTTGTATTAGCTTGGCTGCTGTAACAAACAAGTCCAGAATCTCAGCAACCTGCAACAAGAAACGTTCATGGTACAGGTGGGCAGTGGCTTTGCTCCATGTGGCTTTTCATTCTGGGGCCCTGGCTGAAGGAGTGGCACCCATCTGGGAAAGTCCTATCTCATGACAGATGGCAGAAAGTGGCCAAACCACGCCAGAGCCTGCATTCAAAGCGTCTGTTCACATGTGGCGTGCAGCACTTCCACTCATATTCCACCCGCTGAAGCCAAGGCCCGCATGAGCCTGACGCAGGGGCAGGAAGAAAACACTGCCCAGAGGGAGCAGTACAGATCACACCACGATGGTGATGGGTGGCAAAATCTAGTCTCTCCTCGTCCTGCTCTCCGTGCACTGCAGGTGGAAAGCGATGCCTGCTCTTCATGAGCATGAATTACTGGCTGCCTGAAGGTGAGTCCCCTGAAGCACATATGTAGCTTCCGAGCACAGACACCCCTCCTCTGCTCTGGAGCCTTCACCATCTCTGCGCGCTCTGTTCTGCCGGGCCACTTCCAGGGTCTTTTAGTCCACTCTCAGGTGGGGGTCTCTTCCCAAGCAGAGTTGGGAGGAGGGACCTTTTCTTACAGAAAGCATGCTTTGGACTTCAAACAACAGAAATGACTCCAACTGACTGAAGCCATAACGAATTTGGTTGATTAACACAACCGGTAATCCAGAGTTAGGCACTAATGAACGAAGGCATGGGGTCTGTTTTGCTCTCTTCATTTAAGGCCCTTCTTCCTCCATGGGTTGTCTTTCCCCCAAGCCAGCCTCCTTCATGGCTGCAAGATAGCTGCCAACTGCAAGCTAGGCCGTGTGCTTCTGGGCTTACGTCACTTGGGAAGGAGCATGTGTCTTTCTATCACTCTGAGAGTGAGGTGAGCTCCCAAACACCCTTCAGCATCCCCTTGGCATCTCATTGGTCTAAACAGGGCCACTAGCCCAGAACTGAACTGATGGATGCCAGGAGGGTAGATAGCCCTTAGGCCAGCCAGGCTCATCCAGGGAGCTGGACATTTCCCTAAGTGGTACTGTTGCTATTCAGTGGAAACATAGAGTGGACTCAGGGGGCAGTAAAGTGCATCTCCAACCACAATGAAAAGACCTGTTATCACCTGCAGTCACCGCTGATCCCAGATACCTCATGGGGAAGGATATCAAAAGACGGGAAAGATGATCCCAGCTTCCCCAGCCTCTGACCATGGGCTGGGCTGGAGAACTGCAGCCTCTGATCTCTGGGTGGTTAAGCCAGAGGTACATTCTCAATTGCACCTGCCTACCAGGCAGCTCCTGTCAACTACATTTGCTTGGCTGAGAGCCTTTTCAAGGCAGCAGCCTTTCCCCAGGCTGTTGCCTCTCTTGCCTGCTCTGACTGTCTGGTGCACCCACACAGTCACGACTTAGCACCTCGCAGCGTGTTATCACGATAAAACAGTACTGGTAGTTGGAATAATGAATGCAGCCCATCACTGGGTTCCATTAGCCCACCAGGCCTCTCTGGGCTCCACTTCACCTGCCATGCCAGTGGGAGCCAAGAGTGGGAGGCTGGTAATTAGGTTGATACAGCAGGAGGCTTTGTGGTGTCTCAAATTGGAATCGAGGGCCCCGGAAACATAATGAACGGCAGAGGCAGGAGCCCCACAGCTACACAGCATGGACTCATGGAGGCAGGAGAACTTCTTCTCCCCTTTTCTGTTCATCAGGATCTTATTCGAAACTAATAGGCAGGAGAAGTTATTTCTCTCTCACAGCTCATGGTGGGTCTCTTGGTGTGTGTGCATGTGTGTGTGTGTGTGTGTGTGATGTCTTCTTGGATGATGCCCAGTGAAACGCTGGGATCTTTACACAGACTCGCTGGAGGAGTGTCGATGGGAAGGCGGAATTAGAGTGGAGAGAAGTGAAGACGTGGTCCAGATAGGTGAGAGATGGAAGAGGGTAGGGCGGGAAGATGAGCCCCAGCCTAAGTGTTAGGTGGGCAGGGCCACCCTGGTCCAGGTGAGCTTGCTTCTTGGAGATAGATTGTGAGCACATCTCCAGGGACAGTGGCTACGCTACTGATTACTTGTGTTTTTTCCTGCCTTGTCTTTTCTTTTTTTTAATCCTCACCCAATGATATGTTTATTAATTTCAGAAAGAGAGAGAGAAAGAGAGAAACGTTGATCAGTTGCCTCCCGTATTTGAACATGCAACCTTGGGATGTGCCCTCACCAGGAATTGAACCCAAAACTTTTTGGTCCATGGGACAATACTCCATTCCACTGAGCCACTCAGCCACAGTCTGCCTTGTCTTTCTGAAAGGAGAGTTGGCCTCCAGACGGACCTTCTGGAAGCCAGCCTCACTTCATCCAGGCTTCCTAACTTAGCCTAGCTCTTGCCAGGGGTCTGAACAATGCTTTGGAGTCCTGCCTGGGTGCCTGTGGCTGGAAGCACCTCCCAGAGCTTCTCTCCCAGTCTCCATAAGTCTTCCCACCAGCCATTTGTATTAAAACATCCCACCATGCACTGGGGCCCAGGAAAAGGAATTCCTTCATAATAGTGCCTCTGCCCCAGCCCCACTCCTGCTCCTACCCCTTCCTGGAGGAGAGGAGAGGGACAAACAGAAATCCCTTCTCTGGCCGCCCACAGCCAGCAAGGCCACGGAGGTAACTGAATGGCTGGAACACTAGAGTGCCTCACCCTGTCTCTGCGACAGAGTTCGCCCTGGATCTGGCCAGACTTGACCAGCAGATACATTGGCCGCTTCCCTCTGTCTGAGGAATCTCCATTAAGTTTCTTCAATTAGGCAAGCGCCAGTGTTTTATTCAAGGTGAGAAACTTTTCTGAGTCTGACAACAACGCCATTTTCCAAGAAGAATCTCAGCATAGTGACTACCTTTCCTCAGTTGCCGCCTGTCCCCTTTTGTGGCTCCTACTTGGAAAGGAAGGAGGGGCCTGGAAATATGGAGTCATTATCGTCATCACCAGTACCCCCTCCTCCTCTGTCATCCCTCAGAACCTCACATTTCTTGTCCTCTGCCACCCACCCCATTCTGCCCCACCTCCTCCTGATCATTGTGGCTCTCCCCCACAGAGGGTAGCATGCAGGGAGAGTTTCTGTGGCCCAGGGGTCTTATAAAGCCCACCCTTGCGCCTGCCAGTTGGAGCATGCGTCTTTCTATCTTGCTCACTGCCAAGCCCAAGAGTCTGGTCCAGAGTCACTGCTGGACTTCTGCTGTGGACATCATCTACAGCAAGGATGCTCCATCGGGGGCACTGCCTCTGCCAGCTGAGTGGGGCCTGAAGTGCTGAGAATTCACTGCACTCCCTTAGAATAAACATACCATGTCCTGGAAAAAGGGGCATGTGGTGGCCAGTGCCTTCACGGAGTCTGGTTCTTTGCCGTTTGGGCCCTAGCCCAGCTTCCTGTTAGCCATGTGGTTTTGAGCCTTAGAGAGGCTGAGAAACCTAACAATTTCCTCCTCCATAAAATGGGGATACTCTTATTTACCCCATGGTACCTACATGGGGTTATGACAAGAATGGAATGGGTTGCTTTCTGAAAATCCCTCCAAAGGGCACCTGGGCCTTAATAAGCTCTTAGTAAATAGTAGCAAGACTTATTATTAAAGTCAGGAGTCTGGCCATAGTCCTTCTCAAATCCTTGTTATGCCCCTTATTACCCTAGACAACTACAAAGTCTCAGTCCATGATTTAAAGTCCTTTTTTACTTTCCAGCCACCAACTCCGCAAAGCCCTCAAGGCTCCCCAGATGACCCCTTCTTCTCTCCAGACAAGGCCCTCCTTGCCCTCCTTGCCTCTTTTTTTTCAAATGAGAGCTTCTACCCCAAGGGCCGTGTATCTGTCACATAGCTGTCTCCCTTCCCTTCTTGAGCAACAGCAAAGCCCACCTCCTCCAGGAAGTCCAGACATGGGTCTTTGCAAAGCCCGGGTGCTTCTGGGAGTAGACCATGGACCAGCGTGTCAGCTCCAGGGGCATCGAAACACCATAAAGAAAAGGTATCTGGTGATAGACTCAGGATGAGTTCCGTCTGTTGCTTTGAGTTCTGAGAGACAATTTAGGGTGATTTTAATGACGCTGAAATGTTTTATTTTTTACAACCGCTGGCACGGCTGCTCTGCAGCCTTAACAAATTGCCAGCTTGCCATTCCTCACTCGCTGTCATCTTCAGTTAATACAGAGTCCATTAGGAGTTGAGAAACTTATTATTACAATAAAAAAATATATCCTATCCATATCACAGACCATATATCTGAATCTTGCATAACATGTTCCCAGGGATTAATCCATATTTTAGCCAAGTGTTTTATAATGGCTATTGCTTCAGCCCATGTACAACCATTTCCATGCATGCTGAGACAATAATAGCAAAAGGTCATCTCTGAGATCAGGATACTGCCTCTTTGGGGTTTATGGAGAACAAACCGTGTTTCCCTCTCCCCTGGCAGGCTTCCCAGGAGACTCCTTGCCTGCCAAAAAGAGTGCAAGAGACCACAGGGGCAGTGCTTTGTGACCCCAGTCGGCTCAGCGCTTTCTCAGTTGTAAATGGCCCAGGGGGTGCGTGGGGGGTGCACATCTGAGTGTGCAACAGCGTCTCCTCATCAGAGCCCCACCCCGTGAGCTGGTGCTGAGCAGGTGCTGAGGGAGCTAGTGCTGTGGTCACACCCTGGGGGTGCTGTGCACTTCCCAGGTCTGTCCTGCATGAAAACAAGTCTTCCCTGACTGCAAAGAGTCTTTGCTGTCTTGCTTGAGGAGATATCAAGCCAATGGAGAAGTTCACACTCAGTCCTCCCATGGCTATGTACTTAGGATGTAAACAGCCCTAGGCTGGGACCTGGGTTTAGTTCCATAACTCCCCTTAACTCCTTCCTCTCCGATGCCACCCCTCCCCCAATCCCACGCTGCTGTTTTCTACTCAGCTGCAGGTCTTAGTACGCATGTCATTTCTCTGATGACGCCCTCCCGTGTCCCTCAGCCCTTTGAGAATAGCGATTAGGTCCTCCGCCCTTCAGGCCAATGGCCCCCTATGACTTCATAGCACTCACCTCGATTGTCATTATTTATTTACACGCCTCTTTGTTCAACATGCATCTCCCTGTGTAGATTACAGCCTCCATAAAACAGGAACCACTCCATTTAGTCTATTGTAGAATCCCCAGTTTCTGGTATGTAGAAGCCACTTACATATTGGTAGAATGACTGGATGCATCAATGAATGAATGAATGAGTTATTTTGAGAAAACTACTTATCTCTGTGACTTCAGTTTTCGTAATAATAGTAGTAACAGCCAGTGCTGCTATAATGCTTACCTTCTGCCATGTTTGTTCTCAATGAGTCACATGATGATTATAATTCATCTTCATCACAACCCTGTCAGAGGTCACCATTACTTTCCCATGCAACAGTTGAGAAAACTGAGTAGAGGTCACGTGACTTTCCCAAGGTCACACAGCTAGGAAGTGATGGATCCCAGGTTTGAACCCAGGAGCCCGGCTCCAGAGCCCCTACTTTGCTTGAACAAAGTGATCACAAAGATCTCTTTAGCTCCTGATGTCTATGAATGTAGAAGCTATCCCTTGAAGTGACTGTCTAGATTTATTTGTTTAATAAATGTTGATCAAATGTCTATTATATGTGCGGGAACAGGAGACACAGCGGAAAACAAAACAAAGATCCCACCCCCTTCATGGAACTTCCGTTCTGTTGGGAGGAGTCAGGATAAGAAACAAAAGAAATAACAGGTTTGGTGTGTGGCTAAGGATAAGTGCATGAGGGCAAGGAGGTAGGGAAGACGATGCGGGGTCTTGTGGTGGTAATATTACTTCATACAAAGTGGTCCAGGAAGGTTCTGTTGAAAAGGGGTCAAAACAATGAGGGAGCCAGGCAGACACCTGAGGGGGAGAGCTTCCCAGGCACAGGGGGCAAGCAAGTGCAGAGGGGAGGCACTGGACATGATGGAGAAACTGCTGGAAGAGAGTGAGTGAGGGGGGCATGGGAAGAGATGAGGTGGAAAGGTGGCAGCAGCCCGACCCGGCTGGCTTCGAGTTCATCTGTCACGTTGTTCTAATCCCTGTTTACCAACGCAGTTCATCATTCCTTAGACTTGGGCACAGGCAGACGCACCGCCGTGGCTCCAGGGTTCAGCTCCAAGCCCCACCATAGCTGGTGCTCAGGATTCTGTTTGGACAGCTGCTGGAGCTGACAGAAGAGCTGCAATCCTGTACTTTTAAAAAATATTTTGCCGCCAAAGTTTTCTTATGCTATCAACCTACTCTTCCAGCGAAAGGTTTCTCTCCTGGCCGGGCATCTGCAAGAAGCCTTTTTCATGTGTTTCACACTGTTTCGTGCCATTGGAAATGACCTTGCATTGCAATTTGCTCTCTATTGCAGCCATCGTAAAGTACGGGGGAAATTGTGATATTCCTCGGTAAAAATAATCACAACTATATTTAACACAGATAATGATGTGGTACAATGCAGATGCTGCCCTCTCTGGAGGGGCACGGTGGTCAGGGAGTCTTGAGTGCACACGTGGGAGGCACAGGCAGCTCGGGCTCACTCGTGTGTGTGTGTGTGTGTGTGTGTGTGTGTGTGTGTGTGTGTGTGTGATATCAGTGCGGGGTGGGGGGGAGGTCTGGGGGAAGAGCGCAAGGGGCATTTTCAACTGGCCGAGAAGTAGCTTTGCATTCTGACCAAGTCTCAGTGTGAAACTCAAGTGCTCCATCAGCAACAATAAGAGTGACACCACCCACTGACTGATCCAGTGACGACCTGCCAGTTGTTCTAAGTGCTTTTCTTCTATGGGGTAGAATAATGCAGCAGCAGAAAACAGGGGTTCAGCCAAACCAGCCTGACTCCCCCCCCCCGCCAGACCCCAGAAAGGCAGAACAATTCACAACACCCCAGAAGGAAACCACGTGCGGCCTCCTTCTTGGGGCTCCCTAAGAAACCTTTGAGGTCTGAAGGGATCTACTTTGTTTTATAACGTGTGCAACTCACATCTTCTGATTTTAATACTCTCCGTAATCACTAGTGACCACCACGTGCCCGTACATGCTAAAAACAGCGAGAGGAAATGAAATCCGAAGCAAAAACACTGCTTCCTGTGGAAAGAGAATCCTCGTCTACTTACCTGCTGCAAGGAGATTCAAGTTATTGGGCAGAGGCAGCCTGGAGATCATTTTTAAGGCTCTTGCCATCGGGGATCCTCTGTGACTTGTTTCCTTGGGAATGATCTTGCCCTTACCGTTAATACTTCCCTTTTCGGAGCCTCGGCTTCCCTCTATTGATAAAAGGCTAAGGATCTGGATCTTTCCCCATGCCTTCCTACCTTCTAATGCTTCTCTAACAAAATCAACACCACCGACAATAGCACCTCTGCAGCCATGCATGGCAGGACAACTTTGAAGTCGGCCACAGGGCCCTGTCTTTGAACCTTCTGCCTCTGGAGTCTCAAGTCTTCAAAGGAAATGGAGAGCAAGGGAGAAAGAAGCAGAGCCTGGTGTCTGCAGCGAGCGGATTTGGAGAGCAGCTGGCGGGGCTGGAGCTGCTGCCGCGTGAGCAGAGCCCGGGGCTCGGCGCGCCTCCCAGCCTTGAAGTTGGCCTGGCATTTTGTTCTACAAAGCATCTGGTTTAGCAGATAAAATGATTTTGACCTGAAGACCTGAACTGACAACTTTATGGACTAACCTCAAATAGAATCGCTCCGCCTGTCCCCCTGCTTCCTCTGCACTGTGCCTCCCCATTCTGCTCCGCCGCACTGGGAATCCTGCCCTGTTGGGTGTGGATGAGGGAACCCCTGGAGCACTTTGGGGTGTCACAGCCCCCGCTGCAGCCGTGCTCCAGGGCATTACTTGGCTGCCCAGCCTGGACTGACAGCAGGCAGATAGGGCTCTGTGGTCAGGCCGTGGAGGTGGACAGTGACTCCATTTCACATATGTCTCTGGTGTTTTGTTAGGGGCTCACAGCCAGACAGGCTAACAATGGTGAGTTGCCTTTTAGCACCTGAGTCACATACCCATCCAGCACTGGGTGACACCTGCAATGTGCTTGCAGGTCCTAAGTCCAGGTCCCATAGGCCTGAAAAGAAAGACCCACTCCCCTGCATCCCATTCTTCACCCCACTCCCCACCCCCAGCCACCGAGCCCTAGGCAATGACCAGTAAATGCCACGCGTCCCTCCTAGGCTTAGCATCCCAATGCAAAAGGGTGTTACGGAAGTGCCCACCTACTGTCCGCTCCCTGACCAAGGTGAGGAATTTGAATTATTTAAGGCTGTTTACCCCATGATACCATTTTGAAAAGGAGAAAACAAGGAGGTTGACAGACAGAGATTTTCTTATTTATTTTTCAGTTACCATTGACGTACAATGTTATATTAGTTTCAGGTGTACAACCCAGTGATGGATGTAACTTACGCTAGTCCGCATCTCACCCCACATAGTCATTACAGTGTTACCGTATCCCCTGTGCTGGGCTTCACGTCCCTGTGACTGTTTCTGTAACTGGCAATTTGTACGTCTTGATCCCTTCTCCTTTTCACTCACCTCCAACTCACCCCCCACCGCCCCTGTCTGGCAACCATCAATTTTTTTTCTCTGAAGTTTTCCGTGAATCTCACAGGAAGCCGGTCTCCCTGGTTCAGCCCCTCAGCTAACTACCCCTGTATGAGCATCTCTTTCAGGAAGACATTAAGTGTCCTGCCCCGCACCGTGCATGGCAGTTTACTGGGAGAAAGCCAGGTGGATCTCCAAGGAAAGACCTCTGAATCAAGCTTAGTTCGCCCTCCACCCACTGAGCGGGGTGGCATCACAAGCCCCACTGATGACACAGACTTGTCCTCACAACCCTGCACATAGTACCGCCCTTTCTGCCAAAGCAGAGCATGCCCGCGACTCCCCCAGATTGCTTTCCCGTCTGAAGCATCGCCACAAATGCCCCTCCGAAGACCGTTCCGTGTGTGACCTGCTACTCCTGCCTCATCATCCTTATCGTTCTCTACAGTCAGTTGTTGTTGTGTATATTTAACCGTACTTGGAGCTGTCCTAGATACCTTCAAAGAACATTTGCACAGTTCCTATGCTCTGGGGTCTTGGTGTCTCAGAGGAACAGCGCTGACGCTGACCGACACAAAGAGACTATTACAAATATTGACTGAGCGCAGAACGACAACAGATAAGGCAAGATTAAATGTGCATACGGTGCCCACCTCCTCCCTCGACCCCTCCCCCCAAAGCTATAGATGAGCTGTGCGGTGGCAGGAAACAAATTTTCGGGGTCCAAGTCAGAATAGTCTTATAAAACAGATCCTTCCTTGCCCTGCTGTCAAAAACATATATTTAAAGTCATCAGTGGAAAGCCATGAGCGGCTGAGCTAGGAAGTGTGGCTAAGATGTTTAAGGAAATGTTATTAGGGATGATCTCTTAGTCATAAAAGATTTTGTGACCGAGAGGCGGCTGTGGCCGCGGACCCAGTCCCTCTTTCCGGCTGTAATATCCCTCCGAGTCATCCGTCTGATCGGTGTCAGACAGGCAGTAAATATCAAAGCGCAATTTAACCAACAACAGCAAAATAGCCAGTAATCACCAGCGTGGAGGCCTCGGGCCATAAAAATGCAGATGTTTACTTTGAATGTTGCCTTAAACCACCTAGATTTTGTGCCAAATGAAGCTTGAAATGTATCATCTGAGGTACACTGTCGAAATGATAAAAATAGTCCTAACAGCTTTGCAATTTTATTCAAAAGAGGTTTCAGAGGGCGTGGTCCTCTTCGAGGCAGGCAATTCGTCCTATACCACCTTTATGAAACTGTAGCATTTCCAAGTTACTGAGGACCTTCCGATCCAGACCCTTATAATCCAGCCTCCTCCAATGCCCAAGTCTCTGCTGGAGAATGTCCTCCAGGCTGAGTTTGAAATGCGCTACACGCCCAAGGCAGGCTGCTGTAGGGCCTCCTGGGGAAGGCCAGTTCTGTTCCAGGCCGAACTAAGGGACTGCACTCACAGTTGTGCACCTGCGGCCACCAATGCGAGCCTGCCAAGCGAGGTGCCCAGCCAACTCAGTCTCCTAGAGGGGGTGGCGGTAGGACTTGTGATCTATTGAGTTATTATTTTTTTTTATTTAAGACTGGCTTCTCATTTTTCCAGCAACAACATCCATTGTTTGGTTGACCTATTGCGGTGACTACAGAAAGTGTTGGTAGCACCCTCACCAGCCTCCTGCCATTGCCACCTCCTGGACACGTCACAAATCCAACACACTGAACGGCTCCAGCTCAGCGAAGACACTGATGCTTTTTCCTTTCCACTGAGGCCAAGGTTATGAGTAGTAAGAAACTCACCCATCGAGGCCAGACATGCGATGATGGGGGTGGGGAATGAGAAAATAGAGGGGGGAAAAAAAACCCCAGCCAGCCAGAGAGGTGCCCCATTGTTGCTGCTTTGCTGAGATTTCAAGTTCATTAGCAGCCTCAGTTATTCAATTCTTCAATGTTAATCTCTCGTTGGACATTGCCACAGATACTGTGTCTACGGAGGGTGGAATGTGGGTGGCCTCTCCTTCATAATTGTGCAGCTATGACCCCTGCATTGCTAACCCAGAAACAAGGTGAAGGGAAGTTTATGGAAGAGAAAAGAAAAATGTGAGCGACTAAACTTCATACCAAACGATAATTGCGGAAGGATGTTATTTTCCTTCTAAATATAGTGAAGATGACTACAAGCCTTCCAGCGTTTTTCTATAATAATTTCTTAAATCAGAAGCATATTTGCTGATAAAAGGGTGCTTTAGCATAGCGATTCTTTTTGGAATAATTAGACAAGCAAGGAAACAATAGGCAGAGGTACAGTGTGGTGCCGGGCCAATGATGATACTATTTTTTGCTAATTTCACAAGCTCGGCTTCCTTTTTAAAAGTTATTATTCAGAGGGTGTAATGAAATACATATGGGCCAAGACATTGGATGGTAGCATTTTGGTAACTAGCCTTCTGTTTATTTAAAGAAAAGCCTCCCGTGAGAGGGGCGACCCATGCACATATCCTCAGAAGGAAAGGTGGTTCAGACACAGGTAGGAAAATAGAATTCACCAGGGCCTCTGGCCATCACCGCCGTGTAGGAACTCAGCGTTCCATATAGAACACTGGGAGGGAGCGGGCCCGGTGCTCACCTAGCTTTCTGTCTGCTTCCTAACACAAGACGTGACAGTTGCTGGTTTCCTCACTCACGTGCCCCAGGAGACTGTGGACTCTTGAGGAAAGGGGTGCACCTGTCATTTCTGTGTCCACAGGAATCAGCACCTTGCCTCGCACTGAGCGAGTAGCCAACAATGGATTGTTAGAAACATTTGGGGCGTGAGGGTGGGGTAGGTGTGAGTACACTCTTTCAATTCCCTATTGTAAAGCCTTAACCTAATCTCATAAGAAAGGTGCACTTTAAAGTCATCAACAAATACATAAATATGTAAATATCGTGTACATACACTCACTTCAAATGGCCAGATTACTTCAATCCAAAGACTCACACTAAAAGTAAGCTGGAAATTCTGAGCAAAGGGAAGGACTGCTTCCTCTGCAGGGAAGACACAGAAGTATGTTCTGTCTGGCCAGGAACTGGGTCTCCTGTGTCCGGTATCTAGACCACTCCACGCAGTGTGCCCTTGCCAGGGTCAGCCACAGCGCCCTCCGGTGGGCTATTGGTTGGACAAGTTTCCCCAAAGCCCTGTGCATGCTCCATGATGACAGCACCGCCACGGCAAGACTGTGGGTGTTTCTCATGGAGAGGTGACACCCAGGAGCCAGCATGTGCTTTGCAGACATCAGAGTACCGGGCACGGGGGTGACAGTCATTGTCCCGTGGAAGGGGAGGATGGAGCCGCAAAGGCTCTGCTCCACCTCTCTTGAGACATCTCACTCTGCCACTCAGGGACCCCTGAAGCCACCTGGCGCCCAGCAGGGGTCGCCTTAGCTGTGAACTCGAGGATGGCATCGGTGCCAGGCAAACTCGTTGGTTGCCTCTTTGTTTCAAGGAAGACAAGCAGTTACTGTAGGAGTTGCACCAGGTCCCATCACGAGGTATGTATTTAGTGAGACTGTTGAGGAAGATAAGGCTTTTGTCAATACCTGTCCTCCAGAAGCTTACGGCCATGTATGTAGGGGAGACGTATTAGAATCTCAGATCCATGTCGGGGCTGGTCATCAACTTGTCAGCAACACATATGACAGTTTTAGACACTCAATTTGTGACTTAAATAAGGCCATGACGATCGGATGGAGCATCAAGGGCTTTTAGCCTCATTAAGAAGTTCCCCACAAGGCTATGATGGTGCCAAGCCATCACCCATTATTTCTCCAGCCAATACCCTATCCCACTGCTAAGCAAGCGGGCCCTAGGCCCCCTGTGACCCTGGCGTTGCCTTCCTAAGAAAAAAGGGCCGTATTTGCGGAGACCATTCAGATATTTCAGACCAGCACCTAGCTATCTCCTCTTTGGGAGGCTCCCTGCTCCTCAAGGGAAAAGGAACAACTTCTTGCTGCAAGACTGAGAATGACTCCTTTTGTCGGCTCCTCCCACAGAAAAGGAAAATGATGAGCTGAACCCTGAAAGCAATCCGTAACTCAAAGCAGGTACTGTGCACTGGTTTGAGCCGATATCCCAGAGTCCAGCTCTTGGTTCCATATTCTAGTCTTCGCCACTGATTCCCACATTGAGTCCCCTCCAGGCTCCTTTTTTTTCTCTCCTCCCCTCCTAACTTGCCCTCTTTTCCTATAGTTTCTAAGACAAACCAGTTGCTTGACTTAACTTGCAACCGTTTTTGAAAGTGTCATGAAACATGCAATGTATTCCCTCCAACAAATACTTGGAAAGAGCTCAGCAGCCCTGAAGATATCCAATCAATACTTTGCCTGAACCATTGATACCCTTGCCCATCACTTAAATATCATTACAGGAAAGATTTCAACAAGATCATGCCACATTATACTTTAAAGTTTGACTTTAAAGGATGCCTGGGCTTTGCTGAAAGGCATTAGTAATGGAATTCTTTATCTCCGAGTTTAATTTATTCTGAGGAGAATAGAGCCATTATCTTAAATCTATTTTTTTTTCCAAAAACAGGCCTCGGAAGTCCAGCACTTATAAAGAAATCATTGTTTAATTACTTTTTTTAGTTTAACGCTTTGCAGAAAGACAGAGAGGAGGAGTGCATTATTGGAACATGAATACGCATTCCTATTGGGCTGCCGTCAGTCAACTCGCAGTATTTTTTTCTTTGTGGTCTCTAGTTCTGTGCTTCTCTGCATTTCTCACAGGCAGCACCCCTGCCACCAAGGAAACCTTTGAGTAATTCTGGAGCCTCAGCTGAATTCACTCCCCCCCCATCACTGGTGATGAAGGGGTCCTTGGTTGGAAGAATGCAGGCTATCTGTAATTGAGGAAGTCATGTTCTGGGAGTAGGCTACTCGCTGTAAATTAGGCACACGGGAGCCACATGTTGACACACATAGAACGCACACACTTTCATTTAGCTCCTTGACTCTGGCAGTGTGTCCTCACTGTGCACAACAACTGCTTTGGAGAGGAGAGAAAATGATCTATCAACTGGCCACAGCCACGTGTCGTTCAAGGACAGGGCTACGTTCTGAGAAGTGGGTTGCTAGGTGGTTTCCTTGTCGTGTGAACATGGAGTGCACTTACGCACGACTAGGCATGGCCCACCACAGCTAGGCGATGTGGTAGAGCCTATTGCTCCTAGGCTTCCGGCCTGTGCAGCATGTCACTGCGCGGAATACTGGAGGCACCCGTGACACAAGAGTAAGTACATTGTGTGCATAACTGCATACACTGCACCGTCACAGGGCAGGCAGTGCGGTAGGTTGCTTTATACCAGCGTCACCCCAAACACGTGAGTAATGCATGGCCCCACGACATCACCGGGTGACGGGGACTTTTCGGCTCCGTTATAATCTGACGGGACCACCGTCGCATGCGTGATCTCTTATTGAGCCAGACATCCTTAGGCAGTGCATGACTACGTTTTTTACAAAACACAAACCACCAAGCAATTAATAGGACTAGTTGCTGCCCCCTCGGCAGGCAAATTTCCTTCACTGAAGAGTGGTTTTGTCTTTGTAGAAGGAGATTTGAGTTCTCGGAGTCTCTGAGAAGACACCATATGTCTAGGACCTCTTCCAGGGCCCCTACTTGCTGATTTTATCTGGTCTAACATGTAGAACTCAGCTACTAGGCCTCCATTGACATGCTTTGACCACGTTTGGCATCACTGGTGAACTAAATCGTGAACAAGTGGTACAGGACGTGGGACCGCTGCCTTGCTAGCTCTGAGCCTAATGAAGCTCCCTTCTCAGCCCCCTAACTTGACAGGCTCTTTCACAGTTGTTTTAGGAACCCCCGTCCCAGGAGTCGGCAAGAATGGTGTAGCTTTCCAAAGGTTGAGGGCTGATCCAGCTTTGAGGAAGTTTCATCTTCCAGGTCATTCTTGCAAACTGGTTCGATAGAGAGAGAAAAGTAGGCACTGTTATAGTTCCAGGAAGAGTAAAGACTTTTCCGCATTCCGCATCTGACCATCAGCTCCTTCTTGTCCTTTGTCAGTTAGGATAAGCGATGCTGTTATTTTACTGCTATTATCAGAGACTTTGTGTTTCATGGTTACTGGGTCACATTTTACAAGGGCAAACAACTTTAATGACCTCCATCCACTTCTTCTAGGACGTCTACAAAGAGTGAAAGGCTACAAAGATTCAGACAGGCTCCTGTTTGTTCAGCCTCTCAGGACCACCATCATACCCTAGTCAAACAGTCAATGCGCTTCTCCAGTTAGAGCCCCGAACATAGAAAACCTCCGTTCTACAAGATCGTAGCGCATCTCTTGGGTTTTGCTCCATCCTGGTGGGTCAGTTAGTTTGTAATTGACCTGAATGGACCCTTCCACCTCTGTTAGCCTTTTATTCCCCACAGTCACAGGGAGCTCGGGGGTGGGAGAGATTTTCCACCTACTTTTGAATCCCCTTCCCTTACAGCGTCCCTACGGATTGTCCAAGATGAGTAGGTTCAGGAGGCAGTTGGAAAAGGGAACCCCGATGGTGACCATCAGAATCACCATTTCTATTGCTGTTTACTGTGCATGCTAAGCGGTGTATTGTTATTTTTCAAAATTGAATGTAAGCAGCAAAGACTCAGGTTGATCGCATTTCTCAGCTTACAGCACATTTCCACCTGTCTAAGAAGAACGCTGTTGTCTCTATTTTCCTACCTTTCTCCCTGGTCCTACTCCTTTTCCCATCCTCTCCCCCTAGGTACCTACTCTATCTATTCTTTTTAAACCTTCACCCAAGGACATGCTTATTGATTTTAGAAAGATGGGAAGGGAAAGGGCAAGAGAGAGAGAAAAACATTGATTTGTTGCCTCTCGCATGCGCCCCGATGGGGGCGCTGAACCCGCAACCTAAACTTCTGCTCTAACCAGGAATCGAACGTGCCAACTGAACCACACCAGCAAGGGCTACTCCATGTTTGATCTATGCCTTTGAATATGTATATATGTAGCATTTTCTATCTGACTAATTTTAATTTACCTAAATGACATTATGCTGCATATATAACTCTGTTTCTTCTTTCACCCAACTCAGCTTTTAAGGATTATTTATCCTGTTAGATTGGTGCACTTACGAAGTCTTATGTATCCATTCCCTTTTGATGGATCCCTAGGCTTCTTCTCATTCTGTTCCTTATTCCCATAAACCTGTTTGAAAATTCTGGCAGTCCTACAACCAGACAAGATATCTGGGTCTCAGGAGACGTAATTTTACCAAGTCCCGCCAGGTGTCTCTCAAGTAATTGACCTCACCAATTGCGTGGTGAGTTTGCGTCCTCACCACTCATTCCTGGGGGTTCCAGTGTCCTCACACGCTCATTACCCTTATCTCCACTTTTCTAATTTTTGTTCTCCTAACTGGTATAAAGTAGTATTTCTTTGCTACTTCCATGTTCCTCATTCCCAATAACTTTGATGCTAGATCTTTACTCTCAACTGTTCACAAGATAGGAGGGAGTGGCATCGGATACTAGAACCAGCGTAACCCTGACCTGGCGGTGCCTGAAATAAAATGCGTGGCTGTATGAGGCAGCAGACCTCAGAAGGACCACTCCGATGCTGTAGGAGTTCAGAGACAACACTGTTGGACCGGCTCAGACAACACAAGCTCCCACCGCCCCGCCCCTGCCCACGTTACCTGTTCTCTCCAGTCCCGGCTGCAAGTCCAGGGGCCACGCTCAGTGCATCCTTGCAGACTCACTTAGCGGAATGTGTCTCTCAAAGGAGCCCACAAGTTCCATCTTATCAGAGGATCACATTTATATCAGAGGGTCATTACGTTCTTTTTCATGAGAATAAAATGGGCTTTTGCTGCTGCATGCTGTACTGCTGCTCATCTGAAACTGGAGATGAAATCAAAGTGGAAGAGATTTAACCAAATTATCCATCTTCAGAAAATTAGCTCTCCTGCAAATGTATTTTTAATGTGGTATTGCGCAACATGGAGAGAGGAGAAATAAACACACCCCAATGGTTTCTCTTACCCACAAACAGGGGAGACTTGCCAGAGGGGCTCGCTCTCCTCTCCTGGCTCTGAGGTGGGGGATGGGCTTGGTGGACGTGTGACGGCCAAATGACAGACGTCTACAGCTCGCGGTAGACTGCGCTGAGGTCTGGCTGACTTACACAGTCCTCTGCCTTTCATTTTCCAAAACAAGAGGACACCTGGGGAAGGCTTTGAACTTTCTGGGAAACTTTGAACACCTTCGAGGGAAGCATGTGCTGAACTGGGTGGCTTCCTCTTCTGTTCTAAAACTGGTCGCTTGACTGCGAGACCCCGCTGGCCTGAGCACACTCTGCAGACTCCACCCCGCCTGGTGGGCCTGGGGGCAAATCGGTGGGGGCAAATGCCTGCTCTTCCCAGCGGGGCCACATGTGCTCATTGGATCCAATGCAGCCACAGGGGTTTAGGTGTGAGTTGTGTGCGGTTCATATTCATGAGATATTTCCTAGGTGGATGACTTGGATAGTTGCCAAGAAAGAGGTCCAGGCAGGATGCCTGCCTGGCGGTGGGGGATGGGGACAGAGAGTTCAGCACGGAAAAGGAGCTCAGGGCCCTGGCTGGGTGGCTTGGCTGGTTGGAGCATCATCCCCTGCACCAAAAGGTTGTGGGTTCCATCCCCATCATGGTGCATACGGAGGCAACCACAACTGATGGGTGTTTCTCTCTCTCTGCATCTCCCCCTTTTCCTCTCTCTCAAAAGTCAATAAACATATCCTTGAGAAAGGATTTAAAAAAAAAGGAAAGAGAGGAGCTTGGGGCCCATTACCCACTCCTGCTACTTCCCCCTCCCGGTGCCCCGAGATGGCGGAGGCTCAGAGGGACAAATGAAGGCAGCCAGAGCAGCCAGCACGCACCGTGGCGATGCCTGTTCAAGTGTCCACTGCGTGTGGATCACAGGATGCTGTGTTGCCAGGGTAAGGGTGTAAACACTACAAAAGAGGGAGAACATGTGCATGGCGTAGAGATGAAACGAATGAGGAGAGTGATGACCCAAGTGTCAGCGACTGCCAGAGTGATGCTGTGACCTCACCCCCACCCCCCACCCCGGAGGTCTGAGCAGAGCCAGGGCTCCTGATGATATCAAAGCCTCCGGCAGTTCACTCCGTCCACCCCAGCCTGAGCGGCGGGAGTAGATGCCCGGGCATTGGCCCCACTGCCTCCAGTTTTCCAGGGCAGCCGCGCCATTATTCCACCCACTGGGAACATCCTCACCTCTGCCTGTTTCTCAGATTTTGATGTTTTCTCCGTTCCAAGTGAAAAGCAGGAGAGTCTTTTAAAAACAAGCCTGTGTGTGGTCTGTGAAGGACACAGGGGCCTGGAGGGGACGTACAGGAAGCCGTGAAACAGCTGGTTCTGGGGGGAGATGCCTCGTGACCAGCTCTGCTTTGCCCTGAGATGTGGCTCTCTCTCTTGGGAATCGTGTTCAGCCATGCAAGCGAGCAGAGGCAGCTCTGCGCTGGGTGGTATGGGTGAGTTCCTCGGAAGAACGTCCACCCAGCAGTGGATTAGAGGACTCAAGATGTTGGGAGAATGACTTCTCTGTGGTTAATGGGGGCCTTGCCTTTGAGCGGCCCAGCTACATTTCACATTTGCCATAAGCCACATGTGTGCTCCTCAGAGAAAACAAGAATCAAAAAACTATTTGCAAGATAAGTAAAGAGAAATGTAATCCCTGAGTGGAACGAAGGGTGCTTTGGAATGAATGGGGGATAATCCTTTTGTTGTCTTTCACAAATGCACTTTATTTCTGCATTATCTGGCTATGAGACTGTGCCGCTCGCTCCAGTGACAAAGCCACTGCAGTGTCTTCTCTTTATCTCCTGTGAAGTGTGTGTTGCAAGTCATGCTTGTCGCCTGGGGTCTGAGGCTGCCTGCCCGGTGGGCGTGGCTGGCTCCTGCGGCCACTGCGGCTTCCCATGGATGAATTCAGCACAGGGCTCAGGTCAGAGGTGAAAGGGAGGTTTAGGGAAGTGACACACATTCGTCCAACCCCACCTGCTCCAGAGGCTGAAGAACCCCGCACTCTGTTCACATGGGCTTTCAGTAACCAGAGGAGTCCTGCCTCTGTCCCTCGCTCCGCCTGACACCTGGGACTCACCTCTCTCTTTGATGATCTGGCACTCTGTTTCCTTAAAGGGATGGTGAGAGCATTCCCAGGACTAATCAGAGAGGTTGCTTTGCCAGTTCCTTTCTTCCCACCACTTCTCCCCTCTAGCGGGCTTCTCCCTTTTTTCTGAGCCAGGAGAGGAAGCCCCCTGCTGGGAGGCAGCTATCAGGGAACTCTAGGAATGGCCACAAGCCATCACATCAGGGCAACTCTGTTGCTGGGAGTTGCTTGCTTGGAAGCTGTCTTTCCTGGGCTGACCTGTCAGTCCTTGCTTTGGAGTCCTTCCCCCTGCCGTTTCCCAGAGGAGGTGGAGCACGTTGTGAATGGCCCTACTCTCCATGGGTAAAACGACTCCCACATTCATACCTAGGAAGCTCACCCTGACCGGCGTGGCTTGGCTGGTTGGAGTGTCATCCCACAAAGAGAGGTCAGGGCACATGCCTGGGACACAGGTTTGGTCCCTGGTCAGGGAGCGTGCAAGAGGCAGCTGATCGATGTTTCTCTCTCACATGGGTGAGACAGCTCATGGATGTTTCTCTGCCTCTCTTTTCCCTCCCTTCTCCTCTCTCTAAAAATAAATACATAAAGTACTTTTTAAAAAAACTTCAAGAGCTCTTCTCTGATCACTGGTCAAGAGAGTCTAGCACTATCAGGGGGAGGGGATAAATTACCACGTCACTGTCAGGCTTCAAATGCCCCAGTGTCTCCCCGTGGCCGAGGGCAACCATGCAGTTCTGTGGGCCGCTGGGCTCTCCATGCCCTGACCCCAGGCTGCCTGGGAGCCCCGCCCAGTGCTGCTTCCTCTGGTCCTTCCAGCTCCTTGCTATTTGCAGCTCCACCCTGCACCCCTCTGGGAAGGTGGGGCCCACTCTTCTTTCATAGCACCCCCCTCCTCTTTATTTTACTTAACATGATTGAAAAGAAAGAATCTCTTGGGAACTTGCTGCTTGCTATGGTCGCTCCCATTGGAATGGAAGCTAGAGAAGCTGGATTCATACCCCGTCATCCCCAGTTTCCCACACAGGGATAAATACTTAGCACGTGACTGAATAAATTAAGATAAACTAGCTCTCTATAGTTGGTGTGTATATGTATCTCCATCAATTCATCCCTTGCCTTCACTCCCATAGAAAGAAGGCAGGAAGCCTGATTCCCCATCGCGCCTCTCAAAACCCTCACCCTATGAGGTCGCCCCCAACAATGATTTAGGCCTGGAAATGCCATTTGTCATGTCTCCCAGCTGCACCAGGGGAGAATTCTTTTTAGATTGCTAGAATCTCATCATTGTCGTTTTCACCATCTCATTACCTACAGCAGCACCCCAGAGCGCACAGAGAGCACGAGTCACATGGGGTCGCGGGTAGACATTTACAGAGACAGTCTCACGGGTTTGCATGTTGCCACCTGAGGGCTTACAGTCTAAGAATTAGAAACTGAATCCAAAATATATCCAGACTACCCATCCTGTCAGCAGGATGGCTGCGTGGAGCTATGAATGTTAAGGTGTATATTTGTAACAAGCATAGTGTAATAGCATAATATTTTTTCTCAGTGGGAACGAGCGGTTTAAGTGCATTTGGTAGTGTTGGCCAGCGGAGACAATTAGACAAAGAGGATGCGAAGCTTGTACGTCCAGGGAAAAACAAGTGATTATCTTGTAATAGCCCAGATAGCCAGGCCTTGGGCAGGGTCAATTCCACTAGAGTCCAAAACTTCTAGCCTTTCAGGTGGCTGGTTCATTGCTTCCGTTTAAGACATAAGTTCAGCAACAAATTAAGTAAAGTGTCCCCAATAAATGCTAATAAGCCCCAAGAGGAAACAGGGGCATCCCGTGCATACCAAATGCACTCATTAGCATCCCTGCCATTATGTAGAATAGCAAAATGACCTTGCAATCATTAGAAGCTTAAAATGCTATGACTTAACTTTAGAGGGACACATATTACATTGTAAAACCTAATTAGTATTACGTTTGCTAATTGCTGCCTAGCACTGAGCTGGATAAAATAAATGCATGATGGACGTTCTGGAGCATCAGATCTCACCCCATCACCATTTTTAAAGGGAGTGAAATTATAGGAGAAGAGCCATTTGAAAAGGTGTTTATCTGAATTATTGAGTGGCTGGAGGAAAGTGGGGGCAGCACGGGCAGTCGGTGTAGCTGTTTGTGTGAACCCTAAATACTGACACTTCCTCCCGAGAACACGGCTCTTCTCCGGCACTTCTCTAATGTGAAGGCAGGGACGCCAAACAATAGGAGGAGATTACTGTGGCCCCAACATCCGTCCCAGCAGGAAAAGCGCTATGCGGGCCTGCAGGGAAGTCTCAGCCCACAAGCCATCAGAGTGCTCAGCCAGTCCCCCAGCCCAGTGCTACAGACGGACGACAGAGAGATGGCCGGCGCTCTGGGTCCAGCAGGAGCCGGGGTACTGGACGTGCTCGACCTGAGTCGCCCGTCCAGCTCGCTCTCCAGGAGAGCCGGTGTGCTGCGTGCACACATGTGGGTCTGAGAGGGAGTACACGGCCCTGGCCTACCCCAGGCCACGGTGGTCACCGTTCCAGGGGCACAAACCCTCGTCAGGCCATAGTCCATCTCCACCACCTGCTACCGCAACAAAACCAAAAATAGCGAGAACTGGTTCCAGCCACATCCACCCGCTAGATACACACACACACACACACACACACACACACACACACACACACACCCCGCTGTGCCGGCTCCCCACTGTGCCCAGCATCCACAACAGGCTGTGAAAGGCAGATCACTTTCTCGGGGTTGTCATTTTTCCTCCTCCTTAGGGATAAATCATGGCTGATTTACAAAAAAAGAAAGGTTCCTCTTTCAGGCCCCTCCTGAGTGCATCCGAAATGGTACAGATTAAAATCAAATCATAAAATGTTACAGCCAGACACAGTCGTAGAGAGAGTTTAGGGCTTTGTCTCCGAGTTGGGTTCTGAGAAGGGCTAGGGGTCTCCCGAGGTCCCTCAGCCTGAGCTGCGGCAGGAGGGGTGGAGGGGACAGAGAAAACCCGAGCAGGCAGGGCCTCCTTCTGCCGAGACAGCCCCACTCAGCTGTGCTAAATATTGAGTGTGTGTGCAAAACTTCATCTGGAAAAGCAAAGGCTTCACCTGCTAAAAATAGTTGGGAGATCACCAAACAGCCGCTGAGGACTAAGAGGGCTCCGTGCCCTCCAGGGGCTGCTCCCAGATGGCAGCAGGGCCAGGACCGGAATTCAGGCGGCCAGCATGTGGGGCCCTGTTTCCAGGTTGTGGGGGACGCAAAGGAAAGAGTTCCAGCCGCTCCCAAAGTTGGCGATGGCTCAGCACCGTAATAGGCAACTTCCTAAAGGACCCCAAACCCCAACTTTACACATAGTCTTAGGTATTCTTAGATAAAAGTGCTTATCTGAGGCTACCAAGGAAAAGCACCACGCTCCTCGGTACCTTTCACAGAGAACAGGGGCTTCCTTGGGGCGGCTCGATGCTGCCCACTGCACCGCCCCACTGCTGCCTCCACCACACCGGGGCTGCAGGGACGGCAGGTCCTGGGAGCCATCTATCTTTGACTCAGCTGGTTGGGGCTGGATTTTAGAAGCTCCGTTGCCTCCTTGTGATTTCCAGAGTCTTCGCATTTGCCTTGATTGTTAGACCACGTGGCTTCTGGGGGTCAGGCTACGCCAAGTGCCGCCTGGCAGTGTTAGCGCTGGCACGGCAGCCTGACCGCCAGAGTGCCCCACACCTGCAGCCCTGGAGACAGTCCCTCCCTGCGGGGAAGCAGGACCCAGCCACAGGCAGCCACTCCACAGGGCCTTAGCGACACTGCTACCCCACCTCCTACCTCCTCCTCTTATGTCCCTCCTCTCAGGCCCCCTGTCCTTTAAATAGCTGAGGATTTTTTAAAAAGAAAAGAAAAGAAAGAAAGAAAGAAAAAGAAAAACAGAGCTGCTGATAATTAAAATTAATTCTTTGTTCCACAATGTCTGGAACGCTGGGAAGTCATTATCAGAGTCCGACAGTGATATTTTGATTTCGCAAGATCTTTTTGATATGAGGAATCAAGTTCTGAGGCAGAAGGAGATAGAGCGCTGTGCCATCTCCTAACCACCCTTTATAATTTGCAGTATCTTGGGATGCTTCTCAGATGTTCCCACTGTGGCTCATGTACACTTCAAACCCACGTGCGGTTAAATGCTGAAGCTAGGTACTGAATTAACGAAGGCAGCTTCAAAAGCCCACCTCTCTGGCAGGCTGGAGATCTAAGGGCGAACTCAAAAAGAGTGATGGGGCTTTGAAAATTACTAAGCACAAACAATAAACCTCATTAAAGTCAGCAGAGTGGGCTCAGAAGTGTAATAAGGCAAGTGGGGGACAAGCGGGACAAGAATCAGCCCGCAAATTGACTGTCAGGGAGCCAAGGTTGGGTTGAAAGGAGTGTGTTTTGAAAAAATCACATGCCCCAGCCCTGGCCAGTGTGGCTCAGTTGGTTGGAGCGTTGTCACGTGGCGGAAAGGTTGTGGGTTCGGTTCCCAGTCAAGGCACATCCCTAGGTTGCAAGTTTGATTCCCAGTCAGGGCGCATGCAGGAGGCAACCAGTAGATGCTTCTCTCTCATATCAATGTTTTTTCTCCCTTCCTCTCTCCCCCTTCCTCTCGCTCTAAAAGCAATGAAAAGAAAAATGTCCTCCAGTGAGGATTTTTTGAAAAAAGAAAGAAAAAAAAATCATATGACTCCAAGAGAAGCAGTGTTCAGGCAAGTCGTGAGGGGAACATGGGGGGAGCACAGGGCACAGGCTGGCCATTGCAGTGAACGCAGTGGGGCCAGTCTCATGCAGGACAGGGAGCTGGCTCTTCTTTACTCAGCCGCAGCAGCTTCAGCCGCATCTAAAGAAGGCCCAGTGTTTAAGCGGGGCACGTAAAAGAAGGGAGAAGCTGATGGAAGCTGCTTGGCCATCAACTTGAACTTCCTAACACCCTTTGCCAGGATGTGCCGTCGTCACCCTAACATACAGAAAGCGAGCAGGGACTTCTAGGACACCCTTCTAGGTACCCCTGCCTGCAGCCAGGGAGCAGGAAACTTGGGGGCCAATCACTGCTAATGGGGACACCTCTTCATGAGGTTCACTAGGAAACCGACCGGCACCCTGGCCGGTCAGACTGGCAGGCCCGTGCGTGCATCTCTCGGAGCGAGCCTGGCAGACGGCTGCGTGATGTATGGACAGACCTCACTAGCGCACAGCAGGGGCACGAAGCAGTGCTCCGCTTTGGGTGCCATGCTTCCCCTCTGGACCCCCCCTGCCGGAGAGGCCAAGGGCACTGGGCGGGTGAGGGCTTGCTCTCCGGGGTGGCCAGTGCACACCCTTTCTTGGCCTCCCTGCTGTTCAGGGCTGCCCGTCCCTGAACAGCACACTCGCTGAAGGCTTCTCAGTGAGGAGGCCTGTTCCCACTCATGAACCTGCCGAGCGCCAAGAATGGCTCTCCTCCCACTCCCTCCCCTCGGTTTTGTCCTGCACCCTTCCCCCGATAATAATTATATCTTCATTTTGATTTGGGAAGTTAACTACAGCGATCACACTGACCCTTCCCATAGAATGAAAGGGCGTAGTATCCTCCACCAGACAGCAACTGGTGATTGTAGCTGGGGGTTTATTTAAACTAATTTTATTATTCATGACACTCCCAATTTATGCAGCGAATGCAATTACAGCCCATGATTGGCTGTCACAGCTAAGGGCTCAAAGTGCCACTTCCTTGGATATAAAGAAAGGCAAAGAATATTAGAAAATCATCCGTCACAGCAATATTTTTATGAAGTGATCCTCCCAAACCTTCATTTAAAAACAAAAAGCTAATTTAATTTCCCAAACACCCTGCAAAAAGATATCTAATTATCCATTCCTAAATTGCTCTCATAATTTCTCCAAAGCTCTCTGTTGTTTACGCCTTTGTGAGCCCTCCTTGTCTACAAGCAAAGCAGCCGCTGTCTCCCTGCGCAGCGCCCGTGAGCCCCGCTCCCCTGGCTCCTCCCGGTGCTGCACTCGGGTGTCCAATGAGGAAGCACTAGGGAAACAAGGCTTGATGTCACCATCTACGATTGTGAAAGGAGGAAAGGAAAGTGACATGTTTGAATTTTTCTTCTTGTTTTCTAAGAGGAGTGTTTAAAAAAAGTCCCTGGAGCCATAGTTCAGTTGGTTGCAGTGTCGTCCCATAAACCAAAGGTTGTGGGTTTGATTCTTGGGCAGGGCACATGGCCTGGGTTGTGGATTCGGTCCTTGGTCGGGGTGCATATGAGAGGCAACCCATCGATATTTCTCTCTCGCATTGATGTTTCTCTCTCTCTCTTGGAAAGGAATGAAGCGCCCACACACCCAACAACTTGGGTGTCTCAAAATAGTCACCCTCAGAGAAAGAGGCCAGTACTATTTCACCGGTGAAAAGAAGTGTGGGATCCCATCGGTGCCTGCGTGGGGGAGGCCCGAAGCGAGAGGTGACGAAGGGGCAGGAGAAAATTCTGTCGGCGGTGGGAGACCGAAATGGTCACTACCCTGACAGTGGTGATGGTGGTGACGGTGGTGTGAGGGACCACAGCAGAAGTCACCCAACCGCACACTTTAAAGATGTGTAGTTCGTCCTGTGCTGATGACGCCTCAATAACCCTGTTCACACGGACAAACCCCTTACTCTGCGATTTTCACCCTTTGCATCTCACGGCACACATAAATTAGTGACTAAAATTCCGCGGCACACCAAACATCTATTTTTTGCTGATATGACAAAAATAGGTATGATTTTGATTCATTCAAGCTGAATGGCTATTGTTGTGTTGGCTGTTGTCATTTTTTTTAAATTTCGTAATCTAAGGGAAAAGAGGTCGGTGCCCCTGACTAAATAGTCAGGTAGTGCATGTTTTAAAAATTCTTGCAGCACACCAGTTGAAAATCACTGCCTTTGTTAAATCTCAGCTCCACCATTTGCTTTTATGACAATTTAACCTCTCTAGGTGGTAGCTTACTCAGATGTAAAATGGGAATGATACAGGGGTGGAGAAATGTCAGCGTGAGAAAACGACAATCCAGATATACGAGGTCTGTCCAGAAAATTCCACCACTGTTAATATAAAGAGAATGGTTTACACAACATCGATGTACCCTGGCAGCCAAGGAGAGTGGACTGGAATGCGCATGGGTGAACTGTGATGACTTCACTGTACCAGTCAGTGGGGGCAGTAGACGCTGCTGAGTATGTGTACTGTGTGGTCGTCGCATTCAAAATGACTGAGCAAGTAGAGCCACGAATCTGCATCAAATTATGCATTAAGCTTGAACATTCCCCTGCAGAAACTAGTTGGATGACTCAGAAAGCTGCAGCTCTGGGCAGCTGGTGATTGGCAGCTTCATCACAACAACACGCCTGCTCATGCATCACGTCTCGTGCAGAGTTTTTTGACAAAACATCAAATCACCCAGGTTACTCAGTTACCGTACAGCCCAGATTTGGTGCCCTGTGACTTCTGGCTTTTCCCCAAACTAAAATCATCTTTGAAAGGGAAGAGATTTCAGACCATTGATGAGATTCAGGAAAATACAACAGGGCAGCTGATGGTGACTGGAAAAACTGTGTGGGGTCCCAAGGTGCCTACTCTGAAGGGGACTGAGGGATCATTGTTCAATGAACAAGTTGCTTGTATCTCGTATCTTCTTCAATAAATGTCCCTGTTTTTCATATCACGTGGCTGGATACCTTCTGGACAAATCTCGTATACTTACTAACAAATTAACGAATGGACTTCCTCAACTTTAATCACAGTGCAAGTGAGAGGAACCGAGCCATTGTTCCAGGGCCCAGCCTTGGGGCTACTTTACACATGGCCAGGAGAAGGGGGACATCTGAGGTTTAACGCTTAACAAACCTCCACGGACACCTCAGAGTCCGCTTATTACGTATTCATGGAACTTCCAGTAGAATCCCAAAAAGGTAGGCACATCTTAGAAGGGAGGGGAATCAGAGAACCTCGGCACCACTTCCCAGGTCCAGACC
The DNA here is from genome assembly GCF_022682495.2 of Desmodus rotundus. Classification (NCBI taxonomy): domain Eukaryota; kingdom Metazoa; phylum Chordata; class Mammalia; order Chiroptera; family Phyllostomidae; genus Desmodus; species Desmodus rotundus. The sequence continues at coordinate 22,775,156 of NC_071393.1, read as the reverse complement.
AGTGAGACCTAGACGTCTTCGAGGCCTTTAAAAAGGATGCGTAGGAAGGAGAGAGTGGCTAGTGGGCGATCGAGACAAAAATCCTAGAACTTTTGGTGTGCTGTCCTGCACTCTTCCTACTATAGGAATTGGTCCGCAGAGAGCCTGCCAAGAGCCTGGTGGAGCCCCTTAGAGTCACAACACAGCAAAGTGGAATTGGTGGGGGTTGGGGGGGTAGCTGCGCTGAGCTCCTTCACCTCAAAGACCCTTCCAGGCCCCAGAGAGCCCCAAATTGCAGATCGTCTGATGCCCGACTTTGTGGCTGCTCTCAGAATGTTCCCCCTAGCTTCCTGACAATCAGTTCAGTCCCCTGATCACCCACCTGCCTCACTCCCGGCTGCCTTGTGCCTGTGTTTATACCACCCTTGGCAGGTTCCCAGGTGCTTGCCCGTGTTTATCACTCCCCTAGTTCCCCTTGCAGAGTGGATAGGCTACGTCCTATTAGGACTCCTGCCTACAGTGAAGGGACTTGCCGTCCATGACAGAATAAGATTTGTCCGAGATCCTCCCATGCACAGGGGTGGAGAGAACAAGCAAGCCTCTACCTTCTAAGATCTGACCCCGCTGTGTCTCTCCTCGCGCCATCCCAGGGAAACGGACGTCCCCACCTCTGGTTAACTCACCCTGAAAACAACCCTATGCTCATTCCCATTTTTCATGAGCGGCCGAGAGCAGGAATGTGACTTCCATAAGGTCACACTGGAGCTGAGTTAGAGATGAGGTCCTGCCAAATGCAGCCTTCTTTCCACTGTACCAAGTTCATCTTCCAGATTTGCTTCATTGTAAACATTGTTTCAGCTGTGTGTGCGCCATTCTGTCCCCTTTACATTCCTGGCCAGGGTTGGGGACCCCAGGGAGGGGAGGAGGGGCTGGGCAATGAAAACCCCCTCCCTGGGGGACCACCCAAGACCCCTGCCTCCTCCCTCCCTCCCTGCAGTGACAGACACTCTGCAGAAAGACCTGCCTCAGAGCTTGCCGAGGAAAGAGCAGTGGTCCTCGCGACTTTATGAATTTGGAACGAGAACAGCACAGAAGCTAAATTGGGGCCCATAGGAGAGTCGTCTTTGGAAAGCACACTGACCGTGACTCTAATCTGTAACGCGTCTTACTCCTTAGCCTCCAGTCCCCAAGGCATCTCCCCACCGCCCCACGGACAAGACATGCTTGTCTGTTAGTCTTAGTGTGATGAACGCAGGCTCACTCTAATATTCATGGGCTGCCTTCCACGCTGACCCTGGGCAGTTAACAGGAGTTTGGGGGAGTCAGGCTCTGACGTTACAGATGACACGATACCTCAGTTATTCAGAAGCAACTGCTTCCAAATTGCCTTCGGTAATTTTGTGCACAGCTCACCTTGCCTGCTCCCTACACCAACCCTCTGCCCTTCCCACATTCTCCCGGGAGGAAGTCAAGGTGAAGTAGTGTGGGACAGGGAGAATGATCTCTAATTCCTGTGTTAGCCTTAAATTTGGACTTTCCCAAGTCTGCTTGGAACCAGTATTTTTTTTTTTTTGAGCATTGAAGGATTTTTTTTTGTTCCCCTGAGGAGATATTTATGAAAGTGGTCACCCCTGGAATGTGAATTTTCCTGTCAAGGAGGGGACAGAATGAAGAATGGGACTATTATTCTCTGCTCCTAAAACAGGCCTCCCTCTACCTGTTATCCGAGCCCTCCCGGCTCTGTGTCACCCTGCAGACTGGCATTGCCCAGTGGAGGACCAGCCGGATGCTCAGTGCGGGGGACCAAGCTGTCGGCTGATGGCGGAGCTTGGCTCTCCGGCTCCCCTGCTCAATAACACTCTAATTAACTACCACAAACTTCAGAGGACCCAGCTAACTATAATTGAGAGATCAACAGAGGCTGCACGGAGTTAGATGTGCATACTAATTACTGAATTACCCGACACCTGTTTTGGAATGTGGCGCTGAAACATGGCCGTGTTTCCAGGCAGAAGACCATCCGTTTAAGGAGAACGTTTGCCTTTATGAGAAAAGGGAAGCCCACTACTTGCCTGATGAACCATACTTAAAAAAAAAAAAAAAAAGATTGATTGATTTACAGAGAGGGGAAGGGAGGGAGAGAGAGAGAGGGAAGTGTCTATGTGAGAGGGAAGCACCGATTGGTTGCCACTGGCAACCTTTTGCTTTGGGGAACTACACCCAACTGAATGAGCCACCCCGGCCAGGGCTGAAGGATACTTTTTATGGGCACTGGTCGGTGACAACATGGTGCCTGAGGCCGTGAATGAAGCCAGTGAGTGACAGAGCTGTATAGTCAGACAGCAGGAGAGTGGCTGAAGGGGAATGAAGGGACCGCTCAAAGTGAATATTACCGAGCACAGTGGTGTTGTGGAGGAAACAATGCTTAGTGCTTGTGTATTTGAGAGCTGTAGCCAAACATTGTTACCACATTCCTGCGACCTTTGCGCCTGACTCCCTCCCTCGGAACTGGGTTTGCACCGCCATCTAAACACTATTCATGGGGCAGAGCACTCAGCGTCTTCATTAAGATGCGAGGGAGTGAGTGGGCGCAGGAGGTGCCCAAGGACAGTGAAGACGTGAGGATGGAAAAGAGTAGGGAATCTCCAACTGGAAAAGAGCAGAGCGAGGGCTGGGAGAGAGGAGAGACCCCTGAAGTGAGGTGAGAAGCCACTTGAACCTGAAAGAAAGGACACTTTCTTAGTCCCAGTCCTCATTTTTACTGATTAGCTTCAATAACCCATCTTCAGGGAATTCAGACAGTGGTGAGTCCTGATTACCCTGGGAGGCTCGCAATTTCTACATGAAACATTTGTTGCCAAACAGAAAAAAGAAACCTCTTTTCAAAGCCCCACCTACCCGAGAATTAGACCCCACAATGGGGCAGGCATGAGGCATGCAGCCTGAGACGGCTCAGGAGCTGCCCTGGGCTCCAGCTCATTGATACTGTCTTATTCAGAAAAGAGGGGACTCCCAGATAACGTGAAAGGATTACCCGCAAAAAAAAAAAAAAGGCAAATTGAGGATCTCTGGCTTTTTCTCATTCTGGAGAAGAGTGTTTGATGATGACACTGACAATGGCATTGGCAATGATGACGATAAAAATTAATAGGATGTTGGCCGTGTTCACAAGTACAACTTACAACAGTCTGAGGGATGCTGGGATCCAAGAATGATCGGTACTTGAGCTGTCTTTCCTAAGAAATTCAACACATTTGATAAGAACATGCCTGAACATTTCTAAGAATTTTAGGAACACACTCTATGTTTCCACATCTCTGGGAAGGCTGTGCAAATATCAACTCCAACATGGGAACTGCAGAAGTTGCCACCGTAACTGAGGGGCCTCTACCGCCCACCACCCTCCGACTTTAGGGGGCAGGTGCACTTGGAAGTGGATCTGCTCAGACTTGACGCCCCTCTGCGTGGGGGGCCTTTCTCCCTGCTGGAGTGAGCCGGCGCAGTAACTGGTGTCTAAGACCAGGGAATGCGGTGCACCTTGGCCGTCTACTGGCGTCAGATTCCTTTCTGCAGTCGACGTCTTTGCTAAGCGTTTGGAATAACTCTACTTCTCAACCACCGCCCCATCTGAAAGTGGGGCTTCCATATTCACATTGCACCCATGGTTTTTGTATGTAAAAGCGATGCACAAGCCTCTTAACCCGATGCCCCTTCGCCCAACATGTCTTCACCAAGAGTTGGATGAAATTTTCAACTCCAGATGATATTGAACTTTGCAAATGTCGTGTTCATTATCTAACTTGGAGATGTCCCGTTGCCCAGCAACCACTGGTTGTAGTCCTCAGATATTTGCTGACCACGCCACCTTGTGCTCAAACAGGTTCCTGTGCTTTTCTGAGGGACCTATCCACCTCGTTCGCCTATCCTGGGAGGTGATGTCATTGCTGCTGAGCTGGCCCATGACCTTGGCAAGTCTCCTTGTCTGAATCTCTAGGAATATGCCTCCAGATCTGTCATCCGGCAGAGCAGTTCATTAGTTCCCTGGGTCGTGGCCCTTGTCTGCTCATCTGCCTTCTGTTTGGCCTCACGGAGCACTGTACTGTCTTCGGCTTCAGAGCCGTGAGACCTGAGTCACCGGGGTACATATGTCTGTGACCCACCACCCAGGCTTCCTCAGGACTCTCTGAGCACACGGCCCTGGGACAGTCCTTCATCCTGACAGTGATGCTGATGCTTGTCTGCGTACTTGAATTTGATCTTGTTTTCCCAAGCCTGTGTTGGGAGGGACCCGAAGGTCCAGTCGACTTCATGTCCACATACAGGAAAGTTTGCAAATACCCCGGGGTGGAGGGGCCCTTGATTGGCAGCATTTCTCCAGTCGCAGTCCTGGGGCTGCTTCCAACAACATCAGCTGCAGCGACTGTGTGGAGGGCCAGCTCCCGGGACCCCCTGCACACTCCTGCCCGGAAGTTCTGGGCGTGGAGCCGAGGGTTTTCAACAAGCTCCACAAGAGAATCTTAGACACACTTGGACACCCAGAGTACTGGGGAACTTTCTTCTAACTAATAGACCCAAACAATTGTTTCTTCGCCCATCTAGGCCTGATGCATCACAGAATCTTAAAGTTGAAAAGCACCTTAGGAATCACCGAGGTCATTTGTGCTAACCCCAGACGGCCTCCATGCTAACCCCTGCGGAGGGGAGGAGCTCCTGACCTTTTCAGGAATCTTCCACTGGTGAGCTGCTCGATTAGAGCATTCCTCGTACGGATTCAAAGCCTGGAGCCTCGCCTCTGGCTTCCAGTTTTGACTGTGAACAAATATAGAACAGCCTGTAACAGCCCTTATTTACACAACACCCTTTCTAATGTTGAATTGTCCATTGAAATCAACAAGCGTCATCGAGCACTTCTTGGGAATCCATTAGCCAATCTGCGTGAGGCTCTGGAATCCCACACCTGCATTTTGGGCCTAATGCTTGTCCCTGAGGGTTTCGTGGTGTGACATGGGGAAGAGAAAACTGAGAGTGGAGGGAGCAAATGCTAAACTAGACATGTTGTGGAAGTGCTGGGGTAAAAACAATAAATTTTTCAGCGCAGAAAATGTGCCCTTCGTGAAACCTGAAGAGAGGGTCAGATTTTTTCCAGGTGGAGAAAGTAAGTAAAGGACGTTGGAAGCAGAGGTGCCAGCGTGAGTAGAGTCATGGTGACCAGATGGTGACCGAGATGGTGACCGTGATGGTGATGGTGCACTTAGGGACTAGCGCAAAGTCCTACATAGGGAGAAAATCGGTAGCCAGGGATGCAGGAGAGGAGGAGCCAGGAAGGGCAGAAGCAGTTGCAGGGAACAGGTTATAAAGAGCTTCAAATGCTGTGTGGTCTGGACACATCATTCCTACCACGTCTGCAGACCTGCATTGCCTTTCCCAGTTGCCTCGCTTTCCCCTAAGCCACCGCGGCCCCTCCAGGACCCTCTGCAGCCTGCGGCGATGCCCCGTCTCCTGCGCAACTGCCAAGGAGTTAGGCCCACATTCAGAATCAGACTCAGTCCCTTTAGGAAGAAAATTAAAGTAACTAACTGTGCGCATGTTCATTTAAACAAGAGGAGATTTATTACTTTTAATTAAAATGCTATTTGCCCTAATGGGAGGCGTATGCCCACTGCAGTTAAGGGGTTAGCAAATGGGCTCAGCGGGCAGACATCCGGGTCTTTCTAAACTCTCACCTCTTGTCTAATACATCATATCCAGGGAGGCGAGGGTCTCTGAATCTGTGGTCTCTGACCCTGGAAAAGCCGAAGGTTTCTTTGTTTGGGTGACTTTTTAAGCTTCTGCCCTCGAAATGCATCCATTAGTCCGTCGCATGTGTGACAGAAGCTCCTCCACTGGCCATGGTAGTCACAGAAGGAGGGTAAGCCCTGCTCTCGGCCGCCCGTCAGGCAGTCCAGAGCCAAGAACATCAAGGTTGGCTGCTGCCCTTGCAGCGTCCCTTGGCATCGCCGGAAGTCATGACAAATAATGGAAATAAGGCTGCTTCAGAGCAGAAGGTTTAGGGACACAGTCTCTCCCCACATTCTGCTCTCTGCGGGGACAGCTCCCCAGTTTCTCTCTGCGCTGCAACCCAGAGCGATTTCCCCTGGTGACAGTCGCACGCTCACACAAGGGCAGGGTGGACAAGCCATCCCAGCATTTATGACAAGCACATAGGTCTGGTTGGCGTTGTGAGCTTGGCGAACTAGGGCAGCGGATGCTGTAATGGTAGGGTTAGCTCTCTTCCCAGCAGACTGCCCTACTGGGCCTAAGCACCAGGAAATTCCAGAGTGTGCCCCTCCTACAAAGGTCTGGAGGTACGAGTCGGGATGAGAAAGTTTAGGTATGCACCTGCTCCTACTGTAACAAGAGGCTGGCAATTTTTCGAGACTTCGGAAAGGATCCTTCAGTGAAAAGGTTCTCAGAGAATGTCAAGAGGGCGTGAGTCAGGCTGAACACGAGCTTCCAGAACTGAAGTGCTCATTTCCCAGATGTTCCAGCGAATGAGGAAATGATAGAGAAAATGACCTTATCGGGGACCTGTTTAGGACTTGACCCCGACTGCACACTCCAGGAAAGCACTGCCTACTTAGCTCAGCCTACTTTTAGTCAAAAGCGATGAATAAATTTTCCCTAGTAGTTGTGGCACTTGTTTTTCCAAACCACGCACATTTTTTTTTTCTTTCTAGTTGCATCAAGCGCTTTAAGCTAAACCAGCTCAGCCGATTGCCAAGACAGGCCCTTGCGCAGGACTTTCTGTCTCATGGCCATGGGGAGTCCAGCAGGGTCTGTTCTTCACTGGCTGAACAGGCCCCTTGACGAGGAAGCTTGGTGTAGACGGACTTTCCCTGATGCTAGCCCGTCTGTGGGCTCTGTGGCCTTCAACTAGGGCCCTGCCCCGGAGGAGCGACCAGAAGGGAGTGGGATCAGCTGGCACCCGGGAGAGGCAGCCCGTGAGCAGAACATGGGGTTGGGGGGAGGGGAGCCCACCCAAAGTCCATCCCATTTATGCCACTTGCTTCCGTCCGGGCTAATAAAAGATACACTCCTCCTATTAGGTACGTTACACTGACACTGATTGGTGGAGGGAGCAAAGTGCCCGTCAGCCCAGTGAGTATTGGCTGTCACTCCTGTTATCAGGCTGCCTGCTTATTTGGGATTTTATTTTCAGATGTGATTGACAGCTGGATGGCTCTGACATTCCGGCGCAAACATGCAGCCTGTTATTACGCTTGCATTAACATTTTGATAAACACACGGTGCAGCATTGGAAAAGTAATTACATGTCATCACTTCAGTGCCTCATCAAAGAAAAGTTTACCGTGTAATTGCTCTGTGATTTACCCAGGTAGAATCTGTTACATTCCACAAAGGCTCTGTCTATTTAAGAGTTTACATTTACTCTTTAAAACATACAATATCCCCTCTCAGGGGCTTCTTTGGTCTAAAATAAACTTGGCAATATAATTTAGCTTACCATAAATATACTTAGATATTACTGTGAGGTACTTCTGCATAATGGTTATTTAATGGTAAGTGTAAATATGCGGTGCATTATATTGGCTGAGCTATCAAAAAAAGAAGAAGAACTTTTTGACAACAAGGTAAAATAGGATATTGTTGCCTTGGTTTCCACATTAAGAAAAAACGGCCTTTTGCTCTTATATTTATATCCATGCTTTTCACAATGACATCTAATTTTACAATAAAGTGAACTTAGCTGAAGCATCTAGCAGTAGAATCTAAAATATTGGTTCTTGTTAGTGTTTAAAGAGCTCTTCAGATGTGGCACCGAAAGAGGTATATTTTAGAGGAAAGCACAAATGATTGCAGGGTACCTGGGAACCGGAGATGAAGGGACGGTTCGACTGATGTTCACACAGTGGGATGTCTAAACGGCTGGAGATCTCGGGAGCAAAAGGTGGGGGTGGAGGGTTCGAAGCAAGCAGCTGTTGAAAGCCCCCGAGAGAATCTCACACTATGAACTGCTTTTATGACTGATATTGGGAGGGCCCTTTGAGTTGTCCTGTGCTTTGTGATTACTGGTGAGAAGGTCTTTACATCAGCAACCAAGGTCAAATCGACGAAGCCTTTCCAGGAGGCTGAAAGGTCACTTGCGTGTCTAGGTTAGCCTCCGTCCAAGAAAGGATAGGCACAGAGCGGTGACAGAGAGGAGTAAGGTGGGCCGGCTACTTCCACAATAGCTTATTCCTTTAGCTTTTCTACTTCAAGGGTTCTCCTTAGGCACAGCACTTCTTAATAAACACCATGGCTTCCTTCTTTTTAAGAAAGCTGAGATGGGGAGTGGAGGGACAATGATCTGTTCTGAAATGGAATCACGGAAATGGGCCGGCCACTCAGTAAGGAACACGGTGCTGCGGGGCTCTGGAGACAGAAGTTTCAGGGTCACGAGATCAGTCGCGTCCTTGAGGTTGCCCTTGCCATTAATCCAAGTAGTCTCTTTGCCAAAGGGTTATTTTCCAGGTGACCACCCCACTGGGCCCTGGGCCACAGTTAAATGATGGGATTACAAAAATAGAGGTGAAATCCAGAGCCTTGCGAGGCTCAGGCTTTTTCTTTGTTCTTTTGGGAGAATGCAAGACTGCATGAGAAGTGGTTTGGCCACGAGAGCCCTGGGCGACACGAAAGAGGCCGCAGCCTGATCTTGCAGATGAAGGTGGGACACTCACATCTGGACATGGAGCAAGAGGAGCTGTGAAAGGGTCGGGAGGGAGTGAGGGCCGTGGCCTTGATCGGAAGGGCCAAGGGTTCCCCCAATGGCACACCATTCATTCAGCTGGGCCTCGATACCAACGGCAACCTCATCAGCTGCTTCCCCAGCACAGCTGGCAGCCACAGAAAAGACACGGCAAAAACACACGTTTCCAGATGTGTGCAGCAGTTCCATAGCTTCACGTTGGTGTGTATTCACTCTCTCTGGAAACCAGCGTTAACTCAGCTTTAGCCCTAGTCTAAATAGACACATCAGCTTCTTTGCACAACAGCTGCATATAGCATCTGCGTCCTGGGCATAGGTTCCCTCTACATCACCTCCGAAGTGAGCGCCACGTTCCCTCTTCACGTTCGGCCGGACTCGGAATGCTTCCTCCTTTCTGCTGTCAGGGATGAGAAGAAAGAGGCCGTTGTAATTGCCAGCTGGCCCGCAGAGTAATGCCCTGTAATTGACAAAGATTGCTGAGCTGCAAGGAAGAAAGATACACTGATTAGGAGAGATTGTTCTTAATATTGCATTTAACCTGCACTCTTCTTACCCTTCTCTTTTCACCGGAGCTCTGGAGGGGCCGTCTCACAGCCTGTTAGTCGGAGGGAAAAGAAATGCACGGAGGTCCACACGGCAACACCCCATTCCCTGGGAGGAATTTCACTGAGCCGGGGAGGCTTAGCAGCTCTGATATGGATATAGGGTGAACGACCCCCAAACCGAATTTGTTCCCCTTCACATTTAATGTGCCCTTTGACCTGCCAATCCCAGAGGTGCCCAAAGCTTACACCATTTTTTCATCCATGCCTTAAATTACTAGGTCAGATCTTTACATCTGCACTATTCTTGGTCGTTTAACTTTGCCCCTGAATTCGGGGTTGTGTTGCATTTTCCCCCCTTGAGAATCACATTGATTGGTGTTTTTTTTAGAAAGCTTTAAAATATTGCACTGTTAGAAAGTATATGTATGGGTTAAAATGCATTTTTCATGTCCATTTGTGCTCTATTGATTTTTTTTCTCTCATTTTTCTTACAAAAGAAAGTTAATGCCATTTTTTGGAGGGGGGGGTTGTAGTCAGCAGTTGCTCCCTCCCCCAGGAGTAAAAATACTGAACTCCTTGCTTAGAAATGCAACATTAGGTATTGATATCTCTCTCCGTATGGGAATACAGTAGTGGGGGTACGGGCAGCGATGAAGCCCTGCCCGTCACCTGCCACACAGCACTTCTCACTACACGCTATTTTCATAGCTTCAGGGGACTTTTAACTCTCCGCCGTTTTTAACTCGGCGGTAAAGGTTAAATGTCCTATTGGGAGTTTTGATGTCCCTATGGGAGGTTCAATCTGAAGACAGAATAATTGTATCTAAAAACTAACACTACCTCGAGAATACGCATTTATCCATCTGTCTCCTAGCCGCAAACAAGCCGTCCTGCCTCCCTCCCTGTGAATGAAAGGGCGTGCCTAGACTGGAGAAGCACCGAGTTAGGAGTCTAGCTATCCGGGCTTGAATCCAAGCTCTAAGACCTTGGATGAGTCACGTCTACCTCTTTGAGTAAAAGGAGAAGCTTGGACTGTGTGTCTAAGAAGAATTTCAGCCTCAAAGTTGCAACTTTTTAGCCCCAGGTTCATATTCTGCTTTCTCGTGCATAAAAGAAGGGAATGGTGAATTCAGGATCCCTCTGTTGCTACATGTCGCTGCATGTCACCTCCTCTGTGAGGTATTGTTTCTGTCATTCCTGCCTTTTTATTCAGCACTTTGTGCCCAGATACATTTTAGCAACAAATCAACCAAGCTCTCTCTGTCCAAAGTCATACTTGCACATACGTGAGTTATGCTAGCCAGATAAAATACTTTTCCAAATAAACCAAGTTAAAAAAAAAAAAGGTTTTCTCGAAACCTATTGATACCAAAATGATTTTGGCTCTCAGTGTAATGTGCCGCATTTTTCTGGGGTGGACCTCGTGCGCACAGGGGTGTATCTGGGGGGTCGAGGGAAGGAGAGCCTGTTCACAGCAGTATCGCAGGCCTTGGCTGTTCTGGACAGCTTGGTTTCCTAGGTGACGTGCTCTCCTCCCCTTGCCCCTTCACTGGCCAAACCCTGTCCACTCAGACTGATATTTGACTTGTACATGCAGAAGCCACAGGAAGATTTGGAACATATGTGTGTGTATATATGAAACCCAATTTTCACATCCAAGCCCAAGTTGCTGGTGTGATTCAGCTCCTGGCTGGCTGTCCCAGGAAGGCCTCTCTTCCCTGCAGTGGATCCGTGCCTTTGCCACTAGCTGAGAAGCACAATAGCTCTCCTTGTCAATGGATGGCCTTTCAGCAGAGCTGGACATCTGCTCAACTCCGCCCCTTCCCATTCAGAACATCTGCCAAGCCTCCTATCTATCTGCCCAGCAAGGGGTTCCCAGCTCGGCCTTGATCAAACGCCACAACCATCTCCACGTTTATGCAAAGTGAAGCGGCGTCCCGCCCATCCCCTGTCTGCGGTTCCCTCTTCCACAGTCCTCATTAATACCGCTCTTTTTCATCATGCCAGTGCCCATCTGCCTTGAAGGTTTCCGTGATCTGCTGTAGGGATTACCAATGATGAAGTGTTTTGGCGGAATGAGAAAGCCATTCTTGTTTTCCGTATTCATTAAAAACTGTTTACGGAGTGTATTCTGTGAGCCAAACCCGAGGATAGTTGAACAGCACAATGGAGCCTGTGCCGACTACCCAGCTATGCGCTTATTTTTCCCTGAGCGTCATAGGCATTAAACTATGCAAACATCAGGCAAAATGGTTTCTAGAGCTTTGATGGGACTTAAGGAGCAAGTTGTTCTCGGTGATTGTCGGCCAGTTCACCCCAGGAGGGGTGGGCCCCTATCGCCTGAAATGTCCTTACATGGATAAGTAGGTCCATTGAGCTGTTTACTGCTTTGGAATATACAGCTGCAGGCTCCCCGTGTTCCTGGAGGTCATGTGCATCAAGCCTTCGCCCCCTGTCTGGTGGGTGTAGAGATCCGCTCTCTTGCTGGGACCAGCACTCAGTTCTGTCCCCAAGTTCCCTTCTCCAGCTCTGTGTTGAATGCTGGCGTCGTCAGCCTCTTTCTCTGGTCTCTCAGCCTGTCCTCCTTTGGAGACAGGTTCTAGTTCGCCAAGGGAAATTTCTCCAACACCTCTTGGGAGAAGATCCGAGCCTTATCTCAGTGGTCTGCGGGCCAGCAGTGTTTAGGCCAGAAAGTTCTGGAGCACAGATATGATCAATATACTTCGAACTGACGATTTCCAACAGGAGGTCTCCTGGCATGCCCCTACCCCATGTGCCTCTCCTGTCACCAAAACCAAGCAGTGTCAGGCAGTGCCGTCCCCTCCAGGGGGTCAGAGACTTCACGTCCGCTCCACCTCCCAGCCTGTGCCTCTGTCTAACATCTTATGGTCCAGGGGATGGGCTCCCCCATGAGATGCCATGTTTCCCCTCGAAGTACTCGACTCGTTAATGACCACACTGCGTTATTATGCTCTCCCCACGCTATCCTATAGATCATTTTCATTATGTAGATACAGACTCTTTGATATTATAATTGCGAAGTACACATTATGAAGACAAATGTGTTGCGCATAATGAGAATGGATTGCCAATAGAAGTCGAAAAACAATGAACCGTTTTAAAAGCTAACCCTTCTCCAGAGCGCTGTCAGTTTGCACGCTCTGTAGAAAGGCACTTGGGTGGAAGTAGCTTATTTTTAGTCTAACGTGGAGAAAGGTTTGACTTTGGTAGCATCTTAATTATCTGATAAAAGCCAGACCCCTCTGCCCTGCTCACCTCTGATGTCGAATGCCTTGTGCTGGCATTAAAATTACTGCCACGACTTCAGAGAGCGAGAAACGGTAGATAACAGCATTGGGTTTCTGAGATGGGAATTAGAGTTGAAAGAGTCACTTGGTTTTGTTTAAACAAATTACAAAAATAATAGGTTGCCTTGAAAAGGTCCGTCTCACATATTGTTAGCCTTCCCCGTGACACCCCCGACGGTGCCGTTCCCACCCCTGTGTCTCCCACTAGTCGCCAGGGGGGTGGGGGGGAGTGATTTCCAGGGGTCTCGTCTGTGCTTTTGCACTTTGCCTCTGACCCTGACGCACGGAGGGTGGGGGGAAAGTGAGCCGGTGGTCCTGTGTCCTAAGCATTGAGTCAGACACGGAGGTGTGCTGGAGAACAGGTTGGTCAGTCGGGTAATCAAGCAGTCGACTGATGATTGCTATAAATTCACAACCTCTGATTCACACAGGCTTGGGAGAACAGGGAAAGGGGCCAGCAATGGAGAGGGGGTGCCCTAGAGGGCGGCAGGTGCTCCCGGACATAAGGAGGGAACAACGCGGACCTCTGCCAACACGGGAGCGGTAAGGTAGCAGGGCAGTGTAGGCTGGACTGCCAGCTTGTGTGACCTTACTCCGGTCACTTCTCCTCTCTGGACCTCTGTGTCAGCGACACCGTGAGGGGGCCGCCCCCTTCACATTTCACGAGTCTCGGGGCAGGTGGGGCGGCTGGGGCTCTGTAGCTGCGACTCCACACACGGGCAGCTGGGATGCTTAATTCGGAAAAACCTCCCCTCTCCAAGAGAAAATGTGCCAGTGTAAGCGTTTGAGGAAACATTCTGCGGGGTTGACCCAATTCCCACATTAAGAAAATAATGCCCAGGCCCATATGGCTAATTCCTTCCCAAACTGTCTGTTTGCCATCCTGTAGTTCTACCCTGAAAATAAAGTGTCTCGTCACATTTCAGAACCCAAATAGAGCAGAATGCAAATGAGCAAGAAAATGGTGAAAAGTACATTTCCTTTGAAAGTCCTTTCGGGCGCAGTCACGGGCCTGAGAGGCGCAGGGGCTGTGGATTCGAAAACTCCTCTGCTTCGCTGCTTCATAATCCGAGCATGCAGTTTTCACCTTGAGTAACAGGGGACTGTCATTGAGTGCTCCCTGTCCCCCGATTGTTTAACTCTTCAGCGTGGGCAAGCACCTAGCGCATAAGCATGGCCAGAAATCGGAGATACAGGATTTTCACTCTGAACCACGGCCTGGACCTGGGAGAGCGAGTGGAGTTTCCATAGCTGCTCCCTCACAGTCCTCTCTCTCTGGTGCCCATTGGGAATAAGAAAAGGAGAACGCCACTCAGGTTCCAGAAATGCTCTCAGGTCATTAAGTAACGGTTGGGGTCAGCACCTTGGGTCACCTTAGTATTACAGACGGACACAGTGCGGAGAGATGAGGAGCTGTGGGCATTATTAGGTTAATCTTAACCAGGCTGGAGGGATGGGATTCCTGAGGGTGATTTTTTTTTTTTTTTTTGGCAGGGGGAGGGTGTATGTTCCAAACTGTGGCTTTGCTGAATGGATTAACCTTGTAATTTAATATCTGGGCATCCTTTTATTCTAGATTAATGAATGGTTCCTGCTTCTTTGCTCAATACAGCATTTCTGTCCAAGCAAGCACACAGGTAGCCAAGCTAGGCTGGACAGGTGTGGAGATCACTCTTGGTTGGGAGCACCTCGTCCATGGGTGCCTGGAGGGGTCCCCAACACCCTTTGTTCTGGGTGTAAGTCCCTCTTCTCCTTAGCTTTTAGTATGTTGCAAAACACTTTTCCATGGGCCAGTAATTATATAAAAATTGCTTTTGCTTTAAACAAAAATTATGCTTAAACCTTTTGAGCAAGAAGAAAAATGTGCAGAGGGAATCATTCATTTTGAATAAAAACACTTACTTTCCTGGTGCCAACAAGGGAAGGAAATGTGAAATGCGAGCTTTCTACAAACAGCCCAGCGCCACACCCAGCCTGTTGGCTTGATCTATTACCGAGTTACGTGCGCAGTCGGCTGCACTGGCTGGCCCGAATCTGACTTTTATTCTGTTCCCGCCACCTATTTTTTAAGGACTGTGCTATATGCATGCCTCAGCCTTCATTTGCATCACATTAAAGTAAAGCATTTTCAATTTCTTCACAGCAGAAGTAAATCTGACAGACTTTACTAAGCTATTACACCTGCAGGTATTTTATACTTTTAAAACACATCCTTGTCAAGCTATCTTAATTATATTATTATATGTGCTTTTGAACTTGTATCCGCCATTCCATGATCTATTCCACTTGAGACAGGGCCATCCTCAAAAGCTACCATTTACATCAAAGTTTTCTGGCCGAACAAAGATATGTCTGTTATAGATTCTGGAGGCATCTGTTAATTTACATGATGCAGTGCATAAGCGTTGATGGAGCGGGCTGCTTTAATTTTCCCTCCAGGTGATTACAGGTGGAGGTGCATCACCATGGCCTTCCAGCGTGATGGCCAGAGGGGTGGCTGATGTCCACCTGCTTGATAAGTCAGCTTCGGCAGGCACGCGCTGGCCCCACCGAGATGCCCATGACCTAGACGCCTGCGAGGCCTGCTCGTGTGCTGGACCGCCTTCCAAGCACCTGCAGCTGTCATTGGGGTATTATTCAGCACACCAAAGAAAGAGAGGGCTGACCAGTATTTAACTGGCTTCCCCCTTCCTGTTCAGCAGCATTCTGGCAGCACCGGGCAAGAAGGTGCCCACCCTCACAGAGAGGATGAAGACAAGGCTGGGGTAGGGTGGGGTGGAGACAGAGTGAAAGAAGGTAGACATCCTATAAAACTTTTTCAAAGCAACAGGCCTGAGGTTCCTCAGAGGGGCTGCTGTGGTCTTTGAGGTAGCTGCTCCCAACATTCAGTGCAAAGCCCAGGGTGGGTGGGGGGCGGGATCACTGCTGTCAGTCCTGCAGCCCGATCAGATAGGGGGGTGGGGCCATGCATACGCAGACCACGCCTCCTCTCAGGATCCCTGATGGCAGGGTGCCCTGGGGCGCAGGCTCCAGGAAGGCACAGGGGAGGTGCTGTTCCCCCGCATGTTGATGAAGGCGGCACTGGCTTCAGTTCCAGGCACACAGGGCTCGCTGGGCTCCTCCTCCCTCCATTCTCAATGACCTGCCCTCTCCTGACCAGGGACAGCGCTCTCTCCGACAGCTACACAGACATGCACGCACAGGCGCACACAACACACAGATATGCCCACAAAGACACGTTCATATGCACACAAAAACACACAGACACATATCCAAACACAGAGACGCACATGTATGTACCCACAGAGACACAGGCATACACACACACAGACATATAGAGACACATATACCCACACACAAATGCACACATACAGACACACACATACAGTTGACCTGAGAAGGACAAGCCCATCCTCTCATGGAGGTGCGCGAGCAAACACTGCACTAGGGTCTCTCCTTCCAGAAGGAGGCCAGTACGGACGACGAAAGGCCCCTTTCCTCGAATAATGCAAACTCTCCCGTTGCGCGTCCATCGGTAACTCAGCTCTCCCGATGAGAGGCCAGGAGAATGACTCTCTTCAGCTCTGTGCAGAGTCCTCCTGTCTTCCCTTAGCTACTACAGCTTCTTATTCCCTCCTTTTTCACGGTCCCCACACCCCGGGAGGTGGATCTGCACCTGAGACGCTCTGCGGCTGGGACACGGTCGTGTAGTGACTCCCCCCAGTCACACAGCGCAGTGCAGCACAAAGAGAGCCATGCAGCCCTGCTGGCCTACATTTGTGCCTCCCCTGTGACCTTCTTGGGGTCAGAGCTGGCCCAGACTGCTGCTCTCCCCATTGGACTGATGGACTTGGAGGGCCTTTATAAGGGGTGGGGGCACTCTCCCGCCTCTGCCCCCTCCTCCTTTTCTAGAACACACAACCTGAATCCGGCATCCGCGCCGACAGTGGTGCACTTAGCGTGCCCCGGCTGCAGAGCACGCTGTTTGAAGGGCGGACGTTGCTTCTGAGGAGTCTAGTTGAACTGTCTGAGGCATCATCTGCTCCCTTTACCAAAAAAGGCTCCATAGGCGCTCTTGGTGTCAGCCCCTGGCTCCAGACCCCACACCCGGCCTGCTTCCAGGCTATGGGCAGACCTGTGCATGGGGAGGAATGTGTTCCATGCCTCCTGAGGACAAAGAGAGCAGGGATCCAATCTCTCTGTGAGGCAGGGAAGAATCCTGCTGCCTGTGCAAGACCCAGTTGGCACCCACATGCGCCCCGTGGGCCACGCAGCACCAGGCCTCCAGGCTGTCCTTCGTTCTCTGCACAGAGAGCTGCTTTGGGCGGGCAGAGCTCCTGGGCCTCCCCTGAGCGTGGGCTGGGGAGAGCCTGCCCAGCTCCGCGACCAGCTCTGCTCCAAGGCGATAGCAGGAGGTGCACATGGCCAGGCCTCCCAGGGTTCCTACACACACTATGGATGCTGCCTTCACAGTACGAGGTGGCCCTGGAAGAGAGGTTGGGGGAGCATCTGTCCATCCAGTTTCGGCCTGCCCAGCCTGGTGTGACGAGCACGTGGGGGAGCCCACTGGGGGATGGCACAGGCTGGGCCAGCATGCTGCCTCCTAGTGAGCAGTTTGCCCCACACAGGTGGTATCTGATTTTTTGTGAAGGAGCCACCTTTCAGGAGATGCGCATCTCCAGGGCCAGGGCAAAAGCCTCAAGGAGAGCACCCCATTCCACTTAGCCCTTGGCTCTGACCCACAGGGGCCAGCAGCTCTGAGCAGCCCTGCCCCACTGGATGGGCCCTCCAGGGGCCCAGGCCCGGAAGCCGGACTTTGATGCTTTCGTCAATGGCACAGCCAGCACCTAGTGGGTCAGATGTCAAGGGACTGGCACGGCAGCAGCCCTGGCATCTCACGGAGCGAGTGCAGTGTGGGCCACGCTGCCCTGGCCGAGATGGTGCGGGGCAGAAAGGGTGCGGGCTTAGCTTTGGACCGTGGACAGAGCCTTACCCCTGGACAGCGACTATGCCCTCACCTAACTCACCGCTGTTCTTTAATTCTGGTGTTCTCAGACCCTATTTCAAAGGAGGTCCTGTCTGCACGTGGACGGATGAGCTTTCTACTGGAGATGAGAGGTCTGTTCAGGGGCATTTGAAACTGACTAAGGAAGGGATGCTTGTAACAGCATTTGAAAGACCACTTAGGGTGGATACAACAGGATAAATGAAATAATGAACCCATTACAAGTGGCTTTGGGGCTGAACTTTTATCACTTTGGAAGACAGAGAAAGGCACAGGGATTAGCTTGCTTTTCGACAGAGGGGCATTTTTTTGTGCTTAACACAATCCAATTTAAAGACTATTCATCCAGCGACCGTTCCGTTCAAGGGACTTACAGTGAAGTCTCAATGTAACACAGCCCCTGCTTTCAAAGACTTTAAAATTCTACTTGGGATTGGGGTGAGGCAGGGGCTGGTAGTCACATACCTGGCTAAGTGTATCGTGAGAGGGATGATGTCAGCCCCTGTGAAGAGTCCAGTATTATGAATGGGTCAACCTGGCTTCCTATACCTGAGCAGAACCCATTAGGACAATGGGGGGACTTATCTATTAGCACCCTTGCATAGTCCTTCAATGAATAAAGACAACAGTGCCCTACTTTGGGCTCCCCCAGAAATAGACCCTACGATTCAAGTGCAAGCTGTCTGTTTGGGAGGCGAGCCCTAGAAACACGATGGGCAAGTGGGAAGCCAGATGGGAAGGGGGAGGCAGCCAGGAAAGAGTTCATCACCCAGCAGCAGGTCTCCCCTGGGGCAGCCAGGCTTCATCCCACACAGGACAGACCTCAGTTGTCCCAGCCAAGGGGCAAGGAAGCGGGGTGTTTGTCCCCCTGTCCCCATCTGACCTAGGTTGAGGACTGCTTCTGCCAGTCCTGCTATTTTTAAAAAATCCCCCAGGCAGGGGGCCCCCCCTCAGGCAGGGGGGCGCGCAGAGCCAGATGCTGCGAGAAGGGCAAGGTGGCAGCAGCAGTGATCAGACTGAACCCGCATAGGGGACCTCCCCTTGCACACGCTGCTCCCATGTGTTATCACACTTTACCCGCATGTCCAGCTGGTGAGGAAGGTACAGCAAGTGCGGCAGCTTGGTAGCCCCGATGACTAGTGGCAAAGTCCAAACAAATCCCAACCCCGCTATTACGTGGTCACAAAGACAGCAGGTGGTGAGTCGGGGGCCAATCTCTTTCCACCTGAGACAAGCAAGGTTGCCCATCCTCAAAGCCCCGCCTTCTCCTGGGGCTCCTCCCTCCACCCACGAACGACCCACGCCCATCTGCAGAGTGCTATCACTCGCGTTCCCCAAACCCTCCCCAGAAGCTGCCCTGCTCTGCTCTCTGCCTGCCTCTTCCTCCAGTCTCAGCTTTGCCTCCTTCGTCACAGGACGGTTTTAAATTCTCGCCTGTCCTCCGTTTGCCCTAGCACGTGCTGAATAGGCATCGGCTGGGTTAATCTGAAGCGGTACCGCGGGAGGCGTCCAAAGAGAAACTGGCCGTGCAGTCCCACCTCCACCCTCCTCTCTTCCTTGAGCGATCTGTTACGTAGACTTTTCCGGAACGAGGAGAGGGGGCAGTGCCCACGTCTGGAGGCTGTCTGGCCGATCGATGAGTGATCAAGTTTATATTGAGTGCCTATTGCGTGTCTAGCTCTGCAGTTAGGTGCTGGAGGGGATACAGACAGAGAAGGCATGCGTGGCCTCCTTAGGGAGCCTACAGTTTTATTGCGGAACTAAACTAAAACCTAAAAATCAATTACCTCAGAAGTAATACTGGACTGAGAGGCAGTAAAGGTAGTTGTTAAAGGCTCATAAAACAAAAAAAAGGCAGAAATTTCAGATTCAGATTCTGGCCACCTTACTTACCTCCTAGCTGAGTGCAGCTTTAAATAATTACCTAATTGGGGCTCAGCCTCCGTTTCCGCCCCCTGAAAATATCAACGGCACATCCTGATGGGGATTTTGTGAGAGTGGACCGTGTTTGCATGGAGACCACGTGGCGCTCAGTAATTACTCAACAAAATTTATGAGTATTATTATCCAATATTAGTGTTATCTATTATCTAATTCGAGTCCCTGCTGATTCAAAGGGCTGCGGAAGCTCAGGGAAGTGAGCAAGCAGGGAGGACTGGCTCCGCCGCGGACAGAGTAATGGGTGCAGTGGGTGTTAGGTGGGGCCCTTGAGAGAGTTTTAAAAATGGGAGGAAGGAGAAAGCGCATTCCAGGCAGGAGGGACACAAGGATGGGGAGCTGATGGCCACAGCGTGCAACGTGAGACGTGCGATGTGCAGGCACCTCAAGGCGGAGTCAGGAGAGTGCGTCCTGGCACACTTGGCAGGGAGGAGTCCATTTGCCTGGACAAAGGGCCCTAAGCACTTAAGCAGGAGCCTAGTATAACTGTGGGCTTTCAAGACCATTCTCCTGGTGGTGTGGGATGGGTATGAGTGCAGGAACCTGGGAACCCGGGAGACCACGTAGGCTGCGTGGGTGGGGGGGTCAAGTGGGGGCAGGGGGAGCCCCGCCCTGCCTGGCCAAGGCCGGGTGGGAAGAGAAGCAGATTCTCCCTGCAAGACACAAACCACGGTCCCCTCGTTGCCTTTCTCCCAAGTGCTGAGCAATCTCTGGCTTCTGCGCTATGTTCAGACAAGAGAGAAACCTCAGTCCATCACCTCCGCCGGTCACCCTCCTAGGATCCCAGTCCAGCTTCCCAGCGGAAGCATGCATGGTGTGCTCTCTTTCTTCTCATGGTGTGCTCCGAAGATGGCCTGACATTGCTAAATCACTGCGGCGAGCCTTAAATGATGTATGAAATGAAAACTCCCTTCCCTGTGTATTGGGACCCTCCTGCCTCTCAAGGCCTGTCTCTGCCGGCCTGGCCACTATATTATTTAACTTAGAGGCGGCCGGAAACTCAGGGGAGGGGAGATGCTTGGATCACAAAAACGACGTTAAAATTACAAAGAAAAACATATCTACTGAAACACATACAAGCCTTTCTCCCTGGCTCTCGACTTCCTTTTCTTTTTTTTAATTTCGGCTAAAGTTTTTTGGATAGGAAAACTTCTCCACTTCCTAATGCATTTTTCTCCCACCCAAGTCTCTGCTCTCATTTCATAACTTTACCAAAAGACAGAAACAAAGACTCTGTCAAATGCTTCAGAGCCCGGTCCACCTGATAGCATTTCTGTTCCTTCCTCAGGGCCCATTTTTAGTTTGACGGGCTCCTGTTAGCAGGCAGTTCAGGATGGTGAAGGTGGGTGGGGCCTTCGTGTTGGATCTGCCCTGGTGGGCATGGCCCTGCAGGGCGGGCATGGGTAGCTGTTGCTGCAGCAACTGCGGTTGCTTTAAGAAGCCAGGGACAGTGCTGTCCTCCTAACCTACCCTGCAGGCTCCCCTGACCCCAGGCTAACATGACCCGCTCCGTGAGCTCCATCAGTGCAGACATCAAGTCCGGGTGGCCGCCTCTTGCTTCTCCGACTGAGCTACAAATAGCCTGAGAGCCTTCTTAGTCTGCAGGGAGGACAGGTTTGATCAATTTGCTTTTAGCCGATGGAATAATCATTGACATTTGGACAGACTTCTAATCTTGGTGCAGAGCCGTCCAGAGGCATTTTAGCTGTCGATGGTAAATGGGTTCATCCCTGGATATATTTAGCAGCGTGGCCTGGGGGCAGAAAAGAAGGAGGCCTTGGGATTCAGGGAACCTGTGGGAGCTACACCCTCTCTCTGCCTGGAGGCAAGTCCCAGCATTCCCTGGGCTTCTCCAGCTGGCCTGTCTGTGTGAGCCCTAGGTTCTTGCACACACCCTGCAGGGAGGAGGGACGAGGGGCTCTGGGATAGGCCCCCATGGCTAGGACCACCCTTCATCCGTGCCTGCCAGCTAGTAGGATAACAGGCAGGTGAGTGTGGAATCCCCAGTGAGCAGCCAGCCAATGGTGTGTGTGCCCCAACAGAGAGGAAGGATGCAGAGGAAGGATGCTCAGCGCCTGCACGCTGGAGCCCAGCTTTTGGATTTGTGCCCCGGCTCCAGCAGCCTAGGGACACACACTTGGGCCCTTTATTTCCTCTCTGCCCCTCTGTTTCCTCATCCATAAAATGAGAATAATTCTATACCAAACTCATGAGCTTCTTGTGAGGGGCAAATATATGTCAAGTGTGCACAGCGGTGAAGTGTGGGTCACTATTTCTCACCGGGAGAGGAGCAAGCAGGGGACACCGACCCAGAGTGGAAATGGAGTCTGCTGCCCCTCCACCCGTGGTCACAAGTCACCATGGCAAGGCAGATGTCACACGAGGTGTGTGGCCCCCCAGCCCGACTCCTGCCTTCCTCCAGATTTCACAGGGGGAAGGAGAGGGGTGCTGCTCCGTTATCAAAATTCTTCAGATCATTCTGGAAACCACTGCCCTCCAATGCAGGAGACAGAGATTCTGGGATGGAATGGGAGGCTGGGTTTGGAGGAGGTGCCGCTGGATCCTCACTGGGCCTCAGTTTTCTCCCCCATGCAACGGGGAGTGATAACTCCATCTTCTTTGTTTACTTCTTCCATTTATTGGTTTTAGAGAGAGAAGAGAGAGACAGAGAGAGATTTGTTGTTTCACTCATTCATCCATTCTTGGGTTGGTTCTTGCAACCTTGGTGGATCCGGACAGCACTCCGGCCAGTGGGGCACCTCGGCCAGGGCCTGACCCCACCTTCTTGTCTTCACAAGAGAAACAGATAAAAGGCTCTTGTAAACCACAGTGCGCTCTATGCTCCGTAGTGAGCATTATCTGGTCAGCCCCTCTCTGCAGCCAAGTGTCCAACTTCAGGCAGGACACTCGAGAAAGGAGCAGGGGAGAGTCAACACCCACTTCACCGCCTGTATCTTCCCAACCAAATTAGCTGTCGGTGGTAACAGCGCCCCGCCACCACTTGTTCCCCGGGCTTTGGCACCCACGAGGCCTGCCTCCTGCCTTTGTCCCGTGAGTGAGTTTCGGTGTAGCAGGGACTCCAGGTGAGGAGTAGCAGCTACTTGGGGGTTCTAGAAAGCCAGCAAAGTCTCTCCTGAAAGTCCAACTTTAAGTTTAGACTGCAAGGTCTGAGAGGCAGTGACTCCATTCCTCCCCACCCCCTCCCCCCGCCCCCACTGCACACACATACACTCCCCCACACGCACCCCACCCCCATTCACTTTGCCGGAACCCTGACTTGGGCTGAGCTGTCTTCCTGTGCAGCTGGAAAGAGAAGGCAGGACCCCAGCGCAGAACAGTGGCCGAGCAGTCCTGGGGCTTCCCCCCCAGGTCACACATTCCAGACCAGCAACCCCAGTGCTGCGGGAACACCTCCGATTCCGTCCACACATCCGTGTAGGGGAGGGAGGCAACAGGCCACGGCCACCAGGCATCAGCAGGAGCTGCTGACAGCCTTTCAGGCACAAGGGAGCGGAGAGGAAAAGGTGAGGCCAGCCCCCCACCATCACACTTCAAGCGCCTTGAATTAACGCCTTGTCACTCAGAGCTGCAGTCTCCCAGTGCTGGCTGTCATGGCCACCAAGCAGGTGTGATGCACAGGCTCTCTGCGGTCAGAGAGCCACAGCGAGAAACTGCCAGCAGGACTTCCACTCTGTTTCTTCAACGTCTGGCAGTGTCAACTCAGCCTCCAGGGTCTCCAGTGTCAAATGCATCACCCTCTGGCAGGTGGCTCTCTCGGTGCCTTCTCTGGCTCTCGGAACCATGGAATGCAGAACTGGAAGGGACCTTTGGTGTTGTCGGTGAAATGCTGAGGTCCGGTGGGGTTAGAGGGACTGGTAGGGGCGGTGGATGGTGACTGGAAACCGGAAGTCAGATGCCTGCCCCCTGGCTTTGCCCCAGCTTGGAGAGCCTCGGACCTCCTCCTGGGGGCTGCTCGTGACAACAGGGATGGGGCCTCGAGTCCCCGTGCCAAGGTGCAGCCCATGTGCCATCTCCCATTAAACTGTACCCCTGGAGTCTGCTCAGACGGGTTCAGACCTACCCAGTGGGTGGAGAGCAGCCCCCAGGAGGAACGGGGCTTTCGTCAACACCCGCAGCGGAGGGCTGGCTTGGTTTCCAGTAAGTCAGTGAAGCTGGAAAGATTACCCATTACAATTTTATTGATATTCACTTTACTCTGCAAATGACGTGGGATGGTTCTGACAGGATGCATTAATGGGACTGGCTGAAAATCCATTTGGGTGGCTGTGGGTTAATGGGGCTGAAGAGATACAGGGTTCAATGGCAGCAGCCCTGTTTCCCAGGCATCTCCTCTGCCACCGGGAGAGAAGGGCAGGTAGAGTGACCAGCACGATGCTCGGGGACCACCTGCTCAGAGGTTTTCCTCTCTCTTCCTCCTTAGCCTGTTGAGCATCAGACTGCTTCATTGGACTGTGGCTCTGTCCTTCAGGGTTACCTGCCAAGAAGGGCAGGGGCTGGCAAGGCTCCTCTCCACGCCAGATGCCCACCTGTGCACGCATCTTAAACTAGTTCTGATGGGAAAGGCTTAGAAATGGGTGGTTAGAGTCTCACGTTCTGCAGAAAGATCTTGTCATCTGATGCAATCTGAGGGCTCCCAAATGTCGGTGACAGCCTATTGGATGGACACGGCCCATGGACTAGCTCCAGGGAAACGCTGTGAAGCCAGATCTGGGCAGGGAAGGCATTAATGACTGAACAGTGAAACGCAGCTTTTCTTTGACTGGCAGACAGTTCAGTGTAGAAGCATAAATGAGTTCAGAGCTCCATTTGGAGAGCCTTCTGTGACTTAGGCTTGGGCTTTTACATATAACGTTCCATTTGCCTCTCACTAACCTGCGAGGCAAGTAGAGCCAGACTTTTTGTAAGTTTCTTGTATTGGTCATTTGCCTACTGACACATTCAGGTCCATTCGCCCGTCCCTGCAGTCTGCACCTCCCAGGCTTCCTTCCAGCTGTCCTGCAAGCCTCTGTAAGGGTGACAGGGTGGAGGAGAAGAGAG
The DNA here is from genome assembly GCF_022682495.2 of Desmodus rotundus. Lineage (NCBI taxonomy): Eukaryota > Metazoa > Chordata > Mammalia > Chiroptera > Phyllostomidae > Desmodus > Desmodus rotundus. The sequence goes on along the minus strand of NC_071393.1, from coordinate 22,750,577 downwards.
GCCAGTGCATTTCACCCTTCTATCTCAGCTCGTGTTCATCTCCGAGACAGCGCTTGTGTCTCCTGGGTTGTCCCAGTTCCCACTGTGCGGCATTGGTTCTCCAGCCGGGCCACCTACCCCCGATGCTGGCCTTTGGCGCCCTCATTCTCCCCTTAGACCACCTGGCATGAGTCTGTTCACCTGATTCAGCCTGAGCTGCTACATTCCCAGAAACGATGAAATCAAGGGCAGTGTCCTTAGTGCAAAGTGAATCCTCACATTCCAGAACTCTGTCCTTCCCATTCCATGAAAGAGGAGATGCAGAGTAGCCAGATCTAGAAACCCAGAGGGAGAAGCGCAGACATGAGCAGGGGAGCTCAGCAGAGGGAGGAGTTCACGGAGCTGGGAGCTTGGTGGGAGAGGTGGTGTTTGAGCTGGCCAGGATAAGAACTTGCCGGAACTGATGTGAAGGAGCTGCTGTTCCCCAGCGACAGAGAAGGACCAAGTGTAGGATCCCTCCACTTTCAAACTGTCCATGGCTGCTGTCCTGCATTGGTACCTGGGCCCCCACCTCGTGGCTTCCAAGATTCTCATCCTCTCTTTTGGACCAAGGCAGCAGTCTTCTCACCGATCTGCCTGTCCACTCTCCCCACCGTGGTTAGGAGGAGTCTGTCTAAAATACATGTCACACCAGGCCAGTCTCCCATCTAGAAACTTTTGCTGACTCCCTATTGCCTATAGGATCGGGCCCAAGGCCAGAGCCCTGGATCCAAAGCCCTTGGCAGGCAGGCTCTTCCGCCTCCGTGCAGCCTGCTGCCTGGCTACACCGCTGTGACCAGCGAGTCCTGAGGAGGTCATGCCTTTCTCTTCCTTTGTCCAAGCCCTCTCCTCTGCCTGGAAAGCTCTTCCTCCCTTCCTCTGCAAATTCTTTCCCACCATTTCATGCTCTTAGGGATATCACTTCCGTAACTCCCTCTGGAACTTCTGCCTGAAATATATACAGGGTCTGGCACAAATAATGCCCCTTTTTTATTACAAAATCTTTTATTACACAATCATAAGCATGTAATTCTGTACCATAACAACACCACGCTCAAGCACACCATATGACATTTTAGGTGAAATCTTCCAATTAAAACTATAAATTATTATACCCATGTCATTACCCTACCAACCACATTCAAGCAGGCATTACTTCTGCTGGTCCCTGTGTAGACACCCTTCTCTGTGCCCCCAGAACCCACTGCCTACAGTTTCATTAATATTTTAAATCAAATTGTTATATCATTTTGCATCTGTGCGTCTGTTCCTACACCTTAGAGCTCGCAGCCTGGCGTAAGACAGCCTGTCTCTTGCCTTCCCAGCACCAAGCGTGGGCAGATACTAAAAGCACGTTAAATGCACGTTAACGTTTGCTACATTGAAATGAATCTAGTGCCATTCCTCCTCCTCCTCATCTCCCTACTCCTTTCCAGAACCCCCCCTACTTCACTCTAAGTCCCAGCGTCACTTCCCTCCCAGACTGGGACGGGCCTTCTCAGAGCATGTGTGGGGCTGGGAGATGACAGAACTTGATTCGGGGTGGGCTTTTCATACAATGGTGAATTGTCAGAGTTCGGCACAGAGCTACACGGTTAGATAGTAGCAGGGAAGGATGAAATTAATAAGAAAATTCCAAAACCAGAAAGATTTGTTTTCAGCTGAGTAGGGGGTTTAGATGGGTAAACCAGAAGAGGTGACATGCCGTGTGAGACAGAAATAGCAAGTCTCAGGTTGAGGCTGGTGCTGTGACAAATAGGCTCCGCCAACTCACGGTCTCTTTGTTCATCCTCGCTCCTCTCCTCAACCCTACTTCAACTGCAAGTTGCTTCCTCTTCCAGGGAGCTGGACTGCACCCAAAGAAGAAAGTTCTCTCCACAACTCTGTTCCTTCTTGGGACTGGGCAGTAGTTATATCTCTAATGACAGTTAGCTTGATGGATGCTTTAGCCAAAGCTTTCAGTCATTTCCATGTGTGTTTCTGTGTGTGGTTCCTCCATTATTAGATTGTGAGTAAACTCCAAGCTGAGAGGTCCTTTGGGGACAGTCCCTTCCCCCACCCCCACCTTGGCCTGGCTCCCTCCCTTCCTCTCAGACTGATCTCTATTGTCCAGTCCAACGGTCCATTTGATTAGAGAGAGGTTTGCACAGCTCCGTGGTTAGAATCGTGCGCTCTGGAACCCGACTGCCGGGCTCCAGATCCCAGCTCTGCTAAATGCAGCCCTGTGGCCTTGTATAAATTTCCATGTCTCAGTTTCCTCATAAGTTTAACTGGGAGGATGATAGAAGCTTCCTCGTGGGCCAGTTGTGAGGATTAAGTGAGCTGACATATACAAAGAGCTGAGAACAGCACCTAACCCAGGATAAGCAGTGTGTGAATATTTGCTGTTATGACGGCGATTATTTTTCACCTGCCGACAGCCTGTGTTTCTCTCCTCCTCCCGTCTGAGGACCAGGGCAAAGGAATTCCTTGTCTTTGCTGTTTTATAGAGCCTCCTTCCCACGACTCCGCCTGCAGGGATAGCTCAGCAAAAATCAACCGTGGCCCTTGCGCAACTCCTTTAAAAGGGCATCTGTGCCCCAGCCACCCATGGAGTGCATCTGAGGGAAACCAATGTCCCTGCCCAAGCCTGAGTCCTCAGTGGCTGAGCCCTCTGTCCTAAGAGGCTGCGGCTTCCCAGCCAAGTCCAGGGGCCCCAGCCAGGAGCAGTGAGACAACCTCATTTAAACCACGCTTCCCTCCTAAGTCCCCTTCCCCAGGAAAAACCCAACATCCAACTAAGGAATGTCCGGCCTCTCTGTCCATAAATAGAACTAGGGTCAAGCTGACGTTGAAGATGGTCTTTCCCCGGGCCTCGCTTGGCAGAAGACTGCGTATCCACTGTCTGTACACAGGCCTGTTTGCACCACCTCTCACACAGCCAGGCCTGCCCCTCTTCCTTCCCAGAGACTAGGCAGAAAACAGCGTGCACAGCTTCACACACACACTCACTATGGCTGACCTGGCCTCCTGGGAGATCAAGGCCAAAGTGTGTCTGCCTGGTAGGTGATGGGATCGTGGGTGAGTACCGTGGGGGAGGGAGGGCGCTGCCCTCTCAGGAGATAAGAGGGAAGTACCCCATTTGCATTAATCTCTTTGGCTCAGGCCAAGCAGCACACTGTGTGGTAGGCAGTGTGCACCTTGCCACACCTCTCAGCCTTCATCCCGGTCCTGCACCGGCTTCCCTACACTGATGAGGGATCGCTCCTGTATTAAGAGGGGAAATGCATTCGGCAGTGCTGATGTCTGCTGTTTGAGTCCTGCTGGCCCGGCAGCCTCTCCGAACGCTGACTGCAGAGCCGCCTTCAATGGGGTGTGCATCATCCTCCAAGGTTAATGAGGGCAAAGCTCCTTTGGACAGGTCTGGTCTATACTTGTGGGTTTCTCTGCCATGACGTGATAGCTGACAGGGACCAGATTGCTTCCCAGCACGAGCCCACAGTAATATTTCTCAGGCGTTTGCACGTGAGCCTCCTGACCTGTTGGCTGGGGTGGTTGGGTGGCGACTGGGGCGCCAGCTAGGTGCCAGCAGGTCAGAGTCACATGTCTATTGCTTATTTCAACTCCAGCACCAGCTCTGCGCCCTTGGCTGCCTGCAGCACCCACGTGGTTAAAGCCCCAGATGGGAGTGGGGGCAGCAGGGCTTTTCTGAGTCCCTCCCACAGCCTTCTGCTGCCTAGAGCCACCTGTTGCCCTTCCATTCGCACCCAGGCAGGGCTAGCGCACCCAGGCTCACCCTGCAGCCTGGACGACCTGGGCTGCCCACAGGCTCTTCTCCCATACACCTCTGCCGCCTCCTTGGGAACCAAGCAAGGAGTTGTGATGGTGACAGTGTCCGCTTTGGAGGCCGGAAGACCTCCGTTTAGGTCCAGTGTGCTACTTAGGAAGGTGCAACTATGGAGGAACACCTGTCTCGGTCAGAGTCCCAGGTTCAGCCCCTGCTCAAGGACTCCTGGGCAAGTGCTCCCGGGAGAAACCAGAAGGAGAAAGGGCATCAGAGTAGAGAAGGGGGAAGCCAAGCAAGAGTGTGATTTTAGGTAGACCTCCAGTCTTGGCTGATCCTGCAGAGGGAAAAGCTCTGGAGCATAAATTATGCTGAGAGTGTATCTGACTCTAAGAGAACACTCACGCTCCCATGCCAATCCTTGGCTCAGGGGCCCCAGCGGCATAAGACAATTCCCAGTCTCTGCAAATTTGGGCCAAGACTGGGGCAGAGCGCCTCTGCTGGCCGGAGGGCGTTAGTGCACGGGAGGCACAGGGGTGGGCCAGTGGCAGCAAAGCCCACAGGTGGGTAGGGATGGGCACGTGGGACCAGTAAAGGAATGCCAGGATCTGGGCGGACCACCACAACCGTCTCCTCCACCCTCAAGCTTGCTGAGCTTCACAGCCCTCAGTGTACACGAAGCAGCCCCATTAGCCTACCATAAAGTCGGTATGAGAACAACGGGCGGTCACAAATGTAAACGATGCCACAGCCGCAGGTCCATCGACGCCAGCTCCCTCCTGCACACACCTGTCAGTCCCCACCTCCCTCCGCAGGGCCACTCAGGCCCAAAGCTCAGCGCTCACGACAATGTCAAGTGGGGGAAAAACTGGCATGTGAACTTGTGTCCCTGGCACATCTGCTACTTTATAAAAATCTAAAAAATACATACGTACTTTAAAGTATTATTAGAAAACACTCAACATGCTAATACTGGTTGTCTCTGAGAGCTAGAGTTATGAGACGTTATTTCATCTTTATACTTTCCTGATTTTCCGACCGTGAGCAAGTGTGATTTTTCTTTGTAAAAGATGCTTTAAAATACCAAGGCTTAGAAAGATTGAGTAGTTTAATTAAATCCTCTGAGAAGGGGCTTGAGGCCTCTTGTCTTCCCTTGTTCCTAACTCCTGCGTTTAGATGCAGAGGAAAAGTCATGCGGTAAATAGATGTTATTATCTCTGGTGCTTAATTGCTATCCTGGTTCCGTATTTGCGTTTTCACGGAAATCGCCGTGGTTACTACGACTGAAATAGAGTGAAACAGGTTTCTGGACCGTGGGATTTTCCAGAGCCTTCGGTGTATTGAAGTGCACCGTGATGCTGCGGGAGACAGAGATCTTATGATATAGTCCCCAAACTTACTTAGCGCTGGAACCCTTGTTTCAAGGAGAACTAAAAGGACTTTTACCCCAGGGACCAACTTTGGGAAACATCCGGCCAAGGCAGGAGGAAGGTGGCACTCTCAGGGGCCCTCTCTGGACATGTTTTGAAGCAGGGTCATCTTTCGGTGCCTCCCTATCTCCCCATGTGGGCACCTGCCCACGGCTTTGACCAGGTCCCAGAGACACAGAGTCAGAGGTTTGGTCAAACAGAGATGACATCTGGGCCTCAGTTGTGACTCAGCTCCAGGCCCAGAAAAGCAGCAGAAGCAGGTAGAGCAAAGTCATGCCCACATGGGGACCAGCTACCGTGGATGAGGACCCCCTGCCTGGTGCCAACCAATCAGTAGAGACCACACCCCTGAAAGGACACATCTGAGAAGCTGATGAATATTCTATTGAGATCCTCCCCTGAGGCCCCCAGGTAAAAACCCTGAAGATGAAGGACCCATTTCATATTCTCTCTCTCCCCGCCCCCTCTCTTTTTCTTTCTTTCTCCTATCCCTCCCCCTGCACACACCACCTCTGCCCCTCTCCTTTCCCCAGGTGCTTTTTCTTTACCTTCCTTTCTCCTAAGCTCCGAGGGCCCTTCCTTTGCCTTTGTAACTTGTCTCTCACTTCTTCCACACCTCGCTTCATCTACCTCTGTGACTTTCTAAATAAACTCTCACTAGTATTTGCATTCCTTGGCTCTGAATTCTTTCCCAGTCGAACTCAAGAGCTGAGGGTGCCGAACCAAGTCCCAACAGTCCGGCGCCATTCTCCCTTTGTAACGGCATCTTAAACAAACAAGCAAGCCCCGTGGCTGCAGGAGGATTGAGGCCATGGGACCGGAGGAGACATTCTTCCTGGGAGAAGCTCCACCACCGACTACCTTTCGGGGCTCTCCAGCAGATGTGGGTGGGGTGCAGGGGGTCGAACGAACTGGCCTTGGCGACCAATTGCCATGTGCTTCTTTTCTGCACCACTGTGAATATCATCAAGTAAAGACTGAGAAGCATATCGTGAATCTCTGATAGATAAAGTCCTATCACCTATTTATACCGAAGCGCTGAATCAAGTTCTCAGCAACATCGGCTCCGTCATCTTGAACGGAGGTCCGGACAGTGTTATTTTTTAAGTTGGTGTAAAAATTGTCTTGACAATTATTTCTGCAGTATTGTTCCCACTCTGTGAGGAGCATATGCCTGGCGACAAAAGCCTGGAAGGAGCACAGAACGAATGTGAAGGGCTGTCTGGGGCTGGCAGAGCTGTGGGCGGATGTTTTTCATGGTTTAATGTCTTCTGCGGCATTGAATATTGTTTTAATAACAAATAAAATAGACAAGATGATAAGGAAAAAGCATTTGAGAAACTAAACGCATGAAAAGCATATTAAGACTGACATGGCTCCTTTTACCCATTTAAAAGCCCAGAAATGGGGAGTGGAGCGAGATAAAAACAGAATGTGCCGCTTATTATAAATGAAAACAGTCTCCTCATATTAAGACTCAAATTACAGCCACAAGATAACTCCATGAGATGGCAGTTCACAGAATCAATAAAACTCCCGTTTGTTTGGAAAAGCCAAGTTGCCTGTGTGCCAAAATACATATTTTGTAAATTGCTTCATTTACATTTGAAAGGGCCCAACCTTAATTCTTCAAGAAGCTGAGTGGAAGGATTGAGAGAAAGCAAGGAAAAAACCCACAGCACAGCGATGTAAGCAACCTTTTTTGGTTCTGCAATAATTTGATTGAAACTGATAGCATTTGGAAAAAGGAAATGTTTTCCATTTAAAAAAAAAATCAGCAGCAATGCAAAAATTCTTGCCGGAGTTATGTGAGGTCTTTCTTGCTCTTCCCGAGGCTGAGGAGGAGACATCACACTCTCCCGGAGGGATTACACCCCCGCCGAAGTTACCTCCTCGGCCCACAGGTGCGCTTGGCAGAGACAGGGGAAGAGCCTCTGTGTTTTTTCCAGTCCAGCCTGAGGACTTGTTGCTTTTGCTCAGGGAGTTTGTCTGCCTCCCAGAACTGGACGGGGATCAAGAGGCATGGAGACAGGGTGCAGAGCCGGCCACGGCATGGCTGTGGGCCTTCCGTAGAGGGCCATGACCCCCACGCTCCACTTCCTTTTTTTGCAAATGAATATGATGAAAGTATAACAGATATTTTGATCTCAGTATAATGTCTTAAGTTTTCATTGAGATTTAGAATAATAAGGGGCTTTCTCGGCTGTCACCATATCATGGCGGCTCCCAACTCCTGTTATTAATGGAGACAGAGCTCAAGCTTTGAAGTCACAAAGCTGGGTGACCTGACGTCAGTGACAAGTGTCCAGACATGAGTGTCCTAGCTATGGTGAGAACTGAGAAAACGTACCTGTGGTATCTGGCACTACTCAATTTACCCCTTTCCTCCCTGGCAAATTGAGTATCATGGTCTTTTGCAGACGAGTTTATGGGAGGTTAGAGGAGGCTTCAGGCCCAACAGCTAATAAATAGCAGAACTGAGACTAGAACTACATCCTCTGAATCCAACCAAGCCCGGTGGTGGTTCCACTCATTTGCCCCCCTCCCTTTTTCCCTAAAAAAAAAGAAAGGGAGATGGAAAGCTGGTGGATTCGGGCCACGGCCTGCTTTACAGCTGCGTGTGAGTCTCCCAGCCAGTTTGCTGAAGCCACCCCCCCACGTGGGCTTCGACAGCCCTGATGGAGCCCAGAGGACAGACCTGCTTTATGCTGTCCCATCAAAACTGAGGACACAAAGAGCTTACCTCCCTGCCAGAATGTCTCCGTTGCTCTCTCTGGGGCCCGAGTCCACACTTCTCATCCCATAGCCAGGAAAGAGACAAACCACACTGAGGAAGATGGGGTGGTGACCTGGATAGGAGGACCTTGGACTTGGCAAGGAGATATGTTTGGTTCCCAGGATGGCGAGAGGACACAGGGCATGTTCTCTATGGTTGAAAGAAACTGTGTATCTTGAAGACTGGGGAGGGAGTAGGTGCCCCTCAGAGTGACTCCCACAGCATCGCCCTCCAAAGCTCCAACAATTTATCACTTCCCCATATTTAACCATGCATATTTTTTGGGTGGCACCGCTAAGGAAGCTTTCATGCAGCCATCTAGAGAAGTGACACCTCCACATGGACTCAACTCATGTGCTCCCCAAATGTCCTGAGCAGCCTTCTTAGGTCCAATAGTCTGTAAGTGATGTTATGACCCTGGTCCAGGGCCTTTTTCAAAGTACCACCAGCGTGTCGTCTGGGCCCCACAGCCCGATGCCCCACACACTCCGATATCCAAAGCACAGCCCGTTCATTCACTAAGTCCCCATAGGACACCACACCACACACACACATACTCACACACACAGGCAGTCTGGTCTCAGTTGTATCGGGACGTGGACAAGATGATTTGAGATCACAGTCTTCTCTGTTCAGCATCCTTCTGCTTCCTAACACTCGGAACTCCTACCAGAGACAGCCCAAGCCCTATCCCCTTCAGAGAGGGACACCAAGGGATCCCCTGCAGGGCCAGCCATATGAATTATCTGGACTTCCCACAATGCTGCTCCGCATGGGGCTCAGTTGGGGTTAAGGCTTTTCTTTGCAATGTTTATGTGTCACAGGGCCGTTTTGTCCCCTCGTCTTCTGCTCTGCCTCCGGGGCTGGAGTGAGGATGTGGGGTTTCCCGGAGAACCAGACAAGGCTCCTCCCAGTCAGAATCCTCCAGGGCCTCGGGGGTCATTCTCAGCTGCCTGCTCAGCTGGGCCTCCCACAGGCCACGTTCCCAGTCTGATACTGCAACCTGGAGTTGAGTCCTTCCATTCAAGTTCTTTTCTCCCGAGCTCGTTTTACTTTTTCTTCCAGTTTTACTGAGCTGTGATGAACATAGAGCACCGTTTACATGAAGGCGTACAGCGTAACGATTTGACTTATGTGTATCAGGAAATGATTACCACAATAAGCTTAGTTAGCATCCGTCATCTTATGCATTTGCAAAAAAAAAACAAGAGAAAGAGAAAAAATGTGTTCTTTTCTTTGTAATGAGAATTCTTAGACTCTGTTCTCTTGCTAACTTTCAAACACGCCATACAGCAGCGTTATCGACAGTCGTCACGTTGCACCTTGCAGCTCCAGCTCTTAGTTATCTTCTAGCTGGAGGTTTTACCTTCTGCCACCTGCACCCTTTGACTCGGGTAATAAACGTTGGCTGGAACGCTGTCCTCTGAAGTTCCTAAAACGTTTTTCTGCTCGCAGCAGAAATGGTACCCAAGGCAGCCACTCACTCTCACCCTTGATCCTTATTACTTTATGGGTTTGCTCATGGTCCCCCTGGAAGGTGCAGGGAACCTGACCCCAAAGCAAGAAGATGCTGGAGCAGGCAGCAGTTTGGGCAGAAGAGGGCTTGGGAGCACCCACGGGACAGGCCCTGGTTAGCGTGGCCTCATTCCTGTTGGGAGGGCAGGCTACAGATTCTGGCCTGCCCTCCGGCTGCCCAGGGCCGCCCAGCCGCTCCCGCTCTTCAACCCCACTCCCTCTTCTGAGAAGTGGAGAAAATAAAACCCACCGACGGAGAGGTTGCTGGTTCCAGTGAGACACTGCAGGGGAAAGCTCTTTGGAAATTCCAGAGTGCCCTGCAGGGGGTGGCTGTTGTCACTATTTTGCTAGCTGTTGACCCTGCAACCCAGGCCGAGCCAGCCCACCCTGGTGGCCTCACGGTGACCGGTGGCTCCGGAAGGGTGCGCTGCCATTGCGACCTGCCAAGAACAGATCGTTTGTGATTCCTACTCACCTCTTACTTTAGAGAGTGAGACGAATAAAGCCTATGCAGGTCATGGACACCGAAGAGCCTTTTCATATCAGTTTGGGAGGAGTTGTCAGCTTTGATTCATTAAATAAAGTTCTGAGCTAGGCTGCCGTGTGCCGTCAGTCCCCCGGTAATGGATGGGCCTCCCCACCGAACGCGCTGGCAGCTGCACATCCCCGCCTCGTGCTCTTCGAGAGAGGCAGCCTAGAGAAAGCGGCACAGCCCTGCGACACCCCGCTGCCATCGCCCTCCACCTTTGGCCTCTTCCCTCAGATGCCTCTGTAATTAAGAGCTTGTGGGTGTCTGGACAGCATGTCTGGGGGGTTCCAGAGCTGACTCCTGCCCCCACTGATTGAGGGGTTTCCTCTGTCAGGAAGGGCAGGTGGCTAGGAAGTCCCCCATCTGAGCAGGCTATCCTGGGACCCCCATGTCTTCTCCAGGCTCTGGTCTTGCTCACAGCGGTTGGTGGGCACGCCGGTTATCGGTTTGCGTCACTTCGGGATCAGAGCCCTGGGTGAGGAAAGTCCTCCTGAGATGGGCCTGGGCAGATCCGAGTCATGCGCAGGTGTGGGGGCTGGAGTCGTCCCTGTTGTAATAAACCGAAGAGTGGGCGCACTCACCCACTGTTACACCACCAGGAAAGCGCTCTCTCCGGAAGCCTTTCACAAGCACCCTTACACAGGCAGGTGTTCCAAACTCCCCTTCACTGCCGGGAAGGACCAAGTCCTATCGCTCTGCCTGCACTTGCTGCTCATACGGCGGGGACACAGCTTAAGCTGCACCAGTGGGTTTTCTTGTTTTTGTCTCGCTCAGAGACCGTGTCTGCCTCCCAGAGTGTGGTCCGGTGTGGTCGCCCGCTGCTCTGATCATGCAGGATGTTGTCCTAAAGGGCAGCAGCGAACGAGGACAGCATTGCCCGGAAATGAGGGCCAGTCCCTCTGCTTGGCTTTGGATTTTGTGCAGTTAGGGCAGGGAGTCCACAGACCAGGTGGCCTCAGTTCTCAAGTTCCCTGTAGCACCAAGGAAAGGCCTAGCTTTGGCAGGAAGAAAAATAAAATCTGTGATGCTCGGTCCTTCTGAACTTGACTCACATTCTCTCCTGCTTGAGAGGCCAGCTGTCGGTGTGACTGAGACGATATTACACTGAGTCACACTCATGGTCAGCTAGTGGCTGTCTAAGACAGGGGCAAGAGGACATCGACCCTTTGGTGGGTCTTTTGTGAGTATATGTCTCATTTCTGGGAATAGAGGCGTGTTTTCATCACTAATGACTTGCCTTCCCAGCCCCTTAATTGTGGCTCCGTCATCTCTGAGCCCCTCCTGTGGGGACTCGTTCTTCAGCCTTATTGTCTAAACCACGTGTCAGCCAGAGCCAGGTCTGACCCCGAAGTTCTGCAGATCCTTGGGCCTGAGGCAGAAGGACCAGCAGTTCCACACTGACACTGTGTCCAGGATTAGGTCCCAAATGAAGGTAACTGTGGGTGATAATTAGGAGACTTAGTCTGGAAAAGAAAAGGGTGAGACAGGTAATCACAGTCTTCCAGTGGATACGTGTTGAAGATGAGAAGGCAGGGGCCCAGATGCTGGTCCTCTCCACTTGGAGCCTGTCAGGTAGAAAAGAATTCGCATCAGGGAATCCCGAGAGACTTACATTTGATACCAGGGGCAGTTTCTCATGACTAAGAGAGTGAAGTCCTAAGCAAGTTCAGAGAAGTTCTTTACAAGTTTACGCAGAGACAATCACGCAGAAGGGTCCACGTGACAAGGGGCAGATTGGACTCAGTAGCACGTGCTGCCTCGGTCCATTGTCCTGGACGCGGAGCCTGGGTACAGTTCCTGACGGAGTGAAGTCTCCACACGGCAGCCCTCCCCACCACCGCCTCCTGAGGGCGCTCTTCTCTCTTCTCTCCTGCCTCTTAGCATGGCACAGCCCAGGAGAGTCTGCACGCTCCCAGCCACTCCTCCCTGCCCATCCCTCCCTGGCCCAGAGCCTGCCCAGGGGGATGCAGAGCTGGGGGAGAAAAGAGGAGGGAGGGCCACTCCTAGGACTCCTCCTTAGTCATCCTTGTTTCAACCCAAAAGCCCGCCTTGGCCATGCCTGCAGCCTTGTCTTTCCCGGCAGGACCTAACTGGAGAGAAGACAGTTGTCGGGTGGCTGTGTGTAAGAGGAAGGCTTCTCAGGCCCCTTGAGAGACTCGGGAAGACCACTTCCAACAGTAACTAAAGAGAAGGTTTCTGGACACTGAGCATGGCTCTCAAGGACAAAGATGGTACTATAGGGTACACAGCGGCTAATAAGTTTCAGGTGCATTGCTGCAATTAATTGAAGTGTAATGGATATTATCTTTCTTCCCTTCAATAAGCAAACATTTGTCAAGTACTTATGATGTTTGGTCTTGGGAATACAGATCAATAAGGTGGGAATTTGGCCTTTGCGGGCCCAGCCCTCTAGGAGGCCAGACAGACACGTGAGCAAACAATGAAGTACCATCATCTGATCAGCGTTTGGAGAGATCTGTGCAGTGAGCTCGTGTGACATTAGTTTCGAGTGCCTTCCGCATCTGGGCCCTGTGCTCGGTGCTGGGGGCACGCAGTAAAGGAGCAGAGACAGGCCCTGCCCTCAGAGGGGCTTAAGCTCAGATGCACACACCTCACTCTGCCCGGGGAGCTCAAGCAGCGCTCTGTGAGATGGGGGTGAGGGGGTCCCAAAGAGAAGAGCCCCAGTTGTTCCACGGAAGACAGGGGGATGCAGGCTCTCTACAGAGGAGCAGAAAGTGTAAGAGTGTGGAAGTGTGAAAAACAGCCCCATTTGCCCTTTCAACTCAGATTCTCGAATTCTGTGGCCATGGGTCACACAACGATGTTGCCGAGACACAGACTAAAAACCATTCACTAGATCCTTCGGCTTGTCCCTGAGCCCTGGGACGTCCTTAACAACTTTGATTAGGGTGAGCCAGTCCTCGTGAGATTCCTACAGAAATAATACTCATGCTACAAAGAAATCGGTCTGGATTTTAGTAAGTTTGAGAGTGGCGATTCGCATGAGTTGACTCTTTGCTAGTAGGAAGGATAAAAATAATAACTCTCTCTTCAAACTCTGTGTCTCCAAAATGGCGTGAAAAGGCAGCGATTATCAGTGTCAGGAGACACCGTATCACTTGATCCCCGTAGTGGGTCTTACTTGTTAATGCATAACGCTTCCAAAGCCTCTTTCTCCGCATCCGTGTCCCCAGTGAGCCGCCGACTGGCTTGCTCTAGCCGTGGCCCATTCCTTCCTGAAACCCAGGCTGTAAAAGCGTTCTGTAAGACACACAGCAGGAAGAGACTCATTCTTGTCCACTTAAATATTCATGACAGGTTGCACTGGGGTTCACAAAGACACTTGTTTATTTAGATAAGATTTAATTTATTCATAATTTACCTAAATTTGCAGGGGCGTGCATGTACATTCTAGCGTGTAGGTAGCATACTACATAAAACATCACCAGAGCATGCAAATTGCATGCTAACAGCCGTGGAGCCTGCCTGCCTGTTTTAGGGCGATAACACACTTCCAGCAGAGCAAAGACCCTGACACAATGGCCTGGGATTGTTTACCCGCAATACGCTGACTCATCATTGTCTTCCCCGCCCCCCCCCCCCAGGCAAACTCCTCATTCAAAACCAAGTGTGTGTGATATAAATTGATGTTGAAGAACAGCTTTCTGGAATCAGAGCGCTTTCTCCTCTTCTCCCTGGTCAGGAGTCAATCCTTCATTGTACGCAGACAACCCCTTCTTCTCCTCCAGCCCCCACACAAAACAAGACAGAAATTATCAACACCCTCTACGTTGTTAATTAATGACAACCTGCCATTAGCACTCATTCACTCATTCCTTCAACTGATATCCGTCATCCACCTGTTGGACGTAAGGACAGTTCTAGACTATCTCGGCAGCCTTGTGGAGGACCTTACCGTCTCCCTACGAGAGGATGATCTCTGGAGGCAGGGCCAGGCCTCACCGCCCTGGTGCGGCAGCGTCCGACCCTGAGGGCATATGGGAAGTGACCCATGTTGTTTTCAGCAGCGTCTGTACGTTCCCAGAAGCAGAGATTGAAAAATAGCTTTCCATGAAAACCTTCTCAAGGCTTATCGCTGGCCTTGAACCTGACATGTTCTTCCTCCTGACTCTCATGCAAGAAAAGCCAGGTTCTCACACAAGCCTGCCAGCTGAGGGGCACCTGCGCCTTCTTGGGTTGCAGGTCTGTCCAGCCCGAGCCTCATTTACAGACTTCGGACAAGGGACTGGAGAGACCCTCGGAAGAGAGCGTAAGAAGAGTTAAAGGAAGGGCATTTGTTTGCAGTCTTTTCTACCTAAAGGCAGGAAAACTTTATAATGCCAAACAAGTCCCGTTTTTCTTTATTTATGGATCATATATTTCCCCTCTTTATTACTGCCATGCATTTTTCCAACCTGACAGCTGATAACACCGAAAATTCACTGCTGGCAAAAAATTCCATTTACCACTCTCTCCAAGAGAATAATTTTAGAATTAAAGGGGAAAAATGCATGTACATCTATATGCAAAAATATCCATATTTATTTTTAGCCCCTGAACTCATACTCTACACTAAATATGGATTTGGGGTCTAGAATCACATTTTGATCAGTGTTTAGGGGGATTCTTTTAAAAACATAATCTTCTCTCATCCGCTCTTACCTGTTAACTGTTAACTTGGGCTGAAACCTCAGAGCAGGTCATCTCAGTCTCCCCAGAATTGGTGCGATTTAATTTCCACGTGTCAAACATGGCACTGTGGTGGAAATTTGTTTTTCCCTTGATTTATTAGAAATCTTCTTAAAGGGGCAGACTGTCACTCCGCTTATTTCAGCCAGTCTTCTTGTTCGAAGTTTCTTTTCCTTTGGCTTGCTCTCCAAGTCCACGGGAAAGGGGAAAACAACCTAAGAGATAAAAACCACAAGGGGGAAAAAGAGAGAAATCAATGTGTTTTAAACAAGATGACAGGATAGGTTGTTTAAATTGCTTTTGCACATTGATTTAAAGCACGCCTGGTAGAAACCTCTATTATATTAACAATCTTTTCCCTTCATTTCAATCATTGTAGTTGCTGTATATTATTACCTTTCCGACAGTTGGTGTCCAAATGTAATGTGGAGTACGATTTTTGGGATGATTATTTTTTGTTGGAGGAATGATGGACAACAACGTAGAGGTCTGGGGACAGAATTACTAACATAAATAATGTGAATTCCAGATAGCCCAAGATAATGATAAATCACCTGCACATTTAACTATAGATTATATCCTACATGCATTTCTATAAATGACATTTTCTTTTTTAGGCTTCAGGCGTGCAGAGGGATAGGATGTAAACCTGGCCGTAGACTACAAGTAGTTGATAATGGATAGCAAGTTGTTGTCCCGTGTGAAATAAACAAAGAGATTGCGCTGCATTTTGATGAAATCACCTTTAATCCCAATGGCTGGCCGTGAGCTGGAGGAGATCCGGTACCCCTGTCTTATTATGCAAGTAACTCGATGGGGAATCCAACCCGCCGATGGGTCCCTGCTCTGAGGCTGGGCGCGTTCTTCTGTGTGAGGGTCCTACTGTTTCATGCAGGCTGTTGAAATGTCATCTGAACCCTCTTTGGAAGTTTTCTCTTTTGTACGCTGAGCAAGTGTTTTCCCATAGCTTGCATTCCTCAGTCTCACAGGCTGGTGAGATTAAGCCCGTTTCAAAGTTGAAAAAATCTGGGTTTTAGACAAAGTGTCTTTCACCCAACTAAAGATGGAGATTGGATTTGAAACTGTGTTTTCCTTTTTGTTCCTAAAATGTAGTTTCCTCTACACCACACTACTCTAAAATCTGTTCTTTGGCTTATTTATTCATTCAGCCAAAAATTACTTCCTGAATACCTTCTCTACCTCAGGCCCATTCACATCTGAGGTGCTGAGAACGCTCAAGCAAGGACCCACCAACCCTGCTATTCGGGATTTCAAGTTTTGTCAGGGGGAATGACACAGGAAGTTAGCTGCGCTATTACAAGAGTTATAGCTAGGATAAGCACGGGCTGTCTGGTAAGCATATCTGAGGTCTGCATGAGCACTAGGCTCAGGGAGAGCTTCCTGGAGGAGGGGGCCCTATATCAAGTTTTTCCCTGAAACATGCGCAAGCCTCCTCCCCAGACAATGCCCACAGTGTGCCCTAGGATCTCCATAACTAGGAGATCTATGGACCCATTCTGCAGTGAGAAGGTCAAGGGGAAAAAGTCTCTGGACATTTTTCTTCCTTACACAAGTCTACCTGTGCCAAGATGAAGTTGGTTCCTTGCTCCCATGTGCTTTCATGAGCTTTAAAAAAAAAAAGAAAGAAAGAAAGAAAAAACAACTCCATCCACTAGGAGTCTCAGACAGGCATCTTTAAGCAGATTGTCAATACAGTAAAGACTTTTTGCACTGTTTGGTTTAACTTAAGTTCAGGCAGTCTTTTCATCTTCCTTATATCCGCTTGCCTGGGATCTGTATCGCGTGCCTTAGAATTCTGGTGGAGTGAACACAGGCTCTTTATCAAGGCTTTGTTGGAGTCAGGATTTATAACAGGCAAGAACTTTCAAGATATCATATTTAATAGTTATTCTTTGGCATCTTTATTCTCCATCAAACTTCCATTCATTCTTGAGTGAGTTAGACCAACCGTCCAGTTAAAGGGAACCGTCCCCACAATCGACCACCTCACTTCTGACACCAACTGCAAGTTCAGGAGGGTTCCCACACCCACGCTCAGGTTTGATCATATTCTAGAAGGACTCACAGAACTCACTGAAAGTTATTACGCTCATGATGAACGTTTATCACAGGAAAAAGATTCAAATCAGCCATGGAAAGAAGAGCACAGGGCAAGCCTGGGGCAGTCCCAATGCGGAACACCAACTGTCCTCTTCCCACGCTGTCAGGATGTGTCACTTTCCTGTGTCACTTTTGTGTAACAAGACACCTAAGTATCTCCAGGGAGCTCACCTGAGCCTCCACGTTCAGAGCTGAATAAAAACTTTAATAGGGGCTCTAATGCATGGGCAAGGTTGACTGCTGAGTTGATGGCTCACATGGTTGGTCTCGGTCTCCAGGTCCACTAACACCCTGCGCCCCAAAGTCCCCGCCATCAACCATTGTTAGACCAGCCAGTGCGAGACAAAGTCCCCAGGCAGACGAAGTCACTGGCAAAGGCCAGACCCCTTTGGGGGCACAGTTGAATTCTGTTTTTTTAAGTAAAGGAGATTATTTTATTTTATTTTTAATAAAGTTATTGGGGTAACATCAGTTAATAGGGTCATACAGGTGTCATGTCCATTTCTATGATACTTGATCTGTACATCGCATTGTGGGTCCACCGCCCAGAGTCATATCATCTTCTGTCACCACGGGTCTGGCGCCTTTAAAGCCGGAATTCTTTACAACACCCCCCTTCGGTGCCCAGCTCACTGTGCCCCCCCCCACGCAGAGCCTGTATCCCGCTCCACGCCCCACGGGCCGGTGCTAGTGCCTCTGGGTGCATTGATCTCATTGTACAGTAAAGTGCTCACTTAGCACCATCGATGGGTTCTTGGAAACTGCAACTTCAAGCAAAGTAACTTATAACGAAACCAATTTGTCCATAGGTTCATTGATATAAACACGAGTCAAGTGCCTAGGGCATGTCTCTGGTCACAAAAAGAAATCACCAAATGTCTAAATGAAGACCCAATCCTCTTCTAATATTAAACATTGAAATCAATGTGAGACACACATCATGTAAGAAAGATGAATAAAAACAAGTAAGATCAAGATCATTCTTTTCCAACCTGCTTATTCCAGTTCAGGGTCAAGGGTGGCTGGAGCCTCTCCCAGGAACTCAGGGCACAAGGTGGGACCCAACGCTGGGCAGGACACCCTTTCACACAGCTGGGCACACTCACCCTCACCGACACCCACTCAGATTCGGACAGTTGAAACACGCCCATTCACGTCACATCCACGTTTTTGTGACGTGGAAGGGAACCAGAGCTCCTGGGGGAGACCCCACGACGTGAGGAAAACAGGCACACTCCAGACCGTGGCCCATTTTTTTCTCATCATCGTTGTAATGAAACCGTGTTATCTGAGGACCTGCGATAAACTCCTCGGGGCTGGAGACCACGTCCGAATTCTCATTCTGCCTCTAACACTCTGCACCTAGAAGGCCAATCACATAGTAGCTGTTTAATAAATTTCAGTTGGGTTGAATTTTTCCATTTGATGGGGGGAAATGTTTGGATGTGTAAGAAGTTTAGATCTTACTGGCTGCTTTTCATTTGCTTTCTGGATGACATTTCGTTTTGTCAATGTAATTCTTCCCCCACATCTAAGGGCAGAACATCACGCATTTTTTGAGGTTTCTACCAACCTGCAAAATTCATGGCCACATCTTAGCTTACATTGATGGTCAAAGAACTTTCTTAAGCCTGAACAAGCACCAGACGCCTTTCTGGGCATGTCAATGATGTTTATAGGAGAACATTATTTCCAAACCCTGGGAGGAATGGAGTCAAAGCACTTATTTCTCATTCTGTATTACTTCTCATGTGGTGACATTATTAAAGATAAGTCTGCAGGAAGATTCAGCCCACTGGAAATCGATCACAGGACTTTGGTTGGAGAATTCAATAACGGGAGAAACAGAAAATTTCAAACAAAATATAGGAAGTCGGGAGCTGGCAGCAAACCACTGAGAAATGAACAACTGGGTGCACCTGTTGATTTCTACGCTGACGTCTGCCCCCTGTTTGCTGTCCCGTGGTAGGAGCTGCGATGCTGAGCAGGATCAGCGAGAGGATGGCTCTCGGAAAACTGCAATGATTTGCTTGCACTGAGCTTCTCATTCTGTGCCAGCTGTGGAGTGTCCCTAATGTGCCCGGCACGATGGCACAGACTGGGGGCCACGCTGCCAGCTGTGCACGCGAAGGTGCCATTGGCAGTGCCGCCCCACGCAGCCTGCCATGGTGCGCATTAGTGGAAGGGCTGCACGTCAGGGGTTATTGAGACCCCTGGCATGAGAATTCTTTTCTTTACAAATTGGGATAGGGCAAGGCTCTTAGATGGCAGAATTTCAAGCGAACAGCATCTCAAAATAATATTGGGTAATGGCATTCAAATTGCCCCTGAGTGGTCTAATTTTTAATTTTTCCTCAACAGCGAGCTGCTGAGATGATCTATAGTATCATCAGTCTGTGCTGTCTCCTGCCAAAAGCCAGAGTCTGGTAGTGCAGATTCGTGGGGTATCTGATAGCAGAGTAATTCCACCTTGTATCTGTGGCTCAGGCTTTGCTCTGAGCCCCACATTTGATAGGGAGTTCATTGTCTTACCAATCAGTGAGTATTCCACTCTAGCTTTCACCTGCTCTGGTGGCTCAACTCTTTGAAGAGAGAAGGTGAACTCTTTGAACAAAGCAATCCCCACCCAAATTCCATGTCCTCTGACTTGGGGGAGCCTCAGCACCCAGCTTGTAATACAAGGTCCCTCGGTGGGATCCTGAGGCCCTACAGAGTGGCCGCAGGGATTATGGGTGGTCCCACCTCAAACCACAGTTTGAAATTACATATCCATATTTACATATAGCCATCAATTTAATGGTTGCATATCAACTACCGCTGGTACAAATTAGAACATAGAATTATAACATAGACAGAAAACACACTTTCTCCCCAACACGTGTACCTTTGGGAGTAGGCACCGGGGGCAATGGAAGTTGGAAGAGAGTATGCGGTGAACCCTAAAGGCAGAAAGGAAATGTAAATTTCTAAGGGGATGAAACCCTGGGAAACAGAAGATGTTAATTCTTTCTCACAAGTCCGGAGTCAGATGTAGGCTGAATATCATTTTCAACAGGGCGAGACGTAATCAGACCTGTGAAAACTATGAGCAGAGAGAAATGCAAAACTCACAAATAGGGGGCGATGTTGAACACAGCAGCCAGCTCCCTGTCGGTGGCCCGTCTGTCCATCCGCCTGGAGACACGCCTAGCGCTGGGCTAAAGGTGTGAGGGCATACATTCTCCACACACAGTAGCATGTCACCACCTGTCTGCACAAAGGAATTCCAATTTGCATATTTCAGCGTAAGGAGACACTTCGGTGACACATTCGATGGCTCTTCAAATGGAATGCCGCTGGTATTCAAAAGGGTGGTAATTAAGTGGGCCCCACAGAAGACTCGATGAGACAAAATTCAGCTAGCACAGCAAACGCGATGCAGGCAGAGGTCATCACGTGAATTTCCTTGTTGACAGGGAAGTGGCCATGTGGACCTGCAGCGGGCAAACCTGTCTCAGGACACGGTGACTCCCGTTTGCCATAAACTATTTGCTCTCGCACTCACATGTGCCCTTCTGTAATATGAGGGTGTTCCTATCTCCTGGTTTTCAGGGCTCACTACCTCTGTAAGTAAAATACTTAACTGAGAGAGGGGAAGATTGGCCCCACATCAAAGCCAGCTCGCTTCATCCGGTGCTGTTTGCAGCAGGAAGGGTGGTGGTGTGTGACAAATCACCTCTGTTTGAAAGAGTTGGAGCCGAGCATCTAGGAGACCAGATAAGAGAGCCTGAACGATCCTATTACAGGAATAACAGCAGTGAGGAGAGAGCCTACCGACGGCGTGCCCAGCACAT
This sequence comes from Desmodus rotundus, assembly GCF_022682495.2. Lineage (NCBI taxonomy): Eukaryota > Metazoa > Chordata > Mammalia > Chiroptera > Phyllostomidae > Desmodus > Desmodus rotundus. The sequence continues at coordinate 22,729,903 of NC_071393.1, read as the reverse complement.
TCGGCTGATTTAAAGGTGATGCAGCGGCCCGAAACTCGGAATTCTCCGTGTTGGATTGCTTCCATGCGGACCTTTCACATTATTTTAATTGAGCTTGATCTGTGCACCCCAGTGAAGGCTACTTGAACAAATCTACATTAAAAGGAGCATGAAGTCTGTGCACCAAACAGAAACACACGAAAAAGCACTGTTTTTAGTCCTGTCCAGACTAAGCGGGAGAGGTTTTCTGTTTCCCCAGTTGCTACACGCTGGGCCACTCTGACCTCTCAGAGTCCACATCTGCTCATTAAGACATTCCCAGCACACAAGCCCAGTGCCACGTGGGAGGCCCTTTAGGAGCATACATTTGCAAGAGTAATATGCTGCCACTGTGGGTTTCTCTCTTTTAAAAAAAAGACTTTATTTATTTATTTTTAGAGAAGGGAAGGGAGGGAGAAAGAGAAGGAGAGAAACATCAATGTATGGTTGCCTCTTGAGCGCCCCCACCTGGGGACCTGGCCCGCAACCACGGCATGTGCCCTGGCTGGGAATTGATCTGGTGACCCTTTGGTTCGCAGGCTGGCCTTCAGTCCACTGAGCCACACCAGCCAGGGGAGGTTTCTTCTTGATCCGGTTCTGCCCTAATGAGACAGATGCTCTAGCTCTGAGTAGCTGTGAATGTGCAAGGACTCTGCTGTTTGGAATGTGCTCTGGCCTCAAGCTCCCTTAGGAGAATCTCAACCCCGGGGCCGGGGGGGAGGGTGGCCTTTGTGTACATGCTCCTCCCAGAACCTCCTTATAGAAACAGGTTTATTGTAAAGCAGTTATAATTTCCACATGTTTGCGTATTTGTTTTCTCCATCACTTTCCCCTCCTGAGCGTGTAATCAGTGCATGAGCTTTACTTTCAAAACAAACATGCGTTGACCCCTAGACCTTACATTAGTAGGTGCTGTTTACTCTCATTTAATGCGGCCCTGAGCCAATGGAGAGGCATCTGTGCACACAGTGGACGTATCTGTGATGATTTGCAACACACTGTCAGGCAAGTGAGTAGCTCGACCCTATTGTTCTGTTGAGACCCTCACTTGTTGTGAAGTCTGGGGCATGTGGCTCATTTGCTTTATGTAAAATAAAATGCAGAAATGTTGGATGGGAAATAACATTGAATATTTTAGAATTTCCAAGGTTTAAACAGTATAAAACAAATTAAATACAAAGACTTAAGGAGTATATCGTGTGGGTAGATATGTAGGTAGGTGCATTACCATCTGCATGTCAACCAGTTATAAGCCATGAGGGCAATTTCTAAACGATGTTTTACAAACAATAAGACATTTCAGATGCTCAGCCAATAACATGAACTTATCGTTAGTCCTTTGACCACCTACTGCATCTAACTAACCATCTCCTCAAATCGTTTCTCTAAACTTACACCTTGAGATTGTTGATTTAGTAGGAAGGCATAAGGATCCCCTCAGGGAACATTCCAGGCCCAAGACATGTCAAAGAAAACCCCAGAAAACACATATTTTCTGCTAGATATAATCCCACCTTATAAGTTTAGAAAATTACTCAGGGACACACTCAGCAGTTGCTGAGCCAATTAAGGAGTGTTGTATTTGTTGTTCCTGAGGTACCTTGGATCTTCAAAATTATATAGGCCTGTTTGTTTGGGAAAAAGTTCAAGTCAATGTTTTCAGCTGGGTGGAGGTCACCTCATGGCCTAGAAGGCTCTTCAGAACAGAGGAGGTTGGATGGATGGATGGATGGATGGATGGATGGATGGATGGATGGGTGAATGGGTGGGTGGATGGATGGATAGGTGGGTGGATGGATGAGTGGATGGGTGGGTGGATGGATGGATGGATGGGTGGATGGATGGATGGATGGATGGATGGATGGATGGATGGATGGATGGGTGGATGGATGGATGGATGGATGGATGGATGGATGGATGGGTAGGTGGATAGGTGGATGGATGGATGGATGGATGGATGGATGGGTAGGTGGATAGGTGGATGGATGGATGGATGGGTAGATGGGTGGGTGGGTGGGTGGGTGGGTGGGTGGATGGGTGGATGGGTGGATGGGTGGGTGGGTGGGTAGATAGATGGGTGGATGGGTAGGGAGAGTGACTTGACAAATAACTGGCACACCGTTCACGAAAGCTGTGCCCTGACTTACTTCATTGAGTCCAACATTTCTCTACTCACCACTCTGCTCCTAAAGCACAGGGTGGGGCAAAAGTAGGTATACAGTTGTTCATAGGGAAAGTAATACAATAATTAATACATAATAATCAAGGATAACCTGTGTTTTGCTTACTCACCACTCCAAACCTACTGTGGCCGCACCCTGGGTTATCTTGGCGGAGGTGATCTTACTCCAGTGAAGAGATAGAGAAACAGAGATCTCAAAACTGAGCTTAAGTCAAGAGCTATGGGTCCTGACTCGTGTGGCTGAGTTGGTTGTGTGTCCTTCTGCAAAATTAAGGCCCACCGGTTAGATTCCCAGTCAGGGTGCATGCCTGGGTTTCAGGCTTAGTCCCCATTGGGGGGCATTCAAGAAGCAACCAATCAGTGTTTCTCTCTCACATCAATATTTCTCTCCCTCTCTTTCTCCCTCCCTTCCCCTCTCTCTAAAAGTAAATAAACAAAATCTTTAAAAAATAAAGAGCCACCAGTAGTATCATGCCAAGTACTTGATGTCGACCCAGCAAGCCAAAAGTAAATATCACCATCCCTGCTTTACACATGCAGAGAGTGATACCCATACAGAGCAGACAGTTAGCTTATGACCAGAGAGCTGGCCAACAGCGGGGCCAGAACTCAATCCCAATTTTGTATGATGCACGATCCATGCCCTTGGTCACTCTGCTGAGTTTTGCATCTACAAAGTCTTGATGTAGTAATACCCAGGGTGGCGTTCTTCACACGTGTGAAGATGTGTGTGGATGTACTCTTCGACCATAGAGTAATATTCCAGGAATTATAATGTGATCTTTTTTTTTCTGATGACAAAATACACGGACACCCCAGTCCGTAGTGACATTAACAACAATGCCTCTCCTGGCGTAGGGAGATGTGCTGTTGGGGAAGAAATCATTTCAAGAGCTCTCACCCTTCAGCTGCTGTGCGGAGTTAGTTTTGCTTCCAGGCAGTTAGACAATGAGTGCATCTGGCACCAACACCTTCCGAAATGCCTGCCTGTCCAATCCCTGCTTCTCTGGCTCTCACCAGCTGCACTAAAATTGAAACGCTAAGAAATGACTGTCACCAAGCCACCTGTAGCATCTGGGGACGTGAAAGGATAAGTCCCTCATGTCATTGTAAACAGGAGCTCCTTGCAGCCCAATTCAGAAGGCCGTCACTTAGAACTGTTAATGCTATTTATTGCAGCATGCATGGGATAATGGCATTTCTCAACATCTGCTTTCATTTGAAATTTCCAAGTTGCCTCTGTGTTCCATTCTGTGGGTGCCACTTGGAAACGATGCTATTCCCACCTATGAAACGGGAGGATGGAAAGTGGCAAGTGGGAACCCAAACAAAATATTATTAATGAATATTTGCAGCTGCTGGTGGGACTTGGTGAGTAGCTGCCGGCATCGATGACAGAATTCATCTTGTAAAGTGCACCTACGATAAATATCAGCTAGGGGTGATTAGCAAAGGGTGTTAATTCATGAATGACTTGCAGACAAAACCAGCACTTCGATTGCCTCCAGGAACACAATGTCTTTTTCCTTTTGCAAGACGAGCAGGGCTTCAGTACCCAACGTGGCCGTCATTGCCACTCTCAGCTTTCTTTCTCCCTGAGAGGTGTGGTCTGGAAGGAAAAACAGGAAGTGTCCGCGTGTGCGGTGAAATAAATCAGAAAGACCATACCCATCTTTCGAGGCTCCTGTCAAAACTCACTCCTTCCCAACAGCCATTTTGGCAACTTCATCCCTGGAACGCTCCCTCCCAAGTTCCCCATACACTCATCTGACTCCGTTTTACTCATTTACAATTTAACCATATTGGGCCTTTTTACGGTAAAGCCTTTTACTTGCATATGGCTTATCTTCCTGTGTATGCTGTAGGTGCTTAAAGGATCTCTGTTTTTACTTCTTTTTCCCCATCTTGACTCCACCGTAGCCCCTGGTCCCTCACACCTGGTAGTTCTCATTAGTTATTTCTTAAGTAAATAACTATGTGAAGGATCACAGGAACACGTGGCCTCCCCAATGCCAGGAGCTGACCTACAGGGCAAGAATTTGAAGTAACACCAGAGTAGGTAAGAAGGTAGTTTGAACCTCAAAGCTCTTGAAATCACACCTCAAAGGCAAATCACTTGCCCTCCCTCTCATCGGGATTCTTAACGCCTGTGGAAGCTAGTGAATGAATCTTCATCAAAAAGATGGACTGAGACCTTGCAGTCATGTGGGAGTGAGTAGCAAAGGCTGTCAGTTCATGAGCAACTTACACATGAATTGATTATTTTTACATCAGATTGCTCATCTTGCAACTTTTACTCTTAGCCCTTTCCAGACTGGAAGAAAATTCGTTTAGCTTCCCGTTAGTGCCTAGTGTCATATTTCACTGGTCTGTCTACCTCTGATTTTTGCCCCAACCAGTCTGGACAGTCACATGGCCACTCAGACCTCTTGCTCCCATCCTACTAGATGGCTGCTCAGAACAGAAGAGGCCTCGAGCCTTTGCCGACAGGGTCTTGATGCCAACCTGCAGGCCAAAAGTAAGCATCGCCGTCCCTGCTTTACACATGCAGAGAGTGAGACCCATACAGAGCAGACAGTTACTTACGACCAGAGAGCTGGCCAATGGCAGGGCCAGAACTCAACCCCAACTTTGCATGATCCACAGTCCATGCTCTTCGTCACTCTGCTGACCTTTGCATCTACAAAACTTGCATGCAGTGTCCCTAGCCTGTTTGCAAGCATGCCTGGAAGTGTCGGGGGTGTCCCACTCCCAGGGTACCCTTGCCAGTGGGGCACAGGAGCAGGTGGGTGTCCCCTGCAACCTCCTTTCCTTTGGGGACGCATCTGAGAGGCGTTCTGTCTACTTCCTAGGAGAGCCCAGAGCAGTGCCCGTAGCGCGGCTTCCGTCCATGACGCTCTCCCACACTGGCTTTGCCTTCACACCCCCTCCCCCTTCCCACTTCCCCCCACTGCGCCACACCTGCTTCCTGGAATCCCCTCCCAGTGAACTACCCACGCTCCAGCCCTGGTCCCAGGAATAGCTCCTAGGGGAACCAGACTTCTCAGCATGCCTCAATTCTAATCATAAAAAAAGAAAGAAATATAAACAGGCCCAGAACTTAGACACCCACATGAGGATGCCTTAACAATTCACCCCCTTTAAAGGCTGTGCACTCATGTCCCGAGCTGCCATTGGCCTTGGCCTTCCTGAGGGAACCTGCAGGGCCTCTATAGGCCTGGGCGAGGGGGCGGCAGTGAGCGCCCAGGGTGTGGAATGTAAGTGCGGAGGGGAATGGGGGCTCTGCTTAGGTGCCTCGCGTGCCTGCCCCTCACCCTGGCCCTGCTGTTTACAAAGCACATTAGACAACCAGTCCTACTTTTAGAATCTCGTTGCATTTTAAACTGTCAGGTTCTGAGAAATCCAGACTCTTTGCGCAACGACCTGCAAGACATCTCCGTAGGAGAGAGCAAGAGCGGCTGGGGGAAGGTCCCCGGAGGCCCGGAGCGCTGCGCTCCTAGCCGCTGACTATGCAGCCTCACGCAACCCACGTTGCCTCGCTGTTCCCGACTCCAGACAGGAAACGTCCTGTCCGCTCTCCAGGGTGGGTGTAGGGATGTACCAGGATCTTGTCCGGTGAAACTCTCAGTGAACTCGAAGTAGTAAACCAGGGTCCGTGGGGAAGCATTGGATGGAGGACTCATTTTCAAAATCGCTGCCTTTTCATGAATGTTTACCTCGTATCATGCATTGTACTAAATGCTTTGCATACTTTATGTCATCCCATGCCCAAAACAGTCCTTTAAGGTAGTTAATATGTCCCTATTGGGTAGATAGGAAACCACCCCTGAGTCATAAGTCAGCTAGGGCTGAACCCGGGTCAGCCAAATGCTAAAGCCCAACATGCTTAGCATTCTGCCTTGTCCTGGAATGTTATCCAGTGGAGACCACTTGGCAAGGCCATGCCAGCTCCTCCTTCGGAGAAGGTCGGGTAAAGAGAAGGAGAAAGTTGTTCCTCCTCCCACCTGAGAGTGCGGGTGCCCTTCCCACCCCTAGCACGGCTTTCACTCCGGGTGGGAGTCAGGGGTGACACCAACCAAAACATACGCAGTCACTTCAAAGCCGCCACTTGGGGAAATGCCTTCCCAGTTAATGGTGCAGCGATACCTTTCCACAGCTTTAGAAATCTTTAAGCGTTTTTTTGGAACTGATTCAAAAAAAGAAAAATGAACATCCTCTGAAGTGCATCGCTCCTGCCCTCTCCCCCCAAGGGGCCACACCCTCACTCGCCCTCAGAAGGCATCCAGATTGTCCAACGCCAGGAGTTTGATGGCGCCTCTGAATCGCGGCGACCCCCCCGTGGACTTTCCTCAAATCAGTTCTTGTCATTTAGGGGCACAAAGGGGTAGATGGCATTTGGTTCTTCCCTTTTATTTATCTAAATGACAAGCAGTGAAACTAAAGACAGCTTGGGTGGAGAGCTCCCCAAAAACAGACCAAGAGAAGCTCACCATATCCTAACAGACTGGGAAGCAAGGGTGACCCCTGCTTCTGCAGCTTCATCTTCCACAAAATAACCAAGAAGCGGCAGCAGAAGGTATGTCTTCTGCTGGGGACACGCCAGGGTCAGAAATGAAGTGTCCTCAGGAAAACGTGTCATTTGGGAAGCTCTTTAGACATCACCATAGGTGTCCCTTCATGCCCTTCCTGTCTCACGGTGACATTCCTAGAGGTGCGTGGGCATGGTGGCCTCAGGCTGGAACCCCACAGGCTTGGCAGACCATGGCTTTGGACTTGCAACACCTCAGACAGATATTTCCCAGAACATCCAAGTCCTGGAAGTTCAAAGCAGACATAATGTTTGCAAAACTTGGAGGAGATACAGAGGAGAGAAATAACGAGGACCCAAAGGCCAGGGAGACAAAGGGACCCATTTCATGCACAGCCGTCAAGGGTTGGTCTAGCCATTAGTCACATGGTTACGTGGATCAGGTGTTTGGGGGAGGTCAAGTAAAGCAGTAATTTCAGTGACGGACCAGGTGAGATCTCTAGGACTAGTGATTTACTCATCTCCATTCATTAATTCTGCAAGCAAACAGTGACTGAGCCTCAGAGCCAGGCACACAGGTGAGGGGTGGGGATATAAAGGTGGTGTAAGCCAGGGGGAGTTCCCACCTCATGGCACTCGCTATCTAGCAAGAGAAATGATGTTAACTTAATGATCACACCAGTAGATGTTCCTGGGCCGGGAGGATAAGTACCAAGAGGAGGAGGCCTTCGCACTATGGATGAATGGAATGGGTAGGGAGGTGCCTACGCAGGGAAGTTTTTACTGCAGAAGAGGGACCTGAAGGGTGCGTAGGAGCTACCCAGCCTGGGGAAGGGAAGAGCACCCAAACACTCTGCAGATGAAGAAAAGACCTCAGGTGGGAGAAAGAACAGGAGGCGGCGTGACCTGAGGGGGGAGGAGCCATCAGAGACCACGCCTCTGCCCTGGTGAACAGGGCAGAGGAGGACCAGCAGGCTCAGACCCTGACATGCAGCTCTCATGCTGAACCCAACAGGGGAAAATCCAAAAGGAAGAGTCTCCTTCAAAGGATGTTTCCCAAGAGGGCTGCAGAGTCCCCACTGAGAGAGAGGAAGAGAAACTGAGGTCCCATTTCCACTGTAATGACCGTGTGTGAAATTGCATTTAATCTCCGTGGCCCAGTTTTTCATCTGTTAAATGGAGATAGGAAAAGTATCTACCTCGAGTGTAAATAGATGTACAGTGCTTAACGTGGGCGAATCCAGGGAGGGCAGTGAACTTGGATTTGGGGGGGAGATCACATTTGATTTTCACTAACTTGGAACTGGAATTTAATATTCCCTTTCATCATAAATATAAACAACAATCACAGTGGTACCAGCAGTTACCTGTGACTATGTCCCCAATTAAGATTTCAGATATTTTCACATCACATTGTTGTTTTGCAGAAATCTCAAAATACTGTTTACACTCGTCATTACTGGAAATTACAGTAGTTAGGAGACCTTTGCTTGACCTCATTGTTCATTGTGTTAATAAAGAAGTACATGCAGCCCTGGCCGGGTGGCTCAGTTGGTTGGAGCAACTTCCTATGCACCAAAAGTTTGTGGGTTCGATTCCTGGTCAGGGCACATCCCTAGGTTGCGGGTTTGATCCCTGGTTGGGGCGTGCGTGTGAGGGAGGCAACTGATTGATATTTCCATCCCTCTCTCTCTCTCCCCCTTCCCTTCTCTCTAAAATTAATAACCGTATCCTCAGATAAGGATTTTTTTAAAAAGCAGCACATACTTTACCTTACACAAATCTCTTATTTTTAATATTTTTACGATTGTATTTTACGTTTTGTTTTATATTCAAAAAGCCTCTCCGGAGAAGAAGTGCATAGCGCCAGCAGATTGCCAGTTTCAGAATCCCTGTTCTGGGTCAAGTGTTCAGCCTCCAAGCCTGGTTTGGAGGGTATTTCGTACCGGAGAGCCCCACTGGTATCAGTCTAGCACGAGCCACGATATATGTAGCTAGTGGCTGGTAGAAGGACTAACAGTCAGAAGGCCCATATTTATACCTGGAAACTTCCCAGGGCTAGGTGTGTGACTTTGGGCGAGGTTTTTTCCCTCTCTGAACAATGGTCCTCACGATAAATCTCAGATAGTGTAATACCTGACTTGTAGCATTACCACGAGTTCGAAATGAGACCAACCATTGATGTCACAGGTAGAGCCTCCACAAATATCGTGTGAATCTGATCAAGGCTGTGAGCTCTTCAGTCCATTTGCACATGCAGAGGGCAGCCTGTGGGATGCGAACGCTTTTTTTAATCTCCCTCCTGATGGGACTGGGGCCCCCCCGGATGCTCAGGGATGGCTCTGACAGCTCCCTGCCAGGGAGAACCCCGTGCTTCCTTTTCCAGCCCTGTCCCCATGGGCAGACCACGCTGAGCTGAAGAGTTTGCAGGGATTGGCATAAAAAGGGAAAACAATTTGTTCAGGGGCCCTGGAGTCAGATGCCCGGCCTGCTGGGTGCTGGGGTTTTTCAGCTTTAATCAGGATCAACTTGATCACATTTGGAGAGATGCTAATGAATCCAGAATAGCTACAGGTAGTCCCAGCCAGGCTCCCCTGCTCTCCACCTGGTCTCTGCCCATTCCGCCTGCGGCCTGGCACCGGGGCTCCAGGACCGCTGGTCTCCGAGACCCAGGGGTCAGCCTTCACTCCACACTTCAGCCAGGGCAGCGGCAATTCTCGTCTTCCTTGCAGACTTACCAGGTTGCTTGGTTTCTTTCCTACTCCCTCTTCTTGTGTTAAGTTCTTTTTTCTGCAAATTAACTTATTGTGGCTGAAAAGATGGCAGGCAGAGAACCCTGGAGACTAATTTGCCCCTATTTATCAAGGCCCCGGCCTGGTGCTAGCCGTGACAAGGCATGTTCCCCATTGCAGGGACCCTCCAGTGAGATCGGCCAGGCTCTGGAGTTAAATAACTTCTGTTCTCCAAGGAACTCAAAGCACATTAGAAACAGGAGCTCATGGAGGGCGGGGGGTGGGGGGGCACGGGAGGGGGGGCATTCTGACCTGGATTCAAAGTGCCCCGGGGTCCTCCTGGGACGCACAGGTCTAAGGCAGCCTGCATTTCTGCTGAAGCCACTCTGTCTGCCTGGAGTCGGAAAAATGGAGGCACGAAGCCCAAGCTAGATGAGCCTGTAATGACAACCAAGTGCCCAAGAGGGTAGAGGGGCAACTTTCAATTGGCTGTCCACGGCCCCCAGGCTCTCGTTTGGGCACAGCTGCAGCATAACGCTTTGTTTGCAAAGGAGGAAAAGAAATCATGACTATGAAGCATGTAGCACAATGCATTCCAAATAGTACATACTCCGTAGCTGCCGGCTGAATCCAGTAGCTTAGAGTGCCGCAGGCCAATGGGTTCAGGGCTTCTTGTATTGCCGAGGATGGGCAGTTTAGTCCCTTGCATCCTCCCTCCTCTTCTCTTTCCCTGGGTTGTGTCTAGTGAATACTAGAAATGCGTGGTGGATTAGAGAAGGCCACAGAGTCCTTGGCATTCTTCCCATTGGGAGATGGGGTCCTTGGACCCCACTGAATGTGGGTGGGACCTTTGACTGCTTTGTCTCATAGGGGGCAGTGGGTGTGGTGCTGTGTATTTCCTGGCCCAGCCCCTCAGCGGCTATCTCTGCAAACACGTTCTCTGGGATCCCTGCTCTGAAAAAGCCCACACTAGCCACCTGGAGTGGCCAGGGCAGAAGAGCGATGCTGGCCCACCCCCTGCTCCCCCTGCCAGCCCAACCCAGGCGCCGGAAACATGAGTGAAGCTGGCATGGACCCTTCACTCCAGATCAGCTGAATAACTGATACCACGTGGAGCAGAAGAACCACTCAACCAAGCCCTGTCTGAATTCCCCACCCACGTATCATGAGCTCTAATGATGGGTAAGTCACCAACTTTGGGGGTAGTTTTTTGCACAACAATGAAAACCTCGACATTGCACAAGTTACAATAAGGACCCAAGGTCAGACCACCTTCCCTAAGAAGATGTATATAACAAAATTAAAATTAAGCAGGCACTGGGCAAATCGTTGCAGGACACCGTGGCCTTTGTGGTGCGTGCCTGGATTGTAGCTGGAGCTACTGCAGTTAGGGGCTGGGAGGTCCTGGAGCAGTAGCTGCTGTCCCTTCTCCCTTTTCCTTCTCAGGCAGTAACAATCATCATTGTGATAACGTCTGAGAAGGGACTGCATGACCAGGCTGTGCGCCTTATATAGCAGGAATGCCACCAACCCACACCGAGTGGCCCTTGCCGGGTGTCAGGCAGCCCTGTACTCTGACAGCAATCCCACACGGTAACCACTGTCCTCGGCCCCAGTTTGCACCCGAGAAAACTAAGGAACAGAGAAGCCATGAGTCCTGTCCAAGGTTACAAATCCAGACGAACGTTAGAATACAGTATTTAATGATCCCATTAACTACGTATTAATTTCCTAGTGTTGTTGTAACAAATTACCAGAAACTCAGCGGCTCGAAGCAGCACAAATGTATCATAGTGCTGGAGGTCAGAAGCCCAAAATGCCTCTCACGGGGATAAATTCTAAGTGTCCGCTGTGTCCCCTCTGGAAGCTCTAGGAGAGAATTTGTTTCCTTGCCTTTTCCAATGTGCAGAGTACGTGAATGCTATGGAGCTGCCTACACGCCTTGGCTCGGGGCTCTCTAAGTTCACCTTCAAAGCCAATGTTGACCCGTGGACTCTCTCTCACAAACTCCCCGCCTCTGTCTTTCACTTATCAGGGTCCTCGTGATGATGCTGAGCCACCTGGAGAACACAGCCTACCCCCCACCTCAAAGTCTGCTGATTAGCAAACTTAATTCTGCCTTCCACGTGGCATAGCATTCACGTACTCTGCACATTGGACATGGACATCTTTTGGGGGGAAAGGGGCCTGGACATCATTCTGCCCTCCACACCCAATAAGAGGGGAATGATTATGCCTTCTCTTCTACAAATGGTGGAACTGAGGATCACAGTGGTTAAATAATTTTTCCAAGGCCACACACACCAAATGCTACATCACCTGAAAATGGTAGAGTCGCAGGCTAAGAGGTAGGAATATTGTGGAAAATGGCCAGATAAGTCCTTCCCAAAGGTAGGGGTGTAGTATGGAAGTGAACTTGAGTAATCACTATGCCTTTGCACCAACACCTGGAAATATAATTTTTCTACCAGCTTTATAGTGGGAGAGAGCAGTATTGGGGTTCCCCCAGCCAGCTTCTGCAGCCCTAACAGAGAAGGGGGGCCTTTTGTAGGAGAAGCCCTCTGAGATTGCTCACTTATCTGTCTCTGAGAATCAAAGAAACAACGTTTCTCATCCAGCAAAGCCCTCTGATAATGAACTCTGCGATAGGGGCCTCCATTCACTGTGAAGCCACAAAAAGCCACAAATCGTTCCAGTGCCTCGACCCTTTCAGTCCCGGGAGAGATAAAGAGGGAATGTTGTGGAGCTCTTTAAAAACATTGTGTGAGGAGTCTAAGGGGACTGAACGGTAATGGGGGAAAAATACAAGATTTTAAAAAACATTGTGTGTTGTCATGGAGACCCAGACCTAGGAAGCTCAAAACCATCCCACAGGGCGCTTCCCTCGCCCTCCCGCCCACCCACAGGGCCCCCCACTGCGATTCGCCACGGATCAGCCCTTGGACCGGGGCAGGGATCTCAGGCACATTCTCTACCCCTGGGAGGCTCAGAGTCTAATAAATAGTGGCTTGTGTATGGCAAAGGAGGATGCAATGGCTGTAAAAACCTCTGCAGAATTTGGGCACCAGATGCCAATTGATGGGACTCTAGGTTGAGGCAGACCTAGGGTAGGCAAAGACAATAACTGTGTAGAGTCCATATGGGGGAGGGAGGGGGTGCAGGGGGGTCCTGTCAATCTATGTATTGTTTCTTGTATTGTTTCTTAGGACTGCAGGTAAGTCTAAAGGACTTAGCACATACAGACACACGCACGCATACACACTTCAAACCAGTTTCTTCTTTGTACAACTCACCGAGTCAAGTGCAGTGGTTAACATTTCACTGAAACCCTCTGGCCTTCCAGGTGCTTTGTACACACGCTTTTATTTAACATATGCAACAACTCTGAGAGAGAGATCATCATCATTGAGTAAGGAAACTGAAGCGCAGAGAGGTTAGGTAACTTGCCCAAAGCCACACAGCTATAAATGGCAGAGGCAGGACTCGAGCGTCGTCTGCCTCCCTCCAAAGCCAGCTGAGCTTTCCTTACTCCGCCACACTGTCTTCCTAAAAACACTTACTTTTTGCCTCGTTCACCCTTCCTACATCATTATTTGCCTTTTTCATGAACCCAAAGCAACTGCAAAGAGCTCACTTATCACCAGTGCCTCCTTTTCCTACTGAGGCTCCCTCACAGCCCCAGCTGTGGAAACAGCTCACCCGGCACGTGGCTGACCACCCCCCGGCTGTGTCACACAGGCCCGCCTCACGGGCCGATCTCCGGCAGATGCTCTTGCCCACCTGAGAGCTGTGTGCCAGCTGTCTGCTGAACCGCGGCACCCTCCAAAAGTCCCGACACTCATCCAGATGAATCCCCACTTCTGCAGAGCGCAGTGGCTGTCCTTAATCAGCCTGGGCTCTTTCGAGGGTCCCCTGCTGCTGAAGCCACTGATTAGAGAGCCAGCTGGCTCACCAGGGGCATTTGTGAAGAGCTCAGCAGAACCGAGCAGAAGGGGCACCGAGATGCGGGGTCTGCACCCTTGGACCACTGTGGGGGAGCCAGTCAGAGCTCCCACCTGTGGTTCGGTACAGTGACCTCCTCGGCCCTCAGAACAGGGTGGGGTGGGAGCAGCCAGAGCCCCAGAGAACCAAATCCAGTTAGGAGCCCATTGCCTGTTTACTCCATAAAACCATGGGCATTTTCCACATGTGTCAGAACGGGAACAAGTTCGGGGAGCTCAGAACACGGAGCCCAGTGAAACTTCTCAGTCCCTTTGAGACCTGGCATTGGGTCTGATTGCTCTTCTGCATGCCATGTCACGGGTGTCGTCTTGCTGTCCCTTGGACTAGGGGACTTAGAAAGCAAAGCATCTCCTCCAGGTTTGGGGCAGGGGTGGGGGTGGGGTCAGGTGGTGACGGATGCAGCAGTCCCCGTGACGTGACACCAGAGGCACAACCAGCGGATGCCGATCGTCAGGGGAGTAGGAAGAATTGGCCTGTCCCTCTCTAGGGCCCCTCCATGAATTGGACGAGCAAGCACTGTTGCCACCCCATCCTCCTCTGTCTCTGGGAGCTGGGAGGCTGGAGCCCTTCGTCACCTGCAGCCCATGGCCAGCAATGTCATCTAAGTCACCATCGGCTTTTGCCAAGTGTCTCTGCCACGGCTGCCACCCTCAGCATGCTGCATCCTCCTTGGAAACCCCTTCTGACTCAGGCAAACCCTCAATCCTGCCCCTTTCGGTTGACAGATGCAAAAGCAAACAGCTCCAGTGTGGGCTGTTTCTCTTCTCTGCCTCCTCTGAGCTTAGATGAACTGTCTCGTGCACTTGGCTTTTTTGCTATGTATCCATGGTCCAGCTGTTTGGTTTTTGCTCTTTCCTGTTAATTGCAGCACCGTTGGCTTTTCCCTATTGGCCTTTGTGCCCTGCACCCCTACAGTTACGCGCTCTTTACCTCAGCCCCATGTTGCCTGCAACAGGTTCTCCCTCCGCCAGGTAGCGTGTCCCCGTAACTGCTTTGGATTGTGCCTGGTGTGTCTGCGTTGGTTCGAGGGGCTCTGCTCAGTGGCTCCTCGCAGGCGCCGGGCCTGTGATTGGAGGGAATGCTGTGCTCCTGCCGTTTCTGGGTGGCTTTTCCATGAATCGCTGATTTCTCTTTGAGTTTGTGTCCTGGACAATTATTGATCGTGGTGAGCCTCCCACAGTCCCCAGGCAGGCCTCGGAGCACAGAAGAGACTGAAATGTGCTTTCATGTGGCCGTGACCTCCCTGCTGGGGGGCGGGGTGGTGGGGGTGGGGGGAGTCTGACCAGCATGCCTAGAACTGTGAGCACGTAGGATATCCCTGGTTCGCAGATTTGTCCTCGAGTCTGGCCTTAAAATTTGGCATTGGGGGGGGATCATAAATGAAACCATAGGCAGGACCTGCTTTTCCCACTGTGGGTTCTCTAACTTTACGAGTCTAAACAGTTCTAACACACTTGATTCAGAACTGAGGCAAAGAGTCCAGAGCTCACAGCAATGAAACCTGCCGTCGGGCCACCGCTAAAGACAGCGGCCATTATAACAGGCTCTACTGCTGGCTTGTCAAAGAAGTCTTTCCCCCAAAGGAGAGAAACAATTTGCCTATTGTCTGTGCAATTTTAGGATAATTGAGCTGACGTTCATCTGAATGATAATGAATAAATGCTGTTCTTTTTTGTTATTTACCTACTTTCTAATTTTACAACAGAGAACTAGTGATAATTACCAAATTCTATTATTTATAGAAAACTGACTCTTCCGTAAGAATCCGATGGGGCAATTATCTCCATACTGTGTGTGCTGTTTCGCTGTGAACTGTTGAATGTCGGATAATGATCACCAGAACTAGCTGTGGCATTTCCAACACAGAGGCAAGGAAGGAGGTCGTCCATGCATTAATATCGAAAACACACTAGTTCTCCCTCCCCCAGGGCGCACGAGCTCAGCGCTGGGGCTTGTAAGAACCTTACAGGAGCCCGTTTAAAACACTGTAATCATGTGGCTTTCGTTTCCTGAGAGTTGATAAGAGCTGCATCAAAAGGAAATAGAACAAGAAATACATTTACCATAAAAATAATCGCTCACATTTACTGTGTCAGGTATTATGTGGTTTTAAAAGCATGTGCTCTTCCTTCCCTCAATCCCTTCATAAAATAGGCACTATCCTTCCCCCACGTTACAGAGAAGAAATGTGGGGTTTGGAAAAGTTCGTCACATGCCTGAGGTCACCTAGGGAGCACACTGAGGGCCAAGGACAGAAACCGGGTCCGTCTGGTCCCATAGCCTTGTCCCTTCCAGCCCAGCTCCAGAGTAGACCCCAGTCACCTCAGCAGCTGAGCTGGAAGCCCAGTGCCTAGGACTGGACTCAGTTGGGATGCTGGTGTGCTCGAGGCTGTTGTGAAGATGAACTCATAAGGGCTACTCGCTCCTGACGGCCCTAGAGAAGAATGGCAAAGTCTAAGCCAGAGACTTTTGTCACCTGTTTCAAGGAAACCAACACCATCAAGGAGACGTCCCCGATCCTGCGGCCTCAGGGCCAAAGGAATGGAGCAACAGGTGTAGGAGCTTCTGTGTCAGCGATTAACCCTCTAAATGTCGGGCATGGTTGCAGGAAGGTAGCCTTAAAGCACCCGCTTCTTTGTCATTGTTGTTGTTTTGCGTTGGCGTGGCTTTGTTTTGTCCGCTTGTGGATTCTGAATGAGAAGCTCTGAGTCAAAAACCCTATTCACTTGCTCACGTGCTCGTGTACGTAAACCTCGATGGCAGTCGACTCTGGTCATGCGTCCTGACGGCAAAGGGGACGTTGTTAGTCAAGATGGTCGAGAAGATACTAAGTTCCAAACAAGCAGGGGAATTCATTATTCGGTCATTTTTGGAAAGAATTCTCACTCACGGCAGTGGAAGTCAGGTGGGCAAAAACCTCAAGGTCATATTTTGGTCCAGTATACTTATAACTTTCTCCCCAAAACTATCATCTTGGCAGTGCGAGTATGTGCTAAGTAAATAAATGAGGGACCACACAAGGAGCAGCAGCAACAGGGGTCAGAGGGCCCAGCATCTTTCACTTACTTATTTCCTTCACATGCAGGTGGTGAGAGGGGCTTTGGACTAGTGAATGTGCTTTTAATGATTTTGAAGGAAATCCCAGAGCCTGGTTCCTGCTCTAGCCATGGAGGGAAAGAGAATGAAAATGCCTTGATGTCTGTGAGGCTGGTATCTGCTGGCACAGTCCATGAGTCAAGTCCTGTTCAGCTCAGACCCATGGCTGAATTACTTTTGCTAAATCGCTTCTGCCTGCTTAAAGTCTGGCCATTATCATTCAGTACAAGGAGAGGCAAGTCCTGTATCAATGATGCAAGTCCGTTGATGAGTCTGAACCAGGGAGAACAGAACCTGACATGTAGGGAGTCGTGGCTAATGGAATGGAGAAATGGGCATCACTGCCTCGATCTGTTCATTAGGTCCTATGGGCTGGTCCTACCTGGCTGTGGACTCCCACCAGAGCCCATGCCTCCCGCCAGAGTTGAGGTGAGCTGGCTGCCTAGCTCTCTTCCTTCGGGACAGAGCCGCGTTCTCTGATGAGCCAATGAAGGGTGTTCACGCGGGATCTGAGGGGCAGCGCCCATCCTGGAACTTGGATGATGGTGGAGGCTGATCGAATGGCACTGGCAGATGGTATGAGCCCATGTCTCAGTGAAACAGTGACCTTGCTGCTCATCCCGACAGAAAGAGCTTGAATTTCCAGCCAGAGGCCCAACGTCAGAGCAGACTAAGAAGCCTAATTACTAACATCCCTTCTGATCCACAGGCACATGGGTTGGAACCTAGTCACCAAATAGTCACTAGCATTCGTGACGTGCCTGTGCTGTGCCAGGCACCGTGCCCAGTCCAGACATAAAAGATTGGTCTCCTGGTCATGTCTGCTGCCTTACCTGTGCAGCAGGGAGGGCGCTCGGAGGGCGGCCTTCTGTTCACTGGGCAGCATTCCTTGTGGAGCGCAGTCAGAACGCAGCAGAAGTGCTGTCGTAAAGTGTGAATAAATTCTGAGAGGAGCTCTGCTACCCCAACCAGACAGTTCTAGTGGCCTGGGGAGCGTGCCTCCCCCGCACTCCCCGCCGACTCATCTGCAGATGCAAATCTGCTGCGTCTTCTAAACAGTGTTAATGAGAGCTTGGTCCACACACAGGTCTATCAGCAACGCCCCAAAGTGCCCAAGTAGGGAGAGGAAAGGTCTTTGGCTGTCTCTTATGATCACCATGGAAAGAAGAGGCTACATGGTATAAGATAAATTGTTTGCTTAATAGATAGAATCTATTACATATCTGGTCAATAAATGTTCTCCTGGAAACCAAGTGAAAATTCTCCAATTCTGAAAGCGCCTTCACCTCTCGTATGTGACGACGGCAGGTCAGCAATGCATCCCTCTCAGGGCTGGAGTAGCATTGAAGGAGTGGGAGGGCCGGATTCAGTAAGAGTCTCTTGACTGTAAATTAATGTGTTGAGGGCTTGGTCTGACTTCTTTGGGGATTAAAGAAGCCCAATGCTCATGTTGAGTGCTATGAAAGAAGACTTAGCGGTAGCTGGCACTGTTCCTGTCCAACGCACACTGGCTCCTATTCATTTACTCATTCATTTGTCCATCCATCCATCCAAATCATCAACAACCATTTACCGAGGGCTTGCTCTGTGCCAGGAGCTTTGCAAGGTTCTAGAGATGCAGCAACAAACAATCCAGACACAGTCCTCCCACCCTTCAGCAGTTTACAAAACAGCAGCCACTTGGAAAATTTAGACAGGGACCACAGGGCTCCATAAGAAAGTCATTTGGTTTCTGGCTCAGAGTCCTCCCTGGAGAAAGAGGATGATGGACGGAGAGGAAGAGAGTCCTAAGGAGCTCGATCCTGAGAAGGGCAGGAGTCTCAGAACAGTAGGAAGGAGGCAACTGGAAACGCCCAGGTGCCAAATGGGAGCACCCCAGGCAGGGAGCTGGCTCTCAGAGGCTGGCCACGGTAGGAGCTTAGAATCAGAGATTTAAACACTCCTGTTTGGCCCTCAGCCCAGGGGTGCAGGCAGGGAGCCTGGGGGGGGGGCGGGTAGGCAGTAGAACGGAGCGGATGGGGCTTGTCAGGCGGCTGTGTGGCTCATTACTGAGCACACACTCCGACATACACACAAACGCCGCAGCTGTCAGGGAGAGCGTGGGGCTCGGGGGAACGTAGGACGCTTCTGGACCAGCAGTATCCCTCTCCGGGTTGCAGCCAGCGCCGCCACAAAAGGAGGAAACTGCGCTCTCGTGCTCTGCCTCCCTGATTAATTTGGTGTTTCAGACTCAGCAGCCCACGAGGTCTTCATCTCTTGCAGTGACTCCTCCAACAGATGTCTGTTTATGAGCCATCCCTGAGCCTTTCCTGGGGAGCCGGTTTCCCCTCCTCCATATTCATGCCTCTGGTTTTGACCAGCCTCCAAAACGCTGGCAATGCCCAGGTGGAGGGCTGAGTACAGAGAACATCTCTCGGCTTGTTTTTCCTGCGGTTCCAAGCTCCTATTTATGGGATGTTTGCAAGCTACTTAACCTAATGAGAGAAAACATGTTACAGCTTGGAAACGCGGAAATCAGACATTCTGGAGGGACCCTAACGGGACTTACACAAGATATTTTTAGAATGCTGTCCAGAAAGAAGGCATGGGGAAAGTCCTCCCGTGCCTGCAGAAAACTAATATATGGTAATCAGAGAAGCATGGAGTGGCTGTAAGTTTCAACGACATACATGGAACTTATTGCTGTTTTCCGCTGTGGCTGCACATTCGGGACTCCTTGCTAGCTGGAGAGGCGTGAATAGAAGATTTATTTTGTTTTGTTAGAGCCCATCAAGACATTCTAGAGCGACAGCTTTCAAATGCTAAGTTCCCGAGTTTACAGAAGTTGTGAATTACATGCTTTTAGACCAGCGTGAGCGAGGGGCTGACAGCTCTCCCCCTCCCCACCCTCCTTCCCTTCACCACTCGGAGTCCTTTATGATCAGTGGCTCCACACGCTGCCCTTCCCAGACCCAACGGGGCCATTATCAAGAATGACAGAAATCTATTTCTAGCCATGAAGCAAGCTGAGGCGACTGACATGTCATCACAGAAAAAGAACTTTTTCACACCTAGGTCCCCAGAGCCTCAGAGAACCTTCTTGGCCAAAATTGAGACCATTTCAAGTTAACTGGATGTGAGAAAGGGTTTCAAGTTGGGTAGGGAAGGGAGGGAGGGAAACGCGATGTCATAGGAGGCGATTTCAGGGATGTTTTGTCTCTCTTCCTCCTTGTCAGTCTTGGGGACAGCGTGGCCATTCCCTAGAACCAGGCAAGATTGCAAAGCTTGGTACAGGGCAGAACCCAACACACCTTGTCCTTGACCTCTAGGCAGCTGAGACCTCCCCAGTTAGCATAGAGAGATTGAGTGTATTAATTAACGGGTTAAAGACCAAATCTCTCAAGGGTGATTACTAATAGATCATCAGTTTCAAGATAAGCAGTGGGGCGATGTCATTGTTTCCTCCTGCCTCTCCCTCCCTTTGTCTTCGAATCGCACCCTCCTGTACCACCCAGCACTGCAGTCACCTAGGTGTCTGTCTCCCCTCTCTGCCCCTAGACTATACGATCCCTTGCAAGGGCCAGGCCAGCGTGGCTCAGTGGGTTGGGCATCGTCCTGCAACCCAAAAGGTCACCAGTTCGATTCCCAGTCAGGACACATGCCTGGGTTGCAGGTTCAGTCCTCATTTAGGGAACGTGAGAGAGGCAGCCAATCAATGTGTCTCTTTCCTCTGTTTCTCCCTCCCTTTCCCTCTCTCTAGAATCAATAAAATAGGGGGAAAATATTTAAATAACCTGGGGCACAGTCACTGCCTTCCTTAGTTGTTGTCTTCTGTGTCACCCAACATAAACTGCACTTGGTATTGATCAAATGGTTATAAATTGAATTAGGGTCCCACCAGATAATGTGGCCCAGGCCTTTGTAGTACCCTCTGGAGCGCAGACGAGACCCTGAGATCCCGTTATCCCCTCGGCCTTCAGCCTAGTTTCACTGGCCCCCAGGGCACGGGAGTCGGGCTTGTTTGTGAGGTCGGATGGACTTCCTGCTCTCCACCACCCCCTAATGAAGGTTCCGGGAAGCCAAGGGCTCCATGTTGTGAAACTCTCATTGCAGTGTTGCCTGTGACTGCCGAGCAACTGGCCATGTGCTGGCGTTTATTATGAGAGGCCTGTACGCAAGGCTGGCTCCTTGCCTGGTTTTTCCTAAGGCAGCTGAAAACAGCATAGCCGCTATTTGTTTTGAGGGAGAAAAAGAACAAGAGATTTTGTAAACAGTGACGAGAAAAGCCAAATTGGTCCATTTTAGAACCTCCTGACCTTGACAGGGTCCCTCTAAAGCTACATAAACATTCGTTTGGGGTATTTAATAAGCCGCCAGCTGACAAATTGCGGAACTTTTTTGCAAGAGCCCCTTATCTTTCCTAGAACCACTGAGATGGCAAAATATATTCTCTGTCTCCACAATTCATTCTATATTTGCATGTGGAAATTGGAGAGCAAGTTGTTTTTCTTCGTTTGCATGACAAAACTCAGACCCCAAAATACAATTCAGCATTTAATTTGAGCTAGTTAGAGAGTGCAGAAAAGGGCCCCGCCCACTGCCGCTGTTTCTGTTGTTACAATTAAGTGGATTTATGATGCTGAGAACATCCAGTGCCTTCTATGGGGGGCTACGGTGGACCTGGGGAGCCTGCTGCCTCGGGAGGTCACTGGACAAAAATAAACCCCGTGAAAAACTTTATTTTAAGGCCTTAATAACTCTCTTTCAACTTGGCAGACATCCCCCACCCCATCCCTAGCCTAAGCTGGTGGCCAGTCTGCCCTGGGGCAAGGATGGACCCAGCTGATAGAGGGACCCCCTGGAAGCTGCTCCTGATGACAGCTTGCCAAAAGCAGAGCATGACAAAGAATTTAGGACATTTAAATTTTAAATAAGTACAGTAGTGCTCCCCCATCCCAATCCGTGGTTTCACTTTCCACAGTTCCAGTCACCTGCTGTCAGCCACGGTCTGGAAAGATTAAATGGAAAATTCCAGAAATAAAGAATTCATAAGTATTAAGTGGTGGGTGGTTCTGAGTGGCATGGTGAAATCGCACACCTTGCGGCTCTGTCCCAGCTGGGACTTCGTCAAGTGCCTCCACCTGAAGACGCTCCCATGAGTCACTTAGTAGCTGTCCCTGCCACCAGAACGAGAGGAGTCGTGTGCCCGATGCTTGTGTTCACCCACCCTTGTTTTACTAAGTAATGGCCCAAAGCCAGTCACACTGTCTTTATTACAGCGTATTGTTTGGTACTCTCTGCAGTTTCAGACATCCGGTGGGGGTCTTTTTTTTCCTAAGAGATTATTTATTTACTTTGTAGAGAGAGGGGAAGCGAGGGAGAAAGAGAGGGAGAGAAACATCAATTGGTTGCCTCTTGTACGCACCCCAGTTGGGGACTGAACCCGCAACCCAGGCATGTGCCCTAAACAGAAGTCGAACCAGCCACCTTTTGCTCTGCAGTATGACGCCCAACCAACTGAGCCATACTGGTCAGGGCTCCAATGTTGCGGGGGGGTGTGGGGTCTCGGAACCTATCCCTCGAGGATAAGGAGGAAGGAGGACTACCACATTCTCCTTTGCTAATGGCTCCCCCACAGGCGTGTCTTACTACACTGGTGCCCTATTCTTTTCAGAAACACTGAGTATGTGAAAACCAAGTGCCGGCCCCGACAGGATGCCAGGTGTGGTGACGAGCAGAGAGGATTCTGAGGGGCACACCTGGCCCCTGCAATGCCCAGTCCAGGGGGTCCAGGTCCAACTCGTTCGATGGAGCACCTGCCCCCACAGTGGCAGGCTCGCAGTTCTGTGGGATGGCGTGCGCAAGGGTAACATTCTGTTTAGAGGGATGTGTGAAGGCTTCACAGAGATGAGCAGGACTGCGCTGGGCCCTGGAAATGGGAATCAGAGACCACCAAGCACAGAATGGCAGGAACAGCATTGTCAACAGAGGGAACAGCTTATGCCGAAGCACAAAAGCAGGAAAGCCCCTGATTCTTTCTAGGAAAGGGAGTGAGTCTCATGAGTGTGAACAGAAAATTGAGGCTAGAAAACATTTACCTTTTCCTAAAGGACTGGGAGCTGATACACTACCAATCCTACTGCTGGTGAGACTTATAATACATACAAATGTAGTATTTGGCTACTATCAGTTCCCCTATAAATTACTAAGTGGAGCAGATGGAGGCCTTCCGGCCCAGGAGGATCAGAGCCAACAGTCCACACACACCCTTGGGCGATCGCTGGCTGTCACCTGTGCCCCCCCAACCCCCAGGGCAGTACATGGGGTCTTTACCTCTTTTCTCGCCTGCCCTTTGTGTATATGCCCTTTGTCTCAGCTATCAACCAGATACCCCCTGGGGTAAGAGCTCCAGAGGGAGGGGTGGGTCACACTGCCAAACAGACAGCATCTGTATCTGTTGCCAAGACAATGGCCAATCACATCAAATCGGAACCTGTCCAGTAGAACATAGACTGGTACATTGACGTTATCCCAACTGAGAAGGGCGAAAACAAGCGCTGCGTGTCTGCGTGTGCATGCATGGCTGTGTGAGTTTGTAAGTACGCATACAGGTACATACGTGTGCTTGGGGGTATGCATGCGTCTGTGCGATGATGTGTGTGATTGCATGTGTGTGTGTTTTCACATATGAGGTGCCATTTCCATCACAGGCAATAGCCATCAATACTCTAGGAAATGAACCTACTGAAACCAAAAGCCCGTGACCGCTGAGGTCTTAATCCACAAAGGAAAACACAGTTGAGGAGCGTGAGATGTCTCTCCCGCTGTCAAGGATCGCTGAGTTTGGCGGAGTGCAGAAGCCTGGGGATGACCTTTTCCCGGCAGAGGCAAGCGTGGGGAAGCCTACTTCCCGGCTCACAAGTCAATTCACTCATACAAATAAGTGGCCTCTTCTTCCTTAACTACGTAAGGGTGGAAGGGCAGGGTCTCTACACTAAAATCTGTTCTCCTCTGGCAAATCTCCTCTTGCTTGTGAGAAGAGGTAGCCGTCTGGGGGCTTACAGGCAGATTGGTCAGAGGAAGGGAATCTGAGTCCTCTGGTGGACTTCACCTTGAGAAATGGGTCTGAAACTGGTCTCTGGGTGGGGAGGAGGAGGAAGTGGCATATGGTCAATATCTTTTCATGAGAGCATTTTCATAAAGGACAAAGAAACTGAAACACACCTCCTGCATTAATCCGTCACTAGTTTTGGTTTAAGAAACACGTGACAGTAGCTGGCTGAACAAAACCAAAAGCTGTAGACAGATCACAGTTACTAACGGAAAGGGAAAGTCACTGGCACATACCGACCTGTCTTCCCAGCGGGGTCCCCAACCTGGGGATGCTCAGACCCCGAGGGGATGGACAACACGAGACCATCCGCCAATGTGGGGTGCGTTTTCCAGGGAGTGGATTCCAGGATTTAATTAGGTTTTCATACGGATCGCTGACACAGAACAGGTCGCGGATCACATCCTAGTGAGTGGTGGATTTTTGTGGCTAGAGGTTGAGATCAAAGGGTGGATGAAGTTGGGTGGATGTTTCGTTGTGGAAGGGGTTACAAGGGGATTGGGGTTTGAAAAGTTGGCTTACCCTTTAAGGAACACAGTTCATAAGGTCTGAGGAGGTTCAGTGGGTGGGTCTTAACCTGTAGTGAGTTACAAATGTGTGTGTATTTATACAGAAGTGTACTAGAATAGCATCTTGTATCCAGATTAATTCCTTCATTGATGAATACATAAAACAAGGCAGCGATGAAGAGTGTTCTAAAAACCCTGAAAGACTCGTTTGTACATTTAGGTCTCATACCGAAGGTCAGGAGAAGCGTTACCTGTCACTAACAGAGACCTGGAAGGGGACAGGAGGTGAACTTATTGGAAGCCATACTCGGTGGAGGGACTCGAACACTCACGTGTTCTGCTCATCTTCCTCAAAGGTCCCAGGGCACCATGTGGAACCTTCCCCCCACCAGCCTCATCCCATGTCATCTGGCTTTGCTCTGGACTCCAATGTTTCCCCAGGTGCGGAGTCCTATGGAAAGAAAAGAACTGGATCTGGTGGCAGACGGAAGTCTCTAGGTGGCCGTTCATTAATTAATGACTAAATGAAATACTTCCCCACCCTGTCATCTTGTCATCTGAAGAAGGATTATTTTCAGAGTGATCGCTAATCTCCTCAGTACAAAGTATATAATGGCTGTTAAATATGTATTCAAAATGTAAATGAAAGAAAGACAGGAGGAGGAAGGGGAAAGATGGAGAGAGAGAAGCAAGGAAGACAAAACAAGAAGAAAAAGGAAGGGAGGGAGGAGTTATTGGTATTCTCTACCTTTCAGTTCTTCAGCGCGGCTTCTCCACCCAAGCCCCCACCCCACCTCTACAGGGCATGAGGCTCAAACCAGCCAGCTGTCTGGTGCTGGGCCGGGGGGTGGAGGGGCAGCCTGTGTGTCCTAGCGCCACCTACTCCGTAGCTGGCCCTTAATGTGTCTGTCCCAAAGTCTTTCCTCCAACTGTTTCCACGAATTTTTTAAATTCACACCGGACCTTCCCCGTGCCAAATTAAATGCCTGGCCGGTCACCAGCCCAGCAGTTGTGCAAATGTCCCAGACCCTGAATCCCAATGTGAGTTCAATCAGCAAAAAGACAGAATGAGAGGCTGGGGAGTGAGGAGCATGGAAAGCAAGCTAAGGTCTTCAGGGAAAGCTGTCGTCTTCGTGCTTCGGCTCTGACGAGCCTCATGGAGATAATAAACACATGAAGAATATTCTCCCTCCTGTACTCACAGCAACAACATGAGCACTCATGGCGATGGTAATAAAAAGGAATAGACCGCCTTCAAATGCCATCCCTCGCCTAGCCTTGCCCCCAGGCAGCGCTGGTCCTGGGCTAGCAGATCTCCGTCTGTAAACTGGGGGTCTGGTGGGAGAAGTCCTTTCCAGGCCTAAGGTTGTAGAGTCCCATGACAGGGAGCACAAGTAGTGTTAGTAATGACAGAAGTCACGTCCAGCCAGAGACGGACCTTCCACGTAGCCTCCCCGTCTCACAGGCCTTGGCGGGGCCGATGCCTCGTGCTGTGGTGTACACACTGCGCACAACTTCAGGCAAGTTATGCGTCTCTCCTCTGCCTCAGAGTCCCCACCTGTAACTTAGAGACACGAATAGCATCATTGCGGAAGGATCAGGAGTTGCCCTGGTCTTCTGCAGAGACGCTGTCCCAGACACCCTTCCCTCTCCAGCACATAGGCAGGTGTGGGAGCAGGAGGCGGATGGGAGGAGGGAAGGCCTGACTGTCCAGACCCCTCCTCTGCCAGAGTTTTAGTTTTTTTGACCTCCCTGACCCCCACTGATAAAGCCCCACGCTTCTCATCTAATGAAGGAACTTCTCAAACTGACGTTTAGATTGCAGCCCAGGAAACCGTCGGACTGCAAAGGTGAATTCCGGTTGCATCACATGCAGTGGGAACGCTGTTCAGAGGCAGGAGAGTCCCGGGGAGACTGCCCAGCCCTGCCCCACCCCTCCTCTGCAAAGCACAGACGTCCTGACGGGCAGGCAGCCCCCAGATTAACCCCCAGCCCCCAGGGCGCATGCTTCACCATTCAAGTACACATGTAACTATTAAAATTTTAAACTGTGTTTCAATTACACTGGAACCTCTGGGATGCCCTTGCGATGTGTGGACACCGGCACAGGGAGCACGAGGCTTGCCGCATTCCTAGTCACACCAAACGGCTCACAGGTCCCCGTGAGGCGGGGCTCTTTCCCACCATCACGATTTGCCTGGAACGTCTCTTCCCCTCACCCATCACCCAGATTTTGCAAGACAGTCTTTGGAGCATTTGTGGGAGGCTTTTGAGATTATTCCGCATGTCTCCTCTGTGATGTGTGTCCAGAGCATTTTATGAGGCCTCCTGGTTAGTTACTGGTACAGGCATGGCTACCATTTATGGAGGCTTACTAAGTGTCAGGCACTCTGTTAGTGGTTCACATACACTGTCTCAAATAACCCTCATCATTGTTCTCTGAGGAAGGCGATAAAGGGAAACTCAAGTTAGGCACATGCATCCCCCGCCCCAGGACACAGAGCCTCTGCCTGGGTGTCGGAGTCAGAATCTGAACCGATTTCTGATTCCAGAGTTTCACTTCTCAGACGCTGGCTTAGTGTTTTAAGTGCCTGGTTATGTGCCCGCCTCCCTCATTTGACCTCGAGGGCATGGAGCGTGTCCTTTTTGTCTGTGGCCTGCAGTGCCTGGCATGGAGCTTAGCGCCCAGTCAGTGCTGGATTCACATGAAGTGAATGGGTGTCCAAACTGGTGTGATTAGAAAGGAGAGCAAGGAAGATTCAAGGCCAAGTGTAGGTGCCGTTGTTTGGAGAATGGAGGGATGAAGGAATCGATCAGGTAACCCTGGCATACCCAGTTAGGACGCTCCCAGGAACAAAGCTCCCTTCCACATAGAACCCATCCCTCCACGCGCCTCATGTATGACAAGCTCCTAGGCAGGTCCTGCCTCCCGTCTACTCCCGCCCACCTTAACTGTGCCCCCACCCCCCCACCCCCGCCATGGTTAGGGCCAGCTCCTCCCTGGTTAACCTCTCCAGCGGAGGCCTGGCCGGGGCAAAGAACACAAGAGAGACCACAAGCAGCTGCTCAACGCAGCAGGTAAGGGGCGTAGTAAGCCTGACACTGAAACTGAATTTCTGAATATCTCCTGTCTGCTCTGCTCCATCAGGGCCACACACTGGCGGCTCATTTGCACATGGAATACCAATGCACCAGGTCTTAACCAAGCCACTGGGAATTTGGAGTATTTGATGGCAGTGGAGTGGAATCTTGTTTTATGCTTGCTTCCCTCAGATTTCAGAATGATTTGACTTTTATTTTAAATAAATATTAACTAAGAGTGTATACCACGCCAGGCACTAGGCTAGGCACGTGCGTGTTTCTGCCTTATTCCCGCCCCACGCCTTACAGATGAGTACAGGCGGGGGGACAAAGCACCTGTGCAAGGCCCCACAGCCGGTGCGTAGCAGAGTGAGGATTTGAACCCAGGGACTCCGACTCAGAAACTTTTCCTCTTTGTACTGCATCCCAGTGCTAACATGGCTCATATTGGGGGTGGAGGGGGATTGTCCTGTCATCTGACTCCCTCCTATCAGAGGTTTGGGGATGGAGACCCCCCCAGCAAACCCCATGGCTGCACACCAGCTACCACCTCACCCACTTCCAGGCTACGGCAGCCATATTCCAGCCCCTTGCACGGTGTCTGACTTAAAGCAGAGACTCGAGAAACCTTCGCATAAAGGACTCGATGAAAAATGACGCATGTCTGATGTCCCCAAAGACTGAAATGGTCAGCTAGTTGTATCCTTCTTAGGATACAAAAAGAAAGCAAGTGTATTTTGTAGAAAAGACTGTCTATAAAAATTGAGGCTTAAAAGGGTGGAGTTTCTAGTAATCCTCAATTATGCAGAATAAACTTAGTTAACCGTACATTCCACATCTTTTCAAGCACTCGAATTAATCGAAGTGTTCCTCAAAATTCGGAAGCCCAACGAACGAGACTGAAGTGTGGCAAGGGTCGGGGCTGTGGGCACGCATTCACCAGGGATATTAGGTGCTATAACAGTCTGTCCAATGTCCTTATTCCTAAATATCTCTGCTTCTGACCAGCCCCCGACAACCTCCCATCAACTGGAGCTTTCGAAGCTGTGACGCAGAAACCAGCCGCCCTGCTTTACCATCCCATCATCCCCTGCCGCCGCTGCATCCCGTATAAGGATACTTGGCTGCCCGTTTGCTCCCTCGTTGTCCAGAGGTTGAACAGTTCTCTTCATTCAGAGAGCCTGGAGTTAACATCTGCCCCCAGCGGTGGCCTGCTTGTGTGCTGGGGACAGAGGGCTGCATCTCCATCGCAACTGGAGCTGAAAAGATGCCTGGGGCTCATTATTCTTGAGGTCATCCTGAAGGTCACAAGCCCACAAATTCTTTTGCAGGCAGGAAGGCAGGAGAAAAGCATATTTGAGCTATTTCAGAATCCTAGCCCTTTTTTTTTCCAACTTGTACAAGAGGTATAAGGGTTCTGATAATCCAGTACAGTCGAATCTCAGTCAAGGGAGAAACGGTCCCCGGAGACTGGCATAGCTGACATTTGTGCCAGTTACACTAACACTCTGGTGAGATATTTTTCCTCTCGGCCCGAACTCGTTCCTCTCTCCCGGATTACTGTAGTGTAAGCCTCGGCATTACTGGGAAAACCCTCTGGTCCCCAGACTAAAAGGCAGATGCGGGAGTTTCAAAGTAACTCTAGGGCTTGGAGCTCCATGTGCAGAGGTTCTGACGAATTGGTCTGGAGTGGGGCCCAGAGACTTATTTGTTTTAACTCATGCAATTCTAAAGAAGAGCAGAGTGAGGACCGCTGGTCCCAAGCCGTCCCCAAGACCCAGCAGCTAGCTTTATCCTGTTCGCGCCAGTGTTCCCAGGCGCCCTCTGCCCCGTGAGCCCCAGGGAGGCAGGCTCGGTGCCTTCTACTGGAAGTTCATACACGTTGGAGCAGAGGGGCTTCCAGGAAAGTCCCTGCCATCTCCCTGGCCCTCCCCGCTCCTCCTCCCCAAGCCCTTCCTTTCCTTCTGGCTCCCTCTCCACCAACACCAGATTCTCCCCCGCTGTTTTGCTCACCAGCTGGACCCACCTAGGCTCATGTTCCTAGGAGTCTCGTCTTTCCGCCAGCACGCATCATCTTGTTTTTCCAACAACACCATACACGGCCAAGAGAAATCAGAGATCCTCCGAGTAGCTGTTAATGTAACTATGCTTCCTCCTCTTCATCTCTCTCTCTCTCTCTCTCTCACACACACACACACACACACAGAGCCCCCTGTGTGGTTCAGACAGCACTTTCATGCAAGTCCCTACAGGCTCTCTTCTGTGGTAGGCACAGCATGATGTAAGTCACAGAGGTGCTGAGGATGTGAACCCAGTGTTGGACCCCACACCCATGATCCTTCCTCTTACAGCTTTCCTCCTGCACCCTAAAATGCTTCTTAGGCTAATGTGACTCCACACCGATTCTCTAAAGAGATCCCCCGGCTAACCCCGAAGATGTACCCACCCACTCAATTAAAGCCTTAGCAACCAAAAGGCCTTTTAAGAGCCTGAAAGGGCAGGACCAGAGTGAGATATTTAAGGGCTCTATGTGTTTAAATGATTGTATAAAGCCCCCTTGAGTCCCGGGCCGATACGGGCTTATAACTAATACAACTGACCCCTGGCAGTGGTCTGCTTTTTCTAATGATAATCTCCCCAGTTCTTTCCATAAAATATCAAATTGCTTCCAAAAATAATAATTCCTGATGCTTTCATTGCCCGTGCTTTTCTGGAACTCAGAGCATCTCTTCCTGCGGCCCACCAGGCACTGGGCCCCGGGCAGGGCTCTTTGGAGGTGCCCTCGCTGGATATCAGTCCACAGGTCCAGAATCCCAGGAGGCAAGAAGCAGCCACCGTTCTGGCGAGGGAAAAGGCTGGGACAGAAAGGGAAGACTGGCATGTTTTAAGAGAGAAGGGGCTGTGCACCTGGAGTGTCAGAGTGGGGTGACTGTGGGCCTCTCTGGGCCACCCTTGGGGGCCGATGAATTAGGGAGGCAAAAACGAGCACAGGGAAGCCTTCTCTCCCCACCTGGCTGTGGCGGGTGTGATGAGCCATTGCTGCCATAGTTGCAGGTTCACACAGTGGGGAGCAGAAATGCACCTGCCTTCCTCCTCATCTCCCAGCACACTCGGGGGACGGACAACGCAGGGGCAAACCCATGCATTACTCGGCGGTGTCCCCGGGCCTCTGGATGTGCATGTACGTGCAGATGAATTGTTTCAAGTGACTCAGAACACAATTATTTCATTTTCTTTCCCCTCCTGAGTTGTGGATGTTTAGAAACGAATTGCTCCCGGTGCTTCTGATTTACAACAAAATGTGAATGCAGAAAACCGGTTCCATGGAGTGATTTGAATTTCCATTACAATTACAGTTCTTTTCAACCATATGATTCTGTGCTTTCTTCATATCCATCAGCTCAGTGCTGACTGTGCTTGAAAGCTGAGGCTCAGGCTGCCTCATCCCCCAGCCCCAGCTGCCCCAGGCCATGGGTGGACAGGGATTATGCTGCACAGGAAGCCATGAATGAAACTGGAGTTTCCATCGGCGTTTGCGCCGAGGATCCGCAGGGAGAAGGGTGAGGCTGGACCTCACATGGGCACTGGACACTCACCAACAGATTCTTCCTGCCAGGAACAGTCACACCATCAAAACTTCAGTATCGAGGGCGTCTCTGTGCCCAATATTGTCCTACAAACTTGACGTGTTTTACACTCACAACAGCTCTGTGACGTGGATGAGAAATTGAGTGTCAGGTTAAATAAGTGGCAGAGTCAGGGGTTAAATCTGGCTCGACTAGATAGTCAGAGCCTAAGCTCATAGCAGTAGCCCCGCCTAAGGCCGCAGCCCCCAAATTTGGTGACAGAAGCTGAACAGACAGTCCCAGGCTCTGGTTTGTGGATTCCAGGCGGTCCTTCCTGAATGTGGGCTTCCGGGACTCTGGAAGACACTTTCTCTTCCCTCCCCTGCAGGCGCTGTCTCTGGCCCCCAGTAGCAGGCGGCAGATGGGCACAGTGTCAGCCCTTCTGGCCCAGCCCCAACAGGACACCACCCCAGAAATGGTCTCTGCTGTCTTCCCTTACCCGCTCCGTGCTGGGTCGCCCCCACTATCAGGCCTACCTTTCTCAGTCCCAGGGCTCTGTGACACTCATGCAGTCCAAGCTGTAGCTCTGCTCGGGATCACTGGCATTTAACAAGAGCAGGAGGGCCCTGGCTGCTGTGGCTCAGTGGGTTAGGCGTCAGCCTGCAAAACGAAAGGTCGCTGGTTCGATTCCCGGTCAGGGCACGTGCCTGGGATACGGGCCAGGTCCCAGGTGGGAGCATGGGAAAGACAACCTATTCATGTTCCTCTTGCACATCAATATTTCTCTCCCTTTCTTTCATTCCCTCCCTTTCTCTCTCTCTCTAATAAATAAATAAATAAAATCTTAAAAAAAAAAGGAGGAGAGAGGGCAGTTCTTAACCCAAGAGGGACCTGGCCTGTTGCCCACATCGAGGGCCCTATTACCCATTGGGTGCCTGCCTCCTACTTCACATGGGAAGGAGGAGAATTTCAATCTCAGTGATGGAGACATCAAGGCTTTTCAAATCTCACCCCTTAGGCAGCCTGGTCTGAGAAAGGTGCACGCCAGCTCTGCTCCCACATTTGCCACGTGCCCTCACTCAGTGTCTGGAACTGGCTCACTGTCCTTCTCTCTCTGCTCAGCAGCGCCCACCCCCAAGGCTGCAGGACAGGCCACCCGCAGAAGGAAATCCCTCCATCCAGAAGGCTCTCCAGCCCCTGCCTGGCCAGCCCAGCCCGTGGGTCCCGGAAGCCAGGGAGCTAACCCAGGCTGAGCCCCTCCTCTTTAGCCCCTTAACCAGGTCTTTGGGGTGTTGTTCCTCATTTTAATATATAATCAGTCTGGTCTTACTTTGTGTCTCACCGTTTTTTCCCCTTCCCCACACCGCTCCCTCAGTCACCTCTAGAGACTGCACAGTATCTTCAAGATTCCAACTTTATTACATTAGCAAAAATAAAATAAAACCTATGTCCCCCCATGGATACAAAAGTGTCCCAGTGAAAGATTAGTCTAAATAACAAATTAAATGAAGACATGATAGCAGAATGGCTTATTATTGTCTGTATGAATAGCAAAATAACCAGGCAGGCTAATAATTCAGCATGAAATATGGGCTGTCATTTTTGATTCATGCTTTTCCCAATGCCGTGTGAGTCTCTGCCCAGGTGGGGGTGAGCCTGGCAGACTGAGGCTGGCGGCATGGAGAGCTGACATGCTCCCTTCTCAGGACTGTTTCTCTTGGTGTAGAGGGTGGGGAAGAGGAGCCAGTGGTTCAAACAGCTCTGTAATTAATTTTCAGTTAATATAAATTATTTCCTAGATTGGTTTTAGGTTTATTTTGAATTTTATAGGGAAGTTGAACAGAAAGTGGCGGATGCTTCCATATGCTCTCTCTCATTTAATCTTTCCTATTATTAATGTCTTATAGTAGTGTGGTATATTTGTTACCATTGGTCATCCAAGGTTGATACATTATTATTATTTTTAAATATATTTTATTGATTATGCTATTGCAGTTGTCCCAAATTTTCCCTTTGCCCCCCTTCACCTGATACCCCCATTCTTTCCATCATTCCCTGCTTTAGTTCACACCCATGGGTCTTACATATAAGTTCTTTGGCTTCACATTTCCTATACTATTCTTAACTTCCCTCTGTCTTTTTTGTACCTACCAATTATGCTTCTTAATCCCTGCACCTTTCCCCCCATTCTCCTTCTTTTCCCCTCCCAGCACATATCCCTCCAAATGATATCTGTATCTATGATTCTGTTCCTGTTTTGTTTTTTTGCTTAGTGTACACTTTTAGATTCAGTTGTTGATAGTAGTGATTTGTTGCCATTTTATTGTTTATAGTTTTGATCTTCTTCCTTTTCATTCATAAGTCCCTTTAATCTTTCATGTAATAATAGTTTGGTGATGATGAGCTCCTTTAGCTTTACCTTGTCTGGGAAGCACTTTATCTGCCCTTCCATTCTAAATAATAGATTTGCCGGATAGAGTCATCTAGGATGTAGGTCCTTGTCTTTGATCACTTTGAATACTTCTTGTCAGTCCCTTCTTGCCTGGAAAGTTTCTTTGGAGAAATCAGCTGACAGTCTTATGGGAACTTCTTTGTAGGTAACTAACTCCTTTTCTTGTGCCGCTTTTAAGATTCTCTCTTTATCTTTAACCTTTGGCATTTTTATTATGATGTGGCTTGCTGTGGTCCTCTTTGGGTCCAGCTTATTTGAGACTCTCTGCACTCCCTGAACTTATCTGTCTATTTCCTTCACCAAATTAGGGAAGTTCTCTTTCATTATTTTTTCAAATAAGTTTTCAGTTTCCTGCTCTTCCTCCTATTCTTCTGGCACCCCCATGATTCGGATGTTGGTACATTTGGAGATGTCCCAGAGGCTTCTTAACTTCAGCCATCCTGGAAACATCAGAATGTTGTTCAACTTCCTTGCCTTGTGTTGGGATTATTTTTATTTTTAAATAACACAGAAAGGCATACAATGCTTTTTTCATTGCCTAACACCTCTTAAAGTTTTTAATCTTGCCATAGCCTCCTCCTATTCAATAGATCTCTCAGCCTATCAGCAGCATTGGAAACTCGACTATTAAAAATGCATTTATTTAGGTCTTTGTATAATTTTCCAGATTTTCAATACATACCTATTAAAATCCAGGCACTGGCTGAGAGTGAAGAGAAGCAACATATGTATTTGGATGGCAAATGTATTCACAGCAGAGTTCAGGTACGCGTAGGAACTAGGGTTTCTCAGATCCGCCTGTTCCTTCTCTGAACCTCTCGTGAGCAGACATTTGGTTCCTTCCAGTACACCTGGCCTGATGCAGTAATGCAGACAGGCTCCTCGGTTAACTCTCAGTCTCCTTGGGTAAAATGGTCTAGTCTCTCAAATTACGCCCTCTCCCTGCAGACCCTCCCCATCAACCCTCTTAGGAAGGACTCGCCCTGGCCTTGCACTGATCCCTCTGTGTGGTCACCGTGGGTGAGTAGTGTGTCCACCTGGGGCCACCATGAGCCTTTTGCTGAGCTCCTGGCGACATCTGGGGCTGATCTACTTTGCTGGCGCCTGTCTCCTGCTCTGGCTTTCCTTCACCCTCCAGCTAACTTATCAGACCCTTGACTCAGTGTCATGTCCAAGAGAGTTAAAGGAGGCTCGAAGGGGCAAAGTCAGCCCTTGCTCAGCCTGACCTAGGGCCTGGCAGCAGCACCGAGGAACGGTGGGGCTGGCTGGGCAGGGCCATAGCCTTGACTTCCCACCTGAGAAACAGCCCCCTGGTCCCTGTGCCTGCAAACCCTTGGCTCCAGCCTCCTTTCCTCAGTCCCTCATTTTCACAAGTGCCCTAAGAACTGATTTCTTTTGAAAAACAGGCAAGAGAAGGAAAAGATATGCATGATATGTACAATTTTCTGCCCAGGCCATCAACGTCAGGAGTGGCCAGCTCTTGTTTCCCCTGTGCTGAGGCCCCAATGAGACTCCCGTAAGTAGAAGCTTGGCGGCTGACTGCTTTCAGCCCGGGCCAGGGACCCTGTATTGGGGCTTTCATTATAATGTTTTCTACACTCATTTTAGGGTTTCACACTTCAACTATTCCCCATCTCATCAGGTCAACAAATAGCAACCACATTGTCAGTATAGGCCCCCCAAAAGTATAGTCTTTCCTCAGTAAGAGGCTTCCTAAATACAGACCTTTCTACTGCAGCAGACAGAGTGCTCAGAGGCAATTTCTGATGCTTTGTTCACAAAGATGGGTTTTCCTGTACCATCCCAGCAGTAGAAAAAGGCTATTCCTGGACCATTTTTCTCCCTCCACACCTAACGAGTGACCTCATTTGCATTTGCATTCTCAATTGCAAATCCTCCATTCCTGATTTAGTCGGCAGATTATTTTATTCATAATTTTTTAAAGAACACAGGCCACTGCCACTGCTAAGCAGAGCAGAAGAGGCATTGTTCTTGTTTATGATGTTTCCATCCATCACTTGCCCTCTCTGGGAGCGGGCGCAGGAACGGGAGACAGAGGCAGAGCCTGGGCCAGTGGTGGAGAAGGGGGCAACAGACGAGTCCCTGACTTGTGTCCAAGCCAGCATCGTTCTCACTACATCTGGGATCACTCTTGCTTCTGACTCACTGGCCACGAATGTGCACTCATCTGCATTCATTCGGTCTCGTGCTGTTTAGGTTCACCTCAGGCTGGGGGTAACATGCGAAAACAGTAAGAAAGACAGCTGATCACATGGTTGGGTTGTGTGTATTACAGGTTTCTTCTTAAATTAAGCATGAATTGAGCACTAGCTCTATGCTTGGCGCTTTGCCCTTGGACCCTGACAGTGGCCCTGAGACTCAGGTGTTGCTAGTCTCATTCGATAGATCAAGGAACCGAGTCTTAGTGAGACTGAGTTCCATGACCAGTGGCACCAAACCTATCGGAGGCGCCTCCTTCTGAGGAGGACTGTGGGGCTGCAGCGTGTGACTGGGAATCCAAGAGCCCGGGTCTTCCCTTCCATGCCCAGTCATTCTCTTGTGCATTCAGCATCCAGAACACATTCACTGAACATGTCGGTATTTAATTAATCTGTTCCTACCTAGGACGTAGTGCAATTTTTTGTAATCTCAGATTAGGAGAAAAGACGTGATGGACAAGAAACAAATGAACCGATGGGTCGGGGGGCAGAGTAGTGAAAGAACCACTCAGACAGAGTGGGTGAGGGAAATTAGAGGTGACACTCAGAATTCTGGCCTGGGCAACTAGGTGGACAGAGATTTCAGTTACTGAGAGCGAAAAGACAGGAAAAGGGTGTGTTCTGGGGGAAGCAATGAGAGTAAATAAGCTGGTTTGGAATGGCATCAGCTTAAGGCGCCCATGAGACATCCAGGGAAGGTGTTGTTGAGTGAGCAGTTGGAGAACATGAAAAAGTTTGGGCTGGAGACATAAATATGGGAATTGTCGATCATATATGATAGAATTGATAAGATTATTAAAGAGAGCACTGCACAGAAAGAGAAGGGTCCAGGTTGGGGTCCTGTGTTTAGGGAACAGGAATTTACCAGGGTGGTGGAGAAGAGGCAAAGAGAGGGATGGGTGGAAAACTACAGAGTGGCCTGTTGTTGGAGCTGAAAAGAAATGTATTTGGAGAAGTTGGGAGTAGACAACTGTGTGGAATGTTTCCTGCAGCTCAAGTTAGTTGGAGACAGGCAGATGGCCCCCAAAATTTGACAACTTAAGAGTTGACAATGGTCTTAACAAGAAGTTTTTGTAACCACAGGTTATAAACCAGAAATAGCTCGCAACTGAATGGGAGGAGACAAAGTGGAACTAACATGTTTAGACCACTTGTTCCAGAAGTTTCCCTGGAAAGGATACAGAGAAATGGGATGATACTCAGAATAAGGAATGGCGTCTAGGGGAGATTTTAAGACCAAGAGATAATTGAGTATGGGTTCACTTGCTTTCTGCCCTAATGGGAATGATCGAGGGAAGTGAGAAAGAGCTTTGGGAGGCAAGCAAGAGAGGAGGTAACTGAGGGACTCCTTGAAATGATGAAATGACAGGAGGAGAGAGAGGCACACAGGGCGTACTGTGAAGGCTTGGTGTTCGCTGTGAGAGGCATTAACTGTAACAGGACGGAAGCAGGAGAAGACAGATGCAGATGTGGTGGGTTTACAGGACGAGTGGTGAAAATATCTGGTTCCTCCATAAAGATGAGTCTTCACCATTCAGCAAACCTATATTAAGTGCCTACTGTGTGCCCAGGCTGCTAGGTACAGGGGACTTAAAGGGGGTGAAGAGTAGTCTTTTCCCTTAAAGAGCTCCTGATCACATGGGGGAGGCAGGTGCCTGTATTACAACCTCTTTACATGCCAGCGTTGTCCACAGGGCACGGAGTGCAGAGGAGGGTACGCTCCAGCCCACCTGGGTCAAAGAAGGTGGCTTGGGTTTGCTGGGCAGGGTGCTCAGCCTCACACACTCATAGGTGCTTAACAGATACTAT
Source organism: Desmodus rotundus (assembly GCF_022682495.2). NCBI lineage: Eukaryota > Metazoa > Chordata > Mammalia > Chiroptera > Phyllostomidae > Desmodus > Desmodus rotundus. The sequence goes on along the minus strand of NC_071393.1, from coordinate 22,692,619 downwards.
GCTTTAATGATGATGACTATTTAGAATTCAGACTTTCTGCAAATCTAAGTCATGAATTGGGAACTGGATTCTATGAAACAGCCCACTATTTTTACCTCCTTTTCCTGTAATGCTGATAATATAATATGCAACTGCCTGGATGGCCCCACATTGAACTCTGCCTCCAGATCAAAATAATCCATTCCTTGGATAATGAATGTCAGGCTTCCGTGGTCAATAGTGTGGAGAACTGGTGGTAATAGGTTGGGTGAGGCTAAGGTTGGCTTTCAACCCAAACTACAGTGCAGCCTGGCAGAAGGTAGGCCCTCCCTACACCCTTGAAGCAGACCTCTCCGAGGTGAGCTGAACACCACACGTTCCCCTCCAGCCCAACACCCTAAGAAGTGGCCTTGCTGTTGCCTTGGACCTTTTAGACAGGAGTGTTTGCACTCTGCAGAACTGTTGCTAGGTTGTGGACTGGGGAGAGAGGCAAGAAAAGGAGCCCAGCCCTGCCTCAGGCTCAAACCCAAGGGCTGCAGACCCTGCCGAAATGCAGAATGCGTTAGTATACCCTCTGTGAGTGGGCACAGGGAGAGAAACCACGTGTCAGCCAGTGGACATGGAAGCCCAGTGAGACCGAGGTGAATGCAAAGCGCTGGCGCCTGCAGGGCAGTCCTGTAGGAAGGGCAAAGAAACGGCTCGAAACCATTCCCCTGCAGGTTGTGAGGGCATCTAAATTATGTGAGTAACAGACACCGGGAGGCCACAGGCCCCAGTAAGATTATTAATTGTGCAAGCCCCCCCCCCCCCCGTGCACAAAGCAGGCTGTTTCCTCGTGGTGCACACACAGCACATTGAAGACGATCCCAAGCACAGGTACAACAGGGAAGACAGACCCACCAGCTGGCCATGGATCGGCACCATCATTTCGCCTTCCTGTCATTCATCATGTCAGCTGTCCTCTCCGGTGAGCAGCCCCCAGATCAGCTAAGATGACCTCTGGCCCATCTTCCTCCCGATAACATGACTGGCCCCAAGCTGGCCTTTCCTTTGCTATGATCTGGGCAAAAGCCCGAAGCCTGCCATGCGCCCTCAGTCAAGATTTCCTCTAACTACTGTAAGGGGACGCGGAGAGCCACTCCCTGTCCCTTCAGGCCCGCCACACTCACAGGAGCAGCTGCTACTAATCCAGCCCCCTTCTGGACTGGCCTTCCGTCGCTACTGGCCGCCTGTCCAGAAGCTCCAGTCCAATTAGGAAATCGAGCTAGGGCTCCGACCACAGTGCCCTGCAAGGTGGACCGGCCCAAACAGGGCTGCATCCTTCAGCCAAGGTGCGCGGGGCAGGGAGTGTGGGCACAGAGCAGCTCCTGGCTGCCCAGCCCTGAGTGGCGCACAAGCCTGGCGTTGGCCAGCTCCCCTGGTCAGCCCAGCTGGGCAGAGCTCCCTCCCTCTGACAGGAATAGAACCCCAAAACTGGCCCTGGAGGAAGTCGCCAAGCTGTGTTTCGTTAATGTTATTAATTTTTATTAAGGTTCCTTTATTATTGACGACCATTATTATGTTCTCTACAAATACAGTGGAACCCCTTTCTACTATCCATATGCATTGGGGATAGGACTTGACATATTTTTAAAATAATTTCTTCCATAAGGATGTAATATTACCATATCACAGAAAATGGCGAAACTAGAGAAAAGAAACAGCCGACTCAAATCCCATCAGTCTAATACAAACACTGTTAGCACTTGGGTGAATTTCCTTTGAGTCCTTTTCTTATGCATATTTTAACATAGCAGTAATTATCTGTACTTAGATTTTTATCACCCCTTTTTTCACTTAGCGTAGTTATCAGATGCAATTTTCTTATTATATAATTCTCATAAACCATCATTTTCAGGGCCCATAGTATTTCATCAAGTCTAGGAACCATAATTTATTTAACTATTCCTCAACCGTTGATTACTCAGGCTGTTGTTGCTATTGCACTCAGTGATCTTTCGGTGTTTAGAGTTGTTCTCTAGAACAGATTCACCGCAGTGGGGCAGCTGAGTCAAAGGGTGTGAACCTTTCTCTGATTGCTGATATGAACTCACAAATCGATTTCTAATCCATGTGTCAGCCTAACCATCTTCTGTCGATGCTTTTTAGTCAGCAGGGTTGTGTTCACGTTTGGGGAGCCCGTGACCCCTTGCACTGCACCGGTGTGGTGGCAGTCTGGGCTCTCTCGCCCCTTAGAAAGAAGGCCCTAGAGCAGCCCCTCCCAACTCCCCTGGAGCATATCACATGCAGGGCAAGGAGGGAACAAATGTGTCCTCGGACCACGCTGCAGGTGGAGGCAGCCATGGGAAGAGACATCAGTGCGTTCCTTTGTTAGGGCGAAAAGCAGAAAATTAATGTCAGACTTGTTATGCATGACTCAAAATGCTTGTTTCTGCTGTAATAAGTGACTTCCTGACAGAGAGACACCTGGATACCTGTCATGGAGCCACATGTAAATAATGGGAAGCAACTCTCCAAGGGCAGAGCTTGGCTCAGATTCCCTGACTGGCCACCACCCCCACCCCAGGCCTTCCACACCTCTTTGCCCTCATGGGGTTCAGTGGAGTTTTGTATAAGATGCTCCCCTTATTTAATTGGGGGGGCAGCACAAGAAGTAGCTGGAGAATGCCTTCTCCATAAGGACATCATCCCCCTTGATGCACTTGGCTTTTTCACCTCCAAGCAGGTGGAAAACCAGAGTTGTGACTCCGCAGGCTTGGAAGTCACTTTCTGGAAGGTGACTCCATGCTCACGGGTGGCTCCTGGGCTTTCTCCCAGAAACCCCCAGGTGATTCTCTGTAGGTAGCGTACCCATGGAACTATTATTTCTAGCCCCAGTTAGTACTATCTTCAGATGCGGGACAAGCTCCAGGCAAAATAGTGATGGAGGGTAACTGATTTGAGGACAGTCACTCAGCTCGTGCAGGTTGCCCACTGCACAGCAGGGCCTGGCTGGGCGGGGCGCGGGTGGGGGCAAAAGTACAGTCACTGCAGAGGTCACTAGTTAAGGTGAAGCCATCCTGGAGCAGGGTGGCCCATTAATCCAATGTGACTAGTGTCCTGTTAAGAAGAGGAGCGACACACTGGGAGAAAGCGGCCGTGTGATGGCAGAAGCAGATATTGCAGTGACGCATCTACGAGCCCAGGAGCACCAGGGGTTGCCTCTGAACACCAGCAACCAGGCAGACAGGGAAGGGTTCCCTCCTGCAGGTCTCAGAGCCCGCGTGGCCCTGCTGACGCCTGGGGTTTAGACGCCTGCCCTCCGGGACTGTGAGAGGAGAAACTCCCGTGGTGTTAAACCACCCAGTGAGCAGCGATCGGTTGCTGCTGACCCACCCCAGTCCCAGAGCCGGACATTTCGTCAAGGCGCCCTGGTTCCTTTGATGGAGAGAATGGGGTTAGAAACCAAATGCTGGAAGCTGGATGTTCTTGTTGCAACTAGATAGGCTGGCTGTTGCCAGGCCTTCTCAGAAAACAGAGCAAGGAAGTATCTGTGTGGGTACTAACCCTCTCATATGCACATATCTGTAACCATTTCTATATGTAACCACTGTATCTACGTCGAGCTAACTACGCATTCATACTGCTGTCTCCAGCTCCAGTCGTGACCAGGTGGATCTGTTTCCACATTCTAGCTGCCCCCCTTTGCTTTCCTGTAACCCCCCCTCCCACAGTGAGAAACACTGCTCCCACCACCCACCACCCACCGACTTCACTGCTCAGCTTCAGTGTACAGGTGTAGCATCTCAGAATTGTCAACCTGGGGTCTCCTTTTTCAGTTCACACGAAAGGTGCTGTACGCGCTAGGAGTGCCCCTGCATCCCCTCCAAACGGGGTTCCCCTCCAGCCAAACTGAAAGGCGTCTGCAACCTCTGCACTTTCCCCCTTGTCTTCTCTACCTTCAAACTGAATCTGTCAAAAGGATCTCTTATCAGTGATTTATATCTTCATATTAGTGAGAAACGGCTAGGCTAAACTCCAAGAACAAATGAACGTCGAAACCTCAGCTTCACCCAGCACAGCAAAGCTTTATTTCTTATTCGCGTCAGATCCCCGTGCCCGCTAGGGCACCCCTCCTCCACCTTTAGCTTTACCACTTGGAACCTGTGGACGCCAAAGCGGAGACCGGAGAAAGCTGAAAGACCACGCAGGATTCCCCGAGGCCTGGGACTGCCGGTAACCACAACGGCCTCACAGCCTGAAGCCAATTTCACGAAGGCTGGGCGGGGACGGCCTCCCGGTGAGTCCACGAGAGGAGATTATGCGCTGAGCATGTAGCACTGTCTCTGCATTCATCTTTCCGTGAATTTTGGTCAATGTGTTCATTTGCCCAAAGTTAGCTTTATTTTAAATTTTACCTTGTACCCAGGGCAAACGGAAAGGGTGATTTAGGACAATTCTGAGCCCTTCCCCTGAAAATGTATCATCTACATAACCCCTTTCTCTACTGATACATAAGGTCAAACTTCTTGATGATATTTAATTTTTTAAAAAGCTTCATCACTGGTGGATGATTCATTCAAAGCCGCTCCACGATTTCCTTTCATTCCCCAGGGCTGAGGTGGCGGTGCCGGGTTGGGCCAGCTGGTCCCTGGGGGCCTCTAAAGTGGCTGGCTAGGCCACAGGGAACCGAAAAGCACCTCTCAGGACGCGGTCCTCCCTGAGATTCCGCCGCTGTGGGAGAACAAATGTTTTCATTCGAAAAGGAGACGAGCTCTATTTTTCATAGAACTTTAGTGTCGGAAAGAACCTTGGCAATGAGGTCCAAATAATTTTTTAATGGCATAGGGAGAGCGCTTATGATGATTTAACGTTAAGGGGAAGAGCAAGCATGATACGAAAATATATACACGGTGTGATCTCACTCTGCAATACTCTATGTCCAGAGGAAGCAGAATAACCAGAACATCAACAATGGTCTTTCTGAGTGGTGGGAGAATGGGTGTTTCTAATCATCTGGTTTATACTTTGATGTGTTGTCTGAGCTTTCTATAATGGACATCCATGACTTTTGTCATTGGAAGAGGAATGCTAGGAAGACAATGGAAAAGATGCACAATCCAACTCGCCTCCCCATCGTAGAGATGAGGAAAGCAGTGCCCAGAGAGATTAAATGCTTCGCCCAACATCACACGGATACTGAATAGGAAGGTGAGGGACCAAAGCGCTAGCATGGAGTGTATTCTTCTCCACAGGTCCAGTTAGAGTCCCGCAGATGTAGGCCAAGCCCTGGGGAAGCAGCGTTACCTAACTTACACCCACACCACACACACATCCACCCACTCCCTTCTTACCCCGATCCAAAATACCCACAGTTAATAAATGCTTCCCAGACTCCCCTCTGTTTCCGCCCAGAGGCCTGGGAGCTCTGGCAACCCCAGGGGAGGGAAAAGGAGCTTTTATTCAGTGTCTGACAAAGGCAGGCATCGTGCTGGAACTTGACAACACACCGAACCCAATAGTGAAAGTGGGGACAGGGGTGTGGGGCCAGGAGGACTAACATTTGGACTCCTGACAAACTCGGCCATAAGGCTGCTCCATCCCCATCTTGCAGATGAAGAGACTGAGGCACATTCATACCACCAGCAGCCAAGCTGGGATGAAACCTCACCCCAGGCTGTCTGGTCCAAAGCCCTCACCTGTGCATCACTGGCCTGAGCCTCACTTCTGTAACATGTTGCAGAGGCATTAAAATCCCACGCATACTTGTTGAATTCACATGAAGACCGCTAGTGTGTTCTATGCCTACGATTTCAGCCAGCTCTCGGATCTCACCCTGAAAACACCTGCCAGCCTAGGACCTGCATCCCGAGATGATGGATATGTTGCCAGATGAGGCCATCTGGGCACTTCTGGGTACCTGTTTACTTTTGCACAGGACATCCCCCAAGCTTGATTCCCTGTCAGGAGGCTGCTCGGGGAAGATAGATACTGATGAGAAATCTCAGCCCCCAAATTCATTTTTCAAAGAAGCCAAGCAAATCTGGTGATTTATCCTCTGTCACTCTGATCCCAGCATATGTTCCACATCAGGTAAGTGAGATAGAAGGGTTGGTTCAGCAAACATTAAGTTAAAAAGAAACCCTGTCAGGCTTCCCCGAGAATAGCCAGCTTTTATTTAAAGCCACAGAGTAATTAATTACATTGAGTAAAAAGCCCAGGCTCTCTCCTGCACAAGACCTCTCACGTTCTCTCAGGAGAAGACGCTGTCCTCCCAGAGCCACAGCACACAAGCCCACGCAAGCTTGGGCTTCTGTTGCTTCCTCATTTTTCTCTTCTTGTCTGTAGTCTCTCCCTGTTCTCCTGTGACTCTGCATCCCTCCCTGTCTCTCTCTGTCTCTCTCTCTCTCTTCCCTCTGCTTCTTGCCCACCTTCCCTCTCCGATCCCTTTCTATCTCCTCCTTTCTCCGTGACCCCTGTTTCTGGTCCCGGAAGTACAGTCCTCCCTTCCATATATGACACCGAGCTTCCCGTCAAAGCCATAAAGCCACACTCAGCCCAGCTTCCCCCTCTGCTCGAGTGACCAATCTAGAACTTGTTTTCTTGATTCCTGCCAACGATGAGTCTGCTCCTGAGGGTACAGATGGTGGCAGAACACTTGGCTGTCACACGAGTCTGCTCGATGCCAAGAAGGAAGTAGTATGGCGTGTCATTAGCTCGTGAAACCTGCAACACTGTCTGAATAGTGACTGTAGTTTGCTCGCATTGTGACTATTGTGGTGGACAGATGGAAGGGATGAAAGAAGGAAGAATGGAAAGACATGGTCATTTCATTCACACTTTCATTCAAGAAGCATTATTCAGCACCTACTGTGTGATAATCTTGGTGTCAGACGTTGGGAATATGGACATAAAGTAAAACGAGGATCTGATTCTCAACAGTGCAGTTGGCGAGACACACAGGAAAGCGATCATTACAACACAGTGGGAGACGTGTTATAAACAGTGAGTGTGCAGATTTGCTAGGATTCTACAAGGAGGGGACAGCGTGGCTTGGGTGGGGTAGGCTGCAAAGGTCATTAACACGGGTTTCCCAGTAGACAATTCCATACACCAACTAGGTAAGAAAGAAGACAAATGTGTTTGGGGACGAGAGAATAGCCCTGTTCCCGGTCACAGAGGAACGAAAGGCCGAATCCCACTAAGAGACACATGAGCAGGGTACAGCTGAGATGCGGGCAGGTGTGGGAGACCGTGAGATGGGCAGCCACAGGGGTCAGGGCCAGGCCGTGAGCCTTATAAACCTCATTTAGGAATCCACCTTCAGCGGATGGACAGTGGGAAGCAGCGGAAGACAGTGGAGCAAGGGAATGCCATGGTCCACCCTGCATTTTTTTTTAATTTTTACAAAATCTTCACCCAGGCATATGTGTATCGATTTTACAGAGAGAGAAAGAAACATTGATGTGAGAGAGAAACATTGATCGGTTGCCTCCCATACGCTCCCAGACTGGGGATCAAACCTGCAACCTGGGTCATGTGCCCTGACCAGAAATCGAACTCATAAGCTTTTGGTAAACGGGACGTCACTCCAACCAACTGAGCCACCCAGCCAGGGCCCGTCTTGCATGTTTGATGAGTCACTCTGGCAAGTGTGTAGACTGGCTTATAGGTTTCCAAGTCAGGTGGCTGGAGACACCCTGAGATAAAGGGGGGCACACAGGCTCTCCCACAGCAGCAGGGATGGCACAGAGGGTGGCAGACTGTCTGCTGTGTCCGGGGCACTGTGCTGGGGGTGTTTACGTTCATCACCGCAGCTGTGTGTGCAGAAGCACATAAACAACCACACGGCCCGTCCTACCAACACTGAGCACACACATCCGGTGGACGGTAAAAGACTGAGAAGGACGGTCCTTCTGCACTGCACTGCTGTGCATGGTCCGAAATGGAATGGACATGGCTCGTCTTGGTGTTTGCATGGACACTCTGTGCCCTTCTGAGCAAGCACTCTCCGTACGCGGCTATGGGGCTGCACCCGGGACAACTTCCTGGAGAGCAGGGCGGTGCCGCTTTCCCAAAGCCAGAAAATAGGCAACTCCATGCCAGCGATTCCTATTCTAGGAATTCCAATTAAGGAAAAATTAGGGATCCGGGCAACAATTTAGCTAGAAAAGATGATAATGGCAGCGTTGTCATAATAAAAACATAAACGTAACACAAATTGCAACCACTAAGGATTTGAGTCATCCACTATAGCTCGTTCAAGCGTGCAGTCGCTCCGTTCGCAGCCCTGAGGTGCGGCGGTGCGAGGGTGCTCACGGACAAGGAGGGATGTTCACACCGATTTCACCCCTCTCCAAAGATGCAGTCCAAATAAAAATGAGTGATTGCTATGCAAACACAGCTTCAAGACAAATCCCTGGCCTCCCATGCACTAGTTTTCAATATATTTTTAAGTGGCAGAGCAGGAAGCAGACAACATACCAAGTAAGATCCCACTTTAATTAAAAAGAAAAATATGTGCATGTGAATTTCATGACCGTATAGCCCTGGAAAGGGTGGCAGGCTACCTACTGAAATGTTAAATGTGTTTATCGCTGGCGGGAATCCTAGGGGTTGAAGAATTTTTATGTTATGCTTTTGGATTGTCTCTAGTTTTGTTTTTTTTTTTTCCATTTTTTTGTACAGTGAGCATGTATTTCTTATATTTAAAAGACAGAGAGACAGAGACAGAGAATGGGGGAAGGAAACCCATCCCAGACTTCACAACTGTGGGGCAGGCTGCTCTCCCCGCCCCCATTCCTTCCTCTATCCAACCGGCATGCTTGCCGTTCCTACCATTGCCCGATGTGGTGGAAGGCACCAGGGATACAAGAATAATTCATCATGGTTCCCGTCCTCAAGGAGCCCACAGTCTAACAGACACTGACAAACAGTCGAGCAGTTGTGACATGCTGTGACAGGTGAAGCTGTCACAGAAAGAGTTACAAGGTTTCGCTGGCTCACAGAGACGTCGGTTTTACTTGTCCGGGATAAACAGTGGCTCGAGTGGGGTTGCTGCGGTTCGGATCTCCGTGCCTCTGTTCTGTCTAGCACCGTGGCGGGGAGAGGAAGCAGGGTCAGGTGGAAAGATTCGGCTCCCGTCTGGCCATTCCACTAACCCAGGAAAGCTTTGGAGTCTGTGGAGCAAAACTCCATCCTTCGGCGATCGAGACCTGCCGCTGGCTCCGACCTCCATCCCCAGCCCACCCCGTGCACTGCCTTCATTAGCTCCTCATTCCCGCTTCCCACCTGAACGGCCACTTCCATCTACACCTCCCCGGCCCCTGAACAGCTAGAGGACTTTAAGTGCATTGCGGTCTTTACCAGTAAGCCGCGGCTTACCCCGAGACTGGCGGCACTTGGGCCAGGTCCCTCTCGGCCTTGGGCCCGCACTGTGCTGCATGTTGGAGGACCTTTGCAGCCTCCCAGCCTCCCTCAGCAGCACCCTCCAGTCAGACCACCCGAGTGTCTCCCGACGTTGTCAAAGGTCCCGTGGCAGCAAAATCGCCCCAGGTCGAGAATCATGGCAGCTACCAACTTGTAACATCAGACAAGACACCTAACATCCCTGGGCCCCAGTTGTTGGGACATGGAAATAGACGGGAGCTAATGTCTCTGTGACCATGACCGTGACTGTGACCGTGACCGACCCTCACAGTTCAGTCCACATTTGCGGGCTGCTCCCACGTACCTGGCACCAGGCTGCGAGTCAGTGGCACCCTGTTCCTGCTCTCTCGAATCCTGGGGAAGGAGACCTGTGCGTATCAAACAGTCAGCGAGCAGCAGGCTGCGGCATCCAGGCCAAGTCCAGGCCCGTGGTGCTGAGATTGGGTCATAGCCATCAGCTGCTTGCACTGTCCCAGAGCCTTGTGGAAGGAGAGTTCCTCTCTTGACACTTGGCATTTGGTACTGCTCACAAATGGCAGTGCTGACGTCCCCCAAGAAGCCACATGGAGCATCTGTCCAAACATCCAGACCTCATGGAGGCCTCATGGGGACCTGGCTCTCCTGGGTGGCAGGAGGGCCACTCCAGGCCATGCATGAAGGCTGGGGCACTGCTGACCAAGGGCACATCTGTGTCACCTGTCACCCGGGGATCATCTGAAAATGCTTCCTCTGAAGAACAGCAGCAGGCAGAAAGGAAAAAGGACATCACGTGATTCCCTCTGTTCTCTTTGAATTACCACAAAGTTTTTTTAAAAGACTTTATCTATTTATTTTTAGAGAGGGGGGAATGGAGGGAGAAAGGGAGGGAGGGAAACATCGATGTGAGAGAAAAACATCCATCAGTCACCTCTTATATGAGCCCCGAACCAGGGACCAAGCCTGCAACCCAGGCACGTGCCCTGACCAGGAATCGAACCAGCGACCTTTTGCTTTGCGAGACGACGCCCATGCAGGTCTGGGCCACCACAAAGTTTTATCAGTTAACTTCTGTGCCTCCAAAATCCTTGGTTGGTCCCAGAGTCTTTCTCAGTTAAAGCAAGTGTTTTCCCCACGTTGAGGAAAGATGTCCTGTGCTGGGCTGAGCCAGGGCCTGTTCGTAGAGAAGGACTCCATCTGTTGTTACCTGGATTGACCCTAGAATTTGCTCACCTGCCATCGAAACCCAGGGCAGGCCCGGCAACACCACGTGTCTGCCGAGCTGCACTTTCATAGCCCCGCAGCATCTCATGGGATCGCACGAGCACCCCGAGAAGTGAGTGCGTCTTCATTCAACCAACGGGAAACTGTGGCCTTGCTGACGATGCAGAGCCAGGACCCAAAACCCAGGTCTTCGCTGTCCCCACGCTTGCTGTGCGGCACCTTGGCAAACTCCTTCTGAGTCACGCTTTTCCTTTCCACTGCCCTTCACTCCCCACTTTCTTGGGGAAGGGACGGGGCCTGGGAGAGACCAGAGCTGCCCTGCAGTGTGTGTGGTAGACAAGGCCGGACTAGCTTCTAGAGGCCAGCCGAGTGAGCGGAGACTCAGAGAGCCCCTGAAGTGAGGGGGGCCCACCCGGAGCCAGGCCTGGCTGCTTTCTGGGGAGGGGGCTGCCCCAGGCTTGCCCCTTCCAGCTCCAGGAGCCTGTCCCCTGGCGCCGGTCCCCCTGCACCTGTCCCCCGGCCCCCAGGAAGAGCTGCTCTGCACCAGACTCAGGCACCCACCTCCCCCCCCCCCCCAACCCCACGCCACAGAGTCAGGTGTCTTGAGGCAGCCTCTTCTCCAAGTTCTTCAGGGCAAAGAACAGGGATGTGGCTGGTGTGGCGTGTGAGACCTCCACACTTGGCTTGATAAGCAGTGAATTCAGCCCCCAGCTAAGCTCCCTCTTCTATAAAAAGCAAATCATAGAACTGTTTTTCCCCTCCAAGATCTGTGTTAGGCTTCAAAATAAAAATTTAAAATTACATACGTGAAACATTTTTCCGTACCTGGTACACGAGAGACAGTTTTTTACTAGGATTTCTTCCTTGAGCACTTACTGAGCACCAGGAATGAGACTAGGCCCCGCAACCCGGGTGAGCACGGCAGGCTCGGTGGTCTGGACAGGCAGGCAGGGCCTGACCGAGCTGTCACGGGGGAGGAGAAGAGTGACACAGTCCCAGGACTCGTCCTTGTCTCCTGGTCAAGGCGTTGCCGCTGCCCACGTCCCCCACGCGGAGTTGATGTGGACACTTTACAGAGGTGCTGGGGAAGACCTGTAACTTGGCGCTATACTCAGTGGGACCGGGGAGAATTCCTTTTGGCTGCCGGAACCAGCTTCCGACGCATCCATCTGAATTTTTGCATCGATTGGGTCCTTAAGTGAGCGCATCTGGCAGACAGCTCCTTCTGCTCGCCTCCCGCGGCCTGCATGCGCTTTCCAGAACAACTGCGGCGACTGCAGTGATTTCTAAGAATGGGGAGCCATTCTGGGACCTGGGCTGTGGGGTGTTCGTCATTTGCACCCACTGCTTAGAAACGTGCAAGCCTAGGGGACAACTGGTTTTCAATAGCATATTGAAAAGCTCTGTGCCCTGGCCAGGAGAGCTCAGTTGGTTGGAGCATCATCCCATAAACTGGAGGGTCATGGGTTCGATTCCCAGTCCCAGCACGAGCCTGGGTTGCAGGTTTAGTCCTGGTTGGGGTGCGTATAGGAGGCAACCGATCAGTGTTTCCCTCCCTCCCTCTCTCCCCTACTCTTCCCCTCTCCCTAAAGTCAGTAACTATGTCCTGGGGGGAGGATTAAACACAAAGAAGAAAAAGAAAAACTCTGTTTCTGTCTTATTAAGATAAATCCCATTTAGGAATTCTGGGGTCCAGTGGGGGGCACTTCTGGGGTGCCATGGGGCGAGGCAGCTAACAATGTCCAAGGTTTGTCACAGAGCAGCCGGGAGCAAGGGCAGCACCTTCAAAAAAGGAGCTTGGGGGCCCAGGAAGCTGCGCTGTGGCAGGCGCCACCTGTCCCCCTGGTTTCCAGTGGGGATGCAGATGCTGGGTCGGCGTCTCTGGAGAGCCCTGCCCTGGAGGACCCAACCCAGCCTAGGGCTCAGCTGTCCAAACAGGCGTTTCTGCCACGAAAGCTGAAAGAACTTGACGGGAGCCCCATGGCGCCTCGCCCTGGGGGAGGCGCAGCTCACACAAATGCGGTGGGGGGGGGGGGGAGTGTGCAACCCAAACCCCCTCTCAGCCCACTGCACATGCTCAGGGCACAGGGCCTGGGTGCAGGCCCAAGGGGGAGTCCTGGGCACGGAGACCAGAGCTCCGAGGACCAGAGCAAGATGTTATCATCCCAATCAGTCCAGACCCCTTCCGCACCCCCAACCCTGCCTGTGTGGCTGAGGGCAAAGCCCAGCCCAAACGCCACCAGGGCCCCACTCGGCTGCCCAGGGGACGTAATGGACAGGCTCTGGGCACCAGCCGCCTCTGACGGAAGCGGCCACCAGCACAGACGCCAAGCTCCCTCGGCCTCCTCCTGCACACGAGGTGTTCCTTCCTAGGGCCTGATTTTCCTGCTGAGTCAGGATTAGGACTCAGGACCTTTTTCCCTAATGTTCACCGCTGCTCCCTACCCCTCTTCATTTACTTAAGAAAGCTTTACTATCTTCTTCTTTTTTTTTAATTTTTATTTTTATTCAATTACAGTTGTATGCCTTTTCTCCCCATCCCTCCACCCCACCCCAGCTGAATCCACCTTCCTCCCTCACCTCCACCCTCCCCCTTGGTTTTGTCCATGTGTCCTTTATAGTAGTTCCTGTAATCCCCTCTTTGGAGAGCATTATGCTAAGTGAAATAAGCTAGGCGGTGAGGGACAAATACCATATGATCTCACCTTTAACTGGAACATAATCAATAGAAGAAAAAAGCAAACAAAATATAACCAGAGACATTGAAGTCAAGTACTATCTTCTTCTTCACATTGACATAAAGATTACATGTGAGAGCCTGCATACAGGTACCCAGCAGGGTGCCCATCACAGAGAAGCTTTTGGTATCAGGGGCTCCCCTTCCCCTTCCTGCCTTCCTTCCAGGCATTGGGGTTTACTCTAGTACCCCAGGGCCCCTGGTCAGAAGCCCTACAACCCCTTCCCTGGGCTCACTCCTACCCATCAAGGTACCGGGGTGGGGAGGACCGGGAGGTGGGGAGTGAAGCACTGACTAGAATGTGCCCGGCTGCCCGGAGCTTTGGAAAATCCCCACATAATGTAGAGTCACCAAAGCCACGCACTAAATACTATCGCCCAGGTCCAGTGTTAGGGGCTGGGACAGTGGAGATGGGTACGGCACACAGGTCTCAGACTGCTAGGGGCTCGGAGGACACACACACCTCCGTGCAAGCGCACACACAGCCCGACCCCAGAAGCCTGTTCTCTCCCTGCAAGGAGAGCTCTGAATGGCATCCTTTCCACATCTCTGCCGTGGCACAGATTCTGGACCCAACTTAGTTCTCATACCTTGTTGGGCCTTGAATTCGACAGGGTTCTCCAGGGACACAGAACCAGCAGGATGTGTGGATAGAGGGAGAGATCTTAAGGAACTGGCTCAAATGATGGTGGATGAAGGTGGACGGTACAAGTCCAAAATCTGCGGGGTGGAGGGCAGGCGGAGGCCCAGGGAAGGGTTGCAGCTCAAGCGCAGAGGCCGTCTGTGGGCTGAACTCCTTCTTGCTCAGGAGAAGTCAGTCTTTGTTCTACTCAGGCCTTAACCAGATGGTGGGCTTTACTCTAGGTCCCCCAACTCACTGCTCCTCTCCTCCAAAACCACCCTCACAGAAACGCCCTGAATGTGTTTGGCCAAATATCTGGGCACCGTGGCCCAGCCAAGTTGCCACATACAATTAACCATCACAGTCCTACAAAGTCAAGAGGTTGAATGGCGGTGATTCTGAAGAGTCCTTCATTTCCAGTACTTCTGGGGTCCAATAGCTCTAAATGAGACACAGTCAGTTTCTTCCTTGTTGGAACTTTTAAAGAACCAAGATATTTTTACCCAAGATCCATGAGGCCCCCAGCCCAGCCTACTCCAGAGGATAAACCTCAGGACAAGCTAAGCTCAGTGGCCCAGGTCTGACGTTCATGAGAGCCACCTGGGGAACTTCCAGCCAAGCAGACTCCCAGCCCCCTGGGAAGGTCCTGGTCCTTTCACTTCAGCATGGGTGACCCCAAAACCTAACAGGCAAGCAAGTAGCTACTTGAGACCAGGGAATAAACACCCCCAGGGGAGGGGAAAGGCCTGCGTCCCGTGGGGCTGCTTGGGTAAGGAACCTGCAGGGGACTTCATCACAGGTGCCTGTGGACGCACTTGGAGGCCTGCTGGCCTGGCCTCTCCGAAGCCTCCCAGACTGAAGCGTTAGGTGGTGGGGTGGGTGCAGAGGAGAGAGGTGCCATTTGAAAAGCATCAGTGAGCAGCCTACTGCTCCCCTTTGCTCTTTCACCCACCCACGGGACTGCTCGCCGCCTCTCCCAGCCTGCGGCCCAGGGGGATGGAGCTGTGAGCTCGGCACTCCACCTGCATGCGTGATGCTTTCTGTCCCAGAAACCGATGTAGCAGCCTGTAGTTTGAGGCTCTGCTTTTCCAGAACATGACCAGCAAGGAAATTATCCTTTTTCCTGAACCCCATTACCCAAAATCTTACCTTGTTTTTCTGTTTTAAATTTGCAGTGACTCTTTTCTCCTAACTAACCCTTGGGGATTTCATCTAACCTGCTCTGGCAAGTTCAGAGGCTAGGGAAGCTGAGAGCTGAGCCCGCAATGGGCGCCTGCAATGGTTCTGTCTGACCAGGGACTCCTCAAAGCCTTCTTGCTCTCCAGGCAGGTGGAGGGACCGTGGTTCCCCAAGAGGGCACCCCCCACCACCAGCTTACACAGGAAGCAGGTAGAGAGGAAAGGGGGTTAGTGAGGCAGGACTGCATCTGAGGTTATTAGCATGTAAGTAAGGCAAGAGGGTGCTGTTTTCCACCGATGGCTGTCCACGGAGGAATTGTAGAGACAGGTCTCAGCCCTTTGATTCGGGGGTAAAAAGTCACGTCTACCCCGAGGGTTAGCCGGTACCAAATCTATTGCCTCACGTGAAAATGTCTTTTAATAAAGCTATTGATTGACTACCAGATGATCTTTCATTGGTCACTCCTTATGATTCATGGCCACGGAAGAAACCCGTCATTTATTCAGCAAATATTGTCCAACTGCCCACAGACATCAAGACAGGCACTGGCAGCACAGTGCTGGACGGGAAGGACAGTGGCTTCCTGCCCTGGGAAAAGCCTGCAACGGAGCCAAGAAAAGAGGCAAACAAATAATTAGACAAACGGATAATGAGTAACTGTTTAAATACGGCGAGGAAGAAGTGCAGGGAGTACTGCAGAGTGGGAAAGGGCATGGGCTCCCTAATCAGACACTTCAAAGTTCAAGTCTCATTGCTGCTAAGTGGCCTCAAGCAAGTCATTTAACCTCTCGAAACCTCAGTTTTCTCCTCTGTTGAAAAATAATAAAAGAAGGGGATAAAGCGCCCTCGCTTGCCAGGGTGGTTAAGGATGACTGAGATGAGGAGAATGAAAGCAGCTCACGCGAGACTTGGTGTACGACACTGGGTAGTAAATGTCAGTTCCTCTTTCTGCCCCTTCCACCTTCAAATGGAGCCAATGGTCAGTGCCCTTTGCTGCCTGGGGTGAAACGCAGAGCCAGGGCCAGAGCCTCAAGAATCAGCTGACGTGGGCCCTCCTCCGATGCCCTCTTGGGGGAAGAGCTCCAAGGGAGGCAGATGAAAGTGGGGGGACTCTCTCCCGTTTGGCATGACTGGGCGGAAATATCGGGTCATTCAAAACCTATGCATAACAGGCCGTCTCCGTAATTGCTTGTAACGAGAAGCATGATGTGCTTTGCCTTCCGTTTTATAACCATCGAGGCCTTTTTTAAAAGGTTCTGTTAATTGCCATTTGCAGACGATTATTATCTATTCAGAATCCCCTGGCACAAATGAATCACACCGTACGTGGTGTCTGAGCTTACTCAACCCACTCCCTGACCCCAAGTGCTGCTGCCGCGAAGTGACGGGGCGAGACAATGACTGACTGGCAGGGGAGGGCAGAGGTTTGGGGAGCCTGTTGGAAGACTCTCTGTAGGCCAGGGGAAATCAATTTATGGTCTCTCTGGGGCACAGTTAAGGCAAGAGTAGAGAAAGGAAGTAAATGGGTGGATTCTGCTCGCAACCGGAGAAGCAAGGAGAGGTGGCCCTTGATGGGTGGGAGGCAGGGAGGCTCTGCGGCCCCACTGGCCGCACCCAACATAGGGTTCCCGGCGAGTTGCTCAATGTCTGTTCCAAGTGAAGCCTCAGTTATTCAGACTTCTCCTGGGAATTTGGGAGGGAAGGAAGCTGGACACGCCTAGACAGAGTCTAACCAGGAGTTTTTAGTGCTGCAAATCCTCCCATAGAGGGCACTGGGGAAGCCGTGATAACCAGCAGCTGACATTCCTAGAGCTGTAGCTCTGTGCCCAGCACTTTGCCAGTTCACCCCTACCAGGTATGTATTATACTATGACCCTCGTTTTATAAAGGAGGAGCCCAGGCCTGGTCAAGGAGGCCAAATCCATTGCCCAAGATCAGTTCGTCAGAGTCAATACTGAGACCCACGTCTCCTGGTTCCAGAGCCCCAGGGCTGGAGACTGTGTATTTCTTCTACCTCTGCCCTGGTTGCTGTAGCATATGAGCTCACCAGAGATGACAAATGTCTACTTTCCGATCCTTCGCAGGCCTTGCATGAAGCAGAATATTCAGGACACATTTAATTAAAAGTTGCTAAATGAAGGGAGGAAGGAACTAGGGGATTGAGAAGCCTGCCCATGCATTTCAATGGGAACTGGACATATGCAAAATGCATGACTGTCGTATGAAAGTCAACATCCGTCCTTCTCATTGAACTGCCCGAGCCGGTGTTCTAATGGAGAGAGGAAAGGGTCGCCCGGCGTCCACCACCGTGAGCGCCCCTTCTGGAGGACGACATCTTTCTAGTCACGTCTCATGTTGACTTGAGCAGATACGGCAGGATTTGTGTCACTCGGGACTCTGTATCAAAATTCTATCCATCTTTCAAGATTTGCTTTTCTGACTACACTGGCCCTTATCGAATCTATTAAGCCTCTATCATGTTCTGAGCCCGTCACCAGGAGAGACACAGCTAAGCACGTGGCGGCAGTGTATTAGACGTTGTGCAACAGTAGAAGGAGGAAGCATAGGAGCAAGGGAAAGGAGTGATGGCCGGGAGACAGGGCCTGCCGGAGGATCAGGAAAGGCTTCACAGAGGAGAGCTAGGTGAGTTCCATCTCGAAGACCCTGTAGGAGGCAATGCAGAAAGGAGACCCCACTCGACAGCCTATGCAGGGGCTTAGACGTGGGCATTTCGGAAACGACAGGCACTGATCGTTTTTAAAAGATTTTGAAACGCAAAGCAGATCCCATTCGTTCTCTGCTTAAAATAGCTCCCTGGCTCCCACAGACCCGGAAAGCAATCCTGATGCCTTGCCAGGGCCGGCCTGGCCCACCACGCTCTGGTCCCGCCTTCTCCTCAGACATCACCGTGCTGCCTTTCCCCGGGGCTCATCAGGGTCCAGCCTGCCTTCTCTTCCCAAAGGACTCCCAGCAGCTCGTCCCCACCTCAGGACCATCACATTCGCTGTCCCACCCACCTGGAACTCTCATCCCCCAGCTCCCTACTCCCCGCCACCACCATTTTGGGGAGAAGACTCATGTTCCGATCTCAGCTCAAATGTCACATCCTTCGAGAGTCCATCCCATCCAAAGCAGTCTTCCGTCCGGGCTTCCTGCCGTCACACATTACGCTGCTTTACTTCCTCCTTTTCACTTTTCCCTACTTGAATTGTTTTATTTCTTCATACTCATATTGTCTGTCTCTTCTAAACATACTAAACCATAAGTTCATGAGATCCTCAGCCTACCTGACTGACTCACACACATCCCCAGAGACCTGGGACATACAGTGCCTACATATAATACGCACTCAGTATCTGTGAGATAAGTGGATGGGGGGTGGATGGGTGGAATGAATGAATGACAGTCCCTGAATAACGCTGCTATGAGGAACCATAACCTTTTAAAGTGGAGAGATGTTCAGGGAGCTTTGGATGCCGTGCAGATTATCCGGACTTCATCCTATGGCCGATGAGGATACCAGGAAACTATCATTCTCACCAGACAACATTTATCATCTCTTGCCTTGCATTGGCTTGTGAGCATTTCCTATGCCTGAACCTGGTCTCTCCAGTCTAGTTTACAGCCACATAGTATTAGCAATGTTTGCAGAGAATTCTACATAGTCTTTAAACATTCATCATTTTACTGGGTCCTTATGGGCAAGTTTCCTCTCTTAAACCCCTCTAGTACTGGGTCAAACATATAGTAGGTTCTCAAGAAACATCTGTTAGCTGATTGAATGTCTGATGTAGTACTTTGAACGAGTAGAAGAAAGAAACTAAAACTAAGTGACAAGTGCTGGCGAGGATGCAGAGAAAAAAGAACACTTGTGCACCGTTGGTGGGAATGTAAATTGGCGCAGCCACTGTGGAAAACGGTATGGAGTTTCCTCAAAAGGTCAAAAATAGAATTACCATAGGATCTAACAATTTCACTTCTGGGTATTTATCTGAAGGAAACAAAAAGCACTCATTCGAAAAAATGTCTGCACCCTTCTGCTCTTTGCAGCGTTGCCTATTACAGCCACAGCGTGGAAACAATCTGAATGTCCACGGAAGAAGGCTCAGTGGCCACAGCTGAAGCAGGAGCTCAGCGGGGCACCCTCCGGTCCTCGCAGCCTGATCACTAATGACGTGAGCTCTGCCTCTTGCCCCAAGGATGCCGCCAGCCCCCTCCTGTAAGATTTGGTAGAAAATACCTTCAACCTTTCCAGGAGGTCCTTTGACTCGTGGGCTGGGTGCCTGGGAGCACACACAGAAAGGAGGAGGCTGATTCTAGGCTTGCCGTCTCCTCCGGTGTCCTAGTGTGCGTCACTGGCCCTCTGTCACTCCGTGGGAACATGACATTCCCCGGAAAACCCACCGCTTCCACTGGTACACTTCTAGCCTTGCTCCTAGACGTCCACACTCAGCGGGGGCTGTGGGGGCACATCTCTGTCTCATTAAACTATCCTGTTTATCCCCTACTGAATGTGTCCCATACCCACGGAGCCACCCCTGTACCCCCTGCTCTACGCAAAGCCCTCAATCTATGTGTCTGGACCAGTCCCTTGGGAACAGATAGGACTAGTGCCCTGTTGTATAGCCTAGCTCTCAGTGCCTCAGTTTGCCCAGATGCCAGACGGAGCACTCTCTTACCTCCACAAGGGAGTCCTAGGGACTAATTACTGTTAGCAAATCACTTTAATTATCATAATTATCAACAGCACTTTATGATCCCCAGTCAGAAAGATGATCGTTAAGTTCTGCAACACCCCCTTCCCCCGCCTAAGGCAAAGTTCATTCTGCAGTGCCTGCTGAGCTTATGAAACCCCAGCAAACAGAGTCCATGAACACGTCCTGTTTGGGGAAATGATAACGGAATGAGGCTGCCAGCTCCACGGTGAGACACAATAATCTTTTGGGGATGGTCCCCCAAGACCCGGGCGATGCCATCCCCTCCCCCTGAAAACTCATTCGCTGTCTTGGGGATGTGTGGTTTGCGCTTGCTTATCTTTTTAATGGAATAAAAGAAAGTGAAAGAGGAACCGCGTGACCTGTTAGGGGAAAAAAGAAAAAGAAAGCAAAATAGCAAGAGGTTTTAACCCTGCCCCCCACCTCCCCAATTTTCTCCTTCCCTGTGTGAGCGTGAGCGTGAGCGTGCTAATCCCTCAGTGCTGCCGTTACTGTAATGGGTTTGGCAGGCCCATGCTACTGCGCTGAGGCTGTCAGGACCAGGCAACGTGCTCCCTGTTACAGGCCCCCACTGTTCTCTGCCAGCCAAGGGTCAGGGAGACGGAGAGGAAGCAAGGGCAGGGGGTGCAGGGAGAGGGACCCTGGGTAGTTTAGTCAT
Organism: Desmodus rotundus; assembly: GCF_022682495.2. Lineage (NCBI taxonomy): Eukaryota > Metazoa > Chordata > Mammalia > Chiroptera > Phyllostomidae > Desmodus > Desmodus rotundus. The sequence goes on along the minus strand of NC_071393.1, from coordinate 22,672,121 downwards.
CCCAGGAGGTGATTGTTGTAACCCACTCACTACGGTCGATGCCACCCCTGGAGGGCTGGCAAATGCAAAGGGCCATGGGAATTGGTAGTAAACAGCAAAACCAGGAGGTGAATTTACTCCACAGAGGGCATCCGTCCAGTGCGGCCAGGCTTGGAGTGCTGGTGACGGATTCTGTCCACACAAAGTTGCAGTGGGAACTACAGAGCACTGAGTTATGGGGCTTGGCGGGGGCATGCTTCCTTACCCAGGTGGCAAATTTTTAAAAGGAAAAGAAAAAAAGAAATGGTGAACTTGAACCTAGCTATCGGAGTACCTGTCTATAATCAATTGCTCGCCTCCTAGCTAGGCTGCAGGAGCCAGGACTGATTCGTTGCCCTGAGAAATGACTTAGCATTTACTCTCCTGGCCAAGGCCAACTTTGCAGCCTTGCCATTCCTTCTAGAACTGCCTGACTCCCTTTGCCTGACGTCTGGCCTCAGTGAAGGGAGACAGTGAAGAAAGTTTCAGTAGTGCCCTCTCTCTGGAGCACCAAGGAAAGGGGCTTTCTTAAATAAAATGAACAGTAGAAGTAAAGACTGGTGACCCAGCGATAAATAAAAACAATTGTAGAGGTAAACAATGGTGACCCAGCAATTATCAGAAGAAGGTTTATTCCACAGCTGAATGCTGGGGCCACCGCTGGGTTGAAAGATAGCTTCACAAACATCGGGGATGAGGGAGATCCCAGGACGTGGCTCTGAGGGTGGGTTAGCAGCCGCAGGAACGGGCTCGCTGGCTTTAGGACGCCCCTGCTGGTCCTCACAGGCCCTGGGCAGTGTGGGCACGTGGGTGTGGGCCTTATCTCTGCTCCACAGTGTCTGCTGTTGAGAAGGAGAAACGCTGGTAGGAGAGCGGTAAAGGACACGGGCGCTGAGCTCTATGGGATGTTAGTAAGCAGATAAATCTGTAGATGAACTTGAAAACAACTGTGTGGCGATTTCAGCCCTAGAAGGTCGTCCGTCCTCACAGTTTCCATTTTACAGGTGGAAAAACTGACTCCTCGTCAGTAAAAAGAGTTTGCAGAACCCATGGTGTGTGGTTGGGCCAGGGCATCTGATGGCCGTCAGAGGCTTGGCAGTACCAGTTTGTGGCCACAGAGGCTGAAGATCCTACATATTTTCTATTAACCTCTGTTCTTATGAATGGTTTCCAGTTTCCATATAGGGATGCCGTAATTGTCCCCAGTGTGCCGGGTCTAAGAGGATGCCATCTACTTTATCAACTGCATGCTACTCGTTTGCATTCCAGAATTCTTCAGATCTAGTGCGGGGAGCCTTGTGCTAGACAGGAAGAGCTCAGGTACTGATGGGGTGATACTTAGATGACTCATGGACGAGGACCAGGCCAGGATCCGGGCCAGGCCTAAAGGGGAGTGACCCCTTTGAGTCCCATGTAAAGAACCATGTTCCTGGGGCCGCAGAGGCTGCTAGAACAAGTCCAAAGCAACTAAGGAGTATGTTCTACTCGTGTGTGAAATAACTTACAAAACCAGCATTCAGGGCCTACACTTCCAGAGAGAGACAGAGAGGGGAGAGAGAAAGAGAGAGAGCTAGCAAAACGTCACATAAACTACGTCTCATAAACTGCGTGCGGAAATGTGTTAGGGACTGACATCCAGCTGCCATTGGTTCACAGGGGGCTGATAGGACCTCCTAAGGCAGTGGGGGTACCACAGAGAAGGAGGAGGGCATCAGATGGGTATGAAAGAAAGTCCTCAAGACCTCTGGCAAAGGTGCATCTGCAGAGAGCAAATGAGGGGGCCACACAGCCCGAGTCCACATGCCACCCATCTGCAGGACAGAAATCGGCAGCTTCCACTTAAGGCAGAACAGAACGCACAGCCCAGTCATCTTCTCCCATCTGTATCTAACCGAGAAAGAGGTGGCAAGAGGCAGCACGTGTGACAGAACCGACATTTGCCAAGACCGTCGGCACTGCGGCTGTCAGCCCATTGACCAGAGTGACCTGCTGTCTCCTGCTTTTCCTGGAGAAACTGAGTTATGTTTCCTTTTGCCCTGGGGTTATGTGGGTGAGTGGGTTAGACAGGAGAAAAGTGAGCATTTTATTCATTCTGATCTGAATCTCTTTTAAAACTCAAATGCCATGCATGATCTTCCCCTTAATTAGAGCTTCTGAAATATCACTGGGCAGGCGGCTAACCCCACCTTTCCTTGCCTTCTGCAAAGAGGGATGAGGGGAGACCTTTGCTGGGGAAGGGGGTAATGCAAAGTTGTAGAAAAAAAGAGAAGGGAAGAGAGAGGGAAGATCCAGGGGCCAGAAGGTAAGAGAGTTGGGATGTCAGCTGGAAACTAAGCAGGATACTTAATCAGAGGCTGGTGTTTTCAGAGGAGAGAAGGAATGAGGAATGAACAGGGACTTAGAATTCACTGAGCACCTACTGTGTGCTGTGTGCTTTAGAAACACCCCCTCCCCCGCTTTGCACACAGAGGGGAGGGGAGATTCTATCATCCTGATTATTCAAGTGAGGAAACTGAGGCTCAAGAGCTTCGAAACTCTCTCAAGCTCATACATGCAGAGTGGGGGAGAGTAGGCTTCAGACCTGTGCCAATAGGGGTTCACTTCCAGCCAAACCCCTCCTGTGCTTTGGCCTCTCAGCCCGGGCACATCTCCTGAGTAACCTTAAGGCAATTCTCATAGACTCCATGAGTGTGTTGTGTGGCTCCAGAGAGACCACAGTCCTCAAGAGAAAGCCCCTGTGGTCTGTCACCTCTGCAGTGCCTCTCGCCCCTCCCCCTCATATCCTTCCCCCATCCCTACCCTCCCCAGCAGACCCTGCTTGGTGCTGGGCACTGATGGGAGGTGAGTGGAGCTGTTCTGCCCAGCCCTTAGCACAAACGCGAACCTCCCCAAGGTCATTTGATGCATGTATTGAAGATGACTCTGCAGTCACAGGCTGCTCATGGAATTGTCACATTACAGAATGCTGTATTTGGAAGGAATTCTAGAAATCCTCTGGCCTATTTGCCTCCTTTGGCTCCCGGAGGAAGAGAGTTGTTCAAGATCACCCAGCTGGTGAATGGCTGAGCCAGAATCAGCTCCCGAACCCAGCCCAGTGCTCATTCCCCTCCGCCAGGAGGAGAGCGGTGTGTTTGGGAGTTGGGATCCTTCTCCAGGGCTCCTGCCCCTCTCCTCCTACTGTGTCATGCTTCCAAACTTGACTTCCGCAGGCCCTCAGTGTATGTGGCTCTGCGAGAGTGTCTCCAGAGCTGTTAGCCACAAAGGGAAGCGAAGAAACAGAGGAGGAATTCAGGCCAAGCAGGGGCCGGAGTTAAGTGGCAAAAATGGCCCTAAAACTCAGAGGAATGTTGTCCCAGCTCCTACTTAGCTCTGGTCACAGAGTGCATGCCCAGCAGGTTAGAGAAGGAGACCACAGCGGGGATCCCCACTCCCGGGTCCTCCACGGAAGATCTCCAGAGCAGAGGTCACCGTTTAGGACCATGTGACAAAGGCCCGACTTAACAATGCTGTCGACCAAAAGAGAGCTCCCTTCTCTGTCACAGCCAGCCAGGAAATGGGCAGTAGAGCATGACCCCCACATCTGGTCCACCGTGGCTGCTCCAGCTCCCAGAGTCGTGCCCAGAGTCCGGTCCACGGAAGGCACTTTTCTTTCTCTTTTAAAAACACAGTCCAGAAGTCGTGCCCACCCCTTCTGCTCACACCCCATTGGCCAGTACTTAATCACATAGCTGCAAGGAAGCCTGGGGAATGTGGGCTTATTTCGGGCAGCCTTATTCCCCACTAATATTGAAGGTGTCCTTTCGTAACCGCTAACGAGTAGAGGACGGATATTAAAGGACAGCTAGTAATGTCTGTCTAGCGAACGCCATCTCTGCAAACACTGCCATCTGCTTTGGCAACGCAACACGACTGCGTCCCCGGCCAAGGGGCCCCGCTGCGGACACAGCTGTCTCCGGGGCATCCACAGAGGGGAAGGCGAGTCAGGCAAGATGAACAGCCAGGAGACCCGGACTCAATCCAATTCCGGGAAATTCAGAACTCGATATCAGAAAATGAGATTGAAGGCGGGGAGCTACCTCTTGGGGAGGCTCCCCAAGAGATTTTATGGGAAAGACGATAAAACCAAAAAGAAATAGCACAGATCGTAACTCTGCTCTAGCCCCCAAGGACTGACTGGGGTGCCCACGGGTGTCCCTCATAAGATCGGGTGGTATACAGAAGCTAGTTAGTAACTACATTCCTACGAGATGAGTTAGCATTAAGAGTAACTATGTCTTAGAGTAATAACAGTATAACCATGTAGTGTGTTCTGTGAGTTAGGCTTGCGTTTACTTTCTACATCCTCTTCTCGTGTGTGCGTCTTGTCACTTACATGGAATTATCAACCGAAAACCACTGAAGGACGAAGGAGCAGAGGGAGGGCCTAGGGTGGTCTTGCTCCCCGGAGGAAGCAGGAGGAACAGACTCTAGACACTGCCCTCCATTGGTGCCAAGCAAGCGAGTCCGAATACACCACAGAGGTCAATGGGTCCAGCGAGCCTCCAGGAGGCCTGTCAGCAGCCCTTGCCTGGGCAGAGCATGGGGGCTGACTGGCGGATTAGCATTCCTCTCCCTTTAGGGCTTGCATGCCCCTGAGCCCCAGTCAACCCCCATTTCTGCCCAGTTTCTGTCCTTCCCCAGCTGGTCAGGACAGGGATTCTAAACCCTCGCAGATTCTTCAGAAGAAGGGGTGGGTTGGAGAACATGGGCCAGCCTGTGCCCACTCCCTGGTCCAGCTTCAAGGAATGTGTAGAGGAAGTGACCTTCAGCTCCTCACATCCATTACATGGACAACAAAATAAAGACTTCCCTAACCACGCCAGACCAGAGCGATCACCCTCCATTAATCGTAATTTCTAAAATGTACAGAGCACTTCCCAGTTTAAAAGGCACTTCCATACCCACTGTTTCCTTTCCTCCTCAAGACAGCCCTACCAGTAGGGAGGAGCATCCCTGTTCTGTTGATGAGGAAGCAGAGGCTCAGAGGTGGAAGTACTTGGCCCAAAGTCACAGAGCTGGTGTGGGATGGAGCTAAAACTAGACTCAAGATGGTCTGACTTCAAGTGCTGGACTTTTGTACTATACCTCCATGACCCCTCAATTTCCAGAAGGTCCCGAAAACAGCACCAGCACTTACCTAAGCCCTGCTCTGTGACAGCGCCCCTTGTGACACTAATTCCTCCGGCGGCGGCTCAGGCTCCTCCGAAGCAGGCACTGACTCTCAGGTGCCAGTTAGGATCCCTCCAGCTTCAAGCTCAAGACTGAACACGGAGGAGGTTCTCAAAAATAAGTGGCATAGTTGCTGCGGTCTACAGAAATGCCAACTATAAGAACATGCTTGCTGGAAGGCACTACCCTGAAGGACCCAGCTGCCAGCAGGACATGAGGTCAGTGCAGGGAGCTGGGCAGGGTGAGCGCCCACTGTCTCTGAGAGTCCTCACCTCCCCTTCTGCTGTCAGAGCTCTGTGTGAAACCTATTTGATGACCCAGACTTCTCAGCGGGGGTGCAATGAACAATAAACAGGAGCCACGAGTTGGCACATTTTAGCCTGGAGACCCAGGCAGGAGTAGGGAGGAAAAGACAATCTCAGGATAGTCAGAACTGTGCCTGGCACCTCTGAAACAGCTAATAAATATTTGCAATTGAATGAGTGAGGCACCAGAGCAGAAGCTATTAGGGACAAGGAGAGCGGTGCTGCAGAGAAACCAGCGGCACGGGAAATCTCAGAGGTCTTTCTGTCTATGCAAGGGGCCCGAGGTAGGGCTGAGGGCAGCCGAGGGTGCCTCAGGGCTCCAGACCTGTCCCCAGGCTTGCTTAGCTGGAATTGCGTAGTTCCTGCTCCTTCTCCACCGCGGCTATTCTTCTCTGCAAACACCTCGTCCTGTCTTACTCCAGACGTATTTCCCTACCCCAAAGAGAATTGAATCCGTATCATGCTTCACTTTGAGAGACTCTGTTGATAATGGCAGTTTTTGAGAAAAGCATTATTTCTTTATAGTCTGAATGGAAAGGTGTATAAAATGTTAAGCATATTTTTATGTAAAATGGTTACAGTGGGGCTTCTTTATGTCGTTGAAGTACCATCTCTAACAGTGTGTTTGTGGATATAGCTAATGAGCTTTTCCTTTTGGAAAATCCTCTTTAAAACCTGGCCATCCCCCCCAGCCGGCATCACAACGCATTGTCTACTCCTGATTGCCAAAGATTTTTCCTTTATCGCTCACCTCCGTCAGTAAAAATTTTTAGCATACACCCAGAATGCATAGATGCCTTTCTATGTAAATTATATACACATACCCCAATTCTAAGGTGTGGTAGGTATTAAAAACCATACTCACAATGTGGACATTATAGAATTAAAAGATAAAATGCTTTCTCCCTGCACCCAAAAGGATAAATGCCTTCCTGGTTTTACATAAGACAGCACCCACTGCATGCAAAGGAAATGTGATCACAGAAGCATTTTCAAGTGGCTTTCATTGGTAGCTCCCGTTTTCCAAATCAGCGCTCAAACTCCTCTTTCTAAGAGATCCCGTTCCACTTTGTAAGGGTTAAAAAAAAGTAACGACGTGCCACACTTCCTACCGGTCAAAGCTTTTTCTGTCGCGGAAGCAGTTTTGAGGGAGAAATTGTCATCTAGCCCCACGGTTATGCAAATGCGGTAGTTATTTCTGACACGGGTAAATAATAGTTCTGTACGCTTTGACACTGTTTCCTCGCCTTTTCGGGCAGGGTCTCAAGTCATCATTTAGATGTTCAGAAGCGATCAGCATTCTGGGGCTACGGCAAGCAATTTGTGCGGTGTTTCCCCTCCATCTTCTCCTTTGAAAAGGTGATTAGCACTTTGGGGATGGGGAAGGGAATGCCGAACAAATTGCCCCTCTGATCAAGGCAGATGGAGCTGTCTGATGGGCTGATGGGCTGACGTAGGGATGCAGCCGGTACTCTGGTGGTCCCACTTTCACTTTAGCGTTCGCGAAGGCTGCCTGTAACAGGCGTTCATCTAACTTCTCTTCAAATGGTATGGGAATGACTATCCCTCAAAATAGAATTACTACAAATTATTTGATGCGGACCAAAACTAGGATGAAAATACCCATGTGACACCGGTGATACGACAAGCCGGGTGCTGTAATAAAAATCTCTAAAAGACTGCAAGACAGCATTTCCAGCCCACTCTAAAATTAGCTAATTGAGAAAGATGCCTGTATGCTAATGCTCCTAATTGCCTGGGCAGCTTCATAAAAAAGTCAGGTCGTTACTGGCTAGTACTTTGGGAGTCTTAATAGCCCAAGCCAGAAGCCTGGTTGAATAATGTCGCAGCGGGAACCCTGGTGCCTCCCCGCAAGGATGTACTAGAAGTTTTTCTGGCTAATTAGTGAATCACAGCCATTATGTAAATGAGCGCCTCCTGATTGGTAACAGCTTCTGTCTTTCCCCACCACCCATGCAAATGAGGCCAACTGAATGGTTGTTTGTGGTCCAGGGCAGACTAGGAGAATAATAACATTTCAGAGCCAATCTCCTTCAGGGACCACAAGGTCTAGTTTCTCAATTATAGATGAGAAAACTGAGTCTTCCAAGGTTAGCATCCTAGAGTTCCTTAATGAGGCGGTGGGGAGAGCCAGGCTTTACCTCAGGCGTGTAAACTTCTTATAGACTCTCTTTTCCTGCCTTTAATTTTAATTTTATCTTGTAAATGTTGGGGTTCTGCATAGAGAAACTCATGAGACCCTGTTATAACAGCAGTGAACCTAAGGTTGATATAATGAAGTATCACCAGATCAAGGATCCAAAAGACGTTTGGGGGGCTCTGAAAGCACCAGAGGGACGCACTGCCGTTTGGAGAGTCTGCAGCCTTTTCCCATTAGAAAATCCCTGTGCCTTCTGACGCCATCAGGGAAGGGTGTGGATGTGTCTTTCGGGAGCCCTTCAAACACCTTCCTCCCACTGGGGAACGCCCAAGGGCTTCCTTTATTCCCTCGGGGCTCTGAGCCCAGGCCCATGGCTTCCGTCATAGCGAACTTGGGTGATCAAACCTGTGCACTGCTGCATTGTTGGGGCGGCTTTTTCTTTTCTTTACTTTCCTTCTTTTTTTTCGTTTTCCAATTCCTTTGTAATCATCTCAAAGCCAAGTGCTCATTTCCACCAGAACTTTAAACATTGTGCCTTTATGTAGCAGCGCTTTTAATTTTCCTCCCTAACAGAAGTGATTGTTTATGTTGTAAATGCCACATTAGTCCCCATGAAATGGAGATGGAATTGATTTTCATTTCAGAGATTTCACAGCTTGCCCCAGAACTTTATGCTTGATTGCCAATGCTCAGAAATGCATGGGCTTCCAAGAGGTGCGGAAACGATGTGAGTAACACAGCATATAAAAATGTGGGATTGGAGCAGCGTTTGGCAGGAGGCAGGCCCCTGTGTCTCAGTGGCTGTGTCTGGCCAGGCACCCAAGAAACCGATGCCCTGAGTACACACGCACCTGCGAGAACTTTCCCTGCCAGAAAGTTCTGGAAGACTTATTCATTGAGCCCTTCTTTCAGTAAGCCTTCCCCAAACCCCTGGTCAGATCTGCTTAGACATCAGAGGACCGACAGGAGGAGAAGCATGAGCCTTGCCAAGCTTCTCATCTAACTGGGGAGAGGCAGCACAGGATGCCACTGGAGAATTCGGCAGGGACTTGCGGATGCATCCCATGCTGAGTTCAGAGTCCACGCTGCTGCTCAAAGCCAAGGAAGGGGAAAGCTGCCAGGCAAGCCGGGAAGGGAGGCAGAGTGGAGGGCGGAGGTCAGCTTGACCGAAAGGACAGGTTTGATCTCTGCCTTGTCTCCTGAACCACCTGCAGCACGGCAGCCCTCCCTCCTTGGGGAACCTCGCATTTTACTGCTGAAGCCAAGGTGAGAGATGACCCCACTCCCTGCCAGGGATGTAGGTAGTGCTGCTGGCCTTCCCCGTGCTTGGCCTGACACTCCATCTGTCTGGGTCTCGGTCAGCTGTCGGCCTGACCTTCCAGGGGGTGCCTTAGGGACCTGGCATACTTCCCCCAAAGACCCTTCCTCTTCAAGAACGCCTCCCATGCTGGAGTTTTGAGAACACAGTTGGCTTCAGTGCGATCCATGAAGCCACTCGCTGTCAATCAGTGGACCGCGCGTTACACGTGGCAGGATGTTTTCAAGGGCTCCCACCAAAATACGGGGTGGGCAGGACGTCACCACAGCACGTGATTTTCATGGCAGAGTTGGGGTGAAGTGGGCCACTGGCCCACAGCAGGGACACCTGAATTTGACTGATTATCCTCATGATTACTATAAACATTCTATTTAAGTAGGTCTAGCTCCATCAACTTATAAATATGTATACATTAATGGGAACAATATGAGCTCTATTGGCCAAAGACATAACTGGTGATTAAAACAGCAATCTCCCAACATGTCTAAAACTGCCATCTCAAATTAACGACCGAGTACGGGGGAGCCCCAATTCCACGGCTAGTCCATTAACAAAACTTGCCTTTCTGTCAAGATAATAACTGCTTGTGATTTCATATTCTTGAGTGAGGTGTCCACATTGGGTGCTGGGTCAGCAAAGCTGGTGAGGGGCTCTCTCTCTCTCCCTGTCTGTCCAGCTCTCCGTTCATCTGTCTGTCTGTCTCTCTCTCCCTTGATGAATGGCAGATGATGAGCACACCTGTAGGGTAGGGGTGAGAGGGTAGAAAAAGTGCCAAAAATAAGAGACAGGGAGAAGGGGGACTTGGAGCTGTTAGGGAGACACAGTGTGGGGGTTGGGGGTGGAGGTGTTCAGGGAAGTCTCAGTATGCAGCCCCTTCCCTGTTGCAGGCCTTTCTCTTCTTCTCTGTGATCTCTCTCTGTCTCTCTCTGTCTCTCTCTCACTTACTTTCTGGTGTGTTTCTCTTTCAAAAAGAGCACAAGGAGGTGGCTTCATCAAGTCTAGTTCTCATTGTGCATCGAGGAGTAGTATTGATTTTCCACCCATGACTGCTGAAAATTAGAATTTCTTCACGAAGCAAGGTTTTTTTCTTGTCATGTCACTTATCTTTTTAAAGATGATTACCAGTCCTTCAGGGCTTCTTGCTAAAATCGTAATGACCTCTGCCACCCACTGCAGTGCACAGGATCAGGAGGCGACCGCCAGCAGGTTCTGAGGGCAACTACGGGCCTGGGGGCTGGAATAGATTTTCTCCCTCTGGTTACTTAACGCCCTATCTTTGGGCCACGGGCTTATCGACTTACTACTAATTTTCTTGTCAGGATAATTCTTCCAATCAAGATTTAAAACAAACTAGGAGGGTACTAAAGTGCTGGAGATTAACGCCTAATGCTTTTTTTAATTATTATTATTTGATTAAGATACTCTTATCTGTGTTCTTTGGGCCCCCGTGGAAGCTCGGCGCACACCTTCCTTAAAGGGCCAGGCTTGTGGGTTTCAAGCAAATGCTTCTTTCGTGTGTCCCTCGCCCGCTGTGCACTTGCTCACTGGGAAGGACTCAATGATTCCCACCGTACCGACTTCCAGGAAGCTGCCCGGTGCGGTTTTCTTCCATGTCTTGATGGTAAAAGACACCAGTCATTTCCTAAGGAATGACCTGGGGTGACCTGCATTTTAGGAAACAATTGGATTCACCATCATCTCCTCCTTCCAACCTGTAGACCCAAAGCCTCTGTAGAGAACACACTTAGAGGAGAGTAACTGAGAAAGGGAGACAACTCAGGAAGGACACGGCACGGTCACCTGACACCACTGAACACGCAGAGCCCCCATGACCTTAGAGGCGAGCTTTTTAATCGATCTCTTACGCCCATTCTTTGCTTCTCTGACGATGCTGATCCCCTTCACCAGTATCCAGGGTAGACTTTGCCGATCTTCTTCTGATAGTCTCTGTCCGTGTTAATTAGCACCATCAAAGGGAGGCTCTCCACCTCTGCATTCAGCCCAGCAGCATGGTCCAAGTTGAAGACCAGAGGCGGACATGCCAAGAGCATCAAGTTAAAGGGGTAGGTTCTGGGGGTGCTGTTTTCAACACCGAACATCTTTATTTTCCCTCAAGTTTTCATCTCATCTCGCTTTCTATTAAAAGTCTTCTCCAAGCTAATGCAACAAATTTAGATCTGTAGCCAGATGCAAAGCAAAACTTTTGGCAAGGAACACTCTATCAAAAGACATTGCAAATGAAATATGCTCTCCCTTGGGGATTATGCTACAGTTTAATTTAATTTGAAATATCAAATTAAATTAATTCAAATGGTTATGCAGTTTCCAGGGAAAACAGACTTCATTTATAACGTTCTGCCACCAAATTGTTTAGCAGCCCTCATATATCTTACATCGTTAACTAAGAAAGACAAAAAGCGACAAGGTAGGCGCGTCCCCTCATTTCCCACTTCCAGTCTGAAATGGAACAGAAGCAAACTCTTCCGACACCAGGCGCTCCCTTATGGGGCAGCATAAATATGCATGAGGACCATTATCGTGAAGACTCCTACTATCTCTGGACCCTTCTACCCAATCATGTCCAAGCATGTAATGAAGATGCATAGGGCCTCGTGAGCCAGACCGATGTGATGGTTCCCACCCCATAGATCAGGAGACAGGTGGTGACGGGATCTACCTGGCCTCCTACGGGGACCCGGGATGAGGGGCAGGAGGTCCGACCACGGGCCCAGCTTGTCAGGCCTCGGCCTTTTCGGGCTACGCTCCCAATTTGTAGCCTTTCACCGGGCCCTGATAGAGTCTGAACTAGGTCTACACTAGGTCTACACTGTCCAAGAAGCAAGAACACTGACCCCTTACTGAATCATGAGTCGATGTAGATGTCCCGTCTGGGGAGATGGGGGGAGACTCACAGCCCACAATTGTCTCTTGTTTAACTTCCTGTTCCAAATAAATGCGCAGTATAATCACCTGTTTTCCTCCCTTGTCATTTTTGTTTGTTGTTTGTCCTAAATAATCTAGGCCACCAATTTGCTTCTGTAATGTGGACAGCTGGGAAGGGGCCCTACGTCCTTGCGGTGCAGGGCGGGAGCCACGGGCTCCTCGGGTCTGGTTCTGGGAAGCCTGCGGACTCCGACGGGTGGAGAGATGACCCAAGGCCCCTCAGAGGCTGAGGGACGTGTTGGTGCTCTGTTGCCGTGTCCCTTGATTGGAGTGGCCTCCTCTGGCGTGGAGAGTGGGCAAGCAAACGTTTACCAACATATCATGTCTCGGGGAACGTTTTCACCTGGTTTTCTCCTCTCTTTTACAGAGCAGTTTTCTTGAACATAGGCTGTTCCTTGCCGTCCACTCACTTCCTGTTTCTAAATGTTGACTAGAGGAGGCAGAACCACTTGTGGGGGGCTCACACCTCTGCTACTGCTTCGTGCCCAAAGCTTTTCTGCTAAAGACAAGCATTTAAGATTATCACAAGGGGCCCGAAGAGCACAGAAAGCTTAGTTCCTTGCTCCTTCCTTCAACGTGTTTTAGGGAAAGCGAAGGGTTTATCTATACCAACATCTCATCACCGCCCCCAACACCACCCATCCCAGCTCCATTTCCCCTTAAACCCACAAGGAAACACACAGGACCAATTGTTTGGTTGTCGTTTGTTTGTTTGTTTGTTTGTTCATACTCTTCCGGTAAATTCTCCTCCTAGAGTACCCCTAGGAGAATCCATGGATTTCTAGTTCTTTGTCTGGAGAATATAGTTTGCCCTCCTTGGACGTGTGAGCCTTTCTGGGGGAAACAATAGTAATCATGAGAACAACGGCAATACTTTATACAATATGTGTTTGTAAGCTGCACCCAGCCTGGAAGGGGCTCAGCACAGTGCAGTGCCACGCCCATGTTCAGGTGTGGCACCCACTGGGCGTATTCTGCTACACGGACAATGCTATGATGCATTCGTGGTTATTAGCACAGTCGCAAACAGGTTAGTTCTGTAGCTCCGTAGTTAACTCACCAGCCAGCGTGGGTCCCTTGAACTCATGAATGGCAGACTAATCCTAACATTCTTTAAAGCTGTCTTTTTAATTCTCGGGGAGTCGACACCATCCAAAAGTGAGGGGGCTCCTAGAGATAGTTTCAAAGCCAGACCCATGGCCAGCGGTGTGGTTTAAGAGAACAAGAGCTACAGTGTTTTCAGACCTACTGTGAGCCTGAGAAACGCTTAAGTACAAATATCTTCTTCCATCTTCACGACTCAAGGATAAATGTTACTGTCTCTATTTTGTAAAAGGAGAAACTGAGCCACAAGGAGCTGCACCTTGATCGAGGTCATACAATGAGGCAGAAGAGAGATGTAAAACCAGTTCTTTCTGGCTCTGAGGCCCACGTGGTAGCCGACAGGAACACTCTGCCTACCGCGCTCCCCCATAAATATGGACTGAGGAGCACGGGCTTCTGTCTCCCTTCCCCCACCCATCTTCTTCCATGTCACCCTTTCAGTTTGTTTTCCTCCCTGGCTTTCTTCTTATTATATTCAACTAGACCCTGGAATTTAGAACTAAGTCTCACTCTTCTCTCTCTTTCACACAACAACAATATTTAGTAAGAATTCACTTGCGCCAGGTATTGTAATAATTACTTGGCACAGCTTTTATCCAGCGGGCTGAAGATCCTGGCCCCGAAGACCTCCTTTTACCAAAATGATTGCAACTCTCTTGTCAAAGGGCTAGATGCGTAGAAAATGCTCTCTCTCTCTGACAAATACGAAAGGAATCAAGTATATTTAGCCAGGGGAAAAAACACTTGAACAGTGTTTTTAAAACAGCTTTCGAGTTCATAACAGAGATATTGAAACCTTCCCAGCTGTTCTTCATTGCTGGTGAGGATGAACAGAAGGCAAAGTGGTTTGCTCAAAGCAATAGACATTCTGATTATGTACAAGAACTTTCTGGCTGTGAAGAATTGTTAGGCGAGGAGACGGTTTACTGAGGCAGGTTGTCCTTGAAGACCTTTCTGAATGAGACAGTTTGCTTCCTGGGGCATTTCAGAGCTGGGGGGCAGTGGACTGAATGAGCTGAGTCGAAGCCCCGTTCTGTCCGCGTCCTCTCCATCCACAGAAAGCATTCAGTCGGCCCGCCTGCACTGTCAACGGAAAGTGAGAGTTCCATCAATTTGCTGGCAAATTTTCCAGCCCAGACATAAGATGAAATGCATTTGGTCTAAATGATCCAAATTGATTTCCCTGCCCAAGTCTCACGTGTACACATCCATGTGGAGTATTACACAAGATCATATTAAGATAACAAACTTAATTGCATTTATAAAAATCCATAGATGTTTTGAGCTCCTTAGGGATGGGTGCCACGTACATGAAAGCCATCTCCAGGGTGGCAGCCGCTCTGCATTTTGAAAATAAAAAGAGATGTGCGTCGGTCACGGAGAACCCGGGTTCAAATCCTCGCACCGCCATTTGTTCTCCTGGATGATTCACGTGATGTATCTGAGCCTCTGCTTCCTTAGATATAAGGTGAAATTACACCTTCTTCCCGGAATGGGGAGAGGGAGGTTAAATTCAGTAGCATTGATAAGTCACCCAGCTCTGGGTGCTTGGGTCTTTCTCAATAAAAGAGAACCTCTTCCATTCCAACTTGAACTGGTGACTCTGGTCCAGCCCCGTAGCCCTCTAAAAGGCCTACCTGCTACATTCACTCTCCCCAAGTTCACATCATATCCGTAAGCCTCTCTCCAGTCTGGGCCCCAGTTTCCAAAGAGGATACGATGAGATAAAGTGCTCCTCTCTGGCTCCCCTCACTCACAGCTTCAGTGTGGGCTCTGGGCCCCGCCTGTTCGAGCACTGAGCATTCTGATAGCCAATGTGATGTGACTGGGAACATATCCATGGCACCTGCAGGGAATAGGCATGTGTTCGATGGGGTAGATACTGAGAGGGAGCACCATAGTACATGCCCTGATAAAGGACCCACAGTCAGCCTCCAGAGTGGCCAAGGTGACTTTGGGCAGGTCACTTCACTGCTCTGTGCCTCCGTAACAATTATCGTCTGCTCTGTGCCTGGGAGCTATTCATTACAGTCATTATTTTCAATATCCACAGTAAGCCCACGCGTTAAATAGTACACCCTTCTTTTATGGAGGAGGAAACTGGGGTTCAGTCACAGTAAGGAACTTAATCCAGGACCCCTGGTAGCTAGTAAATGGGTGAGCAGTCGTTGGACCCCAAGACCCATGACATCAAAACGGGTGCTCGTGCTGCGTCACAGCCCTGAGTCGGTTTCCTCCTGTAGAAAGTGAAGTTGGACTAAGATCTCTGGGGTCCTCCATGGCCCAGCTGTGGATGCCTGTAAGTCTGGACTTCTTCCCAGGCTCAGCAGCCAGACGAACACATCGAGGCTGGAGCTATGGAAATCACAACCGCCAAGTTCCAGCTCTCTCACTCCCCTTAATTTATCTCCTTTCCCCTGTAAAGACTATTTGGAAGTTCTCCTTTATTTCCTCCTTGGAGAAATTATCGTTGACTTTTCTTCTGAAAAGGACTTCTTGGTACAGGGGGAAGAATTGAAACAGAGTATCAGAGTAAAGAAGTCACTTGAAAAATGATCCTATTTCCTTTGGAGATACTCTTGTAATATAATTATGAGCCATCTGTTAACCTCCTCTCCCCTTGCGTGATCTTTCTAGCTCTCAGCCGCTGGCGGCCCCCAGGAACAAACTGACAAGAATGGGGGAGGGGGGTGCTTTTCCCATTGAACACCCAGGGATGGGCAACTGGAGCCATGAGAGGGAGTGCCGTTTAGCACAGGTGTAGAAAATCCAAGCCAGACATAAACACCAACAAATGTTCCAGGGATTAGCAGATAAGTCGTATCAGGAGAGAGCAAGAGAGCCAAATTTATATAGTTGAGAAAGGACCTGGCTTGGAGGGAACACAACAATGGTCTATAAATACCTCCACGAAAACGGTATAAATGAAGTAAGGGAATTAATCACCGTCTCCAAAGCCGGGAGGACAAGGTGCACTAACCCTCCACCTTGAGAGGGAGGGGGAAGGCTCAGCATCAAAAGTTCAGAGCTGAGAGAAGCCACTGGGCGAAGGGCTGGGCTCTCCGGGAAGTGGCCGAACTTGGAGCGGAACAGGGAGGAGATTACATGCTAATAGGAACACAAGTCCAAGGAGGCCCGGGAAGGCTAGATGGGGGTCAAATACGATGACCTAAGTGGTTCCCCTACCTGTGATTCAGTGAACTGAGGAGTAATTACTTGCTCTTGCAAATTGCTTGGTAAATACACTGAGTAAATCAAAGGAGCCTTTCAACAGCAGCTTAGTACTGAGCCCAGAGCTGACTGGAGGCTGCAGACTGCAGAGGCCCCACGCAGAGTTGGGTTTGTCAGGGAGACTTGATCACAAGGTTGGATGGCACACTTGGCCTTGTTTAATCTGCATTTATAAACGCGAAAAGCAGCTCCCCTTGTCAGGCAGCCCTCGCCCCACCAAGGGCCAAATCCACTGTGGCCTCCCTCACCTGCCCCCTTCTAGAATAATCCTCTTCATCCCTCCCCCCCACAGGCATTTGCTCACCCTCCTGGCCCACCTCCGCCTTCAACAATATTAATGGCTCCTGCCTAAGTACGTGAGAGGAGCCAGGCCTGTCCTCTGCAGAGCACGTTTAGGGACGGTCTACGGCGCTGCTGGGAATAATTCTAGCTGTGGGCAAGCTCAAGAATTATTGATGAAATAACCTTTCGGGGCCTGAGTCTGGGGTTTTGCAGATGCGATGACAAGATTATTGTTTAAGCGGGGACTTGATCAGGCAGTGACCTAGAAAACATTTAGTTCTTTTATTGCTTTCACAGCTTCCTGAGGCTAACTCTGTCTTCTGCCACAGAAGCCTGAGCAGCTTATTGGGAAAGGGAAGGAGAGTGGACAGAGAGATAGCAAGACTGCACACCCAAAAGGCCAAACGGTACTGAAGCAGCATCTCACCCCAGGGTGGGAGTGCCCCGGGCCTCCCTTGAGTTGCCAGAATTGGAATGCTATAAAAGAATTTGGCTTTGTGGGGACTTGCAGATTTTGACCTAAAAGATCAACCTCATCAGATTCCAGGAGCAGATAAATCAGTCATAAGGGGGGTGATTATGAACAGAGCAGCCTTTGACCGGGGGCCACAGAGCTGGGCATGGCTCAGATGGAGGCAGGGAAACAGAGAAGGGGAAAGCCACCAGGGAAGGCCACATCGAGGCCCACAGAGGGACAGGAAAAGAGGTCAACACACTTCTGTCGGGGAGGCGTCAGGCTGACCGTGGGTCCCCAGGAAGCAAGGGCCACTGAGAGGACCCTGTGCGAAGAACAACTCTGCAGCCCGCAGAGAGGGGCGCGGTGGTCTTTCCTGTACTGTCTGCATGTAGTTATTCCCAATGAGTTGGAAATCATTGCAGCATTTGCTATGCTCCAGGTGACAGGTAACAAGGGCCTGAACTTGGACAGTGACCATAGTAACATAGAAGGAGGCAGGCCAGGGCTTTTACAGAGATATAGGCATCAGGGCGCGTTTGGGTGAGGGGAAAACAAGCGAGGTCCAAGGTCACTCTAAGGATTCCAGCTCGGGAGACTGGCTGGCTGGTAATGGCAATGCGTGGAGGTTGGGGTTGACTTTTGAAAATCTTGAGCTTGAGCTTTCCTCACTAAACCTGACTCCGCAGGATAAGCCAGTGGAGGCTCTCAAGTCACTTGACACTCCAGTGTGGAGCTCAGAAGACCAAAGGCAGGTCATGGCTAGAGCTATGCACTGGGGAGTCTTGATTTGTCACCTCGTCCTGCATCAGGCTGATCCTGCTACACCAGGCAGAGTTAATCACATTCTCCTCTGCACGTTCATAACACCTGCACAACGAGTATCGCACCGTGTTGTATCTGGTTGTGTTATGTACCTACACATGTGTTGTATCTGATTTACGTACCTATGTGTCTACCCGACCACAAGCTAATGATGAAGGGCAAGGACCCATCATTCCTGTTCGTATCCCCAAAGGCCCCGTGTGATGAGGTTCTTTAACACTGTGCTGAATAAGTGCACGAGAATGGAGACAAAATTGAGAAAAGTTGTTCAGACCTGATCTCAAGGACCACCAACAGCCACAAAGTCGGCAGAAGATAAGACTGTAAAGAAACCTACAAAGTGTGCAGTTAGAGTGGGAGGAGGAAAAGCAAAAGGAGACATGGCCAGGAGGCAAAGGGGAAGGGAAACTTCCAGGAACGGCAGGGTGGCCGACAGCATCGGTGGCCACACAGAGGCCAAGCAGGGCTCTGGCTGGTCACGATGACCGTTGACGTTGTCCCTTTCAGGGATAAGGATGGCTGGTGCAAAGATAAGCCTCAGCACCAGGCCTGGCTGCTGGAACGTTCAGATGGTTCTTTCCTTGCAAGTCCACTCAGCCCTTGCATCTAGGGTCGAGTCGTGAAGCCAAGAAAAGCCAGATTGTGTCAAGCAGTGCGGTGGCCCGATGAACCCACTGCAGGCCGAGCCCTCACGGCCGTTCAGTGGTTAGATTTCTCTGGGTACCTGGATCCTCTTCTCTTATCCCCTTGACCTCTGGGTTTGGCCTTACAAGTTTGTTTTCATGCAGGCACTTGGGAATTTGATGGGAGAAACAAGAACCTCTGGAAATGGCCATGCTAAGTATACCAAGAATTTATCGTAATTCAATCAGTTACCTGGGGGTTTTGTTTGGGTTTCGTTTTCTTTATTTTTCTCCCCTCCCTTCTGATCTTGGTCTTGTTTCACCAGTCTCAGCTCATGTGACCACGTTGGAAAATTCTACTTTGTCTTTTTTTTTCAGATGTTGAAATTGGAACCAAATGCTGTTTTTAATGAGCTAGGAAATTGTGCAGGCTTCTCTTTCCTTTTTTTTCCCTTTTGAATTGCCATAGAGTGGACCGCAAAGCTGCGGCGGGAAGCCTGCAATTACACGGTCTTCCTTAGGCAGAGGCCATTCTGTGTCACAGAGGTGTCACCGCAGCTCAGATTCAAAGGGTCTCTGGTGGAGGCGCCGGGGTATGAGGTCTGGAAAGTGGGAGGGTGTTGCTGAGGGAGGTTCCATGAGATCCCCTTGAGGGAATGGCCCGAGTCAGAGGGAATGCCTCTGAGCTCAGGGGCGCCCACTGCTGGCTGGGGTTCTCCCTCTTTAAACTCGGCCTGTTACCCAGAATATTCAACCGTCCTGTGGCCATTTCCACCCAGACAGAGCCCATCCCCTGAAACCTCTTATGTCTCAAACAGAGGCTTTCCTCACTAAACCAGTTCTCAGTTATTTTGTCAATCGTTATTTTGCATCTGTTGTGTGGCAGACACCGTTTTAGGTCTCGGGGTCACAGCGGGCAACATGGTAGACACAGTGCCTGCCTCACGCCGGCAAAGCTGCTTCAGAAGCCATAGACGCTGTCGTGTCAGTAATGAGAAGGATGTTCATCGTGTCCTTACTGCCTACAGACGCCACTGCCAGCACCTTGGGACACAGGACTGGGAACCCTGACTTCGGCCTCTTCCTCAGCCCCATTTAGTGGCCCTAGTGGCACCGTTATTCTTCCAGATACACACTGTGAAAATGAGGTCTCTGCCTCTTCTTCCCGCGCCACACCTCCCCCCTCCCCCAGTGAGTCACCAAAGCTTGGCGCTGTGCTGATCGTCCCCCGCAGGCTGTCACCCATTCCGGGAATACTGCACAGCCCTGGCCCCCCTGCCTCCACCCACCTGCCCTCCCTCTCTGGCCTGCACACCTCTGCCAGAGGAACTTTCCAGAAAGGCTGCTCCCTGCTCAACACCTCAGCCACTTACTCAACAACTATTGACCAAAAGGCTTGCCTCGCCCAAAAAGGCAGGTTGTGTGTTTCAAAGGAGAGACTGATGCTGACTGTGTCACTTGTCTAAAAATAGTCCAACCTCCTGAGCCCAGGCCCTGAAGGCCCTGCCTGCACAAGCCTCCCCACAGATGGTCTGCTCACCACTGCCCCAAGCACTGCTTCTGCCTCCTCTGGCCCTCTGCCCCTCCCCACCTCTGATATCAAGATTCCACATTGAATGTCACCTCTCCCGTGAGGCCTTCCCTGATGCACCAGGCAGATGGGCAGAAGTCTTTCCTGCCACTGAATGTATTCCAGGGTGCAGATATACTGCACATGCCTGCCTGTGTATGTCTCACACTCTCTCATACGTGTCACACACATGCCTGAGGGCCCCTAGGAATCCCTGCGTGCGCACCTGCTATCAGTAAGCCTTGGCTGTGCTCCAGGAACTGTGCTAAGCAACTCAGCCAGATGAGCCGTTGTAATCATAGAACACCCTCATGAAGTGTGCCCTGCAATCATGCCCCATTCGACAGGTGAGATCAAAAAGGTCAGGTGAATTGCATAAATAAGGCCGCACCGCTAGTAAGTGGCAAAGCCAAGATTCAAACCCAGTCTTGACCAATTCCCGCACAGGCATGAGTCCACAGCCATCCATCAGACAAGAATTTTTCTTTAAACAATTACACGGCCCAGTTGCCTTCTGTAGAGCTCTGCATGCAGTGTGCATTCATAATTACATCCCCAGCCCCGCCCACGGAGTCCAGACTAGCTCCCGCGTGTGGTGATCCCAGCAAGTGCAGGAACGCATGGGATTGTCTCTGGGCCCCACCCGAACCTTCTGAGTCACAATGGCTGCAGGCGGAGCCTGAGAGTCTCTGTGTTAACAGAGTCCAGGCACTTTCTTAGCATGCAACCCTCCAGCACCTGTCCTCAGACGGACAGTAGGAAACTAGCCCACCCGCCACCCCATTTTATGAAAGGGGACACTGAGGCTCATAGTAGTGAATGGACCTGCTGGAGATGAGCAGCCTAGCTCCCGCCCCGAGGCCATCTCCTCTGGCCTGGCTCTCACAGCCAGCCCCTCTCACTGGCAGCCTCTCTGTGAGATAAGGTACTGACATCGGGTGGGACACAGCCCGTATCTCCATCTCCCCTGTCAGGGAAACCTTAAATTGGTTTTTCTGACTCCACTCTGAGGAGGTCCTTACTAAGGGACTCATCTCAGATAAGCTGAGCAGGGGACAGCCTCTGAGCAGCTGACCTAGAAACTCCAAACCACAGCAAACCAAGTCTTTGACCTGAAAGGCCTCATTATTGGGTTTTGCTTAAGGCAGATCCATCATCTTCAGAATCTCCTTCTTGGCTCTCGGGAGAGAAGCCCTGTTGCCAGGCAACCAGTGTGTCATTGATGTGGTAAAACCATTGACCGATGAAGTTCTGGCTCCCGACCTCTGCCTGAAACTGGGTTTGGTCTCTCTGGTTCTACAAGCCACTGTCCACTGATGTCTTAGCAGCTGGGTGATATATTCAAAAGAAAGTAAGATTTGGAGTTAGACATACCCGAGTTGATGTCGCAAGTCAACCACATACTAGCTGTGTGATCTTGACAAGTCACTTGCCCTCTCTGATCCTGAGCTTCCTCATCGCTATTGTGAGGGGACTTTAATGGGAAAACCTCTGGTGTCTTCCAGTTCTGACATCTGTGTGCTGTGCTCCAGGGTTTGGGGTGTGTGCTGTTCCCATAATCCAAGTCTTCGGCCTGAGGAAGAGGTTTAGCCCCGTTTCGCGCTGGCCATGCCCAGTTACCGGTCCAGCCCACTGGCACATGAAAATAGATGAGAATCACTGAGAGGTTAGGGTGTGTAACCCTGGCATGAGTCCCACCCTCCTCCAAACCCCCGATTTTGTCTGGAAAATAAAAGTCTCTTGCATGCAGACAGACAGCAAGACTCTCTGTGAAATCTTCAAGAAATGCTGTCCATATGTTTTCGAGTCATTTACACTGAACCCATCATAATATTGTTCTTTGAACATCCATTTACATTTGTTCTAAAGGCTTATTTTAAAGCTTATGCAAATGAACTAGATTAAGGTTGCATTCTGGAAGCTGAAGCTGGAAATGTGAAGTTCATTTCAAAGCTCAGTGTAAATAGAGCTTCACATGTGTTCTGAGTAGTTCTCCCTTCTTAGCCCTGCTGTCCTCCATTCAACCCCCTGCTGTCCACCGACCCTCAGAGGTTCTCTTCCGGTGAGACCCTCACCAGTGGCAGTTAGGAGTAATGGAACGACCAGGGAATGGTAGTCCTACACTCCTCACTTTTAACTAGCCTTCTGGCATTGGCTGAGTCCCTTTTCCTGGGTTTCCAGTCCTTCGTCTGGGGAGCACCCAAGACCTCCATGGCTCCCTGGAGGCGTTAGGCATCCCGACAAGCAGGTTCTGAACTTCCCACCTGCACCTACCCGGTGATTGGGTGATAGTCTCCACGAGGGAAGCCTCAGCCTCTGAATTCCTCACATGTCCCCCATGTAATTCCGGTGTGTGCCCTGCTATGCTAATACTAGGTGAGATCGCCTGTGAGAGTCTCTCCTCTCGCCGCCAAGATTCTGGGATGGCTGCAGAAGCATCCCTTTTCAACTCCTATCGCCCTGCCAGTCTCCTGAACGCTTTCCCCTTCATCTTACGGCCGCTGTTGTGGGCTCTCGGGGGTCTCTTTGAAGAACTTTGAAGCAGTTGTTGCACTCTGGTGAGATGTAAGACCCCCCACCCACGCTGGTCGGGGACCCAAGTTCAGAGCTCCATTTCCAGCTGCGTCACAGAGCCCCTGGGAGGGTTACTGCGCTCATCCTGTGGAAGCTAGCCAACGAAACGACAGTAAAATTACACACGTGTGAATATGCATGTGCACGTGTAGGTGGTGGGTGAGGAGCATCGGGGGGATCTGGGTTCGAGCTGGACCTGTGCTCCAAGGGGCTGGTGAAAGTGGACGCGGGGAGAGATACAGTGCACGCAATGGAACTCGGGAAGGGAGAAGAGGCTGCTGCATGGGGAAGGACGCCTTGCCTTTAACCCCAATGACCTCTCCCTGCTCTCGTGAGCAGGGCTCGCCCATGTCATGTAGTGCTGGGGGGTGGCCTTCCGTTCAGTGCCTGCAGACGTGAGCTCCTTGTGGTGGACACTTCTCCCTGATCTGCCACTTCTCCTAGTCTCAGCCAGCCCCGAAGTGAGCCTTGTCGCCGGTTGTGCCAGGAGCGATTCTCACGGGACAATGTACATCTTCTGCCCGACAAGTCTGGCTTTCTCCAGGTAGCATGGCCTGGTTTTAGTGTAAATGTAGCGTTCTTCTCCGCTCCCGAAGAGAAAAAATATATATCTGAGCCTGGCGAGGAAAATCTAAGAATGTGTCTGAATCTGCCTTTCAGCCCATCGCTGTGGCCCTGCCCCTCACCCTGTCTTGGCCTCCCTACTCCATCAAGGCCCCAAGTGCTTCCTCCTCCCCGCCCCCACGGGCTCAGTCTAGCTGCAGGATGACTGTCTCGTTAGTCTCCTCTCCCAAGATAAAAGAGGATGCTGGGGCAGAGAGCAATGCTCTCCCCCTAGGAATGAATCAAATCTAAGCCAAGCGCTTCCCGGTGGGAGAGAGATCTCCCGGCGGGGGGGGGGGGCTTTCGCGTCACCCCCAAATCAGAGCGCGTGGTGCCCCCTGAAGGCTGGCTCGGGATATCCAGGCGGTCGCCTGTCCAAACGACTGCAGCAGAGGAAGCAGAATGACGACCGTCGCACCGAGTCCAGAGGCAGAGCACGTAGAGCCTTTCCTTCCCATTTACAAAGCCGCGTGCAACACGGCCCTTTCGGGCGGCCCCGTCGGCGTTTCCGCCCCCGAGTCTCAGTGGGACTCCCCACTGCAGCTTCGTTACCTGCCCCAAATGGATGTGAAGGGGAAAGCATCGTGAGATGTCGCTTTTTACAAATAATATCTCGAAAATAGAACACTGACTTTAAAAGAGGAAGGAGGGGGGCCCAGTTTGAACGAATGGGCCGCATTACCGCGGGTTAAGCTGGATTTTAAATCAGCTGCTTCTTTTTCTCTTTCTTCCTCCTCTCTCTGCCCCCGCCCCTCCAGTCGCGCACGCCAAATCCGGAGTTCAGCTGGATGGATGATTAGATTTCCTCCTCTCTGCTGAAACAATGAAATATTTCTATAATATTAAACCCGTCAAGCTGATCAAAGTGCGGTGTCAAAATTCTAAGTGCTCCTTCTTGCCGGGGCCCCTCAGCTCTGGCAGAATGGAGCACATTTTATTTGCTGGCCCCTAAACCCCCCTGAGGTTTTTCAAACCTGATACATGGCACCTGACTTGCAGTGGCAGCTATGCTCCCACTGTTGACGTTTGCCCCCGTGAAACGGGGGGCGGGGGGCAGGACTTGTGGGGCGCCCCACCCGCCCTTCACTGTCAGTAGCTGCCTCTCACCAGCCCCCCCAAATTCCAGGCACTACTAGTAAGTTGTCATACGAAGCCCCTGACGACAGCGGAATGCTGCTCAAGAGCGACTCCACCCTGCAAAATTCTCAGTGCCTCGGAGCCTCAGCTTCGTCATCTGTGAAGAGGGCGGGATTCGCTAACGCCTGCTCAGTCTGTGGCACAACGGCGTTACACAGCTACGAAGTGATTTGTGGAGCAGCCTGCAACCATGCCAATGCCACGTCAAATTGATATTGTTACGAGTATCATCTATGCTCCATGGACAAGACGCAGGCAACTCACACACGTGGGAGTTCGGTGTCAGGCAGCGACGTGGAAGAGTGGGAAGGGCTCGGCTTACAGCCAGACCAGTCTGGATTGGAGGTCGGCCCACGCTGCCCCCTTCTGCCCGTGTGGCCTTGAGCAACTTCTCGGGTCTTCCAGAAACACAGTTTCCTTCATTTGTACAAGGGAGATGAAGTGTCCCTGCCTTTCAAGATTGCTGAGGTGTTATGAGAGTTAAATGCAACATGCATTTAAGCACCTGGAACGCACTGGGCATTTAATAAATGGTAGCTCGGTCGCGGAGGCCACTTGGTTTACCAGACGCTGACAGACAGAACAAGGAAACTACAGCCAGGCCTGTCTTGTAGGGGCTCCCTTAGATCAGGCCGGGGGTGCGGGTGGCAGAGCTCACTTCTTCTCTTTCTGTATGTACTTTGTTTTCAGGTGACGGCCTCAGCAAACCCTTTCTGGGTTTTATTTTGTAGTGTTTGATGTGGTTTGGCCTCCTATTCCTAAGACCTGCTAGGGCTGGAACAGGGAAGGATGTTTCTCGCAGGGATGGAGGGAAGAAGCCAAAAGTGGGGGGAGGGGTGGCTACGCTGACGTTATTCCTCAACAAACGAGAAACAAGCTCAGGATTTACAGATGAAGTGCTATGAATCACCACCCAGCGCATATCGGCCCACCATGCCGCGCTCTGGGAAACCCGGGAAACCCAGCCTGAAGGCGAAGGACTGCCGCTGGGCCCCCCACACACCCTGCCTCACATGCGTCTTGGTGGCCGTACTGAGGGCAGGACAGCCAGGCAGGCTCTGGCCCCCTCTTCCCAGAAGCCCTCTTTCCTCGGGGCTCCAGGGCTGAGAAGGCCGAGAGTGAGCTCCCTGCCCCAAGGGTATGCAGGAGACCAGGTCAGGTGGGGGTGACATAGGAAAACGGGGTCTTCTTAGAGGCTTCGCCCCAGGGACAGAAAGGTGCTGGTTTCGATCCTGGGCATAGCTGTTGGCCTGGCACGCTTTGTAACGAGCACACGGGACGCCTTAGGCATGCAGTGTAGTTTATTTTATTTTATTATTTTATTTATTTTGTTATTATTTTTAATCCTGACCAGAGGACATGCTTATTGATTTTTGGACAGAGGGGAAGAGAAGAGGAGAGAGAGGGAGAGAAACATTGATGTGAGAGAGAAACCTCAATCAGTTGCCTCTCCTATGCACCCCAACCAGGGACTGAACCCGAAACCTAGGCACGTGCAGTGACTGGGAATCAAACCTGCAATCTTGCGGTTTATGGGATGACGATCCAATCAAATGAGCCACACTGGCCAGGGCTACACAGTGTGTTTTAAATGTCCTGCCCCGGCCAACCTTCTGCATCTGCATGCAGAGCCTCCTTTAGCTCACTCCATCCCCAGATGCCCCTCATCCTCGGGAGAATTCTGAGATGGGGAAGAAGCTAGCACACACGGACATGACCCATTGGCGTCGATGTGCTAAGTGTTCTTATGACTCCTTCACATCCACCACTTGTGGCTGAGTGGCTGCCTTCATTATACTGGGAGGGAAACTGAGATTTGAGATGCCGAAAACTTACCCAGGCCCTTCACCAGGGTCTACATGTGACTCAGAGGCCTCTGCCCCCTCCTCTAGACCCCCGGAGCGTAGGGGCTGCTTGGGTGGTAATGCTCGGTGACCGGTAGTGAGGGAGCTACAGCAGCAGCTCCCACATTGTCCTGCCTTTGCCCCTCCTCTGTAGCCAGAGCTGTGAGCAGTCAGCACACGCTGTGCCCCGAAGCTGCCTTGCTTTCCTCCAGCTCCCGGACCCCAGCCTCAGTGGGCTGACAGCCACCACTGTCTCTAAAGCCCCCCCCCAACCCAGCCAGGAGGACACCCTCTTCCTCCCCTTGGCGAGCACATCCCCACTCAGCAGACTGTCCCCAGACCCCACCAAATCCGCGTTAGAAATTGCCGGATGGAGCAAAGTAGGAAACCTACAACTGGAGAAAATATTAGCTTTCTTTTCTGAAATCTAAATAAGGTCACTGCTCCTGAGGATAACAGCTTCTGGCGCGACAAATCACTGGCTCCCTGCACAACCAGACAGCGCCCTACCAAGCGCAAGCACGCTCCCTGGTAGCCCGAGGGGAACACGCCCTTTGAGTCCTTCCTCCCGGCCAGCACAGGATGCTGCGGGGACTGTGGGGGCGGCAGGTGGTCCCCTGGAGCCCTGTGCCGGTGAACCTGCCCCCACCTCCATGTTCTTGTCTATGAAATCAGGACACTGGGCTAGACCAGTTTCCCAGCATGGTTGGCATTCCAGGGAGGATGGCCCGTGGTTGTGAGGACCGACTTCTAGGATGTTGAGTAGCATCCCTGCCTCTACCCACTATTGGCCAGTAGCCCTCGACGTGACCCTCCACCTACTGTGATGGCCTGAAATACAACACTTTCGGACGTTGTCAAACGTCCCCCGTGGGCAAAGTGGCCCCCAGTTGAGAACCACTGTCCTGGCTGATCTCTGACGGTCCTGCCAACTCCCAGGTTCTCTGTAGAGAAGGTTCTGTGAACTGGGGTCGGTGGGTGGGCGAGAGGTGAGCCCTAGTCAAGCCCCGGCTCTCGCAGGCACAGGTTAGCGTTTACATCTGGCCAAACTGCTTCACTTCGCTGAGCCTCAGTTTGCTTATCTGCAAAATGGAGATGATGGTGCCTATTTCAGAGGGTGTGTGTGTTGGAGGCTTAACTGGGAAAATGTATACAAAACTTCGGGCAACACCATACATCGCCCAATGAATGACGCTGTTACTGCCACACTGGTGACTTTGGTTTTCTCTACGTAGTCCCTCTCGTGACCACACTCACGCAAACTCACACACCAGCAGCCAGCCAGATGCAGCAGTTTAGCAATGAAATCAACTAACACGTGTATGAAACGCCTGTTCCGTGCTACATACTATGCTCACAGTGTCATTCAAATGCTCCAGCTGAACCAGGAGGAGCTTCGGCAGCACGCACAACTAATAAACGCAATGGCGTCTGATGACTCACCCAGACCCTGTCGGCGTGCCGATGCCTGGAAGGGCAGAAATATGTTGTACCGTCAGTATTGGGAATGATTTCCCTCTCTTTTGCCTTTAATTTAGTATTATCCATTCATCTTACCCACGATAAACACCACATGTGAGAAGGGAAGAAAATGGAAGAGTGATTTTTAGCTGGGTTTGTTCACTCGCAATGAGTTCTTGTCTGCTCTTTGGCTCAGCTCTGCCCAAAGAACAATTCAGCTCCTACTGAAAGAGACAGGGAAGTAATACTTGTCCTCAAACCTGAGATACAGGTTGTGATTTCCTCTCCTCTCGTTTCCCGTTTTCTGAGGCCTGACAGCTGTCTGTTACCTACAAAGCCACCTTCTGCAGGAAGCCCTCGGTCCCCAAGGCCCACCCCTGAGATCATTTTCCTGGTCTGGGCAACCCCACGAGAGGTTTATTCTTCAGTGGAAGTATTGACCCACCGCTGGTTATAGGCCTGGCTTGTGTGTTAAGTTCCAACAGAGCAGGCAGAGGAGGCTAGAAGTGGGGCCAGTGGGAACTCTCCCTTTCTTTCTCCCAGTTGGTCATCCCTCGGCTCCTGGCCGTGCAGGTCCCAGAGGTGCTCACCTGGCCTTGTTCTTCCCCTTGTCTTCGCTGTTATTCACCTCCCCATTCATACTCATCAACCTCAGATTCATGCTCAGATCCAGCTTCTTTTGCATGTTCTCTCTCATCAACAACCGCAGGATTCCATTTCTCAGATCTTAGAGAGGCAAAGGGTACCATCAACTCTGAGTCCCTAGTGCTGGTTCCTCTGTCCAGGAATAGCCAACCAGCGTCCTGATGGGAAAATCCCTTCTTCCGGAAGATGGGAAAACACCCCCGCCCCCAGGAGCCTCGCTGCTGCAGAGGCCAAGTGCTCTGGGAATAGAGCTGGACCACACCTGCAGCATGGGAGACAATGCCATCCCAGCGGCAGGCCCATCCCAAACACTGGCACTAGGCATCACTCCCTTGACCCCCATTCACAGTATCCCCCCAACCACCCTCTCTCCCGCCTGCAGAACTGCTATCCTTCCTCCAGAATCAGTTCACAAGTCGACCTCATCGATGAAAACCTCTCTGACCTCTCCATTCGACCCCACTCCGTGTGTCTCTAGCACACAGCACACCTGTCTATCATAACAGGTATCACTCTGTGTCTCCTCCCATTCCGTAATTCCCAGCACAAGTGGGTGAATGGGAAGATGGGGGGAAATCTTGGGGCAAATAACAGACACAACATTTACAGTACTTATTTCCACATGGCCCTGAGAATCTGGCATAGATCCGGAAAGTGGGGCCCCCACCCCCACCCCATCCATGACAGCCTGGAAATTTGAGAGTCAGAAAAAAGCCTATTTTCTTCTCGCCCACTGATGGATTTACTTTAGTGTAACGCTTCTCAACCTCTAACATGCACACAGATTACTTGGGGATCTTGTTAAGATGCAGACTCTGAGCCCCGGCAGGGTGGCTCAGTTGTCTGGAGCATGGTCTCATGCAGCAAAGGGTTGGGGGTTTGATTCCTGGTCAGGGCACATGCCTAGGCTGAAGGTCCAGTCCCCAGTCGGGGTGCACATAGGAGTCAACCAATCAGTGTTTCTCCCTCACATCGATGTCTCTCTCTGTTTCTCTGTCTCTCTGTCTCTCTCTCTCTCTTATCAGTAAACATTTTTTTTAATTTTAAATGCAGGTTCTGACTCAGTATTTTTGGTGGGGGGCTCCCAGGTGCTCCCCAAGACACCAGACCATACTTTGAGAAGCATCTCGGATTTCTCTTGGGCGGCATCCTGCCTCGCTTTAAGTTGCTGGGTTATCACTCGGAGCCCCCAGCAGGGCTGAGTGCCCCGGCATCCCAGTGCCAGCCTGGCAGCACAGCTGTCTGCTGGTTTATTTATTCCCTCCCATTACCACCAGGGGAAGAGGCTCCATAGACACGCCACGTCGTGTTTACAGAGAGAGCCTCGGAAAAGTTAAAATTGCATGTTTTTTTTAAAGTGCATCAGCAGCGCCTTAGAATCACACATATCAGGGGAAAAGTGGGCTAAAAGAAATTCATAAAATGTTAAATGACACTGTGTCAAGACACAGAGAGAGGGAGAACAGTAATTAAAGTAAACAGCACATCAAAACTCTAGCTAAAGCCCTTATTTAAATTGAAAGTAAATGTAGGAACTGATCGGGTAGCCTTGTATCAATGTGTTTCCAAGAGCCTTTTAAAAATATTAATAATTGTGGAAATATAATGGCTGAATATCAACGATCATTTTTACAGAGAGTGACAGTTCAGAGGGAGAAGAAAAGACTCTAGAAACTTCCAAGGATGCGAGCTGCTTTGATCTTCCCGGCACTGCATCCCCTCCAGGGGACGGGAAAACAAATACGGTGTCCTGAGCTGTGTGCGTCTGTCCTGCCGTGTGAGGTGCAGAGGCCATTGGGACAGGGCGCCTTGGCCCTGACTGGGGCCTTCTTCCTTCTCATGCAAGACACCTGCTGAGCTCCTGCAGGTTCTCAGCCCTGCGGGTCCTCACCATCTCTAAAAATACTCTCGCCTGGCCTTAAAGTTTCTGCAGAGTTCAGCAGGGCAGATCCAAAGGTGACACTGCAAAGTACCAAAGCTCACTTCTCAAGAAAGGCACTAGCAATGACACAGCTGGACGGGAAGATGGCCCTCTAGCTGCAGAGGTGAAATGTCCCCAATGTGTCAAGAAGCCTCAAGAGCCCAGGGGTCCTTATTTCACATTCGCCGCGGGGTCCAGCCTGCCTCCTTTGACGCTGGATTTCACCCACACTGCCTGTGAATGCAGCAGGCAGGCACGCTGCTCGGGGCCCAAACCGAAACACGGAAGCACTATTTTTTTCCCTGCGGGGTCAGCCCAGGCCGACTTCTGTTTGCTTGTTTTTCTGGTGAGATGGGGGCTCCTACTGCTGCCCGTTCTGCCCCACCGCCCCCTGGGGCCAGGTGCCAACGCTGTCTGGGGTTCTCCTCAGGCACAAGGTCACCTTCCTCAAAGTGTGTCCTCTCTCCCCTTCTGTGGTCTCCCAGGTGGTGGCCACATCCAAGACGGTGCCCTAATCCTGGGCCAGGCTGCCCAGGGCCACTCTGGGCCAGAGACTGGGTGGAAGGGCTCATTCTCTCCCAGTCTCTGTGGCTCTGGCCCCAGCTTTCCTGGGGATGCTGGTGTATTGGGTTGGCTGTTTCTGCAACGCTGTTTAGGCAAAATCTGCATAGCACAAAGCAGTCGCGTCCAGCTGCCCAGAAAGCTCCGGAGTTTGAGCTCAAGCCCAGCTAACAGTAAAGCATCGCTTTGCTTTCCCCGGTGACCTTGGATTTCTCAAGGTGACCTCATGAGAAGCGACTATTTCAAGGACAGGGTCTATCTGGTCATTTCTGCATCCCTGGGCTCAATATAATAACTGACTAAATTATTGCATTATAATAAACTGTGAAATCATTTTATTATTAACAACAGTCTTATATGAATGACCTAGCCATTGCTTAGAATTCTCCTCCCCAAACCTCTGGCTCTGATTGCTGCTCCTGTAGGAACCCTGTCTCCTAATGGAACAGACGGCAAGGCCCCGAGGCCGGGCATGAGGCCCTGGGATTAATGAGGTCCCCCTTTCCTGCTGCTCACTGGAAACCAGCCACAGGCCCCTCCCTCCTGTAATGACGTGATTCACCTTGGGGCCGCCGCTCCTCCTCGTCCTCCCTGCTGGGGGCTCAGGCCTCTGTTGCTTCCTCAAAGAGTCATCTGCATCAAAGTAGCTACTGTTTCCAGCATCTATTTTTCAGTCTTTTTTGTTCTTTGCTTTTGATCCAACATATGCTAGGGGGCCCAGCTCTTGTCTCCCAGCTTGTGAATAAATGGGAGCACCCAGGGAGGAAGCAGCAGCCAGCCCCCCTGGTGCCTTGTCTTTCCCCAGCTGGGAGCTGGAGGGGTCCAGTGGCTCGGACCTGCAAGTGGGCTCAGGTCTAGTGAGTAAAACCTAGCTTGGAGTCCAGAGGCCAGAGTGCCGATCCTGGTCCCTTCAACAACAAGGGAGGTGGAGTTTGGCCAAGCCAGCGTCCTTTACCTGGTTGCTCACCAGGCACGGTGCAGGGCGCTGGGTCTCCAAAGATAAATGAAATGCCATCCATGACCTTGAGGTGATCTCGAAATGTGAGCAGTAGATATGAGAATACATACAAGTCACGGGAGAGGTAACATTGGGCTGAGCCTTAAAGGGTACATAAGAGCTGGGGATGGGCACTAGGCAGGGTCATTTGAGGCCCGGCAACAGCCTGGAGGGAGGGGAGAGCGTGATGTCCTCAGGGAAGTGAAAATCACCTGCTATTTCTGGAGCTGAGAGTTAGGAGGGAAATGGAAGGTGGGGCTGGGGAGGTGATAGGCAGGCTCTGGACCATGGGGAGTTTGCAAACTATGCCAGGAAGTTTGGGCAGTGGAGAGGTGCAGGCAGAGGTGTTTGTCAGCGCGGAATTCTTGCAGGCGGCGATGACGGGACGGGCTTGAGGGTGGACCCGACGGCAGCGAGGACAAGGTGGCAGTGTCTCAGCCAGGGCTGCCTCAGCTCTGCACCCGTGACATTCGGGACTGTTAACTCGTGCTCGCAGGGAGCTGTCCTGGGCACTGCGGCACGTCCAGCAGCATCCCGGCCTCCACCCACGACTCCACAGCCATGAGTCCTGGGCATCAAAACGTCTCCAGCATTGCCAAAGGGGTGCTGCCATTGCCTGGGCCCCGTTTCAGCCTACAAGGGTGCACACCTGCCCCCAAAGCCACCTCCCTCAGTGTCCCCTCAGCCACTGGACAGCCCACTGCCCAGCCCAGACCCACCTTCTCTCCCACCCCTCAACCTTCCAAGCCTGGGCTCTGCTCCCAGAACACAGATAGCACCCTGGGGCTGGGGGGCCTGGGAATCAGCACAGGGGCAGCAGGGACGGAGGGTGTAGGGCTTTGTCCCAGGGGACCACGTTACTTAGCACACTGGGCCTGTCGCCTCACTCCGGTGCTAAACACTCAGGGCTTCCTTCCCCCGCCTCTCTTCCCCACCCCATACGAAGTCCAGGCTGTCCAGGGTTTTCAGGTCCCACATTTGGGGTCCTACCCTCAGCCTGGAAACTAGTAACAGCCACAGGCAGCAAGCAGTGTAACATACATCATCTCGACTCAGGTGAGCAAAGGCTGCTGAGCTCCGTACAGCCAGCAGGTGCTCAGCATGGAATAAAGCAGGAGGAAGGGCACAGCGTGTCCCTCTGGGGGCTGCACCCTCGTGGGGAGACACAGCCCCGACACCCACTTTAGTCGGGCGGGTAAGTGTGGCGTGCGCAGTGGCGGCGTGCGCAGGAGGACAGCAGTCCCTGGAGCACCTCACACCCATCCTGCAGAGGGGGCAGCAGGCTCAGGGGCTCTGCTCCAGGGGGCTCACCCGCTGGCCCTGCACCTGTGTAGTCCCGTTTATCTCACGGGGCTAGTGTCCCTGCTGGGATGGCAGCGCCTTGTCCACTGGTGGCACTGCCCTGCAGCATCATCACCCTGGCCCACCCAGCCCCTGTGACCCTGTCCATCTCTGGGGCTCTGATGTGCCAGTCCCGGACAGAGTGCCCTGGTCCCACTGCCAGGTGGGAAGAGCTGGGGGTTCCTGGGCGGTGTGGCTCAGCTTCTCGCAGAGCTGTTGGGTGTGGGGTCAGCGCCCTACTGCCTGCAGATGTCTCCACCAGGGTCCGTGCCTGATTAGGTGCTCAGACACAGGTGTGCCCTGCACCATTCCCCCACTGGAAGTCTCTGGGTTGGCCTCTCCATCCTCACAGAGACAGTTAGCGATTGTAGAAATGGATGAAGCCAAGTCAAATCTGATTTTCTCAGGGAACTAAATTGAATTCTCCACTTTGTGAGGCAGACAGAATTTGAAGAAGGAGGACCAGAAACACAGCTCAGCCAGGGTGGGATGGTCAGGCGCTCGAGGGTGGGGGGGAGTTGCAGAGGAGGCGGCAGTGCAGAGGGACACGCCAGCTGGTGGGGTCAGGCACCAGGCACTCGCGGGCAGCGTGCGGTTCCCAGCCTTGGGGCCTCCTACACATCACGAAAACCAAGTCCTCCGGGCTTAGACTCAGCACAAAGCAGGGGCCCCTCCATATACTTACGTTAATGGCAAGACCTGGCAACTGTGAGACCCTCCTCCTGAGGCGGAGGCAAACCCTGTGTCTCTAGGAGAGAACAGTATCCAAGGGGGGCGGGAGGTGAGGAGGAAGGGCGGGACCACTGGCCTGCTATGCCAAAGGGTGCCCAGCCCGGTCTCCCATGGGAGCTGCCCCAGCAGGTGCTGTCTTGAGGAAACACCAGTCGCACCTGCGCCTTGGCTGTTGTTCTCAGTTATTTCACGCTCACCCATACGGAGCAGTTTCTACCTGTGAAGCTCTGTGCCAGGCACTGGGAGTTCGGAGCTCTGCCCCTGCCTGCCTCCAGGGGCTCCCAGTCTGGTGGGGGAGACCGGCTTCTCTAAATGACCCATGACACACTGACCTCGGATGGAGGCATGTCACAGAGGGTAAGGCTTCTCAGACAGCGGGCCCCTTGTGTGAGTAAGTGAGAAAGAGAGGAAACCTTTCAAGAGAGGGGGCTCTGAGCTGGGCCTTGCAGAGCGAGTAGGAGTTTTCCAGGAAGAAGGTGGAAGGGGCTGCTCCTACCTCAGGGAACAGCACCAGCAAAGGCACGGCATGTTCACAGGAAGTATGGGGTCCCCTCGGTGGTCCGCTGAGAGCAGGGAAGTGATAGCAGTGGGGAAAGGGCCTGGAAGGATAGGCTGGAATTTGGACTCCTCCATGAAGCCAAAAGTGAGAGAGATCCCAGAAGAAACATAGACATTTTGGGAGAAAATTGTAGGAAACACATCAGACATCTTTCAGAAGTTTCTGAGGGAGTTTAGGCTTAACGGTTCTGCTAGAATCACTGGCTGGCAGAGCTTTAAGGAACTCAAGAGCATCCATATCGGTGGCTGTCAAAGTGGGTCCGTGGAAGCTCCAGGGTTCCACAGAGGGCCTGAGACCCACTGCAGGGTGTTGGGCCTAGAATGGGGGAAAGGGCACTCAGCCACTCAGCAGGGTGGCCTGCAGGGACCTCAGGACAGAGACCACCAGTGCTGAACACCCACTCCTGGGGTCCTCCTGCAAGAGCAGGTCAGGCACAGTCGGCCCGGAAGTGGCGTCCTGCGACAGCCTGTCCCACCGCATCCCCCAAACAAGGCCAGCCTCCGAGGAAGGCAGCGCAGGGCCAGCCAGCTTGGTGGTGAGCAGGGGCCAAGGGACAGGCGTGATAATGTTTGGATTTATGGATGAGCAACAGTGACATGTAAGGAAATGTCAAAAAAAACAAAAACAAAGTCCAAGCGGGTGTCAGCCCAGCTCCCAATCCCCGAAGGCTTGCTTAGTGTCCAGGGTCAGAGCGTCGGGCCGCTAACACACAGGCCCGGAAACGGACCCTTTTGTTTTGCTTTGATTGCTCCCGATGGCTCCCTCTGCCAGACACACCGGGTCTTTGATCCCTCTGCATGGATGTTAAGTGTCTGGAGCTCAGTAGCATCTCCTTGAGATTAATTCTTCGTGGCACGCCTGGCACCATGCTGTCCTCTCCCACAATACATCACAGCCGGGCCCGAGTCCCCCTGGCCTGCTGCCTCGGCGGTCACCCACAGGCTTAGGAAATAACCCCCTCTGCCCTCCCCTCTCCTGACCACCCCTCACTAACACCCTCATTGGTTAAACCCTGGGGGAAGTGGAAATGCTACCAGGCAGGCCTTTGATTCCTCAGTCAGCCGCTGTCCAAGTAAGTGACCTTAGAGAAATCCCTCACCTCTCTGAATTGTCTCTCTTCATCTTAAAATAGGAATGAAAATGCCTACTTCCTCACTTAGCACACTGCCTGACACAGGTAAAGGGCCGACTAATTGACTGGTGATAAAGAGGAATGCGGGAAAGTTGTTATTCAGGTTATTCAAAGTCCAGTAAGAACTCCTGGCACATAAGCAGGCCTTGGTCTTGCTTCCCAAGCTCATCATTCAGAAGCTGTCTTATCAGAATTCACAAGAGGAAAAAAGGCCTCTGTAGGAAGGCAGCTAAAAGATGCACCTGGATTCAGTCTCGCCGTGGCATAGCTACTGAGCAGCTATAGAGACGTCTCCATCCCTCGGGGAGAGAAAGGTTTTGCTGCAGCTGGAAACTCAGGGCACCCACTCACCTCATGGCAGCCCCTCCCAGGTCCTACCCGGATCTTCGGAGAGGGCTGATCGGGGGCGACACGGCGCGGAACCTCCAGGGTGTGCATCTGCCAGCTCACGCGCTGCGCATCTTGTCCACAAGGGGAATGAGCGATGATGGCGAGCCTGCTGCGCATGTGTGAGTGTATGTGAGTGTGTGTGTGCGTGTACTGAGCTAGGGGTCTGACGTGCGCTGACTTGCATGCGCCACAGCACCGCTGTTTAAGGTCT
The DNA here is from genome assembly GCF_022682495.2 of Desmodus rotundus. Taxonomy (NCBI): domain Eukaryota; kingdom Metazoa; phylum Chordata; class Mammalia; order Chiroptera; family Phyllostomidae; genus Desmodus; species Desmodus rotundus. The sequence continues at coordinate 22,635,971 of NC_071393.1, read as the reverse complement.
AAGGAAACTGGACCACCTGCAAGGGGACGGAAACAAGAAATCTCAGGCAGGAAGCAGTCCTCCCCTTGCCAATGGCAAAAGAAACCAACCTCTGAAGGGTGAGAGGGGGGTTACATTCTTCCCCTCACTTGTCTCCCAGGTCACCCGGGGGGCCAGTAAGAATAGGGGCGATCTAGTTTCCCGCGACTGTGTTCTTAGAAGAGACTTCCCAGGAACCCTACGTGGAGAGGTAACAGGGATAGCCCCCTCTCTTGAACAGTAACGGCTTCTCTTATAGTATTTTGTTGACTGTTGGGCTTGTTTCCCCAGTCCTAGCAAGCATTTGTGCTGGTCTCTTTCTTCCTTCTTTCCCTCCTCCCCTCCTTTTCCCATCATATGTCATTTACATAATCCAACAAAAATTAATGAGCGTCTTCTGTGTAATCAGACACCGGTCTAGATTCTAAGAACGTAAACAAATAAGGCACAGTCACGACTCTCAAAAAGTCACAGTATAGAGGAGTATAAAATATTACATTTGTTGTGTTTGTTCTCATAGGGCCTTAAAATTTTTTAATTTTCTAATTTTTTAAATAGAAAAATGCTTTCTTGCCTACAAAGGGGAGTGAAAGGTAGTGTTGGTTCCAGCAGCTTAAAGGGCCCACAGAGCCTGAGAGTCAGAAGGCCGAGGAAAACTGGTTTTACAACCTATAGAAATGGTCCCTGAAAGTATAGTCTTAAGAGAACTGGTTTTAAAACAGTCACCTCTTCATTCCAGAGTAGGATGAAAGGGAACATGACCCCTCCCTCTTTGCTTGACCATTTCTGGCTCCCTCTCCACAGTCCTCATGAACTCCCCAAATGTCTCCCCTCCATGCACACGGTGTCCTCTGGGTCAGCCCCGGCCCCTCTGCCTTCCACTCTATTCCATGGACACGAATGAGCGCTGCTAAAACAGGCGGGCTACCCAGGATGCGGTGGGTGAGTCCAGCCATGATCACTGAGGACGGACCACGGGCCAGCACTGCAGGCACTGAGGGAGATGCTGGGACGAAACCAGAGCCCCCGTCCACTGCGTTCTCAGTAACACAGAGGAGCCCTACATGTGCTGAACACCGCATTCCACATGCAGCGCAGAGGACTGGAGGAGGGGACGGGGCTGATTCTGTCTTGGGCCACAAAGGACCATTTCACAATAGAGGTGACCCCCTGGAGGGTACCAGTGGGAGAAATGAGACTTGGTGCAAAGACAGCTGTGCTCCAAGGTTGAACTAGAGAGCTGTGGGCATGAACACGCAGGAGAAGGCAGCCGGCTAGATCAAGGGGTGCTTCCAGAAGAGGTGATATCAGGGCTGGACCTGGCCAGCGGGGAGATTTCCAACACTTACTCATTCAGCGGGTATTTACTGAATAGCTAGTACGTTATTCTAGGCCTGGGGGAGTGTAATAATTTAGAAGACACACAAAAAATCCTTGCCCTAAGGAGTTCACGTGCTGGCAGGGAGGACAGAAAATGAACCGCATAGATACGCTAGAGCAGAGGTCAGCACTTCTTGTGCAAAGAAGCAACTGGTAAATATTTCCATCTTCAGGGCCATATGGTCTCTGTCACAACCACTCAGCTCTGCTGCCGCAGCCGAAAAGCAGCCCCAGACAATACAAACATGAACAGGCCTGACTGTGTTCCAATAAAGCTTTATTTACAAAACGAGGTAGGCTAGCAACGAGGGAGCCAGCCATTCAGGTGCCCAGGGGAGAGCCTTCTGGACAGAGGGGAGACCAAGTCCAGAGCCCGGGAGGCCAAAACAAGGCAGCCAGGTTCAAGTGTCAGCGAGCAGGTGGTGTTTTCAGGCAGAGAGGGTAGATAGGGGGCCTTGAACACCCTGCTCTCCGGAGACCTGACTTGATTCGAGGGGAAAGACTGCCCTGCAAACTGCTCTCTCCAGACCAGGGCACACGCCCGTGGCTCAGACTGTCCCTGGTGAGGCTCCACCCGGGCATCAGCCCTGCGCAGCTGTCCTCGGTCCTGACAGTCCTGGTGGCCCAGATGGCTCTGCACGGCACGAAGCCGCAGCCGCAGTCACCCCCCCCCCCATGCACGCCCGTCATCATCCCCGCTTCAGTGCACAGGCCTCCCCCAGGCCCTCAGGCTCACCCCCAGCTCCTCCAGGCATTCCCAGCACGCAGCCGTAGCCTCCCAGCCGCAGCCTCCCAGCCTCTCTCCGCCATCTTGAGGAACAGGCTCCTCTTCTGTTTCCAGAGGAGCGCCTATCACGTGCTACACGTTTGTTTCTCGGAAATCTTTCATCAAGGTGCTAGAACCCTCATTTTGCAGGTGAGGAAACAGGCAGGGCCCAGGCATTGCCGCCACCACAGTCCAAGTTCACGAGTGCCAGGATGGGAGACGGATCAGTCTGGACTCCATGATCTTTCTGAATCACCACGACAATCCCCACTCAGCTCCCAGCCAAAATTGTTCTCACGTCATGGCCCTTCCCTCCCAGCCCAGCTGAGCCCCAGTTAGCTTCTTGCTTAGGGGCCCCAGCTCCTCTCTCCTTTCCCCTTTCTCAGCATATGAAATAGACCCCTCCCAGGCTGCTTTTAGCCTGCTGTTTGCATATGTCAAACCTGATCCCCCCACACACTTCTCTGCCCTTTCCTCGCTCTGCCTCCTCTCCTGGCCCCCTCTCTGTCTCTTCCCTTTTCTTCCAAATATCTTCTGCACCCCCGTCCCTCCAGCATCACCCCGAGGCCCACCAGGCCCAGCCACCAGCCAGCCCCTTCCTCTCCAATGAGGGCGAGCACTCCTGGTCTGCTCGGGACAGTCTCAGCTTGTCCTATCATCCCGGTATGATTATTAATAACTCCGCGTTCACTCCCCAGAGCATCTCTGGGGGACGAATGTCTTCAATGAAACGGGGCATGGGAGTGGACACTAATTTAAACCCCTTGGATCTCAGATAAAAATAATTTTCAGCGTGTTACAACTTTCTTCCCATCTAATGGTTTGTGTGTTTGTGTCCTAGTAGACATCCTGAAATCTTGCAGAGCTCCTTTGAGTCTGCTTTTTCCCTGCCAAGGTAAATCCACCGTGGAAGATCCAGGGCCTCCTTGGCATGTAGAACTTGGTGTGACCAGGGAGCCAGGCAGACAGGGAGGGCCCTTCCGCAATGTCCCACTGTGACACGTGCCGGACCTGCCTGCAGACACCACGTGCCAGCAGGTAGGGGAGGCCAAGACCCTGGGGTCTCGCTGGGTTTCAGATCATCCCCTCAGCAAACACTTACTGTGCACCTACTGTGTGCCTGGTACCAGGCAACTCCTATTCTGATCACTGGCAACACAGATCTGGACAAAACAGAGAGAGTCTTTGACCTCAAAGAACTCACATTCTAGTGGGAGTCCACAAACAGATATACAATGTCAGCAGATTCACAAATTGGTTAAGTTCAATGAAGAAAAATAAGACAAAGTAAAAGAAATAGCAGGCAAAAAAAAAAAAAAGTAATAAGGACCAAGATCCGGGGGAGAGGCCTGCTTGGCATGTTTGAGAAACCGCAGGGAGGTGAGTGCGGCCGACACGGAGTTAGCTAAAAGGACGAGGGGCAGGAGCTGAGCCAGAGAGGTGAGGGGCTGACCCCTGACCCTGTGCCAGTGCAGGATGCGCACAGAGAGGCAGCAGGACCCCCGCCGCACCACACTTGGATGGCTCAGGCTGCTGGGCCGAGAGGGAGTGCAGGGGACAAGGATGGATGCAAGGGCACCTCTGGGGGGCAAACACCCACATTCAAGTGCAGGGTGATGCTGTTGGGGACCAGGGTGGCAGCAGCAGAGATGGCAAGAAATGGCCATTTTTTTCTGGGAAAAAGATCGAATGTCAAGGGTTAGAGAAGGAGGATGACTTCGAAGGTGGTAGCCTGAGCAAGAGGAAGAACACCGTGCCATTTACAGAGATCGGGGGGGGGGGGGGGGGTGGGAACCGGAGAGGCTGGGGCTGGTGGGCAGGGTGTGGAGAGACCTGGCTGAGAATCAGGAGTTGGCTTCGGATGGGTGGCATTTCAGGTTCCATGAGACACGCAAATGGAGATGTCAAGCAAGCAGATAATCCTCAGCATGTAGGTAGTGTTGGCAGCCACGGCACTGAAGGAGATAAGCCGGGGTGAATGCAGGGAGCCCCAAGGTCCTCCAACATTTGGGAGTTGGGTAGATGGGAAGCACCAACAGAGGAGATGGAGGCGAAGCCACTGTGAAGGGGACCAAAAGGATGGATCATCCTTCCAGAGGCTAAGGGAGGAGAGCATTCCAATAGGAAGAGCTGACCAACCAGGTGAACTAGGAGCTGACCGCTGGCTTTGGCAGTAACCTTGGAAGAAATGTCTCAGTGAGGAGCTGGAAGCAACATCGAAGTGAGTGGGTCCAAGCGAGAGTGAGTGGAGGGGAAGTGGAGAGGGTGACAGAGAGCTCTTTTGAGTTATGGAAACAGAGCTCAGGAACGGGGCTGTAGCCAGAGGGAAACGAGGGTCCAGAGAGGTCCCTCCATGCTGTAAAACTTAGAGATATCACGGCATGTTTGTAAGAAGATGATCAAATAGAGGAGGGCAAAGGATGGCACTGAGGGAAAGGTGACAAACAGAGGGGTCAGTGTCAGTGGGTGGGAGAGAGGGGCTGGAATTCAGCACTGAAGGGAGGGGCTCGGTCTCGGGGACAGAAGACTCAAAAAGCCCTCTAGTATCATTCCAACGTGGATGCCTGGCCAGGGTGGCGTTACCCAGAGCTGGGAAGCTCTGTGAGGGCCCCTGGTGAACTTGGGAAATAACTTCTCATCTAATTCTCAGCTTCGTTGTCTTAAAAATTAGCTTACTGTGCCTCCCTCACACGATCATTGCGAAGAGGAAATAGAATAATATGTTCAGATCACAGTGCTTACTCCATCGTAGGGGTTCAGCAAGGCTAGGTTCCTCCAGCCCTCCCGCCCCTAGCTTCCCTCTCCCCCTACCAGGGCTTCTCTGTGGCTCACCTTAAGAAACTTGGGTGGCCTTTCTGCTTCCAGTGCAGCCTGGAGGCCAGCGGGGCTGGAAGCCGGAGCAGCCGTGAGCTGTGCTTCCCCCAGACACACTTCTCTCTATAGGTTTCGGCAGATTTTTGCCCGTGAATTTGATGAGTCCTTTTTCGATGGTGACTTTTCATTTCCACACCGCTTCCTGAAGCTTGGTTCTGTAACCTGCACCTGCTAACTGCTAGGATCTTTCCAGAGCTACTTCCCACTGAGCAAGCCCAGCCAGGGGGCCGGTATCTCCCCCAGGGCCCAGGGCAGGAGTAGGGGTGCCAGACTGCAGTTCCAGGCTGGCCTGAGACAGTGATCTCCCTCCTGACCCATCTTCTGCAGCCAGGGTGGGACAGAGGCCCCGGCCCAGGCTGCGAGCCCTCCTTTTAGCCTGAGTTCTGTGACGCTCCTTTGCCCAGGTAGAAGATCCATCAGTCCATGACCCAGAAAGACAGGCTCTTGTCATGAGAAAAGGGGCACTTTAGCTTCCATCCACAAACCTCCCGAGGAAAAAAAGCTCAAGTTCTGTCAAAAGAGGTTAGCATCTTAGCGATCATGGCTCACTACCATCTGCATTTGGCCCATTTGTGGCATTTATAACGGTTATCCACATTAATTATTTTGCTGCTCAAGTCCCTTCTAATTTCTGAATGCTGTTATTTCTAAGAAAGATGGATATTAAATATGCCACACATCAGCACAGGGTGGCATTATGGCATGCTATTAGGTTCAGATGCTCAGGCTTGGCAGAAAATAACTTTGCTATTTGTAATCACAATATAAAATGTTTTATACTGTGGCTCAAAATGAAGGATAGCGTTGATGGAAACTGATTTCTTAGTTGTGCAACGACTTGAAAGCCACCCAGAAAGACAGATGGGTGGCTGGGCCACCTGAGGACAGAGACGAGGGGGGTGGAGGAAGAGAAAGTGCAAGAAAAGCGATTCCAAAGCACAATCACACCTGCCTGAGGGAGGTTTGGAAAGGACCCGTTTCCAGAGAGAACTCCCGGAGATTCTGGGTCAATAGGCCTAAGGTGAGGCATAGCCAGCTTCTAGAATATTCTGTCCCTCCTGGTTCTCACAGCTGTTTGAGCCCCACTAGAGAATTTACGGAAAGGTGAAGAACAGTGCTCCCCCAGAGGACAGCGACACATTCCAAGCACTTTAGCTTGCAAACTGTGCTCACACGTCCACGGGGCCCCTGGGTCTCATACATGCAGCCTGGGAAGGGAAACTTTATTAGTATCATTACCAGAACAAAACAAGACATAATTCTCCTCCTAACCCCCAACTCGCTTCCCCGAAAAGACACCAGTGTGCTGAACGCAAGAAGGCCAGACCTGAAGGTGAGGTCCAAGGGAAACCAAACAAAGCTCACTTTGTGGGACTCCTCCTTTAAAAGCAGTATTGCAGAGTCCAGTCTGAGGGGTTTGCTGGGACTGAATGCTTCTTCAAAGTCCCTTCCTGCTCATTCATTTATCGAGAATGTACCCCACCTGCCCTGGCCGGGTGGCTCAGCTTGGTGGAGCGTCGTCCAGTACACCAAAAAGATTGTGTGTTCGATCCTGGGTAGGGGCACAAACCTCGGTTGTGGGTTCGATTCCCAGTCAGCCAGTCGATGTTTCTCTCCCTCTCCCTTACTCTCTCTCTAAAAACATCAATAAACGTATCCTCAGGTGAGGATAAAACCAGAATATACCACAATTACAGGCTCTGTGCCTAGGCTCCAGGGTATGGTCCCAAGTTGAGAACAGGAGGCAAAGCAGACACTGATTGAGAATAAGGGCTAGGCCCCATTCACAGGGGTCCAGGATAAGGTGAAAATCAGCTGATTCAATCAGCTTTCTCGCGGGTGCCCTCCGTAGTCACCAATTCATTCACCACAAACTCATACCAGCAAATAACGTCTTTGCCTGGCATGGCTAGTTTTTAGAGCAATTGGATTCCTGTTTCTGCTGGGGACATAGCTCCCCCTGGTGGTTGGAGGCCTACATTTTTCCACGCTGTAGTACCTATAGGAATCTGTGCTGAATTGGTGGCACTCTGGATGGGAACACGTGTATTTATTTGCCTGTCCCCCTGAGATGGGGCCAATGTTGAATCATCTTAAACTTCCTTTATTCCTGAGTTCGAATCCCAACCTCCCTACTTCTCCAATGTTGTGATTTGGGCCGCTATTTAAATTTTCAGAGCCCCATTCCCTCACCTATAAAAATGACTATGACATTGCCAGTGGTGTTGGTGTCAAGGTTAAGGTCATGAAATGACACCTAGCTCCTTGTGTGACACCCAGCAGGCCCCCGTAAATGTTAGCTGTTTGCTCTCCCTAGTTTAAGTTCATGGGTTTGATCCCGCGTTAGGGCAAATACCTAAGTTGTGGGCTCCATCCCTGGTCAGGGCGAGTCCAGGAGGCAACCAATCGATTTCTCTCTCTTCCCCACCCCCCACTTCCTCTCTCTCTAAAAAAATCAATAAACATATCCTCAGGTGAGGATTTAAAAAAACCTTTCCAGCACCCTCCCATTCCTTTTCTTCTCCCTGCCTCTCCTTCCCAAGCTTCCATTCTATTCTTTCTCTGCTATCCTAGCTCCCTCCTCTGTTGCTCCTCCTTGTCTTCCTTTCTCTCTCCATCTCCTTTTTTCTTTCCCCCTTCTCACCACCTCCCGCACTCCCCTTACCTCCCTCTCCTCTTTTTTCCACACCTTATCCTCTACCCTTCTCAGGCCCACCCTCTTGCCAAGGTATCTAAGAACTAACAGTGGGCACGTGGAGGGTACTCTCCAGAGGTAAATTGCATTCTGGGCTAAGTCGGAGAGGAGCCATTTCTCCGCTAGTCAATGACACTGCAGATCACTCTCGTAGTCTTCAGAGGGGCACCAAGAGCCTTTCTGCACACTTCACCCTGGAACGCAAGTCCCTGTGCCACCGTCTTCACCTTGGATGGTGTTTGAACATGCTCTGTCTCCCTCTCGCTCGTCTGAATGCTGTCTAATGTTTGCATGCTCTGCTTGCTCTTTCTCTCCTCCCTTTGCCTGCCTGCCCTCTCCCTCCCTCAGCTCACCTCGCCTCTCTCTTTTGTGTTGTCTCAAGTGCTCTTTATCCTTTTCCTCCTGTTTTTGATTTGCAAAGTGGCCCGTATTCCCCTAGATTCTCGAAGTGCGTTTTCTCACGCAGCCTGCAATATCTCCGCCCTGTCACTGTGAAAGCTTTTCCACCCCCATTTGGAGCCATTCGCTCTGCGAGATCACGCAGATGAGTCCATGTGGTCTTTAGCTGGCAGCAACCCCCGCCCCTGGAGGGGAGCAACTCCTGAAAGCTTGCATTTTAATTTGGGAACCCATCAGGAGCTCGTCCGTGCAGGGTGGAAGCCCACCGATTTCCCAAGCTGCCTACCTCTGCCCTGAGACCTTTGGGAAGAAAATGAAAAGGCCCTGCCTGGCTGTGTTTGGGTGGGGGGGTTCCCTCCACAAGACAGATGGAGGGGGTAAGTCAGCCAAGACTGCTTTTCTCAAGTGATTCTTTCTCCACACAGTTCCCTCTGAGGAAGAAGGCAACAGAATTATCAGATGACAGAACAGAGACTACAAATCAGTTGTCTGGGCACTTTCCCTGGGGTGGGAGGGCTGCAGGCTTGCCCAAGGAGCCAGCTAGCAGGAGTGTGGCATCCCCAGCCACGCGGTCGCACGGAAAGGTGGTGTGTGAGCTTAGAATAAAAAATAAATTTAAAAAAGCACAATTCTTCTCCCTGTGGCTTAAGACCTAGAGGCAAAAATAAATAAGTCATATAAGTGACCCTCTGCTAATTGTCCAGAGAGCCTTCCACTCTACAATGGCTGTGTGTCCCCCACCTTGGGGTACTTGGGGCCATCCTCCCATCTTGTTTAGTTCCCCTTCAAAGCAGGTGCTGAGACAAGGATTCCAGGGCGTGCAGTTGGTTTCAGGGTGGGGGTGATCCCGGGGAAACATTGGTGAGCGGGGTGGGGGAGGGTGAACAAGAAAGGGAGAGAAGGGAGCCGATGAAGGGTTCGTTGTCAGGTCAGACAGCACTGATTGCACCTGTGTTCAGCCCCACTGGGCAGCTCCGGGCATGGCCTTCTGCCCACAGAGAAGCGAGGAGATGGGGATATTTGTTCCCACAAACCCCATCCATCACTTGCTGAGGGTTGCTTCCAGGGCAAAACTCCCAGCACCTCCCACTTGCCCTGAGCCTGAACAGAGCGTGTGCCCACCCCCAGCAGCCCCTGCAGAGAAGCTCAGGTGTATGGACAGGTGCCTCTGCGTGTATAGTTCAGGGCTAAGAGGAGAAGGCGGAACTCTGACATCATCCCTGCCTGGTCTGTGCCACATGCCCCGTCATTCTTATGGCTCTAGCCCAAGGGCAGCAAACTTTTTCTGTAAAAGGCCAGGGACACATATTTTAGGCTTTGCGACCAGAAGCTTTCTGTGCGCCTACTGAATCCTGGGGCTGCAGTGTGGCAGGGCCAGGTGTGACTTAAGGAAGGTAAGGTGCCCAGGGCGCCCCATCGAGGGGGTGCTGGCTGCAGGGCTAGGGCAGTGCCCCACTGTGTGACAGAGGGCCTTCTGAGATGTTGCCCGCTGGGCCACCTCAGGTCCCTTACACCAGTCCTGGCCAGATGCACCACAGAGCCGGCCACACCCAGTACAGACATGAATGGGTGTCATGTGCTCCTACAGACCTTCCTGGACAAAACAGGCAGACAGCCGCATTTGGCCCAGGCACTGTAGCAGACTCCCCTCTGCCCTAGCCAACTGGTCTTTTAGGTTCTCCAAGCATGGTGCTCCCCACTGCCTCCTGCTTCCCTATGGAGTTCCTGCCCCCCACCCATCACCTAGCCTGGATATTCCAGCTCAGCCTTCAGGTCAGCATGGCGCCCTTGGTGCTGGGGGAAGCTTCCCCTGCCCTTGGCCAGACAGATCCTCCCCAGGAGGCCCTCACACCCTACGCCCTGACAGACCACTATCACAGTAGTAACGGCGTCTCTGATTGTGCCCTTACTTGGGTCATGGCTGTCTCCCTCCCCAGAACACGACCGCCCGTCAGTTACCAGGCTGGGAAGTCTACTTCCTGAGGCGTCTGGGATCTTTGCTGGCTTCAGTGCCCACAGCCCAGCCCGGGGCCTCCTGGTCCTCACCCAGCCCCCTGCACCGGCCTCTGAGGACTCCCCTGGGTGGGTCATTCCTCTGCTAGAAAGCATCCAGTGGCTGCCCCGTGCCTCCACAAGAACATCCAGGCTTCTAGGAACCCGCCCAGCCCTCGTTCCCCTACCAGCCTCAGCCAGCTCCCTGCACGTCCCTCAGGCCGGTTTCCAGTCGTCCCCAACCCCAAGGCCTCCCTGTCTGCATGTCCAACACCAGCCCAGCTCTGGCTTCCCTGAGAGGCCTTCCCAGATGTTTGCTCTCACACCCATGGCACCCCCAGCCTCGGTTGGCTCTCAGCACCAGAGACCTCCACAGCCCCCCATGCTTCCCCGATTTCAGGTTTCTGACACTATGTTATAACTGGCTACTGTTTACCTGAGAGTCACCTTTATCAGACTAGGAGCTCCCCGAGACCAGAAGCCAAGCGCCTCTCACCTAGCATGTAGCACCTGGAACCCAGCATGTAGGACCTAGCACCTGGAACCCCACATGTAGCACCTAGGCCCAGCATGTAACACCTAACACCCAGCATCGAGCACATAGCACTTGGCACCCAACATGTAGCACCTAGCACCCATCAAGTAGCACCTAGGCCCAGCATGTAGCACCTAGCACTCATCATAAAGCACCTAGGCCCAGCACATAGCACTTAGCATCCATCATGTAGCACCTAGGCCCAGCATGTAGCACTTAGCACCCAGCACATAGCACCTAGCACCCAGCATATAGTACCCAGCATCCAGCATATAGCACTTAGCACTATGCCAGAGCTTAGGAGACACTCAGTAAGTGTCTGCTAATTGGCCAAAAACCCTCGGAACACCTAACTGCAGTATCTCCTATGACTGGCTTGGGAACTTTAGCGGCCTCTGGCACACTTGTCACTTTTTAGGGCCAGGGATGGAAACAGGGGCCTTGGCCAAAGGGCAGCACTCTCTCCACTTGCTTCTCTTCTCCACTGGCAGCTCTTTGGTTGTCGCCAGGCTCAGAAGGCCACCATCCCAAACTCGCAGGCCTCCTCGTCCCACAAACCCCATGCAGTGGCAGGACCGAAGCCCAACTCCTGATGTCCGATGTGGGATGTCACACCCCGGCACTTAGCTGTGTCTGGCTCCAGGTGCGGAGGCTCCAGATCCAGGAGAATAAGGGCGGCGGTCACACCTGCATTGTGTCTTTTCCTGTGAAATCCCTCAGAAATAGAGGGGACAGGCTGAGACTGGACTGAAATCCCAGGGCGGGAGGTGGCAGAAGCAGTTCCGTGGCTTAAAGGGGTCGGGCCGTTTGCTGTTAGAGCATAATCTGCACAGGGGCTCGGAGGGGCTCGCTCCCCGCAGCCATCGCCTGGCTTGGCGAGGCCCCTGAGGAACTGCTTTGAGAGGCAGAGACAGCTCCTGCCACCCGCCCCCGCCAGGTGCACACAGCTATCCTGTCACCTTCACGATGGCAGATAATTCACATTCAAACAACCTCTGACACGGAAGAAAATGCTCCTGGAGTGGGAAGACCACGGCTCACTGTCCTGTCTTTCCCTTTCCTGGCCCACTCCATGTCCCAAGAGGACCATCAGGAAAGGGTTCCGGCCGGCGATGGTGGAAGTCCAGGTAGCGCTGCCCCAGGAGCAGTAGGCCTGGGCCACTGTGGAACGGTCTCCCTGGACCTCCAAGGAGGCCCTTACAATGGGATAGTAGCTCTTCTGTGTCCCTGGAATATCAGGTTCTTAGGGATGTTACTGCTTTCTATAACGCAGACCTCCACAGCTGCTCCTGCCTCAGATTCACCTGGACAAGTGGGGCGGGGGTGGCTCTCTGACCCCCAGGAGCCTTGGTCTTGGCTGGCAAAGCATCCCCCAGCAGCTGGGACTGCATGAGAAAGCCCCGCCTTGCTAAATCCTAGCCACGCCCACTACATCGGAACTTCTGTGGGACTGGGGGCAGGGCGGAGGTCTTTTTCTTACAGCTAACATGATACTGCTTCTGCGAACTTGTGGGAACCACTGACTGAATAGATCACAGCAAGAATTCCTCTTAAACTGGGGTGCTCACTTGCTCAAGCATCAAGCAGGATGGAGACCATTATTTTGTAATAACCCCACCCCTCTGCCACCCACTCAGCCCGTGAAGGATGGAGCAGAGTCTTTCCGCTATGCACTACACAGTTTCCAGGGGTTAGTGTTTGAAACCTGAATGCCCAAGAGTGTTTGACGATTAAGCGGTTAAGTTGAATCGCGTAGACCACAGATTTGGGGGGTGGGGTGCTCAGGTGAACCAGGCCGTTCCTCCCATAGTCCGCAGGGCTGGGGCAGCTGCAGCTCACCGCCCCAGAGAGGGGCGGGGTCGGAGGGCGGCCCTGCCCAGCCTGCACGTGATACTCCCTGAGGCCATCGCATCCAGCTCACTGTGAAGACAGGGTTGCCGTGAACTCGTTAAAGTCTCATTAATTATTAAAATGGTATTCATCGAGGGCTAGCAACTCTGTAGTAGGACTTGGTGTTTGTGGCAGTTGTTGAACTTGGGCAACTCTATTCTTAATAATCGATGGTGATCTGTTTAACTTGGAAGCACATTTCTTATGAAACCTAAGGCAAACCTTTATGGAGACACTTAATTATAAGGGAGACTAATTTGCTTCCCCGCGGGGCCCCAGGGACTCTGAGAAGGGCACCTTCCCTGGTAGACGGGAGGGTGATGGTTATTGAGGCAGACCACCGCTGCCCAGAGAAATGTTTCCCCGAGCTCCCATCTGCGCACAGGTTAACTGGAGCTGTAAGGACTGCGTCCTCACTCATTAAAAGTGTCCGCGTGCTGTGGAGGGTTACTTGAGTGATACTGAACCGTCTCGGGAAGTTAAGCAGGCTCTCCATTAGGGTGCTTCTGGGACCCGCTGCATCTAACTAGGAAGGGAGGTGGCTGACCCTCCTCCCTCCGTCCCTGAGCGTGGTGAGCACACCCTCCCAGGTGCCGCAGTTGCTCCTAAAGCCCACCTGGCGGACAGCTCCGGGGCCCCTGGTGCCAGGCCATCCTTGCACTGACACGGAGGAGCACCAGCGTCACGGGAGAATGTGGGGGTTCACATCCCAGAACTGACCCTCGCGATCTGTGTATCCTAAAGGGCACTCATAGCCACTCCTAGCTTCGGAGCCCATATCTCCAAAACGACAATACCTACCCGGTAGGGGCACTTGTGAGGATTAGAGATAGTAAATGAGAAATTCTCCCACAGATGCTCAGTAAAGGTAGCTCCTCCATTATTCCCTGACCTCATGCCCCAGGCCCTCTGCCCCCGCCACTGCTCCAGCCAGTACCCGACTGGGCCCCGTGTTCATCCACTACAACCAGGCACCCCAGCCTGGGCGGCTGGAACAACAGAAATGTATTTTCTCACGTTCTGGAAAGTCTGAGATCAAGATGTCGACAGCTTTGGTTTCTCCTGAGGCCTCTCTCCTTGGCCTGCGGGTGTCCACCTTCTCCCTGTATCATCACATGGTCTCCCCACATACGTTTCGGGGACCTCTTCTCCCGAGGACACCAGTCCTATTGGATGATGACCCCCACCCCCACATGACCTCATTTTAACTTAATCACCCCTTCAAAGGCCCTACTTGAAAACCCAGTCACATTCTGAAGTACTGGGCATTAGGCCTTTAACACGCGAGTTTCAGGGGGATGCAGTTAACCCCCTAACGGCCCCCTACCACCACCTCCATCCCTCATTAACAGCTGTGTGTCTGAACTGCAGCCGGCTAGGTGTGAACTCTGTCTTCGCTATCTGACCACGCCTTCTGCCAGTGAGCTGCCCCGCTGCCCCACATGCCCCCGGAGAAGAGACCAGCCTGACGGGGCCAAGGCCGTCCTGGGATAGAGTGCGTTCTAAGGCCAAATAGTCAAATCAGAGCCATATTGTGCGGAGAGTTAGGGAGGCCAAGAAAAGGGCTCGCGATGATTTCTTGATCCTTGTGCTGCAGGATAATAAGGCAACTGTTCCTAAGGTTGTGGACAGTACTAAGCGAAAGAGCACAGGTCGTAAAGCAGGGCCCGATGCGGTGTAGTCATTCGGATACTGCCGTCCTTCTCCACATCCGGAGAGTTATGCTGAACACGGTGCTAGAGGAAGGTCCTTCTGGCCGGGATAGCACGGGCAGGAACTCTCCGGTCAGCACGGGTCAGGGCGATAGCAGGGGGAGAGAGAAGAAGAAACTTTCCAAAGGCACCCGAAGGAAGAAGCGCTGACTGTAGGGGCTGTGGGCATGAGGGGGGAGAATGAAAAACAAAGGGAGAGACCACAGTTGATCCCACGGTCGTAGCCCCGCCTTGGTGGAGAAGGGTGCACATGACTGAAAGTGGAAGCTGGAATAGCGTGGGGGCAGGGGCTGGTGAACTCTGCAGAGGTCGTGCTGAATGTGAGGGGAGGGCCCTGGGGGCACTGAGGAATGGCGGGGGGTCTGGACCCATCAGCCAAGGAGTGTGCAGCCAAGATGGCCACTCCTGGCTTCTCAGTCCCCTGGTGCCTCCTTGACCCGGGAACTGGGCCTGGTTAATGGAGCTATTGGGACTGAGGGAGATGACTCAGGGTCCTGTGCGCCCTGGGCCAGAACGTGAGACCTGAGACAGAGGACCTTATTTCTAGTCCTCCCCTCCAGTCCTGCCCTTTACAGGGAAAATGGTGTATTCACAGAGGAAGTACAGACCTGCTTTCCCCTTTTCCAAGAGGAAAACTCATAGAATTCTTAAAAGGAGCTGTCTTCAGGCAAAATGCCCTTGGTGGGTAGGATGCTGTTGTTCTAACATGTTGATCTGCGACTTTTGGGGCCTTCTCAGATGCTTGACTGCACACACTTGTTTTGCCTGCGTTAGCAGCACCGTATCATTGTAAACTGCCAGGGAGGAAAGGCAAGGAGCATGGGCAGATGAGTTTTGAGGCAGCGTGAGTATCTCCTGACTCATTGGCCAGGGGTTCCTTTCACCTGTGAAAAGGAGGTGGACAAGGGAGACAGTTCATTTCTTGATCATCAAATGGTACACGAGTCCTCTAGGACCTGTGGAGATGCCCACCTCACCCAGGGGCACCTGCAAGAAACCATCAGTGTTCTGGTCCACTCTCCGCTCACTCCACCGAACTAGCCCCTGCAATACTGCAGGAGAGCGACAGACAGAATGTGAGTGGGCACGGCCCACAGAAAGAACCGTTTTCCCAGAGGAGGCTGCAAGAGGGCGGTATTGGCCCTGCGTGGAAGGGTTCCCAGGAAAGCTGGAAAGCTAGTCGCCATGACTAAGAGGAGGGGCTTCAGAGCAATTACTGAAAGGAGTCTTCTTCTCAGGAAGAAGTGGTCCAGGGAAGGGACATTTTCTGAAAGTGCTGCAGGACTTTATGAAAGAACAGACTGGGGTGAAGTGGGATGAGACGGGATGAAGACGCCAGGGCTGGCGACAAAGGCTAAGGACCTGAGACCCTGCCTCCAAGAGCCAGCCACGTCCAGAGGAGATGCAGGCTAGAACCACCAAGCCGCAGACTTCAGAGGCTGGCTTCAAACAGAGAGAGCAGGGGAACAAACCAGAAAGCACAGCCATGGACCCGAACGTATATATGGGGAGACGGGGCCAGACAAAGGCTGTTTCGAAGCGGTGGGAGAGGGACCGATTATTTAATAACAGCCATGGGGACCTGGCTAGACACCGGGGAAGAAAACGCTTGAACAGAATCTCTTCCCCACTCTTTGTACCCACACAAATCCCACCTGCATGAAAGATGGCAAATAAAACCATTAAAAAAGAGAAAATGTATTGTGGGCATGCGTGTATGGATACACAAAGTCGGGTGCTAAAAAATAATCTGTGAAAACAGTATTTGTAACACAAATGACAAAGGCCTAATTTCTTTCATTTGTCATCTGAGAATTCTTATCATTCAATAAGGGGAAAGAGTTCTTAAAATTCAATAAAGAGGAAAAGCTCTCATGAGCCGGTAAAAAATAAGCAAAGGACATTCACAGCAAAAGGAAAAATAGCTCATAAACATATCAAAAGATGAACCGCTTCTATCATTGAAGAAAAGCAAACTAAAGCTCAGTTGATATTTTTTTAATCTGTCAGACAAGAAAAGATTAAAAGTTGATTCCCTGTCTATGCCCCTCGTGGGCACAGCTACAGGGGATCAGGCGGATTCGCATGCTTTGCGTGGGCGCGCTGGACCAGGGAGGACACCTTTGGAGGCTAATTTGGCAATATCTCTCCAAATTTTAAATTCATGTGCTATTTAATGAGAATTTTATTTCTAGGAATTAAAACATATATATATGTACATATATATATGCACAAATAGACATATATAAGATGTCCTTTGCTGTGTCCCTGCAGGGGACTAGATATGGCATACGGGTCCTTTAATATATCAAATTTTTTTTTAATTATAGTACAATAATCACTGAATTACTAGCCAGTTATTAAAATGACTAAACTCAACCTGCATGCTTTAGTTCTTTCCTCTTTCTTTGTAACAAACCACCCTAAAATGTAGGTGCTTAAAAGCCACCATTCACGGTCTTCCACGGCTCTGTGGGCGGCTGGTTTGGCCCAGTGGGCCGCTGGCCCTGCCCGGTCTCACTGGGGCTTTCGCAGTGTGCTCAGGGCTGGCCTGGGCTGGCCACCCCCAGCCAGCAGCCGGGACTGGCTGTTGGGTAGGAGACCAGGGCGTGCCTCACCGTGGGCTGCAGGCTGCTCACAGTGTGGCAGCAGGACACCACGAGGACACATTCCAAACCTCCACAAGCAAACGCAAAACTTCATCTCTCGTAAAACTCTGTCCCAGCAGCTTCCTCCACATTCTATGGCAGAGTGGCAAGTCTTTGTGGCCACCTGTCATGTCCACGGTATGTTTTCCACACACACACACATCCACGTGTACGTGCACACACATGCATGTACATATCTGCAGATTTCTGGAATGACGCACAAGAAACTGTCTATGATTTTGGCATCAGTGGAAAAGGACTGACCTCTTCATATTGTTTTTATTCTTACTCTAAACATGTTTTTTAACTAAAAAACTTTTAAAGGACACTAGACCCATTTATTGAGCCAAATAAAGCTGAACTTGGCTATCAATTTACTGCCCACAAATGGAGTTTTGCCCTGAGATCCCTTCCGCCATGATCGTTGTCTCTGTGCCCAAGGCAGAAAACTGGCCAGACACCCGCCCCGATGCTGTCGTTCAAGGAGAATGTGGCTTCCCTTGGGGTGACAGCCATTCTGAAACCAGAGGCCTTCTTTTGGAAGGACCTCTTACTTGTTTTGTCACCAAGTTGAATGTGACAGAACAAGGTAAGCCTTCGGATTGGTGCAGGTGACAACCCCCACGAGGCCTTGCTAAGACAGACACGCAGGGGAAGTCATGTGAGCCAGGGTATCAGGAAGGACCCAGGCTTCTCCACTTGCCCCAACTTGTGAAAATCAAGACGTCTGGGAACTAAGCGCCCCCCGTGTGTGTGGGGCGAGCCTGAGACAGATCCGCGTGTGTCCGGGTGCACGCATGTGGCTGGGGTGGCCCCCGAGAGGAAGACCCTGCAGAGCTGTGGCCCCAGAGCTGGAGTGGCACTCTGCCAAGACCTCCCTGCCAGACCTTCTAAGTGAGACCACGAGCTCCTGGTCACCTGGGGCTGGCTCCTGCAGTCCTCTCCCAGCCTCGGTCCCGACAGCCCTCCCTTCTCCCTGACCCTCGTCCCGTGCACACACACACCGCCCCTGGCTGCTGCTCCCCGCTGCTGTGCTCCCGTGGTCCCGCAGGGAACAGGCAGCTGTCCACATGCATGCATGTGGACATATACATGCACAGGTGTGTGTGTGCACGGTGGGAATACATGTTGCCCAGCTGCACGCATGAGTGCAAATATGTGAGTGCATGAGAACTGTGACAGCTTTCTGGACCCGTGTGTAAAGAAACATGCTGAGGACATGTGTGTCAGGGTGTGTGTGTGTGTGTGTAGGAGGAATGACTGGTGGCAGCCCCTCTGGACAGATAGCAATGGTGATTCCTGACAGTTGGCTCAGACAAGCGGCTCCGCTGCTTGCTCCCTTCTGAGGAAGGGAACACACATCCACCCCCCAGCACAGGCTCTGCGGGCACTGGCCTCTGAGGAGTGAGGCTCGTGCCATGGGAGGAATCCCAAGACAAGGATGACAGGGCCGCGGGACAAGGATTCTGCCACACTGGGCAGGGCTCCCTGTTCTCGCGCCTTCTGTCGGAGAGACAGGGCTCCGGCACTGCAGACCAGCCCAGCCAGGCCAGGGCCCAGGCCTGGGGTCCTCCTTCCCATAGCCCACCCATCTCCGCACAGTGGACGGAGGAGATTTGAGCAGAATCTTGGGCCCCAGCCAGCCCCCATTCCGATCACAGCTCCATCACTACCTATCCAACGGTCCTTAGCCAGTTTTTCTCACCTGTAACATGGGGGCCAGACAGTAGAAGTACCCACCTTGTAGGGTGTCAGGGAGGGTAAAATGTTTAGTGCTTAACACAGAGCCTGACACACGACAGGTGACCAATAATTGGTCGAGATGACAGTGGTCTCACAAGAGCCCATGGGAGAAGCCACTGCACAGTACAACTCCATGGGGCCCCGTCGTCCAGTCTGGGCAACTGGCAGCCTTGGCCTTGTGCGGTGCGCAGCCTGTGAAGCCGGCCAGACAAGGTAAACAGCAAGGTAAACAGCAATGAAACCAGCTCTCCTGGCTCCTTAGGGGCCTCCCACCGCCCCCGTCTGCCACTGGCCTGACCAGCTCGGAGAATACACTGTCTAATCTCCCTCCTCGTTTTAGTCCATGCTCGTCATAAATCCTTCCTGCCACCCCCAAAATAAAGAGGTTTCTCAGGAGGAAAGCAACACATGTCCTTCAGGCGCTCCAGCTGGAATGCAAGAGAGCAGCTGGCCTGACGAGCAAGACAGAGCTGGTCCTTGTTCCCAGCCCCTCGTGGGGACAATGGGGCACAGGTGGACCCCTGTCCCGTCAATCGTCCTCAGGACACAACGCACCCCCCAGGAGATGGTGCACACACTGCCGAGCGCCCCCTCCTGGGTGCACGTGCACACAGCGTGTGCACCGAGGGGGCTGCGCAGGGGGGCCCTGCCAGTGCCGAGGCAGGGTGAGGCCAGGCTCTGCCAGCCCTGCCCTTCCACACAGCATGGGCCCTGCACCTGGCAGCCGCGGCCTGCGTCGTTCTGCTCTGCTTTGTCCTGAACAGACGTCAGAGTGTCTGGGAGGCTGCCAGGCTCTGCTGGGAAAGGAGCTGGCCAGAACGTGGGGAGAGGGGTGGGGGTTCTCCCTCTCCAGCACCCCTGATGTCCTCCTATAGTAGGCAGCTCATGTCAGCGGCACATCTGGGCGCTGGATAGTGTGGCCATGCCCATCACACTTGAACTTCACGTGAGGGTGCAACACATGCCACAATAACGGGAATCATAACGTCGCGTATGTGTGACTCTCCGTGTACTTTTTAAGGATTTTGTTTTCTTGAATCTGTTTCCCAGTTCAGGCTTGCGTAAACATCTGCAGCTACCATCCGCTGGGAAGTTCTGTCTGACAGGCCCCATGCTAAGCCCTGTGCACGCGTTGTCTTCTAAACCTCACAACAAACCCAGGAAGCAGGTATTATTCTCCCCCATCGCACAGGTGAGGGCTGCCAGGGGAACAGAAGCCTCAGAGGCTTTCCCTGGATTGTGCAGCTAGTTCGAAGCAGAGCCCAGATTCTAAGTTAGGCGTCGTTGGCTCCAGGCCCACACTCAACAGCTTCACTTACAAGTTAAATAGGGAAGTATGTGATCACCCGGCTATAAAGAAACTGAAGTCTAGCAAATGGCAAAGCACTCGCCCGGAGCCACACCGCAAGTTGATGACAGGTCCAAACCCCAGGACCTGGCCAATGTTGACTAGCCTAAGGGCCTCTTCCCGGATGTTGGCCTTTCCCCTGGAGATGGAAACCCTGAAGTCCAGGCCAGAGAAGGCGTGGCCCCTCTCAGGGCTGCGCGTGTGCTCCAGGGCCCCTCCCAGGGGCTGCCGCTCAGCAGCCCTTCCCTCTCTCTTCTTTAGCCGTGTTGTAAGAGTGCCTCAGCATCACAGGAGAGAAGCTACTTTTAAAAATACTCAAACTGTGACTCTATTAGGAGTGTTCAGTTTCAGGGTGATGCGTCGCAGGGTGACAGGTCGAAGGCTAAGAGCCACAGGAGAGGGAGCTGTATACTCAGAGCCCGTGCACCTGCAGCCTCCCCGCCGCTTCTCGGAGAGGTCCTTGTGCAGCAGCAGCCCGGTCCCTACTGCCCCTCCCACCGGGACCAGACTCCAGGGCCTCCGAGTCTCTCCCTGCGTCTGGCTGCTGTTTGGGATTTATGTTGAGAAATGGGTGCATAGACCCATCACTTGAGACGTCAGCTCTTCTAGGAATTTGTCTTGGGGTTGGGGGGGCGGGTCTCACAAATGCACACACGCCAGTCACACAATCCACTTGCAGTCAGAGGAATCGTGCTACTGAGGAGCCAACCTTCCTGCTAGAACGGGATCGCGCTGCACTGAGAATTTTCACCGTGGCTCCCGTTTTCCAATGGCCCTTTCATGACAATACGGGGCGGTTTCCACACAGAGACACTGATGTCTGCTCAGGCTCTCACGGGCTATTTTGGGATGAATGGGTTGCTGGGCTGGCTTTTGTGGGTTCTTGCTAAATGAAACGAATGTGGAGGCCTTAATTCTAGGCTTTGTCTACTTGGCCGGACACAAAGCAAGGAGGTACTAGGAGGGCCTGAGGCAGAAGGTGGGTTTAAAGGGACTGAGCTCATTAGCCCAACACTGCGGAGGAAGGCGTCTGGATGGACGCTGTCCCTGGGAAAGTCTCGGGGAGATCTGAGCCCAGCACCAATTTAGGCCACTGGACATTGTGGGGTGGGGCGGGGTGTTGCAGGAGAAGAGATCTATGTGCTGAGTGGTGGGTGAACCTCTCCCACAGACCCTCAGGGGCTCGGGGCTTCTGGCTGCTCTTTGGGACGGACCCCCAGCCCTCTGAGAACCACGCCCACCACCACGGGAGCTGGGGGCAGGGTCCAGCTGGAGGAGGGACTCATCCTGGCAAGAGGGCAGTGCACCCTGGCTTGGATCGGGATGTCGGTGGAAGTCAGTAAAGGGGGATCCGGGCATGTGCGGCACAATGCCATGACCTCAGGTTCCAGCCCCCTGGCTGCTCAGAGGGCCCCCCCCGGGCCCCTTAGACGAAAGGGGCCAGGCTGTGCAAAAGGGGAAACATACCCAAGGAAATCAGCCCAGGGGCTAAGTTATAGGCCACTGGGGTCAGTGCTTCACACTCAACCCAAGTGGAAGGAGTGCATTTCCCTCTCAGCAACTGTCTCCTCTTTAGACTCTAAACATTGTCAAGTTCACGGAAAATACTCTGATGAAGCCTGAAAGTGGAAGGGGAGGATTTGAAGGGGTCGTGACTCTATCGCAACTCTAACCCAAGTTCCTTAACTATAACTGCTCACAGGCGGATTGGCGCCCTGGGTGGAGAGATAACAGGACCTTGTGTTTCAGATACCAACTTTGATCCCTGGCTGGTGTAGCTCAGTGGATTGAGCTCCAGTCTGCAAACCAAAGGGTCACAGGTTCAATTCCCAGTCAGGGCACATGCCTGGGTTGTGGGCCAGATCCCCAGTAGGGGGTGTACAAGATGCAACCACACATTGATGTTTCTCTCCCTCTATTTCTCTTTCCCTTCCCCTCTCTCTAAAAACAAATAAGTAAAATCTTTTTAAATTTTTTTAAAAGATGTCAACTTTGACCTTAGCTCTCCAGCATTGGCGAATGGGTCTTGGTAATACTGTTTCATCAGTCCTGCTAATGCTTCCTCGCACGGGTCTGGCACTGCGCTGGGGCCGGGGTAATGCAATGATAAACAAGTAAAACATTCTCCCTGCCCCTGAGGAGTTCACAGTCTAGGGATAGACGTGGAAACATAAGTTATGATAAACATAAGTTATTATGATGTATTACAATAAATTATAACATAGGAAGGAACAAGGTGTTTCAACAGTAACTAGCTATTGGATAGGGGGGGACCTAGGAGGTTTTAACAGAAGAAGAGAATTCTGAGCTGGTTTTTGAGGATAGATGGGAGCTAGCAAGGAAGATAGAGGGGAGACATTCCTGACAAGGCCCCGGCAGGAGTCGGGCGGGGTCGGGGTGTATTCTTTCCCGGAGGGGCTCTTCCACCAAGAAGGAGCTGCAGCATCTAACGAGCTGCCCCCGAACAGTGCTCCTGCGTCTGCCGAGGCCTTCACATACAGGATCTCATCCTACCCTCAAAACAGCCCAGTGGGCATTCCACAGATGAATAATGAGCTTGGGGTTATGGGCAACCCCTTAGATGCAGCACTAATGGGGTGGTGGAGAGGAGTGGGTGGTGAGAACCCAGATTCTCCTCCCACCCGAGCTAGCAGGAGTGTGAGGGTAGGGAAGGGAGGGAGGAGGAGAGAGTTACCCAAGGTATTCTTCCCTTCCTCCAAAGGGAAATGAACGCCACCTCAATCCAGATAAACGCCTCCAAATTATCATCAGGTGAAACATATACGCAGTTTTTGCTCGGACCCTAGAAACTGTAAGGCAGAAAGGGAATCTCAAGACACCCATTCTCCCGCCTCTGACCGTCCTAGAGTTCCGGGAGCCAGATGTCATCCCTGTTAGGGCCACCCTCCTTCTGCTCCTGACGGCACTGTTCTTCCGTCGTCACCCAAGCTCAAACCGCGAAAGTCACATCTGACTATTCCTTTCTTCCTGCCCCTATGAGTTATAACAGTGACACGTTCAGAGCCTTCAACAACCAGGTCCCAAGTTCAGGTACCTTTTCAGCCGTTCCTTCAACGGCTCCCTGACACTGGCCTTCTCTGCAGAGCCCCAGGCCCTCGCTCTTCCCCCGCCCCCTGCAGTCTGCCCTTCTCCAGTCTCCTTCAACCACAGCAGTCTTTCAAACGGGAACTCCCCTCCCACCACCCCGTCTCTCTGTGCACAGTGCCGCCCCTCCGCCCGGACCCTGGCGGAGCCACCTCCTCGAGCCACATCAGATCAAGCCTGGAAAGTGTGTGTGTCTGTGAGCGTGCTTAAGGAGAGAGAGAAGGTGTTAAGTGACTTCTCCGAGGTCAGAAGTCACATCTCTGGACTCGTTCTTCTTCATCTGCTACAAATAGCCATGTTAACTTGTCCTTATCTCGCAAAAAGGCAAAGAAGATCAAACAAGATCGTGCATGTGAAAATGTTTAGCAAATCATTAGCTGGGGTTAAGCTGTAATAATTATTGTGGGCATTTTATGATCATTATTACACACACATTTTCTTTCCTTGATAAGCTCCAGATGTGTACCCTCTGAAACATAGCCACAATCCAGCCACGTGTGGCCTGTGAGCCCGGGAAAGGTGGACGACTCACAGTGAGATGGGCTGCAGCCAGATTGTAAAAACTTAGCAAAAAGCAAACTATCTAAATATCAATCTGTAGAATGATCCCATGTTGAATTAGTATTTTTATATAGTAGTTGAAATAAAACACTGTTAAAATAAATTTCCCACTTTTCTTAATGCTTGACTGTGGCTACCCGGAGATTTGAAGTCACATAGGTGACTGGCGTTACCTCTCTCTCGACTTCGCTTCCTAGAGAACCGGAAGCTGTTTTGCATCCACTGTTCACGGCACCTTGCGGAAACAATACAGCTTTTGCCGAATGAGTTGTGCTGTGAGCGGTGTTTCTTCGTGAGCTCAGCCATTCCGGGGGAGGTGCGGTTGTGATGCTGCGTGGCTCGAGGACAAACTGAGTGGAGGGGCGCTGACCCTGCCAGAGCCAGATGCTCGCCCACTGGCCTGGTTGTGGCTGCAGATCCTGCCTCGGTGCCCACCCCAGCGTGCCCCTCAGCCTTCAGGAGGCCCTTGGGGTACTGGGCTCACACCCCCTTCACCTTTCCTGCCTCTCTCTCGGCTGCCCCTCCCAGGAACTAGTTAGAACCCTTGCATGGGAAGAAAAGGGGAGGTGAAGACCGTGCAGTTTTTCCTATGAAAGCAAAACTTGCTGATGGATAACTAGTGGGCACTCCCAGCACAGCCTCCTAAGATCCCAGCCCTCCCAAGCCCCCTCCTGTGGAACAAGGGGATGGGGAGCCCTGAGCCTCTGGCATGAAAAGAGGCAGTGACTTGGGAGGGAAACCTGGAGGCTGTCCTACTGGGCTATATGTACGGGGCCACCTGTCTTCTCTGCGACTCACCGCCTGCGCAGGAAGAGAAGCCAAGCGTAGTTGGAGTCACTCAGGGCACCAGACCCCAGGACAGCTGAGCAGAGCTGACCGCTTCGGCCACAGACACTCCACCCCTCCTCACTCAGCTTCCCTCCTTCCATTTGGACCCCTCTTCCTCCTCACGGGGCGGAACCCTGGATGGGACACCCGGGACACACTTACACTTAAGGCTTAGCCCTGAACAGATGTTCTCACACCTGCTACCTTGAGGACATATGGCCAGTGCTTCCTAGATGCAGCCAGTATCTACGGGAGTTGACCCACCAAGACACGGTGGCAGATGAGGACACCCAAAGTGGGGGGCTATGTGGCCCGCCTCCTTTTGACTCCATAATAGCATTTGGGGAGATTCTGTGTCTTTTAAAAATAGAGTCTTAACCAGCCTACGGGAGAGATTTGTCTCTCCTGAGTATCTTTTCTTCAGGGCACATGTCAGAAGGCTTCTTAAATCTCCAAAACCCCCTCCTCTCTCCATGAGCAGGAGAACGTGGTGGCAGTGAGGCTCAGTGAAAAACCTGCTGATAGACAGATGGATGGTGTAATTACACGCAGGAGGGAGAGAGGGAGCGTTCGCCGAAATTATCAGTGTGGGCAGACAATTAGAGGCTTTTCCACAAGATTACACTTTTCCCTCCCATCTGCGCTCCATTTAGGAGTTTTTACATTCACAACGCTATTTCCTCCTCAGCTGTGCCATTTGCCATTTTGCCCAAATTATTATTGTGCTTGACTCTGCGTTTGTTCAGACTTCACCAGCGTCCCCATCTTCTCTCCTTGGCACCGGCTGGCTGTCTCTGAGCCAACACACGCCCTCCCCTCCCGTCACTTCCCATCTCTTCTTCCTTCACTCTCCCCCCTCCCGCTGCCCTCGGCCCCCAGCAGAGATTCCAAACTGCCGATCAGGAGCAGGGCTGCTTTTCTGTAGGCTGAGTAGGGCGCGATCTGACGTGAAATAATCCGAAGGTGGTCAAAGCGATCCGCAGCGCTGGCTGCTTCCGGCCCCCACAACCCCCTCTGGAATCACAGAAGAGGCTGAGCCCCAGGAAAATGAGGCTGGAGGAACATTTAGAATGCATTGTTTTCAGTGGCAAAAGGAAAAAAGAAAACAGTGTTCATTCTCCATCCAATTGTACCTGAGTTCAGGTGATTGGAATTGGTCCAAATCCCCTGACGTGCTCGGGGGGCCCCCAGTTCTAGACCCTAAGGCCTCGTTCATGACCCCCATTATGGATTCATGCATTCAGCACGGAGTCCCTGAGCATCCACTGTGTTCCAGTCACAGGAATTAACACTGGAAAGGTGCAAATTTATCAGTGTCCACTCTGAGTCAGGGACTGTGGACGGTCCCTTGGCAAGCAGGAATTATTCACCTTTTAGATAGGAAACGGGTTCCCAGGGCTGAGTTCCTTGCCCATTAGGGTGGGTCCTGGATCTCTGGCTCCAAGGCCAGTGCTTTCTACAATACGCCCTTGGTCCCAGGGAAATAGAGGAAGTCCCCACCCTCTGGCCGTCCTGTCATCTCTGGATAAGCAAGCCCATAATTACAATGGTGCGTGAGGAGGGCCATCAACCAGGGAACACAGGTCTTCAGGAGCCGGGAAGAAGAGGTGACTAGGCATTTGCAAGGAGCCAGAGGGGGGCGTGCTAGAACCGCAGCCTGGAGGGTGAGTAGAAGTACACCAGGGAGTGAGGGCAGGGAAGGGCATTCCGGGCAAATGGCATGGCCGGTGTATGAGGCAGCGTTGAAAGGAAGGAGCCGACACTTCTTTCATGCATTTTTTGGCGTCTGGCCCTTTCTCATACATTTAATCCTCAGGGTGTCCCCATAATACAGATGAAGACACGGAGACCCAGGAAGGGTGACCCCCTTGCCTAGACAGGAATTGGCGCAGTGGGGCCACAACCTGAGCCCTGGTCGGTCTGGCTCCAGAGCCTGCTCCTGGCGTCGGTCTTGAGAGAGCCGCAGTGTGCTTAGGCAACGAGGGATATTTGGGGTGACCGGCACCTGGCACCAGCAGTGCACACAGGGGGATCGAGAGGTTCCGGGGCAGGAAGGGATGCTGCTGTCACCTGGACAAAGGCCTTACGAGCCATGCGATGGGGGTTGGCCCATCCCGAGGCGATAAGGCATCTCCACAGGGTTGTAAGTGCTGCTTCACGTGGACCGGCAGTGTCCGGCAGCGGAGGGCGCCCGGGGGCCAGGACCGGCCTGGAGTCAGGGACATGGGTGGAAATGTCAGTCCAGAGGTCAAGGTGAGAGGTGTCGTGCCTGACCCAAGGCTGTGGAAGTGGAGGCAGGATTTTGACTCTGATTACAGGCCGAGGATGAGGAAACAGCAGGAAGTGAGGATAACTCTGAAATTACAGCCTAAGAAATTAGATGGATGATGTAGTCATTAGCCAAATGGGGGCCCAGGGAGGGAAAAGTTCAGGAGAGAAAGGGAAAAGGGCAAATTAATCAAGAAGGAAACTCTGGGCCAGAAGAGGCAGCAGTGCCGGAGAGCTGGAGATGTTGCCTTGGATTAAGGATGATCTCACTCCTTTCCCACCAAAAATAAATTTAAAAATAAAGCTTGGCAGGGCCGTGACTCTGCACGCAGCCACGTGCTTGCCCTGCTCTGTGCAAAATGGGGACCCTCCAGGACTCCGAGCTCCCGCTCCGTGCCCCCTTTCCCTCTAAGTCTCCGTCCCAGCTCCCCACGCAGTGCTGCAGGGCCCCAGAGCCACGGAAGCCACAGACAGGCAGCCGCACGTAGACACACAGACAGACCCCACACCGAGGGGTTGACTCAGCCCTCGTCAGCATTCTCAGACTCTCGACCTGGAGGATGGCTGGTGAGGACTCCAGGGTCAGGGGGCATCGGCGCTCCTGGGGGAGTTTGCTGAGCTTGAAGACGCAGGGTGCAGGGACAAGGGGGACAGGTAGCCCATGGAGCCCTGGGAAGTGTGGAGGGACTGATGCCAACTCCACCGGCCAAACGGAGCACCAGACTTTGGGGGGCAGGGACAGGGGGGACGAACCTCGCCCCCATGGCTTCTAGGTCGTGCAGTGGTGCAGTCAGATGACGGAAAACCGCTGGGCCCAGCATCAGGAAGCCGGACTGCGGTTCTGACTGAGACACACACTTGTGACCCTGGACATGCCACTTCCTCTCTCTGAGCCTCAGGTCCCTTCCGCCTCCAACACTGCACAGATCTGGTTCCTCTAGGCACACAGGCCGGAGAAACCCCAGAAATGCCGATGAGTTGGAGCAGGGGTCGGCAAACTTTTCTTGTAAAGGGACACATAGTAAGTGTTTTTGGTCCCGTGGGTTGTAAGTGTCCTTAGGACGACCTAACTGCCTTCGTAGTACAGCAGCTGCTGCAGACAGAAGACCGACACGGGGGCGAGGCCGTGCTCCGTGCCGCCCTCAGTTCGGGAACAGACAGCAGCCAGATCTGTCCATTGTCTGCTGACCCCTGACACACAGCACCCAGGGCACAGCGAGCCTTGCGCCTAATCCCCCCTCAAAGCAAAGCGGTAAGGGCCCCGCCCTCCTTTCCAGGGTCCGCGCACACAGGTTCAGAGATGAGGACAGGCTGGGTGCTCACCTGTCTCTCCCAGCCATCCTTGGAAGGGCGTCCCACACTTCGTGAGCACCTGCCTTGTCCTAGGAGAGCACCTTCACTATACGCTAAAGCTTCATCTTCCTTTGTCAGTAACCACAGCCCTGGATCAATAACCTGTGTTACAGATTTAAAATAAAGTGGCTCACAGAGGCTAGGTAACTGTCCTCAGGTCCCATTGCTCAGAGTGGAACCGGAATGAAACTTCAAAGACTCCAAAAGGTATACCACCGTTCTAGTCCAGAGCGGCAGATTCTTCTTTGTTGGAAGCCGGGTCGCAGACCCGCCCGCGGAGCAGCTCTCCCAGCGCCCGGCCTGCAGACGGGGCCTGAGCAAATCCTTCTCCACACTTTCCTTGCTTCCTCTGCAGTATTTTCCGCCCCCACTTTCAAATGTCATGGAGCGTGATGCTGACACAGTCAGACAGAATCCCCAGTCCAGACAGCCCCGCAGCCAGGGGAGGCACAACTCTGGCATGCGCGTGCTGGGACACAATGGAAAAGTGCGATTCACTTTAAATAGATTCCCATAAATAAGCAATAAAACAGGAGCGGGCATTTGCAGTGAGCGTTTCCAAGGTTTGATGAGCTAGGAGTTCGGACTGCGGGGGAAACAAAGAGCCTTCTCGTTATTTCCCCATCCCTGCAATTTTCTTTTACTGCCTGCCGACTTTGGAAAGGGAAAACAAAAGTGGCCCCTTAGGGATGGTGGAACCTGTGTCCCCGTAGCCTGCTGCAGCCTGCCCACCCCAGCTTCCCACCTGTCCCAGCGAGACTTTGTAAGCTGAGCCTCCGCCCTGTGGTGAGCCGAGGCTGCCCTCCGCCTGCTCTGGCCTGCCGCCTCCTTCCTGCTGACCTGCCTGACCTGCCTGACCTGCCTGAGGCTGTGTCCACCTGCAATCAAATGGATAAAGAAGGTGTCCTCAAGGTTCAAATGTCCCAGAGGTGAAGTGGTCAGACGGGGAGGGATGGAGGGATGGCAGACAGGGGGACAGGACTAGGAGACTGAGAGCAGAGAGTCTGAGTTTTATAAAAGTGCATCGGGAGGGTAACAAGGCAGACGGCCCAGGCCAGTGCCTGGTCAGAAGTGTCTGGTTTCCTTTCTCTTCCTCTCGGATGTCAGGCCTGACTTCCCCCCTAGGAGGTAACCTTACCCCGATACTCGAACGCAGAAGGCTACGTGGGATTTCCCCTTGGTAAACGCCCCTGATTGGAAGCGCTGCTGTGGCTGTGGGTGTGGGTGTGGGTGTGCACACACATGCACCCTTGTGTAAGGAAACACACCCTTACACGCCCAGCCTCTTTGGAACCAGGTCCCATGCCGTGAGCTCCACGCTTCTGTGGCACTCCAGCATCGTCTCTGCTTCTTCCCGTGTTGACTTGCAAAGCACTCTTCACCTCCCGAGGAGAAGCTTTCCATTTTATGACTTCTCACAACCCCCTCTGTCTCCCGATGACATCCTCCGCTGACTTTGCTCCTCACCTGGAGTTCCCGCTGTGCTTCAAACCAAAGCCTCAGATATAGCTAAGATCAGATTTTTCTTCTAACATGTAGCCATTTTTTCCCATTTCCCTAAGTTCACTGCCCTTCTCAGCACTCTTTAGTGAACACAGAGTGTCAGCAGAGTGACTGCTCTGAAGGTCCCCTCCATGGGCTCCCTGCAGGCCCACGGTGCACACAGGTCACACAATCAGCATTGGCTTTTATATGATCATACATTATTTTCAAGGCATCTTGTGTGCATTAGTCTGTTCAGCTCTCGGAAGACAAAAAAGTACAACACATACATGTAGGCATTTCTCAATCTTCCTCACAGTACCAGTTAGCTTCTGCTGTGTAAGAAATAATGCCAAATTAGTGGCTGAAAAACAACACGCATTTCTTATTGCCCATCTGGCTGTGTGTCAGCTGGACAGTTTTGCTAATGTGGGCCCCGCTCAGCTGAACTTGAGCTCAGTCACCTATCTGTAGTTCCCTGGAGGTGACGAGGGAATGGCTGGTCTTGGATGGCCTCACGTATCTGGTGGTGGTCTGGCTGTTGGCAGTGGTTACAATGGTGGCTGAGCCGTAGTCTGCCACCTCCAGCAGATTAGCACAGGCCTGGTCCCCCAGAGATTAGACGCTATGTGACTTACTAGGTGATCATCCCGATAAATCTCGTACGTATCTGGAACCATACATCGACATTAGAATACTACTAACGATATTCCCTACACTGTACTTTACGTCCCCGTGACTATTCGGTTACTACCAATTTGTACTTCTTAATCCCTTCACCTTTTTCACCCATCCCCCCAAACCCTGTCCCACCTGGCAACCATCAAAATGTTCTCTGTGTCTCTTAGTCTTTTCCTGTTCCGCTTGTTCATTTATTTTGTTTTTTAGATTCAATTGCTGATAGATATGTATTTATTGCAATTTTATTGTTCATATTTTTATCGCTTTTTTTCTTCTTCTCAAAGAAGATCCTTTAACATTTCATGTAATCCTGGTTTGGTCGTGATGAACTCCTTCAGCTTTTTCTTGTCTGGAAAGATTTTTATATGTACTTTGATTCTAAAGACAGTTTTGCTGGGTAAAGTAATCTTGGGTGTAGGTCCTTTATTTTCATCAGTTTTAATATTTCTTGCCAATCCCTTGTGGCCTGCAAAGTTTCTGTTGAGAAATCAGCTGACAGTGTTATGGGAACTCCCTCCTGGGTAACTAACTGCTTTCTCTTGCTGCTTTAGAGATTCTCTCTTTGTCTTTAACCTTTTGCATTTTAATTATGACGAGTCTTGGTGTGGGCCTTTTTGAGTTCATCTTGTTTGGGACTCTCTGTGTTTCCTGGACTTGTATGTCTATTTCCTTCACCAGTTCAAGGACATTTTCCATTATTACTTTTTCAAATAGGTTTTCAATTTCTTGCTCTCTCTCTTCTCTTTCCGACACCTCCATGATGCGAATGTTGGTGTGCTTATAGTTGTCCCAGAAGCTCCTTACACAATCCTCATTTTTTTTTTATTCTTTTTTATTTTTGCTGTGTTCTTTGCAGGTGTCCTGATTCGGGGGGGGGGGGGGGTTGTTTGTTTGTTTGTTTATTCCTTATACTTCAAATTGCTGATTTGACTCTCGGCTTCATCTACTCTACTGTTGATTCCCTATAAATAATTTTCATTTCA
The DNA here is from genome assembly GCF_022682495.2 of Desmodus rotundus. NCBI lineage: Eukaryota > Metazoa > Chordata > Mammalia > Chiroptera > Phyllostomidae > Desmodus > Desmodus rotundus. The sequence continues at coordinate 22,604,710 of NC_071393.1, read as the reverse complement.
GATAGTGTATCATCCATTTCTGACTAGTCCTTCTTTATGGTTTTCATGTCCTTTTCTTTCTTTCTTTTTTTTTTTTTTTTTTTGCTGTTGAAGTTCTCACTAAGTTTATTGAGCATCCTTATAACCAGTGTTTTGAATTTTGCATCTGGTAGATTGTTTCCATTTTGTTTAGTTCTTTTTCTGGAGTTTTGTTCTGTTCTTTCATTTGGGACGTGTTTATTTGTTTCCTAATTTTGGCAGCTTCCCTGTGTTTGTTTCTATGTATAGAATCTGGCATGACCAACGCCCCTTTTGTATTACAAAATCTTTTATTACAAAATCATAAGCATGTAATTCTGTAATATAACAATATCATACTCAGGCCACATGCCATTTTAGGTGAAATGTTGAACATAAAACTATAAATTATTACACCCATATTATTACTCTATCAACCACACTCGAGCAAGCCTTACTCCGCCAGACCCTGTATTAGGTGGAGCTGCTGCGTCTCCCAGGTTTAGTAGAGTGGCCTTATGTAGTGGGTGTTCTGTAGGGTCCAGTGGCACAGCCTCCCTGTTCACCCAGGCTGGACACTCCAGGTACACCTCACCCCTGTGTTGGCTGTATACACCCTCCCGTTGTAGTGGATCCGTGATTGCTGTTGACAAGTCAGTGGGAAGAATTTGCCTCCAGGCTGGTTGGCTGCAAGGACTGGCTGTAGCCACTGCTCACTATGTTGGATCAATTGTGCAGGGGCCCATCCCACAGAGCGGGTCTTACTTCAGTAGGACTCCGGTGCCTGCTGACTCTGTTGCTTGTAGAGGTTGCTGGTTAGTGTTTTGACGTGGTCTGAAGCTGTCCACCAGGTGCACTGGCTCTGGGGCATCCCAGGAGGTACCAGCTAAGGTCAGCCACTGCCTATGTTCTGCCCAGGGCCACCCAGCATGAGCTACAAGGCAATCTGCGGATGGCTGCTACTTGTGCTGGGCTTGGATGTGCCTAGGTGAGGCCAAGCTGTGAACCAAGGCTGGCTGCTGCTAATGCCGGGCCCAGAGCCACTTAGCAACAGGTATGGGACACACTGAGGCCAGATGTTGCTTGTTTGAGAGATTTCAGGAAAAGTCTGAAGCATGAGACAAAATAGGCTATTGGTATGGAAAAGCCACTGGAAACAGCTTGGGTTGCATTTATATATTTTGAATACTCTAATAAATGTCCATTTAATCACCAAGAAACAAGAAAACTAGAGCATTGATGTCAGCCTGTGTTGTATCCCTGTCCTTCTCTGTCCAAAGTACCTAAGCAATCTCTTGAATCCTATGTCTGCCATTGCCTCATTTTCCTTTCTTTTTTCAAAGAAAGTTCTATTACAGCTATATATTTTCTTTAAAAAATAATATTTTGGTTTAGATTTATTTTAACTTTATGCTAAGGGTATCATGCAATATTTATTATTTGGGGGCCTCCTTTTTTACTCAAATTCTATTACTAAGACTAATCCATTGTTTCATGTAGCTATTGTTCATTCATTTTGACTGAAGTTTATTACTCCACTATATGCCCGCTCCACGATATAGTAATCCGTTCTCCTGTCACAGTGCATTTTGTATGGCTTTCAGACTTGTGCTGCTTATGAATAATGTGGGTAGAGCATTCTCGTACGTGTCGACTGGTGGCTGTGTTCACAGGTTGCCCCTCGTACGTGCCTAGGAGTGGGGTTGCTGGGTAATTAGGTATCTGAATATTCAACTTCACAGAATGATGCCAAACCGTTTCCAAAGTGGCTGCGCAATCTCACACCATCAGCGAAGCCCAGAGGGCTCTGTAGATCCATGTTCTCTCTCTCTATATTGTTGAACTTCTTAATTGTTACAGTCCAGTGGGTGAGCGTGGTCTCCCATTTGCCTTTGGTACACATTTTCCCCATCATTCCCTCCATATGGTTACTGACTACAGGTGTTTCCTTCATCAAATTAGGAACTTGTTTTCATTGGGACACCCTAAAGAAAGTGAAAAACAAGTCACAATCAAAGACAGGTTATTTGCCACACACACCCACAGCGGACGAAGAATGAGTGTGAAGGAGGTACACATGAGGAGGAACACACACCTGATAGAAAACAGACAAGAGAAATGGTAGGCATTTAGCAGAAAATCCTCTCAGTTATTACTGTTACCCATAAGGATGTGCTTGTGTTCACAACACCAGCTGGTCACCGAGTGGGGTTTTCTCAGCAGCAAATGAAAACTTCCTTTAGTGTTGACACAACTTCCTAAGGCTTCGTCCTTAGCCAGGTCAGGGATTAGTCAGAAAAGCCTGCTCCTGCCTCCCTTGCCAACTGGGAATCCATGTGAGTCCAGAAAAGGTCTTCCCAGGAGCAGAAACACGAGGCCAAGATACCCTCGCAGGGGGCTGCCGAGGGACTGTCGGGCCTTAAGAAACCCTAAACTTTAAGACATAAAATGACCGTTCCTCCCATGCAAATGCGGTCACGTTTTTCCAATCAGGAGCTTTGCAGAGCACAGCTAGGGGAAACAGGAAGTCTCCACCACTCTCCATGCACTGGGGAGAGGGGCGCTGTTTCTCTTGCACTAAAACTGTTAATGACATGATGACAAATGACATTAAAAATCCACATAGAACTAGTTTCTGTCAAACATTCCCTGGAATCAAAGAAATGGTTATGCCTTTAGTCTTCGCAGGACTTCTCCCCCTGAGGTGTGGGTTTCCGGTGAAGAGTCGAGGGGAGGAGTGTAAGACGTGAGCAAAAGAATACATCGAGGCCAGTGGACGTTGGCTCTTGATAATCTTACACAGAGTGCCCTGCAGGTAAAGCCGAAATAGGCACAGCCTGCGTGCAGCTGAGGCTTCCTTCTCAGGCTTTCTCCAGTGGCCAGGAGAGACTCTGGGGCGAGAGGTCCGTGCTGGGGAAAAGCAGCGAGGCGGAGAGGTGAACTGGACTGAAATAAGAGGCAGCTCTCACACTCCTGCTCCTGTCTCACTAACTAGCTTTCGGGGGTGCTGCTCGCCACTTGCAGTCAATAGCAAGTGTCTCCCCATATTTACTCACTTACCTGCCAGGGTCCCTGTGCCCTGTGAGGCAGTGTGAAATCTGACTAGAAGATTGTGCCTTTGCAGCTAACCTGTCAGTCCTAGGGTACCCTCTGCTGAGAGCCAGGCAGCCTCTGAAAAGTGACAGGCAGGCAGGTAGCTAGTTACACTGACTCGAAGCAAAACTAACTAAAATTCTGGACCCTGGCAGTGGAAGCCACCAGAGGAATTGGCTAACGAGACATCTTTTCCAATCTCCAAGCTGGCTTTGGACGGAATAATTAGACAGGTCTCACTGGGAGTGTCATGGTAAGACAGGGCTAAGGGACAACACGGCAGCTAGGACGTCTGAAGGCTTCTCCTCCTTCCGAACATGGGAAGCAAACTCTTTGGAGCTCGGAGGAGCTGCAGCGGCCCAGCCGGCGGTGGGCTGTGTTAGGTGACTCCTGATGGTCCAGTGTGTGAGTCTCAGCCCGATTAGGTTCTTCCTCCCGGTGGCTCATTCTCCCCCAAGTCTAGATGGGGCCATTCAGGCCCCACCTGGTAATCTCAGAGGCCGCTGGCAGCACAGACTGGCTCACTTGAAAATCATCTTTCTTAACTATTTCCAGGATTCTCTCCAGTCACTGAAATAGCAGATCACAGATTGTTGACATTTCCAGCAGGGTCACAGGAGGTCAGTTTATCAGCTGGTGAAGATGAGTCAGTTTATGCTGAACACATTATCTCTCTCTCTCTCTCAATCTCTCTCTCTCCCTCTTTCGCTCACTTCTACATAGCTCCTTCACAGCCAGCTAACAAGGTGGGGAGCAGAAAAATGTCCTCCTTCCTCCTCCTCCCCCTACTTCACTTTGAGGCCTAGAGAGCTCTGGGTAGTTAGTGTTCAATGTTATTGAGCAAAAATTTCTTGTGACAGCCACCTTGTCATCTCCGGGTCGTCCAGCATTGACAGAGAGAACAGAGCGCCTAAAATCCACACGTTCCCTTCCTTACAGGAAGCCGAGATAGCAACAGAGCTTACCAACGACACGCTGTCCTCCTCCCAGAAAACTGACACTATATATTCAACGCAAGTAACAACAATTCCTTTCTTTATTGTTTAATTATGAGCTGGCGCAGTCGAGATAAAGGCCCGACCAATCTGGGGCTCCAAAACGCCAATCATCCTCTGAAGAAAGCTGCAGCTTACTCTCTTCTTTCATTATATTTGTTATGATTTTAGCTTGCTCAGCGGTAAATGCAATATTGACATTTATAACTCCTAAGGAAAAGAAACCAAAAAAGAAAGAGAAAAGCAACTAAAACGTCGTTAGCTTCAAATATTTGAGCAGTTTCCAAATGGAGGCCATGGGTGTCTCTCCAACTCTCTTTTTAATTTTATTTCCCCTCCCCCTCCCTAACATTTCCACAGAGAGAGTCCTCCAGCCTTCCACCTATTGTCGATCAATATCGCTTATGTACAGCATGCGTGCAATCGTGTTCGGGACGGAAAAGCAAAGGAAGGTTTTGGAATGTGCTCGCGGAGATTATCTGACTGTGGCCAGCGCTGGGTGAGAAGGCAGCCAGACAGCGGAAGAGGGACGGCTGGGAGGAGAAGGCTCTGTACGTTTACACGGTTGGTGGTAATGCTGGGAAGTCCAGCTACATCCACCTTAAAGACCAAATTATTTCAGGCTTCTCAGTATCGACACACTGGCGGTGGTAGGAGTTGTTGTTAAAGAAGTTATGCTTCTGCCCTGGCTGCATGGCTCAGCTGGTTGGAGCATCGTCCCATACACCAAAAGGTTACAGGTTCGATTCCCAGTCAGGGCACATACCTTGGTTGAAGGTTTGATCCTTGGTCGGAGCATGTACAGGAGGCAACCAATCAGTGTTTTTCTCTCTCTCTGTCTCTAAAATCAATAAAAACATGTCCTTGAGTGAGGATTTAAAAAAAAAAGTTATGCATCTCCTTCCACTTGATGTTTTCATAAATAACATTATTTACCTATCAAATGTAACTAGTGCCCAAGATACCTTTTATAGGCTTTAAACCCTTTGTTTTATTTCCCTAGATGTTTTTTCTTGTGTGGTAGGTGAGGGGCTCCGCCCGCAGCAGCGAAGTCTGTGCCGGGGCCACACCTCAAAGGCCCGCTAACATCCGCACTGCGCTGCTCCCCCTTGCCTGCCGCGGTCCGCGCGCTTCCCGGCTCCCATGTGACTGCACGCACCTTGGGAATAGAGGCCCGTAGGCCTGACCTTTGAATCCCCAATGTCCAGAACAATGCCTGACGTGTAGGACCACTGTAAGTTTGTTTGTTGAATTAAGATATTTAAAAAGTGCATTAATGAATGAATGAATCAATTTATCAGTGAAGTGAGCACATAAGAGATGGTAGCATAAAAATATTTTTTAAATAACTTTGGACTAAGTAAATTTGGGGCTGTTATATTGGGGGGGTGTACATGTGTGTTAATTCCTTCTTCTCTGTGCCAATCAAGGATACTTTTTTTTTTTTAAGATTTTAGTTATTTACTTTTCGAGAGAGGGGAAGGGAGGGAGAAAGAGAGGGAGAGAAACATCAATGTGTGGTTGCCTCTTGAGCGCCCCCTACTGGGGACCTGGCCTGCAACCCAGGCATGTGCCCTGACTGGGAATCGAACCTGTGACCCTTTGGTTTGCAGGCCAGTGCTCAACCCACTGAGCCACACCCGCCAGGGCCAGAAGGAGACTTTTTGATGCAAATGGCCTGTGAGTCAGGGCAACTCTATGAATTAGCTTCAGCAAGACAGGCAGGAGAGAAAAGAACACTAGCTCATTGCTCAGCACACAGTAGGGCTTAGTAAATGCTTGTAATAACGTCATACAAGTTAATTAGCTCCTTCCTTGGTGTGGATCTTTCATGCAGCCATTCATGAACTTGAGCCCTCTTAGGCACGTCCTAAAGTTAGGTCTGTCCTACCTCTGCAACCCTGTCTCTCGCCTCCCCTCCCCTCGAACCCCACCTGCAGCCACACTATTACCTACAGTTCCAGAGATGCTGTGCCTAGCCAGACCCACATGCTTTTGAATGTGATGCTTCCCTTGTCAAGGTGAGCTTCCCCCTATTCTCACCTACTCGATAACTGTTACTTATCTTTCTAGTTTAGCTTGGGGCCACAAGCCCAGAAACTGTCCCTCACCTGCCTTGCCTGGTGTCCCACCGCCCCATGCTGTCATCACAGCCAGCACTGTCTCCCGCAACGCTTGGCGCACACAACTTCCTTTCTGTTGGGTGTTAAGGTGCATGAGAATAAGATGATGTCTTTTGTCTTTGGAGCTGAGTGAAAACGTGGATGAATTAATAGAAAAATGCTAAGCACTCTCAAAAAGTCCGGAGGTGATCTTGGAGATGCCAGGGTAACCTGCCTCTAGAAACGGTCCTAGTCGGGAAACATCAGCAAATAGGTGGGCTGTGCAGGAAGCTTAGACAGGAAAGCAAGGAGCCTCGGACAAGCTCCAGGAGTCCAGGGCTTCCTGAGGCAGGCTTGGCTCACACCCCAGCCATCGTGCCCACAGGGCCCGAGCAGAGAACATGTCTGCAGGTCAAGGCAAGAGAGCAAACTACGGCATGTAGGTAGGCATGGGGACCAGATTCGGCTTTGATCATGCCCATGGTACAATGGGAAGAGGCTATGAAGGAAGATCCTCAAGTGGTCCCCGACTCCTGGGAGTTCTCCATCACCCCAAGGGGGTGCCAAGGGGCTCCAGAAGCCGCCCCTGAACGGGGTGTGGGCAGCTCTCGGAACAGCCGTGATGCTGATAACAGTGGGGAAACATTCACCATCATAAGCAAGAGATCAAAACGAGATAGAAACGAACTGTCACAGCATTTTAATTCAGCCATTGTATTTCGGAATGTTTTAATTAAGGTTTATCTGTTACCATTATGACTGTAATCCTGAGCGGCGCCAAGCCTGCCCTGGCAGGAAGGAAAGGGGAGGGAAACGTGCCATGCTTAAAATAATTATTAATTTAATCTCATTAAGGATAGATTATTAGTTATTGTTGCTGTTATTACGCGCTGAGGGCAGCCCTCTTCCCTGAACCAGACTCATCGTCTGGTGTGCAGGTGGGAGGCACAGCGCCGTCTGCAAACTCCTCCCTCTTACCAGGCAGCTACCTGTCTCCTTCCCACAGAACTTCCACCCCCAGCTCTCCTTCCAGTAATGCTCGTGCACAAAGTCTGCTGGGTTTGAGAGACAGAGTCTGCGTTTGGTTGTGCGTCCAACACCCTGCTCCGTCCTTCGATCCCCAGTGCAGAGCTGAGCTCCTTGCTCTGTTCTCGGGGGTCCCCAAAGGACACCTTCCCAGTCCTCCCTGCCTCGGGCTTGTTTGCAGGGCTCGCTCCCTGAGGAGACAACGTCCTTCGTCTTGGCCTTCCTTCCAACTTCTCTTCCCATCACAGTCTGCGGGAGTGTGAATCTAACACCTTACTGGTGGAAGAAGGGAGGAAGGGAAGGAAGTGGGGAAGGAGAGCGAGAGGAAAGGACCAGAGGAAGGAGGGGGAGTGAGATCAAGGCAGAGAGCTCTGTCCTGCTGAGGGTCGTTGGTGGCCTGGGCCAGCAGCTGCTCCATCTTCTCACACACGCGTGCATGCATACACGCACACACAGCCTGCTCCACCCCCCCACCCTTCATAGGTGTAAGTGACTGATGAATATCAAAGCGAAGTGATTAGGTGGCCTTTACAAGCTTCAGTACCTGCCGGGATAACTATAAGTCACTCTGACAACATAAATGCCTTCTTGGAAAATGTAAACAAAAAGAGGTGACCTACCCAAAGACAGAAATTTAATTCTAAAGTGTTTTCTCTTTTTTGATCAATGGTGCGTAAAGTTTGAGCTGCGTGGTAGGGAATTAAAGGCTTCTGAGCCTAATTCCAACACGTGTGTGGGTTTTTCCCACAATACCAAAAATTCTCTGACAGCAGCTGTGTGGCCTACAATTCAACTCCACTCTGACGCTGTCCACGCGGAGATGGCTTCCGATTCCGCAGGTTAAGGGCTCAGGACAACAAGACTGCCCCCCACTTCAGAGGCCAAACACAAGTAGTAGATGCCCAGGGGATGCACTACCTCTGCCTGACTTGGCTACAAATCAGAGGTTCCCAAGCTCCTGCCCACCCCCCACCAGCGTTTGATTAATTTGCTAGGAGGACTCATGGAACTCAGGGAAGCTCCTATTTGTGTTTTCCAGTTTATTAAGGGATATGATAAAGAAGACAGATGAATTGCCCCTCCCCCTTCTTAAGAGAAGGCTGAAAACTCCAACCTTCTAATTATGGCTTGGTCTTCCCGGTGACCAGCCCTCCCCCAGGAGCCCACCTGGAGTCTCCCCATTAGAACAGAAGACAGACCTGTCACCCAGGAAATGACAAGGGTTTTCGGGAGCCCTGTGCCAGGAAGCAGGGGCAGAGACCTGTATGTGTTTACTATTGTCTCACAGGGATATTCATCAACATAATGAAGGGACACCGCTGGTCAGATGAAGTCACGGAATAATGGATGTGATTTATGCTGATGGTTCCTCCAATACGCCTCAGAGCCTGAGGTTTCACAAAGTGCTTTGCAGGAGAGGGGAGCCAGTGTAACCAGGAAGTTTTTGCCTCTGTGTGTTTTTACGTATCAATTCTTTGTTTAGATCTAATTTATGAAAAGAATTCTGCTGTTTACAATAACAGCAGTTTTGAAACCCCTGGTCTAGTACCACTCTCTCTTTCAGAACAGAATGAGGTCCCCAAGGTCGGGGGCGTCCCACGGCTGGCTGGGGCAGAGCTGGGCATCGACCCCACGTCTGTCGACCCAGCCTGGCTCCTTCCACCACGTCACTCACAAGTCCACCCCTCAGCTCCTCACAGTGAGTGTCCTGTTTTAAGGCTCCAAGCAACCTGCCTGAGGGGCTCTCCTGAAATGATGTCCCTCTGGCCAGGAGTCAGGTTCAGCTCCCTCCACAGCTGTCAGCAGACAAGCCACTCCCTGCTGAGCTGCCTTCAGAATGAAGAGGAAGGGACCGAAAGGCCTAGAGCCAAACCCTGGGTTCCACTCCCACCACCCCGCAAAGGAACCCTGAGGCCACAGCCCTCCACAGTCCCTGAAAGGGGCCAGGCAGGAATCACCTCGGCACCACGGCAGAGCACACTTGTCTGGAGTCCGGCCAGTGTTTGAAGAATGCACCTGGTTTCCACTCCATAAGCAAGTTTACCTCCTGGAGGGAGGAGGCTGCCGGTCCTGCTGAATGGAGCCTAATTGGAGAGTTTCACTGCTTGTAGACAGTGTGGAAAAGGGGCTGAAATCAGCACAGTTATTTTCAGCCTGGGCTTCAGATGCACGTTCCCGAGGCCCCCATGACCCTGCAGCTCACACTGTGTCAGGCGTTACACGCTAAACTCCTGTTAACCGCCCCCCCACCTCCTCTCTACCCAGGCGCCATGTGCTCCTCAGATTGCAGAGAGGAGCAGAGGCTTCTGGTGACCTGCCCAAAGTCACACCGAGACCTGTGCATGATAAGCCTGGACACCCGCCCCCTGGACCCAGGGCTCTGAGCCACATCGGACTTTGCTTCCCCTTGTGGGCCACTCGGGGGGAGTCTCCTGACGGCACCTCGTACACCCCACTTACAGACCTTCAAACCGTGCAATCATCCCAGTACTTCAGAATCCCATTTCCATCTTCCAGGTTCCATCCACGCCCTTGGAAGTAGCTCCAGAAGCTCTTTGTCCTGATTTCCAGGTCAGAAAATCTGGACCGCAGTTCCCATATGAAGCGGATCAAAGAGCTCGACGTGGGTGGTCATCTCAGAGGGTGCCTGGTGGACATGCCTACAACTCCATCCTGAGTTCCATTGCGCTTTTTTTTTTACCTTAAATATTAACCCCTCCTGCCATATTTTCTTAAAATGCCAATTCCCCTCAAAGCTAACAGAGTAACTCCATAGCATCTCGGGGTGAATCAGTTTACCAGATTTCCTTTCCCCTTGGAGGAGACTGATGAAGGAACTCATCAGGCAGAGCTATTGCTCATTTGGAGGAAGGGGACAGGAAAGAGGAGCGAGGGGAAAAGCAAACGTGGAGTGAACACCTGTTCTGTCTCACTAGGCCCTGGGCCGGGCACAGTGTGCCCATTTCAGTGACCCATCACCGCAGCCCGGGGAGGGGGGTAAAGGCAGTGTGACTCAGAGAGGATGCAGTACCCGCCCAGCGTCATGCAGTCCAAGCTAGATAGAAGAGAAAGCGACTGTGAGGATGGGTAGGAGAAAGCACGCTCAGGAAATGCTTCAGAAATAGAAGCAGTAATTGCTCTGGCCGGTGTGGCTCAGTGGGTTGGGCGTCATCCTGCAAACTGAAGGGTTGCCAGTTCTGTTCCCAGTTGGGCCACATGCCTGAGTTGTGGGTTTGGTCCTAGGTCAGTGTACGGAAAGCAACCGATTTATATTTCTCGCTCACATTGATGTTTCTCTCCCCGCCTTCCCCTCTCTCTAAAAAATAAAATTTTTTTTAAATTTTTTTAAAGAAATAGAAGCAGTAATGTTGAGCCCTTGCAGCACCCACGGGCCTAGGGCACAGAACTGGACTCATACTCCAAGCTAGCCTTGTGACACCCATCTTCCTTCCCCCCCGGTACCATGGGTGTCTTCTTCAGTGGTTAAGTAGGGGAGGAGGATCGTATAGCATGGTGCCAAATAATGGACAACACAGACCTGTAAAACTGCAAACGGCTGAGGAGGTTTAGTCCAATGTTGACATCTGGTTTCCTGATTCCCAAACTAATACTTCCTTTCTGCCTACTAGATTGTGTGATGTTGGAAATCTAATGCATAAGAAAACATTCTGGGAAACCTTTCTGTTGCATGATTTCATTTTTAAAAGTACATTTGGGTTGCCTGGTAATGTGTTTCTTGCCTCTCAGGGCCTGCGATTCTGGAAGGCAGATTCCTCGGGAATACTGATCCAGTATTATTAGCTCTGCAGTGCCCCGAATCAGATAAGAGCAGGAGTGGGGTTGACGCTGAGAGAAACTCAGTTAAATGAGTATTGGTTGAGCACCTACTATGTGTGGGGTCGCATGCCTACTCCATCGATGACTATTTGCAAAGCTCAAGCATCGGCCTTCGGGTTACACGATCTGGCGTGTGTGTGTGTATGTGTGTCTGTGTGAGTGTGTTTGGCGTACATTCCCATGGGCACACACGTGGGCACGTTATTGCCCCCTCTGTTCTCCACTCTTCCCAAAGGAAGCTGAGATGGCTAAATCCCCACAAACAACCTCCCCCATGAGCAACCTTGGGAATAAGTCTGATTTACAAGTATTTCATCCGCCCACCTACCTCAAGCCCCATGTTCCCCCAATGACTGCAGGCAATAACATGAATAAAACTCAGGATAATTTCCTTCTACTGGGCATCCATCATCACTTGCCTGGGCAGATAGGCATGCCATTCCCATTCCGTGCCAGGCTGCTCTGGAGGAGTTAGGGAAGGTCTGCAAATTCTGGATACAAAAACCCACGACCTTTGGGCTTGGCCCCTGGAGAGCCTGTCTAGGGGAAGCGTGAGCTGTGCCCAGGCAGGACGAGGCGTGCCTTTGGTAAGCTTCTGACGTTATTTCTCACGTTTTACCGCCTAGAAGGGAGTTCCAAGTCCCTTTAGTCATTGCTGCAGGAAAACGTTTTGACATACACTCTCATACATCACGAGGTAGGTTAGTTACCAAAATGCACACATTTCCCTCAGCCGGTTTCATTTACTACCCTTTAAATTATTTCTCAGCCTTGCAAATCTTGCTGTGACAGCCAGAGCAGGGGGGGGAAACCGCTAAGTGTTCATTTTTCATATAATATATTCCAATCCTGTTAGGTCGTGCTGCTGAAGGTAATATTTCTGGCATTCATTTAATGAAATTGACATTGATGAATGGTTAATTATACAAATTACATTCTTATTAAATCCCCTAGAATCAGTGCCTGAAAATTTCCTAGCTATGGGCTTCTTATGGTTGATACTTTTTTTTTTTTTTTTTGCTCTGTGTATCTCCTCTGTTGGCTGCTGTTAAGACTCACTCTGCATATTTTTTCTCCTCTAAGAAACTTTGAAAAGCATTAAAAAGCCCCTAGTTAAAGCAATTACTGCAGATAAGTTAATCTTCGTGGGATGTTTAAACCCCAGTTCTTGCATATGTTTATTCTGATTTCCCCCCTCTCTAGACAGGCGCTGCCCCGAGGAGGTGTGACAGAGGGGAGAACTCCTCTACCTCCTGCCGAATGAATGGTTCCACGGCTGGGAGGGGAGGGGGAATCCACTGTGTGGCCAGCTCCCTCCATTGGCTGCTGGCTACACAAACACGCATATGCATAATGGACGGGTTGATATGCATTGGGCTGATGCGGAAAGGATCAATAAGTGGTCCCTCGCATGGTAAGTATCGTTGGCTGATGCATTCTACCGATTGCTACCAATGAAGAAGCCTGTTTTTTGCTTTTTCATTGGGGAATAGAAGGCCGATTCATATTCATTAAGCAACCTTTTTTTTTTTCCTGTTAACCTGACTCATCACAAAGGCGACAGATGCGACTGAGGGTCTGCTAGGCAGCGGCACTGAGTAGGCACCTCGGGGAACTGGGAACAGTCACAAGTAGTTCACACCTTTTTAGAAAACTTATGTCAGAGAACAATGACAAACTTGGGTTGTGTTCCTCCAGCCAGGAGAGGCAGTAGAAGTGTTGCTGGGAGAAGCAGACCCAGCTTTCAAAGCCATCCTAATCTTTCTCTGTTTTCAACGCGCTCTGCGTTCACAAGCTGTGTGGGGGGCTATGATGGGCTCCACAGGCTCAGCTGGGGGTCTCCTCGCTCCAGGGCTCTCTCTGAGCCCTTTTTTCCTGGCACCCATGTCACTCTGGGACCACCGAGTTGGCGGGGGCAGGCTAGGTTAGCTTGACTAATTACAACCTGTCTGTGAGCGTGGCTTGTGTGGACTGTTTGCGGTAGGCTGGGACAGGGGGTAGTACGCTGTCAAGTCACCGGTTAGACTGAAGTTCGCCTGATTTCAGTGGGTCGCGGGCACAAACCTCTTCCTCTGTGCTGAGTGCTGTTAAGTCAACCACACGGCAAGCAGCTCTCACTCTCAGGCATCAGTGCTTCAGGGAACCATTTAGAAAGTGACAGAGTATAATGGTCCATAGTACTAACTCTCTGGAGTCAGAGAGACTCAGGTTCAAATCCAGGCCCCGCTGTTTCATAGCTGCGTGACCTCAGACCCAAATGTCCTCATTTACAAAATGGAGGTAATAATAGCACCTGCTTCGAGGGATGTTGTGAAGAAAGCTTCAAAATGAACACAAAGCACTTACCAAAGGCCTGTACGTGGGGCTCAGGAAGCAGGAGTGATTTATATGATTTGGGAATTTTTTCAGCCAAAAGTAACACAATGGCCTTTTGACTGTGGCTTAAACCAAAGGACATGTATTATTTGTTTAACAAAAGTCCAGCGGTAGATGGTCTCGGAGTTGGTCTGCCAGCTGAGTTATATCATCAAAAACCCAAGTTCCCTCTATTTTACTATTCTACTATCCCTACCACATTATTACCTTTTATTAAGATATTGTATTTAATTTTCTAGAAAAGTTTTAAGCTTATAGCAAAATTGAGTGGAAGGTGCAGCGGTTGTGCGTGTGTTTGCAGAGGAGCACATACCCGCCGCCCCTGCCCACGCACAACCTCCCCCATTATCAACGTCCGAACGCTACCTGTCATCCTCATACTCACAAGATGGCTGCCAAAGGTTCGGGTATCACACCCACATCCAACACAGGAAGAAGGAGGAGGGAGCAGCACCAGCAAACGCTCATAGTATACCTTTCCATTTTTTCAGAAAGCAGAATATCTTTCCTAGAAGTTCATAAGCAGATTCCTCCCTATGTCTCACTGGTCAGAAGGTGGCCACCTGCCGAGCTCCCCTCTAGTAGGTGGGAAATGGAGCAGGAAGCTGGGAGTAGCTTTTGAGTAGCTGTATCATAGTTATCTGTCTTGTCTCAATGAGTGAGGCCGGGCCCAGCCGCCGATCAGAGGGTGCAGGCTCTGCCAGTCTCCTGCCTGAAGGTGCAGAAATGGGTAAGACCAGGCAAAGGGTAGCAGAAGAGCCCTTTTCTTTTCAAGTTCATTTTCTTCTGAAAGGTCACTGTCTTAGAAGCAGTTCTCATTTAAGCTGCAAGGAATGTGACTCCACCACCCTGACCTAGGTGGGGCCAGAATCTCTCACTTTTCCTCCGTGTTCCCAAATTTCATACCTGTCTGTGCTGGAGTCAGCGTGTGTGATCACAAATTACCAGTTTTAATTGTATAGCAAGGGGGACAATGGGTGATATTAATCCAGCGCTTGTAAGCTCAGAGAGTGAAAGTAATAAATAGACTATTAAGTTAACCAAGTTTTCAGCTTCGCTAGTGAAAGCTGCTATCTATCTTGCGTGGTTTGCTGCATGCTTCATTACCACATATAACCATACTGAGAAAATAGGCCGTATCCTTTGTAATGAGATGATAAGTTCCCTGCGGTGGGGGCGGCAGGGCCCTGACTCGAAAGCCTTGATTCTGAGACTCGAGCATGGAGACAGGTGTCTATCAGTGTCCCCAGGCTGGACACTGGTACCAGTGACTGGGCTGGGCCTGAAAAGTCTGGTCTGGAACATTCTGCCACTCCGACCACGCAGAGAAGCAGTGAGAGAGGCAAGTTTGCTCCAAGCGCCGGGCCAACACCCCACGTTCCTGAAATCAGCCCACCCTACACTTATCCAGGAGCTTCCACAGGACTTATTCTGGGAAAGGCCCTGGAAGCTGCTGGCCAATAGTGTGTCTTCTCCAGCTCATCCCAGCGACAACCCCACCCTGCCCTGCCCTGCCCCGACCCCACTTCTCACCGCAGCCCTTAGCACAAAGCAGCCTGTGAGTGTTTGCAGCCAGACAGAGCTGGATGCTCATCCTAGCTGCTCACTTGTCTCAGGCTTTTGGTGAGTCACTCAGTCTCTATAACCTGGGCTCTCTCACCTGTAAAACAGGGCCAATAAGCCCGACTTCCTGGAGAGGTGGGGAGAATCCGATGAGAAAACTGAGAAGCACCCAGCACTGAGCTAAAGACCAAAAACCTTCCTGCGGAATGAAGATTAAGTTATCAGAGGGAGCAATGAAATCTTTCAAAGTGACCATAAACCACGTGGTACGTGGCTCCCTTCAATTGGCCTGAACTGAAGGAAAGGAGATTAGCGGTTGTCTAGGGCTGGGGGTGGGGGGTGGAGGCGACATGTAAGGGGATAAAGGGGTAGGTGGGTACTTGCTGAAGGGTGTAGGGTTTCTTCTGGGGGTGCTGAAAACTGCCTGGGGTGGCGGTCGTACATCCCTGTGACTATACAAAAAACCATCGAATCACACACTTTACGTGGGTGAATTGTCTGGTGTGAGAACTAGGTCTCAATGCAGCTGTTTTTTAATCAGCTCTAATAAAAATAAAACATTATAGTAGCAAAAATGTCACCACATGGTGCCGTGGGCAGCACTGGGGGGATGTCTATGAGCCCGAGACACGTCTCTGGCCTAAGCAGGCCACAGCAGGCACCTCAAGTTCAGGTGCACAAGGCCCAGGCCACTTCGGAGTATCCTGAACTGGAGAACTCAAACCCCCTCAGGGTGTGTACCCCAAGGCCATCGGGGACAGTTCCTCAGAACACTCTCCGCAACCCCACCCCCACCCCTCCACAACCAACAAACGAATCACAGCATCTGCAGTTGCCGGTTTGAGAAACATTGGCCTACGGGCTGTATGGGAGAGGCCGCTCTGCAGAGCCAGCCCAGCAGCCCTGGGGGATGGGAGAGGCCCCAGGATGGCCGGGAATCTTCCCACGGCTGAGACAAAGATGGACAGGGCAGAATCCACTCCAGGATACCGACCGCGTTTTCTCAGTCTCCTCCCTCCTGACCCCTCTGCCTCTGCCTTCCCCTTGCATGCTGAACTCCCAGCGGTCTTGTGCTTCTCTTCCTAGGTGACTTCACCTGTGCCCACCATGTCCATATCACCCTGACGCTGATGACACCCCCGATGTGTACCCCCAGTCAGGTGTTTCTCCAGAGCTCTAAACCTCTGTGGCCCAATAGTGCACACAATTCTATGTGGATGCCCCCAAACTATCTTAAATCCAGTGCGTTCCAAACCGAAGCTGTCCTCTCCCTTTCTCAAGCTTCTTTCTCCTCATTCTGGTGTGAACATGGCCATCCATTCAATTCTCAAGCCCAAGCCATGGAGTCAGCTCCTCTCTCCCCCTCTATCTCTCAGTCAACAAGTCGGTTTTATCCTGTTACTAAATAGCTTCCTCTTCATTGCTCGGATTGCCACTGTGGCTCCTAAGTGGTCTCCAACCTTCCAATCTCCCCTCGTTAATCCATTATCATTCAGCTGCTGGAATGAGCAGTTCCCCACTTCAAATGGTTTCCCATTGCCTACAGAATCAAGTTCAAACTCCTATGCATGCCTTCCAAAACCTTTCATGAACTGACCCCGTTAGTTCATCTCTTTGTACTCCCTACCTCCACCACGACCAGTTCCCAGTCAGCCAGGTGGCAGGCTCTTTGTTCTAAGGAGTGACAAAGACAGACAGCGGGCATAGGGGTGCCCCTTCATTACAAGCTGGTGATTGACCTCTTTGTCCCCACCACCCCCAGGTCCCCAACTGGAGAAAAATTATCTAATACTGCTGCCCTCAGGCTTCAATGCAGTGATATCAAACTTCTCTCCCCACTCTCCTACTCCATTCCTAACCCCCACGTGAAAGCAGATGTAAGCCAATGCTCCATGGTTTTCATTGGAGCCTAAGAAATGAACCATAATTAATAATGTGGCTAGTGTATAATCAGAGAGCAAAGCAAGGAAGGCCCAGCCCATTAGGTCAAACATGCTGAGTTCTGTGGAGCAACAGAAATCCATTTCTAAAGACATGAGCAGCCACTGGAAACATCAAAGGTCAGATCGCCAGCTCAGTTGGACTTGATTCTCTGAGGGTAGCACGTAGATAAAGGCCCCAAAGCAGAGCAGTGTGGGTTTAAGAGATAAAGCAGCAGGAGAGAGAGAGAGGAGGTGCTGATGTCATCCCCTCGGAGGATCTGAGAGGCCAGCTGGCATGGGCCAACAGCGCGCCAGGAGGTGAGGGCTGTCCACAGCCCGAACTTGGAAGTGATCCAGTAGAGCCAGGTGCATTTTCCTCCTCTTGACCTGAGGTAGAGTCCTTCAGGCCTTTGCTGATTAACATAATCTGCATCACTTCCGCTTGGTCTCCTGTTTTTCTCGCGTAGAGATATTACTCACTATGTAGCCTTCTCCTCAAGCCACCAAGTAGTACAGACAAGAGTAACACATTTTCCCTGCTGCCCAGGCTAAGGGACTGGAGGGATTGTGCAGAGAGGAAAGATCAGCTTCTTAGAATCCATCGGCCATGATGATCTCTTCTTTTATTTGTTTGTTTAAAAAATTGATTTTAGAGAAGAGGGAGAGGGAGAGAGAAACATCCGTTTGTTGTTCCACTTATTGGTGCATTCATTGGTTGACTCCATATGTGCCCTGGCCGGGGATCAAAACCCTAACCCTGGAGCATTGGGACGATGCTCCAACCAATTGAGATACCCAGCCAGGGCCGACCAACAGCAGTCTCTTAAACAGAAGCTCAAGTTCTTAGTCCTGCCCAGCCAGCATGGCTCAGTCAGTGGGGTGTCTTCCCACAAAGTGCAAGGTCACAGGTCGGGGCTGGGAAGGTAGCCAGTCTCTCGTTCCTCTCCCACACCAATGTTTCTCTCTCTCTTCCTCCCTCCCTTCCCCTCCCTTAAAACAAATTCTTAGCTCTAACAAAAGCCCCTGCCATCCTTCCCCATGAACCCTTTCATTTAGCCTTGCCATGAAGTTTGAAGAGGAACGAAGAGGATGTTACCCTTTTGGGCATCCCCAAGCAGCACCAGGGCTCAAGTGAACGTCAGTACTGGGGGAAGATTAGGAAAGAGGATGGCACTTGGCCACAGGGCGCGGACTCCAAGAGCAGCTGGGCAGGGTGGGGAGCTTGGCCTCCCTGAGGAGAGGGAGTCCCGGCCCTGCTCACACTGTTCATGCCCCGAGCCCTTCCTGGGGCCCCTGCTGTTCCCAGGCATCTCAGTATGGAATCAGGACTTACCAGCATGGGTCTGACACAGCAAGTTCTCACTTGTAAAGTACCTTTACACACTTGTAAAGGCTGTGAAGAGCTAGACAAAGATTACTCAGTAAGCCCATGAAATCCCATCTCATCAAGATGGGAACTGGGGATGAATCCCACTTAGGGGCGGAAGATAAACTCTTCACAGTCATTTTCAAGCCTACAGAATTCCCAAAACATGGCTCAGAAAAGAGGAATCGCCCTTCCCTTCTTCCTAGAACATTCCAGCAGAGCCGGGCCACACAGGTGCTGAAGGTTGAAGCTTGCGAGGGTCCTTGGCAGACCCCGCACGCAAGCCTCTCCATTAGCAGGTGAGGACATGGTAGTCCGGAGAGGGTTCAGGAGTTCAACCAAGGTCAGGGTTAACGGCAGGACCATGCCTGGAAACAGCTCTCTTCTCAGAGAAGCCTTCAAATCGATGAGCACGGCGGCTACATGCTGAGCTCTGTTACCCCTCACCCCTTCCAGTAGTTAACTCGTGGGAAATCCTAAATGCAGAGGGAGGAAAACCGGTCCTGGTGCTCAGAGCATCTTTAAATGCTTCTGTCAGCAGAGCGAGGCTTAATACGTTTCCCTGTAGAGGAAGATCTCACAGACTTCAACCCAGAACCGTTTCTGACTTGGGAGCCTGTGTCCATTTCTGCTGCAGGAAATTTCACACAAGGCACGTGTGACGAGTGAGGCCCCGGGCTCCCATTCTTTCTCCCTCCCCATCCCCGCGCCAGCCCTGGCCGTGGCAATGACTGACAACGCAGACGAATTTTGGAAACAGATTAAGAAGCAATTATGGATTCCTTGCCTGTAAATGCTTCCTCCTTCCCCTTGAGTCCCAAGAATTAACATAAATTCCTTGGTCAGGAGAAACTATCAAAATACTATCCATCTGGATCTAATTTCCAGAGCCGCTGGGCTCCGCAGTGACCAGAGTTAAAGGTCTATTCATAAATTTTCCTCTCCGTGCCGCCTGCCCGAGCCCACACTCTGCCTGTAATCCGCCTGCCCTGACCAGATAACAGATGGGACCGGCTCGGATTCTGCACACGCAGCACCACCCTCGCTGACCGCCCCTCTCCTTGCCCTTCCAAGCCAAATGTGGCTTTGTTTCCTTGAACTTCATTCGTCTGGGTCCTCTGCTTTCCCGCACGCCTTGGCAGGTGTGGCTGGCCGAGTTAGCTGGACCCAGCCAAGAGCCCGTTATCCAGAGCTGCTTCTGCCTTGGCCACCCAAGCCCTTGGTCACATTCCTTGCTCCTGCCTCAGCGGCACACCGACGACCACTCCTGTCTCAGCCCTTGCCCGAGAGAGTGAGCAGGGCTCAGGCAGGAGGAGACTCAAGCCTGTGTATTATATTGCTTTCTATAATTTCATGACAGGTAGATGACTAAAAATCGGCTTTAAAAGAAGCTTGAGCCTTAAGAAAAGGTTAACACAAAGCAGTTAGGCCTCACGACCGTCATTCAGATAGGAATGCGAGGGCTAGGTGCCTCGTTAGCTAGTGAGCTGGGTTACGTGACCAGTGAGGGAAGAACTCAGCTACAAGGAAAGAAGCACTCTTGTCAGTTATCCAACTAGAGAGCAAGTTTCCTAAGTACTCCTAGGGCTGTTCTTGCTATCTTTGTACCCTCCCAACTCTGTGCTGGGACCCAAGGGCACTATCGGTACAGTATCCTACAGAATGGCTTCCCGCCTTTAAAATACTCCCTGTGGTCCTCAGTTCTACCCTCTCCCCTGCCAAGCCCCTGTTGACCACTTACATGTTCATCCTCTGTAGTTGTGCCTTCTCCAGGGTCACGGGAGTGACATCATACCCTAGTCCTCTCGGACTGCCTCTTTCACTTAGCGATATGCATCTAAGACTCATCCGTGTTATGTCCTGATGGCTCATTTCTTCTTATTACTGAACGGTATTTCGTTAGACGAATTCACTCACTTCCGTTTATCTATTCATCCATTGGAGGACAGCTTGGTTGCTGACAATGTTGACAGTTATAAAGCAAGTTGCTATCGGGGTTCATATGTCCTTGTGGAACAGAACTTTTTAAACCAGTTGGGTAAATACCTAGAAGTACAATTACTTGATGGTATTGTAAGAGTATGTCTAGCCTTGTAAGAAATTCCCAAACCATATTGCAAAGTGACTGTCATTTGGCACACCCACCAGCAATGAATGAGTTCCTGTTGCTCCATCTCTCAGCATCGTCTTGCCGGCGTGTTGGACTTCAGCCATTCTAACAGGTATCTCATTGTATTTTCAATTTGCATTTCCCTGATGACAGATGATCCTGAGTATCTTTCTGTATGCTTTCTTGCCATCAGTATGTATTCTTTGGTGAAGTGTCTGTTCAGATCTTTTGTCCATTTTTTTTAACTGGACCATTTTTTTCTTAGTGTCAAGTTTGAAGAGTGCTCTGTGTATATGTTGGATACAAGTTCTTTACATGATAATGTTATTTGCAGATATTTTCTCCCAGTCAGTGACTTATCTTTTCAATCTCTTAGGAGTGTCTTTAGCCAAACAAGGTTTTTAATTTTCATGAAGTCCAAGGTTTGGGGGGGTTTGCTTGTTTATTTGTTTGTTTTTAGTTTCACGGGTCCTGCTTTTGGTGTTGTATCTAAAAGCTCATCACCAAACCCAACATCACATAGATTTTCTCCTATTTTCTCCAGAAATTTTAGGTTTTGTATTTCATATTTAGATCTGTGGTCCATTTTGAGTTACTTTTTGTTAACTCAAGGGTTAGGGTATAAGATACATATGGGTTCTTTCTTACATAAACATAGCCAATGGAAAGACTATCCTTTCTCCATTAAATTGCCTTTGTAAAAAAAAAAATCAGCTGAATATATCCGTGTGGGTCTACTTCTGGGCTCTGTATTCCGTCCCATCGATCTCGTCTTTCACCAGTCCTTGCTGTCTTCGTTACTGCAGCTATGTGGTAAGTCTTGACACTGGGTGGTATGAGTCTTCCAGCTTTGTTATTCCTTTTTAGTACCGTGGTGACTATCCTGGGCCTTGGCCTTTCCATATTTTAGGTTCAGTTTGCCTCTATCTACAAAACAGCTGGCTGGAATTGTTTCTGCTGGATTGCGTTGAACGTACAGATTAAGTTGGGAAGAATGGACATCTTGATAACACTGAATCTTCAGTCTAAAAACATGGCGTATCTCTCCATTTGGTTAGATCTCCTCTGATTTCTTTCTTCGGACTTTTGTAGTTTTACCCATACAGAGATGCTATACCTATTTTGTTAGGTTTACACCTAAGTACTTCTTCCTTTGTTGTTGTTGCTATGGCAAGTGGTATCTTTTTAAATTCCAAACTCTAATTGGTTGTTGCTGATCTAGTGGAAGGCAGTTAACTCTTTTTTTTTTTCATTAAAGGCATCAATTTTTGTTTCCTTCCACCAAGTTGTTGATTACATTCCAAAAAGCTAAAATGTAGCCTTCAAGGGTGGGACAAAGTAGGCGGCTCTCCATGACTCGCACTTTCTATTCAAACCAGTTGGCTTTTGTACATTCACCTTGTATCCTGCAAACTTGCTGCACTTGGTTATTAGTTCCAGGAGGTTTTTTTAAAATAAATCTTTGGGGTTTTATACACAGACAATCATGTATCTTCCTCCCCAAGGTTTTTTTAAAAAAATCTCTTGTGTGTCTTACTGCACTAGCCTGGACTCCCGGTGCCATGTTGAATAGGAGCGGGGAGAGGACCAAGTGCAGTGGTAGCTCCAGGGTCTTTTCACACTCCTCTTATTACGCTGACAATCTCTTCTATTCCTAGTTACAGTGGTTTATAGATTTTATGATGAGTGGCCATTGAATTTTGTTAAATGCTGTTTTAATTTTGAAAGATCACTGTGCCTGCTATTCAGGCGTGGATTTTTAGAGGGCAAGAAAAGCAGCAGAGAGACTACTTGGGAAGACTAATAATACACGGCCCACACAAAAACTGATGGTGGCTTGGACCGGAACCACGGCACCAGAGATAAGAAGTAAACAGATTCTGGATGTATTTTGGATCGAGAGCCGATAGGACTTGCTGGTGTGTTGAATAGGGAGGGAGAAGGAAAGGCAGAAGTCAAGGGAGCCTCTTAGATACAAGTCTTGAGCAGGTGGGCGGTGAGTACTGCCAGGTCCTGAAACGCCAAAGACTGGAAAAGAAGCATATTGTCAGGGCCGGGGGCATGTACAAGTCTGTTTGGGACGAGTCTCAGGTTTCAGTAACTATTTCACTCCAAAATAAGATTCAAACAGGCAGGTGAATATAAAAATCTGGAGTTCAGAGGAAAGGTCAGGGCCGGATTTACAATTTTAAAAATCATTTGTATATCAATGGTTAAAAGCCTTGGAATTTCATACAGTTTCCGGGGGTGGGGGGCACATCAAGAATTCAGTGGAGACAATGCAAAAGCCCACAAGAGCCCAGAGTCCTTCAACAAGTGCTGGCCGGCTGAGCGATGTGACTCGCGGGAGGGCCTGAATCAGCCAGCCCCAGAACGAGCAAGGGTTCCGCAGGGGCGCTGAGACCTCCACCTGGTGCCAGAAAAGACAGATTAATTCCGAACAGGGGTTAAAAATCTACGCACCCACAGGTAACAAAGAGGCCCTTCGATAGGCACGGCTTTTACAAGAATGAACTAAAGATATGGAAACATTTCGGAATATGCTAGTGGGTTAAAAGTAGATGAGGCTCATGAGGGGAAGTTTCCTGGAAGAGACGGTCCAACATCTGAAAGCTAGAAGGCAAATGCCCCAGGAAGGAGAAGGACCTGGGAAGCATTTGACGTCGCCTGGGGGGAAGCTCACCTCAGGCCAGGACACTGGATCTAGAGGCCCCTCTTCCTTCTTCTGTGCAGTGGGGCCAGTGGCTTCCCGTCGTCATCAAAACAGGAGAGTCCTGCCAGAGCAAAAGGAAAGGCCCACAGGCCATAGCAGCAGAGCGAAGAGTAGGCGAGTGCGGTGATGGAGATTTCTCCCGTTAACTCTACACAGCAAACCTTTTTGCCAGGAGTTGGAATGGAATAAAACTTCAGGACAGCACCCTGGCCAGGTGGCTCAGTTGGTTGGAGCATCGTCTCATGCACCAAAAGGCTGTGGGTTCGATCCCAGGTCAGGATGTGTACGGGAGACAACAAATCGATCTCTCTCTCTTTCTCTCTCTCTCTTCCTTCTTCTCTCTCTAAAAATCAGTAAAACATATCCTTGAGTGAGGATTTAAAAAGAAAAACACTTCAGGGCATCACTGAACCCCCTCCTTCCTCCAGGACTCTCACTGATTCCCGGGCAGGAAGGGCAGGTTGAAATTTTCATTAACTCTACGGTAACCAAGAGCCCACAGGAATACATTCTCAGCTGAACACTCAGGGCTGGGGATTTCAAATGGACCTGAAAGTTATTAAAAGCTAGGTGAGCCACCTGGGGGAATTAAATTAAAAAAAAAAAATGGCCTGCCAACAGCTCTTTATAGATTTGAGACACCAAATGGCACGTTATGGGCTGACTCTCAGCCATAATGAAAACCTGAGAAGGGGCCCTTCTGCCATCCTGGGCACTTGGGCAGAAACTAATGAGGAGGACGGGAGGAAAGGCCACCACACTCCCTGGGTCCCGTTAGCAGGGCTCTTCTTCCCCCAGGGAAGCTCCCCAGGTTTGGACAGCCAGACAGACAGACAGTGGAGAAAGGAAAGTGTGCTGGCGAGAGGGAATTCCAGCCTTTCTCCCTAACGGGGGTTCTGCTCTCCGCCTCTCCTTGGGTGCCGAGGATGCTCAGAGACAAGATTCCTGACAGCCGTGATCACCCCAGGCTGTCACCAAGCAGTCCTGCCCCACACCCTGGAGAGTAGAAGCTCCAGGGTTTCTCTCCAGGACGCAGGGGCTCCAGGTTTCAGCTGCTGTACCCCAAGATCAGGAAACACCTGCCTCCCCAGACCAGCCAGATCCAGAACCTTAGGCCCCTTGGGCAGAATTCATGGGTTCCCGATACTCCTGCCAAAGGGAACAGGCTTCCCCACATCCTGGTGGCCCCATTTGTTCCCTAAAGCAGTGCCCCTCACACACACTCACACTCACACACTTCTCAGAATGTTAGCTGTGAGCCTCCACCCCCAAGGAGGCCCCCAGAGGGGTCTCAGAGCCCAGGCAGGGGACCGTTCCGCTGGGCCAGCTGGGGCTGAGGTTCCATCGGGAGCAGAGGCAAGGACTCAAGTGCATTGTTGAGTCCAATCAGGGCAAAGGAGAAGTCATTGTCTCCACGCCCCTCCCGGGAAGATGGTGATGAACAGGCTGCCCTGGTCTCTTCCCCAGTCTTTCCTCTGCCTCGCACTGGGAGTCGAACCTTCCTCCTTAAAAACCCTCTGTTTCCCAGGCAATTTTCTCCTGCAAAACTCCATTAAACACGTAAGCAACACCCGAGTGCAAACAGCCTGCTCTCTCCAAAACCACATTGTCACTCCAGCAGCCACTTCTAGGCAGGCAGTTTTGAGCTGAAATGTTTGTCAAGCAACTTAATATCCAACCTGTGCATACAGTACTTCTGAAAGGTATTTGTGACTGAAAATTGTTTGTCTCGAATTCAAGGGAATGGAAATGGACTTTTGCTGTGATTGAATTCATTAGAGACATATTCTCTGATTGCTTTTTTTATATTTTATTTCCTGTAACTCTAAACTTTCAAAGTTATTTCATTGAGATTCTTTGTCCAACATCATGGAGTTGTCTGGAGCTTTTTTTTCCTTTGTTTTTCAATCCGAAGTGATATCTTTCCCTGAAATAAATTGGGCAAAATTGTAACCTAAATCAGGTCCAGCTGCCTGCCGCTACAACAGCCAATACTCAAGAGGCAGGTGCTGATGTAAAGGAAAGTGGTTTATGTTCAGAAGCCGGCCACCTGGAAGATGGGGAACTCACGTCTCGAAGCCCATCTCCCCATCTCCAGGAGGCAGGAGTTTTTGTAAGGAGGGAGAGGAGAACAGAACAAAGAGACCAAGGGAGGGGTAGAAAAGTGCTCTGTGTGCAGACGAGCACAGTCCAGTCCGATAAGGCAAGTGACGGTCCACTGTGCATCATCCCGGTTTGGTTTCACCTCATCCTGGCTCTGTGGTTGAAAGTGAGCAAATCTCCCGGAGCTGAGACGCCTGAAAGCTGGACAGCCTGTATCTTTTGAAGCTAGTTCCTAGGATTCTCATACAAACATGCTCTTCATCTACAAGCTACATATTAGAGTCCACACTTAGAGACACAACGTCAAAAGAATGGTAAGGTGGGTTACAATTTCCCACCGCTACAATTTGCCACTGTTACGAAACGATGCAGACCTTTGACAAGCGAAACTACCTGTTCGACAAGTTTCCTCGTCACTCCAGCATCCCCTAGGATCCACGTCAGGATCTGCATCTTTCACGACTTGGGGACCCTGTCCCTGAAGCTCTCAGTCAGGTCCCCTCTGTCCCCCACAAATCTTTCAACAGATTTGTCCTCTTCCAAACCCAAGATGCACATTCCCACACCAGCATCGCTCATTGATAAGCTCCGTGGCCGGCTCCGCGAGAACACGGTCCCGTGTTTATTTCTTCTGATGAAAAACCTCACAGTCAATACAAATAAAAATGGGAAAAGCAAAAACCTCAGCAGAGAGGAAAAGAGAGCCGTGTGCAGCCCTAAGGTTAACATCACACATCGAGAAAATAAGCACAATGATACAG
This sequence comes from Desmodus rotundus, assembly GCF_022682495.2. Lineage (NCBI taxonomy): Eukaryota > Metazoa > Chordata > Mammalia > Chiroptera > Phyllostomidae > Desmodus > Desmodus rotundus. Next base: position 22,578,746 of record NC_071393.1, on the reverse strand, counting down.
AGACTGATAACCAGACAGCAAATCAGAGGTTGTTCTCCTTGTGCCAGGGAACTGAGAAACATGTCTCTTCATTGTTTCTAAGTGAAGGAAACAGGTCATTGCTCAATAAGCTTTGCTGTAACTTTCTTCTTATTAGATTTTTTCCCTTCCTGGTAAACCCAAGGAGCTCTCGGGGTAGTGAGCCCGCCATTTCGCAGGAGCTGGTTACATTGGGGTGGATTGCACAGGCAGCTTCCTCCTTCCCGCCACCCCCCCCCCCACACCGTGCTCACGCACTTCCCTGCCCGCCCTCACCCCTGCAAGCAGGGGAGCTGGTGCCTATGAGAGGGGGCACTGGGGGCTGCCCGTGACAGATACAGTGAGAAGAAGGACAGCAGGACAGCTTGGAATAATTTGCCAATGAGAATCGGATTCCAGGAACCCGTGCCCTTCCTGGCTAACCAACACCCTACTCTACTCATTTACTGTTGATTAAGTTTCCTCCACTTCCGTAGAGTAGAAGACAAATGTTGTGAACCATGGGGGTAAGTCAGACTCTCCTGAACAGCCTTTCAAAATAAAAATGCCCAAATCATCCCAAACCAGGAACTCTGACTAAATGACAACAGAAACAATAGTTTGTACTTCCACGGCGTGAGTCTAAACTATCCCAAACCCCTTTATATAAAACACATCATGTGACAGCCCTGGGTGACGGGCTCTATTCCAATCTCCATTTCACAGAGAAACGGATGCGCAGAGTTTACGGAGTCTCGCAGGGCCACTCAGCCGAAACGTGATGGACCGGCCCCAGACCCTGCGGCAGGTCTGCAGAGTCTCGGCTCTTCCCCACTGGGACTTCGTCCCGTTGCTACTAAACTGCCTCCTGACACGCGTGCCTGGGTAGGAACCACTCACTGTACTACAACTTCTTTTAAGTTGTCTCATAGTAGAATGTTTCCCTGAGAGCTGGCAGCCTCGGGGGGAGGTGGGGGGCACACCGCGTGTGTGAGACAAATGGAGTGCGCCCTGCCACCCCCCACAGACCACCTGCAAACTGCGCGAGCGGCCGTGGATGGTCTCATACAGTGGCCGGTTTGTCAGTGAGCAATGAGGCTCCACCCAGAGAAGGGGAGGGAAGTTTATATTTTGACAACATTTTACACGAAACTGCTATGTGACTTACCCTGCACTTAACCTAGAGGATACAAACTGAATAAAATAGGGTCTCTCTCCCCTGGCTGTGTGGCTGAATTGGTTGGAGCGTCGTCCTGAACACCAAAAGGTTGCGGGTTTGATCCCCAGTCGCAGCACATGCTTAGGTTGAGGGTTCGATCCCTGTTCGGGGTGCATTTGAGAGGCAACTGATTGCTTGCTCTCTTTCTCTCTCTCCCCCACTCTCTCTCTAAAATCAATAAATGTATCCATAGGTGTGTATATATACACACACACACCATATTTTTCGGACCATAAGATGCACCTAGGTTTTAGAGAAGGAAAATAGGGGGGAAAATTTGAAGCAAAAAATGTGGTAAAATATTTAATAACATCCTTTAAAGCAGAAATCCTTTTCTGCTTTGACATCTTTCCACAATTACAGTAGCTTCAGCAGGAGACTATGGTACGCTATCATATCTTTCTGCAACAAAATACAGTAATGACAGAACAATCAGCACTGTGTCCTTCATAGTCATGGGGGCGCTGTAGCTGAGAACATCAGTGGGTGATGCACTGTTATGGGGAGATCTGCTGCTGACACTGTTATGGGGGGATCTTCTGCTGACACTGTTATGGGGGGATCTTCTGCTGACACTGTTATGGGGGATCTGCTGCTGACACTGTTATGGGGGGATCTTCTGCTGACACTGTTATGGGGGATCTGCTGCTGACACTGTTATGGGGGGATCTTCTGCTGACACTGTTATGGGGGATCTGCTGCTGACACTGTTATGGGGGATCTGCTTCTGACACTGTTACGGGGGGATCTGCTGCTCACACTGTTACGGGGGGATCTGCTGCTCACACTGTTACCGGGGGGATCTGCTGCTCACACTGTTATGGGGGGATCTGCTGCTGGAGGGCCACAGGTTGTGCAACACTCTCGTATGGGGACAGCAGTTTTTGCACAACCTGTGTGGCTCTGCAGCTGTTGCCAAATTACAGCTCCCATCATCCCAACCTGCCCAAGCATGATGGGAGTTATAGTTTTGCAACAGCTGCAGGGCCACATTGACAGGTGACCCTGCAGTGGAATTTGCCTATGTTAATGTTAATGGGGGACACAGCAGTCACGTGATGGAGGCAGTACGGGCGCCACAGGCTTTCTTCTCCTACCGTGTCTGCACCGCTGGTACCCTCCCTCCTAGCACTATAGTGTGCCACAGCGGGGACTCCGCTCCTGCCCCCCTTGCTTCGCACCACCGGGACACCCCCTCCTCCCAGCCCAGGGCCCTCAGCGTCGCCCCATTCCTGCTGCCACGGGCTTCCTGCAGCAGCGACCTTGCTCCTGCTTCCTGTGACCCCACTTCACTGCCGCCCACCCACCCCCCAGCGAGCCAGGTAAACTACATTCAGACTATAAGACGCACCCCCATTTTCCTTCCAAATTTGGGGGGGAAATGTGTGTCTTGTAGTCCAAAAAATACGGTATTCTCTACTCTCAGTGTGAAGAGGAAAAGAGACGCACACCCAAATAGCCATCATATTATAAAGGGCCTGGAAGGCTGCGGAAGCCTAGAGTAAGATCAGAGTTCACTCTGCCTGGAGGGGACAGGGCGGCAACTCTGAGGGACGAGCCCCAGGGGCCTGTGGGTAAGGCAGCCCTGTCTACAAGCACACGGTGCCCACGGACTAGGAAGCAGTTTCATGGATCTGCAGCTAAGGATGAAAGGGATGCTGCTGAGCAAGGTGTCATCGAAGCAGCCTTGGGGGACGGAAGCAGCCTCTGGCTGTCCAGGTTCCCGAGGTGTCCCACAACCCAGGGAACAACAGGAGACGTCTCTGAGAGATGATTGCCGTGAAGGTGTCCAAGGGGCCCCACAGAGCTAGTAGGGGTGGAGATGCTCTGATATAGGAATGGCCTCCCAAGGCTGAGGCCTGAACGCTGTCACTCCCTCCGGCCCCACGAGACCCATGCCTCCCCTCCCTATGCGATTGCTCCAGCCCAGTGGCATTTGGTGTCAGCAGTGGGGAGAGGGAGAGGCTCTCTCAATGCTGAAAAAGTGCAGTCCGTTGCCTGAGGCTGCGCCGTGCTTCTCTCCCCATCCCTGAGCGCCTCCTGTTTTATTCATTCCCTGCCTGTCGCATTGGACCGTGGTAGGGCCTGCGCGATTCTCTCTGTGCTTTGCCCACGGTGCATAACAGGTGCTGGGGAGGGTGATCACGATGACGGCAAAATGCAAATGGCCTGGCAAAGTGCGCAGCCTCCCACTGATCCTCAGTTTGGTCAGAGAGGGTAGAAGGTGCACTAAGGATATTCCCACTCAACATGCTCTAAACGGCTCCGGTATTAATGGAATTTTTAATGAAAAACTAAGCCTTCATTAGGTTGCCACGCAGAATTCCCACACTTGGCAGAGTCTGTTAATTTCCCTGGTGCCAGCTCAAATGCACACACACACTCTCAGCAAAGGCCTTCTGATCTCCAGGCCGGCGACCCTCAGGTTTTCTCCCAGAGCCTGACCCCGGAGTGGTACAGGACGGCGGTGGCTCACCTGCACATATAATCAGAGCAGGCTCAGGGGCCAGGGATGACCAGGGAGCTCCAAAGGGAGCATGGAATTGGAGCAAGAGTTCAGAGGTAGATCTGATCCAAGGGGCGGGGGCTGTGCCCCGCCCTGTGGGGCAGACCTGGCAGGTCACTCCCCACTTCCCTAGGAAACCAGCTTCCTGAGAAACCGAACGCATTCGATCCCATGAGATGTTTTAATCATAACAAGCAGATCGACCTGTCCTTGTGTCATAGAAACTGGCACCGCCCTGGGGGAACCGGGAGTTATAAGAGAGAAGCAGGCATTGGTTTTGTCTCGTGCAAGGCATAGTATGGAACTCCCCCACGGCCCGTCCCACCTTGCCTCACTCCACACTGGGTCTTCACCCACCCCTGGGGCCCTTCCCCACCCTCCCCTCCCACTGCTCCTCCCCGGGCCACGCCGGAGAAATGCCCTGACCTCGGCTCTCCCTCGGCACCTCGCTGGGGAGAGGTCCTGGGTCCCTGGCTCCTGTTCTGAGTAGAAAGAAATGAGTGAGAACACAGAGCAAAGAAAGAAAGAGATGACTTTGGAAGCAGAGTGCTGCCCTCTGGAGGCTCCCAGGACCCTGCGGCTGAGAATGCACTGGAAGCACTTGATGCTCCAGCCTCTTCTCACCTCCGGCCCAGAAACCCCTCCCTGGTTGTGTCGCACACTCTGCTTTGCCATTTCTGACGTCACCATGTTCTCCAAGGTGCCTGCCCCTTTCCTGGTTACTTTGGTGGCCAGTGGGGAGATTCCCCAAAGTCATTCAGGGCTGTTGTGGCGATGGTTCTTTGTCGGAAGGGCATGTTTTTCGTTTTTAGTCCCTAACGCTACTTTTCCACAGTTTCCTGACTCCTCTGTGAGGGCAGATGCGAATGCCAAATTTCCTAGGTGGTGATGCTTTTGGGGGGCTAGGGGGGTGGACAATGAGCACAGCTTTCACCTTGGAGACCTGGTTGCAAAAACACCGTTCGGGGAAAATCAATCTTACTTCTCTCCCCTCAGCAGGCTTTTGACTCCCCGCGTTCCTCCCTTTCCCTCTGGCCTCCGATCCACATGGCCCCCTCCCCACTCCCTGCCCAGTGGCCGTGGATCACCTGGCATCCTATAAGGAAGAGGAGCTCAGTGCAGAGACTGCGTGTGACCCCCACTCTGCGTTTGATCCCCACTCTGTGAGGTGAACCAGGGCCTCCTGTTTGACCCACATCACAGCAGACGTGGTTGCTGGAGCGTCCTCACAGTTGCACACGGACTGTCCAAGGAGCCTGTAAAAGTCACGGACACTGGGGGCCCACCTCAGACCAATGACATCAGAGACACTGGAGGTGGGGCCTGGGGACCCACGTTTTTAATGCTCCCCCAGGGGCTCCCAAGGGGCAGCCAGCAGAGTCTCTGGCTGAGAGAGGACCCTCAGCAAAGACTGGGGGGTACACACTGACCCCAGACGTAGGCTTTCCGACCCTCCTGAGTAACGTACCACCTCCCTCCATTACCTTCCAGCCCTGGCGATTCACGTCCCATCTTCATTTGGGATAGAATGCAGAATTCTAAAAGTGGTCAGGGACGTTCTCTGGCAGCAGGCAGCTTGCGAGCCTGTCTGACAGTGGTATCTGTCCTCTTGTGATAAACAGAAAACACACAAACACCACTTCTCAGAACCCCCCACCAGGCCTGACCCACGGCTGATCCCTATTTATTCTAAGAGACGGCGTCAGCACCATGTGGGAGCTGATGTCGTAAGAAAAATGACACCATCCAAACACACTTCCCCAGAAGGCAGTCACAACTTGGTGCTGTCTTTCTTTTTTTTTTTTTTTCCTAGTATGTTTTGGTGTTGAGATTTATCGGGAGTGTTTCACAGGACATTAAACGGCAGAGAGAGACGCTGTGACACGCACAGGCCAGCACTTCCTCTGGCGCCTGGGTCTCTGCGGAGGCAGCCCCTCCCGAGCCTTTTACCTGGTTTCACGCCATCTCCCCACTGGCCTCTATCTCCTCCTCTCTGCGTGGAAGCAAAGCCGGCCGTTTGCCCAACCTCCATCCTCTCTGTCGCTTCCCAGATGGTGTTCACATACAACCCAGGGAAAATCCCACCGCATCTTTGGTCCTTGGAATGGCTCCATCCTTTACTAACCAAGCCTCATCTTTCTCCGAGCGGGTGCATGTTCTAGTTGTGGGATGGTTTTATGGTTGCTGCCTTGGCGATCGACGTGGCATGCGGAACAAGATTCCTTTCTCTGGCCTGGGAATGGTCAAGCCATTATTTAAAAGTTTGCTCCTCCTCCAATGGGCATCAACTTCACATTTCCAGCCACTGAAAGGGCTCTCTCGGGAGCTTTGCCATCCAGGTACTGGGCTCCGTTCCTGGAAATGGTCCAACACACACAGTCAGTTCTCAATTAGCCACGCTCGTGGAGGTGAGCAGCGGTGCAGATAATCTAAAACAGCAGATTATCTGAAAATCACTTTTGGTGGCCGCAGGACAAGCGCAGGGATGCCACTGAGCAGGGGGAGCATGTGCGGAAGTGCGGTGTCACGTTCTCCTTCGCCGGCTGGGTCCAGGCGTATCTGAGTCTGCCTCCTCTGGGGCAGCCTCGCCTAGAAGTGGGAGCAAGCATCGTAGCCACCTATGAGAATCAGAGAGAAGCCAACCTGGAGTTTAAAGCGCCCCCTAGAGTGTGTACACAAGCAATAAAGAGGGCCATGGACCTCTGTTTCGGGACTTTTGTGGACCCTGTAGGGCTTGTCGCTTCCCACCTGGGGCCCCACTTTGGCCCGATGCCTCCAAAGTGCCCACGATCTGCCACAGATGCTGGCAGGAATGTAGCGGGTACCCCACGGCACTCCCTCTGCAGGCTGCACAGTTGTCCCTTCTCCGTGGCCCTTCACGGTGGCCATCCTTCAAAACCAGAGTGCTACCTGGGATGTGGAGCCTATGAGAGGCTCCTGCAGAGGTAGCACCTCACAACCTCCAGCCTTTCTTGGAAGTTCGTTGCAAGGTGTTGAGGGAAAGGAACCCACGTGCCGGGAGGGGTTCTCAAAACTTAACTGAATCTAAGCATCACCCCGGGAGCTCATTTTCATCACAAATGCCTGGGGCCTCCTCGCAGAAGTTCTAGTTCAGATGTCAGGGGTGGCTTCTCTAATTTGTGTCGCTGTCAAGCACGCCACCCTTTGGGAGACACCTGCCGAAAACCACCATTCGAGAACGTTTTGTCTCTGCTTCTCCTCCGATTTGGGCCAGTGACTAGAGCAGAGATGAGCATAGATGTTTCAGGGCCTTTTGCTGCACAAACCACTCATTTTAGTGCAAGCCTGACTTGTGATGGGCCAGGAGGGACAACCTTTACTAGGTGAGTTGGGCACAGTGCCCAGATACTTGAGCCAGTGTACCTCCTCCCCAGCCTGGCCATGTCCAGAAATGCAGGGCCAACCCACACGCCACAGAACCTCCTTAGATGATACGGCAGTAATGGTAGCTACTGTTTATTGAGCACTTACTAGGGGCCAGCATTACTATATGTGCCCCACAAGGATTTTCTCATTGAATCCTCTTCATTCTCTGAGCGTCACTCTCATTTTAGGAGGGCCCACAGGGAAGCTAGCTCAGTCTTTGTAGAACTAATTTTAAAATAAGAGAAAAATAATAAATAAACAAACCCAGCATGTTGGAGATTCTTGAAGGAAAGAGCATGTAAATCACGTAATTATTATGAGCATTCATGTCAATAGCCTTGCAGGCAAGAGAGAAAAGAATATATGATTTTCTGTAGTTTTCTAAGAGGTGGTTCGGATGAGAGCAATTAGCTCACTAATTGGCCAGCAGAATGGCTTTCTGCGCTCTTCCTGATGGATGGCCCCCGGCCTATTCTCCTTGTGAGATGCAGGGGTTAGGTCAACCCAACAGCTGTGCCCAACCGCCTGGAAAGGGGTTGCGCTCTGGACAGTTTCCCATGCTCCAAAAGTCAGAGCGGATGAAGTAAGGAGTCCAGTTGTTCACATGATCATCGACTTTCTAAAATAAGCGGTAGGATCTGTGGACTCTTAAAGGCCCCTCCTCCTCGTAGATGAACCCAATGTTGTAAGTCTGAGGGTGTGGTGGAGAAGCAGGAAGTGGAATAAGGCTCAGAAAACAAGAAAGCTTTTGACACGCAGCCCAAAAGACAGAGAAAAGGTCTTAATGAGATGCAAATCCCATTCAGGAAAGCTCTCCAAGTCAGTAATTAAAGTGTATCCAGGAACGGAGGGCTGGCAAGCTATAAAAGATCAATAGGTCAAATACTTTATGTTGTTTAATTAGATACTTAGCACACATCAAATATTACCTTATGAAGTTATTAGGCTAAATGAGGGCACCGTGGTGGTGTGCATTCATTACTGAGACACCAGTGGGTCATGAAAACTGCAAGGTGCCTCCCCGAGTCACCTCCAGCCCCACAATGAGGACTGAGGAGGCCAGAAAGTGTGTGGGGACCTCAGTGGCATCTGCGCTTTTCCTTTAGGGGGAACTCAGGGAGTTGGGGCTGTGACTTTCACCAGAGAACCAAAGGTGCCGAGCCCAGGAATGTGTAAAAAGAGCAATCTCCTTGAAGCTGGTGTACCTACTGATGTGTGCAGCGAGGTAGGTATCCTTCTGATGCAGGATCGTCAAGGTTCCCTCATTCTTGGATCCCTTTCTCCCCAGGTCGGTTTGCTTGGTTAACATGGCACGGAACTAGGGTGAGGCTGGGCTCTTCTCTTTCAGAAACAACCTACTGTTTCTCTAGTAGTCTAAGCCAGCAGTTTTCTAATGGGGTCCTTCAGAGCCTTGGGGTCCCAAAACAGCCAAGCTGCCTCTACAGACAACCAATGGGGAGGCTGAGCAGACAGGGCCCAGGACCCAACCTGCCTCCCACTGCCTTATACGTCACTGATGCCCATTTTATATATGTTGTGATTCCATGTGAATATCATGTGAAAAAAAAATCTATTACTTAAGATAAAAAGGCTGAAAGTCATTATTCAAGGTTTTCTCAAGACTCCAATGATAGTATCCTATATTTCCTTCTCAAAATATAACTAAACAATCTTAAGAACAACTAACAATTGTTGAAGGCAAATTTCAAGACTAGGGTTTTGGATACATTGTTTTATTTCAACCTCTTTTGCAAATAAAGACGCAGAGAGACCGTGGTAAGAAACCAGCCTGAAGTGTCACAGGTACAAATGGCAGCAGCCAAAGGATCTTGCTGACTTCAGAGTCCAAGCTCAAGAGCTGCCCTGACCTTGCTCACCTTCACACCTGGCTCACCTTCACGCCTGGCTCTGCGAACCCCAGCGGTGTCTCTGGTTCCAGAGGCAGCTTCAGGCTCCCCGCCTTGGCAGAGTGGGATCGTCCTCAGTCCCAGAGTTCACGGAGCCCGCAGAATTTTCCTAGCTCAGCTTCTCATTTCCATCCACTTCTGGAAGATCCTAATTAGCTCCCAACACCTGCTCTCTCCCGTGCCTCAGCCCCACCCACAGTGTTTTATTATGAAGAAATCTTAGTCAGCAACAAACAGTGCCAGTACAAAAATAAATAAAGAAGAGAAAGTTCATTTTGTCCTCGAAATCCACTAAGAGCTAATGCTTGTTGTTGTTGCTGCCGCTGGTGTTCCCACCCCACCCCCATCTGGGCAGCGTGGGCAGGATTTCCGTCATGGCGTCACCACGAAGAGACCTGAGCCCGGAGACCAGGCCACGGGGACTGTGCCTTGATTCTGCAGCCCGCTGAAACCCTCGGCACCCAGGGCAGGCCGGCACGCCCTGCCCCAGAGAGGGCGGTCGTGTCGCGAAAAGCGCAGACCCACTGACTTCTCAGAGTGGCTGCCAGCCCCCAGAGTCATTGCACAGCAGTTCCCGCCCTGGGTGGGGAGCGAAACAGCTTGATAGAAGGCAGGAGAGCTTTGGAGTTGACAGTGAAGTGATTGTAACCTTCCAGATTCTGCTCTTTGTGGGGGAAGGAAAAGGGCAAAGGAAAAGAGAGGCCAGTGTGAATGCTTCGGCAGGCCAGACGTTCCAGGGAAACAAAGAAGCCATTTGTCAGAACAGAGGGCTGTGTAAACCCACCGAGGATTCAGGCCGTTAGTTAGCACCTTGGCAAGCCCCTGCCTTTGCCGGCGTGACCTAATTTTGAGAGATACTGCACAGATTGCTTTCCAGTTAAAAAGCAAGAAACAGCAAGAGCTCTCCTGAATGAGGTTTTGACATGAGGAAGAATTATCTTGACTCAAGGGATGAGTCCCCCTTTCCCCATAACCCTACCCTGCCCCCTTCCTCCCCCTTTCACAAATCTTTGGCAGAGCTGCCAAACCATCAGCCGTCCACACAGAGAGAGATGCTCCCCGCCACTGTCCACTGTGGGCGAGAGCCGTGTTTCAGGCACTCTTTCCCAGCGGGTGAGGTGGGAAGGCTTCTCAGTGTCTTCTTCCATCCTAATTAAAAGTTGGCATTTTGAGCTGTCTTTTCAAGGGCAGGAAAGACCAAGGAGTTACGTCTGGCGAGTGAATGGCCCTCGGCAGACCTCTGGTCCGGTCTCTTACAGATTTCTAATATTTAGAGAGAGTGGGCAAAGGCTTTAAAGAATCCGGTCCTTAAACGGCTCATGGTTTAAAACAAAATCAAAAACACTGAAGCACTGTGGGTGGAAACTGGAGTGAAGGGTTCCATACGCCAGCTCCCATTGAAGTTCAAAGTGATTCTAAGGGGTTCAGACCTTCCACACTGTCTGACTGTGTGCTCTCCAGCTGGAGACACCTGGAGGCATGTGGTCCAGCCTAAACACCCCCTCCAGACAGATGTGGAAGGGAATTTCAAGGTCATCGCACTCTCTGCAGGGCAAGCGGAGGGCATCTCCACTTGGAAGCAAGGGGGCACCCAGATAACACGGCTCTGCCTCATCTGGGGAGTCACCCACAGGAAGCCCATTTGTGGAGATCTTCGCAGAAAGGCCACGTCTATCTCCACCTTCAGTATTTGAGGGACAGATGCATGCAGGGAGGGACAAGAAGGAATTATTTCCTTGAAATTCCTTTCACTTTACATATTTTCGACCCACCTTCTTAGGGTTGATTCATAAAGGTCCTGGATGCTAAGAAGAAAACTCAGCCTTTAACAGCTTTTAGCAATAAAAGCAGTACCCCCAGTAGAGAAGGTGCCCCCGGCCCCAGGTATCCAGACCGTGAACCCTCATTCATCAGCCTGAGGAAACTGAATGCAGAGATCCAAAGAGTCGAAGAAATTCTCGAAGTAGAATTTAATGTGTCTGGGCTCCCCTTGGAACCGGAGGCCCAGGGTGGGAAGGGTCAAGGTCACTGAGCTCTGAAATGAGGGCTATGGCCTCACTGTGACTAGACTTTGGCCAGGTGTGCGGGTATGCCTTTGGTGGGTCCCCTGTACGAAGAAGATGTGGCATCTCCCCTGGATCTGCATCCAGGCATTTACAAGGTATTTTTCCAACTACCTTTTCTGGCTACAATAGAACCGAGATGTCATTTTCCATTTGACAGCACAAGAGACGAGGAAACTTCCAGAGCCTCCCTGACCCTTACTATTTCTCATCCCCAGGTCACTGCCCCCTGAACCCGCCCCCTTAAAGTCGGTGAACCGTCAGGGTCAGGTTTGGTCTAACCACACGTCACCTGGCATCTCCCATGAGTCAGATGGGTTCTGCTCCGTGCCCTGGCCAGCAACATGTCACCTGCACACTGCCCAGCCAGAGCTGGGCCTGAGTACCCAGGCGACCTTAAGCAGAACGCAAAGCAGGACACTGAAGATGCATGTTTATGAAACACTGGCCCCTGGGGCTGCTTTCTCCTGGGCACAGGGTGGCATCTGTGCTGCATTTGACATCTTTCAGAGCAGTTTCATGTCCATTGACTTATTGGGATTTCATAACGACCCTGTGAGGTATCGCCACTTTCATCTTACAGCAAGCAGAATGAGGCGTAGGGAGGGATTCCCCCCAAGGTCAAAGGCGTAGTGAGTGACTGAGGCCAGGAGCATGGCTTCCTGACTGGGTCCAGCTGGTGCCCCTCTGCCTCCTCGTGGCTGCTCATCTCGCACCTTTCAACCAGCAGTTCACATCCCACTTCCTCCAAGCAGCGCTCCTGGACCACTCCAGGAGCCCAGTGCTGACTCTTCCGTGTGACTGCAGAAAGCTCACTGCCTGAGTCTCTCCGTTGCTCGGTTATTCAATCACTCTCTTGTTTACTTAATTTTTCAGGTGTGTACATATATTCTTCCCAAGGAAATTATAAACAAGGTGGCTGGCATAAGCTTTATTATTCCTGCTCCCTTCCCCCCAACAAAATCCAATTAAGAGTGTAGGGAGACATTTAACAAATACCGCTGTTGGCCGCGTGAATGAATGACTTTTTTTTTAATCAGATATAAATTAAGCTGGTGTCACATCGAAAGCAGAACTTCTTTTTTTGTTAACCCCTTGGAGCTCTTCCTGATGGCAGTGGGGGACAGGGAGGTAGCTGTCACTTTTGTTTCTGCCTCACAGAATAAGACCTCAGGGAGGGAAATCTAAAGGCCTCTGGTCTAGCTGGTTGCCCTTGGAGTGAAAACTTGAGATGAACATTTCAAAAAAGAGTAGGTCTCCAAAGCCCCCCATCTGGGGTGGTAATAACAGCGGTGGTAATGAAGGGCTTGTAATAACAGTGTTGATGTTTGGGAGACAGTGGGGAATAAGGAGGCCGTATGCATAGTGATTAAGTGATTACATCCAGGGCTTCGGATCAGACATCCCCATACTGCCAGCCCTGCTACTTCTTGATTGCGGGAGGACTTTGGGCAAGTTACGTGGCCCCCTGTCATGTAACTTGCATGGTCCGTGAAGTAGAGGTGATAATAATACCTACACTATAGTGCTGTTATGCAGATGAAATCATATGAAATGGGTAAAGAGCCTAGCACTGTGCCTGACTTTGAAACATGCCCGAGATACAGAACCTATGGTTACTACTACTATGGTCTGCCTGGGGGAGCTGGATCCAGGTTCCCTGCTGCCTTGGTCCCGCCTTATGTCCTCAGGAAGGAAGAGAGTTGTACTTTCCACCAAGCCACAGAGACTCCAGCCCAGGCTCCTTGGCCAAAGGGTGTCAATCCCCCATACAAAACCAAAAGGGGCCACAGATACTGGAGCCCCAGCCCAAAGAAGCCCATCCTTCCGTTCTGCAGGGCCAAAATCCCAGCTTGTTAATGTCCCCCGGAAGCTTGGATTCTTAAAGGAAGTCCGCACACGGATCAGAGATGACACGTGCCTGTCTTGCTCCTGGCCCAGAAGTAACAAGCCCTCACTGTCTCTTCTTCTCTGTTTAGAACGAGGTCAGACTCCTCTCTCTGCCTCATCCCCCAGTTGGCACAATGGCTCCCTCCATCTCCTTATCAATGTCTGAATTCAGAAACGTTCACTGGGGACTGCCCGTGACTTTATGGAGGTGCCATGATCAGACCTATTACCGCCACCCCAAATGAGAAACTCCAGCATCGCCTGCTTTATGGTCCCTTCCCCACAATCAGCGCTCGCTCTCGAGCTCTCCATGTACCGGGGGCTCTGGGGTCGTCATTCCTTCCGTGTGCTTCCAGACCTTGTACAAGTACAAATAATTTAAGCGAATTAGCTTCTTATTACAGAAGGAATGAAAACAAATGGCACATGAAGGAACTGTGAGGTTTCATATGGAATTAATATCTCCCTAATACCCCCAAATTCAGTAAATTCATTATGCATCTATAATCAAACCTGATGAATCCCCCATGTAATTCAGAAGTAATTATGCATGAACTGCTGCCACTTATTTTAAAATGCTATCAAAATAAGAGATTTATCCTCAGGATCCAGTTAGGCTCCAGGATAAGTAGTGCTAACCTGACATGTCCTGTCAAAATCAGCCATTAGAAATGACGCCAACTTCGAGCGGCCCCGCCACTGACGTCTGTGAAGAGCAGCCACAAGCCTCGGAATGTCTCCTGCCTGGGATGTAGGGCTGAGTGTTCACTGGAACTTGTGAGTGATCTGGGGAGACAGGGAGGGGTCCCTGTCAGAACAGCCACCAAGGCCCACTGAGGCACTGCTCCTCGGACGTGGGCATCAGTTCCCAGGAGCCCATCGTGGCTCTGGTGAGGGATGCTGTCGCAGGAAGCCATGGTGTCCTCTCAACCGGGACTGCAGCATTTTTCCGGCGCCCCCTGCCTGCAGGACGTCAGGGCTGCGGTGTGAGCAGCCTCATTCAACCAGGCAGATGAAACTCTGCCCTGGGAACCGCGGCAGACCTGTAGCTCTCATTTTCCTAAAACAGCTCGTTATTTCTCTTCAGACAGAGCTCCTACTAGATTGCGTGTTTCTTAAAGACCATGGCGCTATTTATTCTATAGATTCATTATAGATGTATATATACATATGCATAAAACCAATATTTATTATTAAATACCTGTGTGCAAGACACTGGTACTGCCGTACATAAAACAGACAAGTACCTAAGCTTTCATGGAGTTGCCCTTCTAGTGGGGAGATACGAAATTAACAAATAAAATAAGTAGTACATGCGATGGGAACACCCGCTCTAGAGAAAAAGCAGGGGCAGGAATATGGAGGAAGGGAAACAGCATAGGAGTGGGATGCGAATTTTAAATAAGGCAGTCTGTCCACCAGAAGCCGATGACTGAGCAGTGTCCCGGGGAAGCGAAGGACTGAGCCTTGTAGGTAACTAAGGCAGAACTTCTCAGGCAGAGGGAACAGCAAGTGCAAAGGCCCTGAGGCAGGAGCATATCTGACGTGTCTGGGGAGCAGCAAAGAGGCCAAAGTGACTGCAGCCGAGAGCTGGGGAGGAAGCTAAAGAGGGACCAAGGAGGCCAGACCATATAGGGTGCTAAGTTATGACAAGCACTTTGCCATTTCCTCTGGGACGGTTTGGGATGGGGCAATGACACCACCTGGATTCAGTTTTTAAAAGCATCCCTCAGACTGCTCTGCTGAGAAGAGAGTGTGAGGAGGTGAGGCAGAAGCAGGGAGACCGTCGGAGGCCCTGGCAATAGGCCAGGTGCAGGATCGCTGTCACTTGGCCTGGGGGTAGCAGCGGACGGGTGGAAAGCCATGAGACCCTGAATTTCCTGTGAAGATAGAGTCAGCAGGATTTGATGACAGATTGGACGTCTTTGTAAACTTTTCAGCTCCCAGGAGAGTACCTTACTCCTAGAAGGTGCCTGACACGTGTTTGCTGAATGAATGGAGTAAACATATGCATACATGAACTATTTAAGTAATGTGGACCTCAGCGGTTGGGTTGAATTTGATTAGAGGGAAAAGCGCATACCTCACACAACTCAGTCTCTCTCCTGGGGCCGAGATTCCTCACCTAGTGGAAAATCATTCAATATTTGTTGGATAAGTGAATAAACAAATTAACGAAAATAGATGTGCAAGACCTGGGACCTTGTTCTGACTTTTAGCTGAAAGCCCCGTAGATGGGCCCCCAGCCTGGGGGCTTTCTCTCTAGAGCCCCAGGAGGAATTGCAGGGGTAAACCAAAGGTGAACTGGTGCCCACACTGAGGTCCCCATTGAACCCTCCCAGAAAAGTGCCTGAAATGATCCTGTGGCCTCCTGTTGGTCGAGGGGAAGACGAGAAGTACTTTCTAAGTGCTTAAGTGTAATCGTCATTACCAACTTGCTGTAGGAATAAAAATTCAGTTTGTGCTACTGAGAGTCAGGAAACTCTTCTGAATCTGATGCCAAAATTGGAATAATTGGCTCGTCTGCAGTGCGACACGGAGAATATAGCTACATTGGATCGTGGAGGGACGTGTTATTTCAACAGGAAGACTGGGACAGGGACCGGGGCAGGTAGATTGGTTTTGTTGGCAGAGCGTGGTTGTGGGGCAATTACCACCGACAGCACAGATCACGATTAAAAATACTTGCAGCGCTGATTCAGAGTTACAGAAACATAGATGGATTTTGCCGTGAAACAAGAGTTTTAAGTCCACTGGATTTTCCAAGGCATGCTTAAATTCCATTTCAGGGGGTCAATTGCAGATCAGACACACTGAATCTCAGTGCAGGGAGCTCACTGAACAAGAACAAAATAAATAATGATAATAATAGACTGAGCTACAGTTCAAGAACGAAGATCCGTTTTAAATGAAAATCATTACTCACAGATGCCGGAGGACAAACTTGAACCCGTTCTGTGCTGACTCCAAGGTGTGGGAGACCCACTGGACCATCTCATTGCAAACCCGCAGATGCCCAGGCCGACCTGCAGGGGGTGGGGCGGGTTAATTAGCTGCCGGTTGTAAAGCATTATTGCTTTGCAGAGTATTATTATTTTAATAAAAAAAGGCTCATGAACACGTCTCTGGTGGTAACTCATGAAGAATCATTTTGAGGACAAGAGTACTCGTACATCATTCTGAGTGCCGCCTATGTATTTGAGTATCAACAAAAAATTTACTGTTTAAACATAAATCTCTGGAAGAAGTTGAAGTTAATTAAAAAGGTTTAACAGCATATGCATTAGTATTAGCCCTGGCCCTCTTTAGCATGGAGGGAAGGAAAGGAAATAAAACAAGGTATGTGAGGAAGCAGTCAACGGAGGCGTTTAATTAAATGTGGTCCGAAGCGTAGGCTAAGATACCACCTTATCTGCCGTTCGCGCGAGGCCTCGGTGCGAGGAGAGAGAATGGGAGGCAGGGAATGTTCCCCGAACAGCTATTTGTGTTTTTAATTAACTAAGGCTTTGAGAGTTTTTCCTACTTTTTTTTTTAAGAAACCGAGAATTTCACCTTGTGCCGTGATGCTTTCTGTTCAGATGTGGGGGGCCTCGGACGAAGCCCCGTGACTCAGTTCAGTGCATGTCCTCCAATGTGTGCCCAGGATTTGGTCATTGATCGGTTCATTCACAAATATTAGTAGACTCTCACTCAGCCCGACACATGGAGCCCTAGCTCGGGCGCTGCTGAGATGGGCTGGTCTCTGCTCTCCCATGGCTCACAGTGGAGCAAAAACACAGGCACACCAAGAGCTCCGTGTGGTGAATGCTATCAAAGAGACAAGTTCTCGGTATTTGGGGACCACAAATGAGGGCATGGGAAGTCTACGCAAAAACTGAATGCTTCCATTGGCCCAAGTCTGGGACCGCGGGAACTTGAGGATATTTGCTTGTTTTTGAGGTCTCATAACATCAGTCTGCACGCCTCCATTCTTCGGTCCTTCTATTGTCCCCAACTTTGCCCATCAAATGCCCAGCCTGCATCGCTCCCACACTAGCTTTAGAAGACGGTGTCCTCTTCCCACGCCTGCCTATTTATCCTCTCTCTCATTGGTTAGAGAGCTCTCCTCCCCTCGGTTCCTGCCCCTCCCACCAGGTTTTCCTCCTCCATGGTGTGTGTGCGTGTCTTTACTCTTCTGTGCAGCAGTGACGACTTGCAGAGCTTGACCTGTCTGCCATTGTCAAGAGGGCTGGTCAAAGGCACCAGACTCGAGCTGTGTGCGGCCAGTGTTCCACATCGTAGCACTTAAAATATCTGATGACTTTATAACCTACTGAAAACTGCTTGTTTCATAGACGGCCTTTTAAGTCTCTGAGGCATTTGGTAGCAAGTCAATAAATTCATCCTGAATGTTGTTTTCCCCAGACCCACTTCAGTGTAGGTTCTTGGTCCCAATAATTTCACTCCTTGTCCCGTCACTTCATCCTTCTCACTTCATCTACAAGTTTTCGGACATGACCCCATGGTCTGCTAGGATTTTAGCACCAGGCTGTCAGCCCTCCCCACTCTTTTGCATCCCCTCCTTTATCCTCGGTGATTTCCGATCCTCCCAAGTCCCTGACGTCTTCACCCTCAAGTCTTCTTCACTCCGGTGACCCCTGTCTCTCCTTCTTCTGCGTTTCAAAACTCACAACTCAGAACTGCTACACATCAGCCTGCCAGCTGCCACAATCCCACACCCATTTTTTCATTCCCTGTTGAATTACTCTCTGGTTTTCCCTTGGCCTTTGGCCTATTTGTTCTTTCCTACTTTCCCACTTTCCTCCCTGGCTTCACTCAGTCCGAATCCAGTGACCACATATTTTACCTCTACTAGTGCTGATGCTCCAGAATCCCTCACCCTTTTGTCCTTCTGCCTACCTGACTTCCCAGGCCCCCACTCTCGGGACCCACGTTTCCCTGGGTCCACTGCAAGTCTAGTGTGCTAACGCTATAAACTGAGAGTTCCTCCAGCTGCTCCTCATGCACGCCCTCCCCCACGCTTTCCGTCACCTCCCCTAGGAAGGCAGCTCCACATCCTGGTCTCTAATGCTAGAGTACAGCCTGGCTTCAGGACTTGGTTCCAGCGCTATGTGATTTACTTCGGTTTCCTGTAAGATTCCTAATTCACCCTCTAGAGCATAGCTTGCCTTTCTCCAAACACTCTTCCCTTTTCTATGTTCCGTAAACCATACTCGGCCTCATGCTCTTCTCACTGATCTCCCCATAAATACTCAGGGTCCATTCTGACCCCCCTCACTCTGTACATCCCCCTAGTCACCAGCTCTTCCAGACTCTGTTTCCCCTTCCTTCATTTCTACTATCTCTAGCTTTGTTAAGACCCTCATTCAATCTCATTGAGATTATTGTTGCTTTCAAATTTGCCTCCTATCTCCAATTAATCTCCAGGAAACTCTACTAATTTGAATGACACATTGATCTTCCTGTAACACAGCCATGCTTTTCTCAAAAGATCTCTTTGCCCAAGGATCAAGTCCGTATTTCTTAGACTAGCAATCAAGGCTTGCCACAGTATAACCGCAATCTGTATCTTCAGCCTTGTTTCCCACTACGTGCCTCTCCTGGAAGTGTGACCCACTCTTGTCCACTTCATTGCTCACTCTACTCCCTCTGTCTGAAGTAGCTTTCCTCCACACCTGTCAAAATCCTCTTCCCCTTTCAAGACCGTCTCAGATACTGTCCCTCCCAACCACTGATGGCTCTCCTCTGTGTTTCCCTAACGTTTTCATTTATTATTGATTCATTTGACTAATAGTTATTAAGCATCTACTGCATGTGAAGAATTTTCATATACATTATCTTATTTAGTCCTCACACTAACCCTCTGAGGTAGGTATTGTTAATATCCATGTTATATAAATAAGAAAACTGAAGCTAGATGAGTTTAAATGTCCCGCCCAACATTACAGAGTTGGTAAGTGGTAGAGGCAGTTTGCAAACCCAATTACAGTGGTCTTCACATCAGACCAGAGATACCTCTGCTTTAGTACAATCTGCCTTGCATTGGTTGGAAAGGAGGTGAGAGAGGGAGAGAGAGTCTCAAATGACTTCCTTTTGCCCTATTAGATTGTAGAATCTTTGAACTCGGAAATCTTACTTGGTTCACCTTTGAATTTTTCGCTTAGAGCCTGACACAGGGGAGATGCCTAATAAAATTTACTTGGTTGAACTGATGTACAGTTTAGAGTTTTTCACAAATGATGCACCTGGAAAGGACAGATGAACATGATGTCATCCACCCCCTGCCCCAGGAAGACTGTCCCTATGCTGCTACTTTCTGGTTCCATCCCGTCCCTTTTGTGTCATTACTCCTTAAAACTTCAATGTGCTCATAAGCACTTTCTCCTGTCAGAGGCTCTTGACTTTTCTGAGGCCTCTTATTTGTTTGTGGCCTATTCCCAGACGCTAGCTTAGAAATGGTGGTCACCCGAGGAAATCGGACCTGTTCTCACACTGAGTTTGCTTGGAAGAGCAGAGGACGGGGAGGGAATAGCAAAGGGGGGGGGAGAGTTCACATCTCTGTGAGTCTTACTTGAGCTAGACCACGTGGTGATGAGCTCTCACAGAGAGGCAATTTCCCTTCCCTCCTGTTCCCGGTAGGAGTCCTGTCGCAAACCCTGCGTTATCTCCCAGGAATGCTTTGCCTGGTAGGGGCATAGCCATAGCATTTACAGGGAGACTTGGCACAAACAGAGCCTCTTGCTGGCATCAGAAGAGGGAACAGTGAGAACTAATCACCAACCCCAGTGAGACTCGTGCAGGGAGGATTTTGAAGCTGGGACTAGAAGGCAGGGAAGCGTCTGTCAAAATCTGTTCCTTGATGTGCTAACAAGATTGTGAGCACTCCCTCTCCTCCATGGGCTATGGAGATGTGCCCTTTCAAGAGGGGTCTCTGGCTCTCCACGAACAGCACAGCAGCTGCCCGCTGGACCTGGGCTCCCTCTGAAGCAGCCAAGGATTTCTGCACATTTCACAGGGAGGCTCCACCCCCACTGACACCTGCCCTTTGTATGATGGAAAGAGGGCCTTTTGACAAGCCTCCCTTGGAGTAGCAGAATGGACACTCTAGCCCTAAGAAAACTGGCGGCTGGGGCTTTGTACCTGCAAGGGAACTTGTGATGAGGAGTCCAGTGAGCATCACATGGCTCTATATAGAACTGGAGTTCCTCTGAGTTCTCAAATCACCTATAAACTAATATTTTAATGGCTCCCACCATTTAAACATGGTGGGAACTGTGGGGAGGAGAGAGGGAATGAATGAGAGAGACTTACTTGCCACCTAATAGGGAAACGGAGCTAGCTGCAAGGGTGGGGTGGAACATCATGCAGTTCTGGTCTCATAAGAAGCCAAGAGGCTCTCATCGAGTATAGCATATATCGTCTTGGCGAGGTATAGCCCACTGGCTGGTACTTTCCTTGCTTGCAGTCTAGGTGAGAATAGCAATTTCCTACTTTCCCTTTGTTACTCATGTCAAAGGTATCCCCTTACCTCAGATCTCTGGTCCAGCCTTGCCAAACTCCACAAGAGACCCTGACCCCTGATCTGATGAGCATGGCAGAGACTAGCTTTGTGACCACTAAGAGGGTCCTCTGAGACAAGGCCTGGGCTAGAGGCCCTGCTAAGGCCAGAGCCAAAGCTATAGTGGGGAGACTGTAGCAATCATCTGGGCCAGAATGATGGTGCTGTCCTGGGTCAGGTGCTAGTAGAGGAGGTGTGAGAGGTGGTTGGTCTACATGTATATTTTGAGACAACAGGCTATGTTCACAAATTGGTCATGGGTATGAAAGAAAGGGAAGAGTGTAAGATCACTGACCTGAATAACTGGAAGGAGAAAACCACCACTTAAAAGATGAGGAAGATTAGGAGAGGGGCACATCTGTGGGAGAAGATCAGGAGTTCTCTTTGGGACACGTTAAATTTGAGATGCCCACTAGATATCCAAGTGGAGATGAGGAGCAGGCGGTTGGCTACATGAGTGGAGTTAAGGGGAGTGGTCCAGGCTGTGGAATTCAATCTGAGAGGCATCACAGGAGAGTTGGTGTTTAAAGCGCTAAGACTGAGTCCAGACCAAGAGAAGAGATCCAAGGACTGAGAGAGGGGAATCGGATGTCAAGGAGAGGAGGAAAAGCCAGCAAGGAAGAGAGGTCTGTGATCCAGGGAGCAAGGATCAGGGTGGAGAACCCAGGGATACTTTTCATGCTCGCCTCCCACGGGCTACTCCTCACACAGAGCTGGGCAAGGTTCTAAATACAAAGGTCCCCGTGGTTCACTTTGAGATAAAGAAAGAACCTACGTGAAATAGCACCAACTGGCATGAAAGGGGGTATCTTTTAAAAGTTCTGTGGTTCACCCCAGCAACTGTGGCTCAGTTGGTTGAAACATCATAAATTGAAAGGTCGTGGGTTTGATTCCCAGGTCAGGGCATATGCCTGGGGTGCGGGTCTGGTCTTTGGTCGGGGTGCATGAGAGAGGCAACTGATCCGTGTTTCTCTTTTACATCAGTGTTTCTCTCCCTCTTTCTCCCTACCTCCCTGTCTCTCTAAAGTCAATAAGCATGCCTTCTGGTGAGGATGAATGAATGAATGAAACCAAGATGTGTGGTTCAGACTAAGGGCTATAAGATACATTTATCTGACTGCTAGACCCTCTTAGCCACACTTTTCAGGTGCAAGCAGCCCAGAAGGAAAGCTGATTTAATTCAGAAGCCAGATTTTTCCCTCAGATCTATGCATGTAATGTATGCAGGGAGCAGACTGGAATGCTTTTGAAGTTGCTAATCTAAATTGACAGTCTGTTTTTTAGTTTCCGATGAGGATGCCTTTCATTGTGTGTGTGCGTGTGTGGTACTCAGGCAGCCCTATCAGCCTCCTGTCCCAAACCAAAGTGGGACCCCAGGGCCCCTACCCCTTCACTTCCAGGCTATGTCTCTGAGGGGCCGGAGCCAGTCTCCACTCTACACACTGCAGGCGCTCTAAGGGACCGCTCAGCAGCTAAAGAGAAGTAATCATCTCAGAAAATCATAGAGCTTCTGTGCCTTATATTTTAGTACATTGCGGGGGGAAATAAAACAGTAATGGCTTGGGAAGGTGGAAGATTAATTGTCTTCTCTGGGCACGTTCATTTCATATTCATTGTCACCGTGCTGATCGTAATGAAGTGATTTAGTATTCATGCAGTTGTCACATCAGGTTCTTCCATAGATGTTTTACTGTAATTTAGCATAAGTTAATGGATATCTATATTAAAGTGTTCCCAATTAAGCAAGTGGCCTTTCTATTCTGCAGGCCAGATTGAATTGGATAGCCATGAAGTGTAAGCAAACTAAGCCTTCCCACATCCCAGCCTCCGAGGTCAAAGCTGAAAATGAGTTTAGCTCCTTCTTATGTCTCTTTCACAAGCATCCTAGTGGCTCCAAAATAACTTTGTAATTGACTGATCCAGACAGATGGGTTGGAAAGTGGGTGATTGATGGGCCCAATATATTTGAACAAAATCAACACTGGAAAGAATACTAATTGCATGAGTCGGGCCAGCTAGCCGAGCAGACACGAGGCTGGAGTCAGGATTAGACGATCAGATCTCCAGCTCACAGAGCCCTGAGACTTGCTGGCAACTCTCTTGGGATGTAGTTGGTGGTTGTTTAGCATCTTCTTCCTAAAATCTCCTGGATTAGAAGCTGCTGCATTGGAAATGATTTACTGAGCTCAGCGGAGGTTGCTTTTCAAGACTTAAGGGACTGGGTTCTTTTTTTTTTTTTTTAAATACAAACAACTTTTAAATGAAGTTTGGTCAATCAAAGGAACTGTTTTTTCCTTTATGGTTACCCAGAAGTAGAAAAAGGAAAAAACCAAAAAATTCAAACGAAAATACAAATAGCTACCTGCACCTTCATTGAAGATAGGACTGATGCGGTCAATACATAAGGTTTCTTCTTCTTAAATGTTATCAAAAGGGCAGAGGCAGTGGCCTTTGAAGGCAAATCTGATTAGATAGACGTGGCCGTCCAGAGTTTCGTCACCAGATCCATTAGCACTGAAGTGTTCTGTCGGCTGGCCTTTGGGATGATTGGAGGTCGGCCAAGGCACAAAGATATGGCAGATTTTGGCAACATGGCCAAAGGGATATGATGGTGTGCAAAAGAGAGCTTACATCACCCAGCAAGGGAGATGGGGCTGGGGGACCAGACTCAGGGATGCACCATCACCCTCTGGCTCTTCCTGGCTGAAGTCCTTTTGTTCAATGGTCCCTCCACAGCAGCAGCCTTCTCACCAAGCTTCCCACACAACACAGATTTCCAGTTGGTGGCCTGGGCTTCCCTTCACCAAGGCTGGTCTGTGATCAAATGACAGCAGAGATCAGGAGGCATAGGATGTCTCATGGTAGGGGGAGATGAAGAGGGAACTCCCCATGTGTGGTGCCATGTCCTCCCTCATCCATCTACAGCAAAACGGCTGCCCCTCATCTATGCGCTTCTGCTTCTTGTTAGTATTGCCCCTCATCCATTAGCTAACTATTTCCATCTGTGTAGACTCTGTGAGGCCAGGCCAGACCCAGGAGAGAATACAGAACAGCTCTTGTGGTCTCAAGCTTAGTTGTAAAGGACAGTTGGTGAAATATAAAGAGTTTCTGGATCTTTCAGGGAGAAGATTGACTTTAGCTGCAGACAAATGTCAGACAAGGAAGTTTTTCCAATAGGAGGTGAGGGCTTGAATGGGGTGGACCTTTGGCTTCTTTAAAAACAAACAAGGTGCTGCTATTCCAGTCTCTCAGGTGGGTTTTAGTGAAATTCTGCCAAGAGGAAGTGATATTACCTAAATGTTCTGAGTTCTCTGATTCCAAGAATTCAATGCGAAACTCCAAAGCGAAGTCAGTTATGGCTCCTGCTCTGAGCTCCCCATTCCCAGGACCTTACAGGACTGCGAACACATGGCAGTAGGTCCGGTTCAGACTCTATAAAGATTCTGAAGTTTACTGATCCTGGCACCACACAAGTGCCGATGAGAGGGAACTCAGCAAAGCCGAAGTCTCTTCACTCCTCAATCTTTAATTCGAGGGTCCTCCTCCTCAGAGAAACCGCCCCCTCCTGCTCTCCAACTCCGCTGTCTCTCCTCCTGCTCCCACCGCGCTCTGAGCATTTATAACACTTGATTTACTTGCCAGTCTTCCCAACAATCACCTGTGTGTCCCCAAAGCCCAGGGCTAGGCTTGGAACATTGTAGACACTGTTAAGTATTGGATGGATGGATGGATGGATAGATGTTGAAGCCACTGATTATTAGTTTTTGCTAAGGAAAATTCTTCTCTGGTTTTTTATCCTTTTTTAAGTGACTGGCCTTCAAGAGTAGCCAGACTTAGGAAAAGAAATAGGTCCCTATTCTCCAAGTAGGATTTCATCAGCCCAGAAGCACCAAGCTATATTTTTTATCAGGGTTTAGATGTGATTTATTTTTTTCTTTTCTTCCAAGACTAGGAACTGAAATAAACATGTAGGTTAAATTTGCAAGAGGACAAGCTTGTTAAGAGTACACGCCAGGTGCAAACATCACAATATTTGATGGGAGGAAGGCAGTATTATCCCCCAGAATCCATCACTGTTTTCACATTGGGAATAAGAAACAAACAGAAGAAGTCTCAGAAGAGAACAAGGCAGCCTCCTTCACCCTCCATGCCTTGGCCAACTCTGCTCTTTACAAGATATTTTTATATTCAGTGGCTCCTCAGACTCTCAAAACAATTTCCTGAGGGAGGCAGAGCACGTACCTGCATCCCCATTTCACAGATGAGAAAACTGAGTTTCCAAGAGTTCTCACAACCTGACCAAATATCCAGTTGGTGTCCAAGCCATGTCTCCGACCATCTGACTCCTGACCCCAGACCTCTGCCCTCACTGATCCGGCAGTGTGCTCATCACCAGGCACACACGACAGCCCGCTGAGAAGGGGTCCCCACCTCCAGCCTTCTCCACCCACCCAGTCTCTTCTCCGTCAGCCATCTCCTGCAGCAGGCCTTGGCCACTGGCTGTCCAGTCCCCCAAGCCCCACTTTCCGGTGGCCCAAGAGCCTGGAGGTTCTGAGACCCTTAAAGCCCCCCAACCACCCCAGCTCTTTTAATGAGAAAGGCTCTCTGCTCCCTCTATGCCTGATATAACCATCAAGTTCAATGTCCATGGGGCAAGGGAGGGAAAAAAGGACTAGAGACAGTGATTTGCTCTGGACCAGCAAGGCATATGCCCCCACCTTTGAGATTGGGAAGTTCTTTTAAGGTGAGTCCTTTAAAGAAAAAGTGTTCTTTGTGCTCATTCTCAAACATAGCATTTTTCCTGATCTAGGAGAAATGCAGGGGCAAGTAGGATCCAGAAGCTGGATTCATGCCACTTCCGAACTAGGTGCAGCAACTGTAACTCCGGGCTCCATGAGAGGCTATGCTGCCTTCCCTTCCTGGGTGTACAGACGCTCTCCCCTTTGCTCCTCACACAGTGATGAGCCCTTTTTGGCCACCAGAGAGGTGGCCTGCAAGAGGCCTAGTAAAAAGAACACCAGCAGAGAGTATGCTGGCCAAGAGGGGCCAGACCTGTAGCCCAGGGCTGGATGTAGCTGTTTTTAGAAATCTGACTTTCTACTGAACAGGGAGCTGGTGGAAATGAACGTCAGGAGCACTGGATGAGGGAGAACTCTGATCCCCAACACACACCCTGCTGGGCATACCCAGGGCAACCCTAACCAGACACTTAGCTCCCTTTAGTCCTTTTTTGAGAAGAAAAGCAAAGCTTAAACCCTCAGGAACCAGCCAAGGTTCATTTCACATGAAGCCCCCCAACCTCTCTGGACCAAGCAGTCCTTCCCCTCAGCTCCACAGAGCTGTGCTGCCACACCCACTGTCCCACCCCGGGGCCCGTTACCTCTTCCCATTGGTTAGTCCCAAGGGTGGCCCAGGCTCCAGGAGCAAGGCCAGACACCCAGCCAGGGAGGCCAGTGAGCACGGTATTGTGAGGAGGACAGGCTGTGGAGGGCAGGTTCCTGGCTCCATCCCTGGATGGCAGTGACATGGGGAGCAACACAGCCACCTTCCCCATTCAGTCATCATGAAGACAAGACAGAATAATGGCACGAATTGTATTCACACGTGGGAGCCCTCCCCACTCATAAGGGAAAGTAGAGTCAGGTCCGACTCCACCGGACCTGTTCACAGAGCTGTCATGACAACACACAGCCAGCATGCAAGGTGGCCTTCTACACTGGACCGCCTTCGAATGTGGGCTTTAGAGGAAGCTAGGCCAGACCACCCCTCCAAGATCACCAAGCCAGACCTCCAGAGTAAGAGGGAAGGGTCCCCCAGGGGTCAGGTCTGACTCATGTGGCATCGACTCTTCTCCCGGAGGGGTGGGAGGAGGCTGGAAATGGTGTCTGAACAGAGGCGTTGCAGCAGGAACAGGACTGGTCCACGTGAGACAAGTCTGTGTGGGACACGCCCACCCCTCCTGTCCTTCCCATGCCCACACTGTAGACAAGCTGTCAGCACCCAGGTTCTGCCTAAATAAATGTATTTGCTGCTACAAAAATATTCACTGATGGATGATGAACCAGCAAGGCAAGATAGTGTTTAACCTGAACTTCAACAGCTAAGGAGTGATTTTTTTAATCCTCACCCAAGGATACGTTTATTGATTTGAGAGAGAGAGAGGAACATCAATCTGTTGCCTCCCATACACGCCCCGCCTGGGGATCGAACCTGCAACCAAGGTATGTGCCCTGACTGAGAATCGAACCAGTGACTTTTTTTGGTGTACAGGACCATACTCCGACCAACGGAGCCACCCAGCCAGGGCTGAAGTGATTTAAAAAAAAAAGTTTAGACCCCAAGTGGCACAAGGGAAAGAAGGACTGATGAGGAATCGCAAATACATTCTCACGCAGGTCGGGATCCTATACAGCTGGGGAGGCTCGTAGGGAAACAAACGTAGAGAAGCCCTTAGCAGACTGGGAGCTGTCCCTGGTGCTGACGGCAGCCCGCTGTCTCCTGCATGCCCAGAGTTCCTGGCGGCAGAAGTGAGGGACTCAGGTGTTCTCCCAGATCCGGCCAGCTGGAGACAGAAGCTAGCCTAGATTCAGGATTGGAAGGGGACACAAAACCAGGAGACCCAGACGCCCTCCTTTGTCAGAAGGTGTGGACGCTGCCACGACACTGCCGCGGCGTGTGCCCGCCCGCCTACAGCGCATGTGCCCAGGCCGGCTCCTCCCTGTTGTGAAGTGGAGTCCCCCCTCGTGGACATTCGCGGGACTTGGAAGACATGGAAGATGAGGGGGGAGTACAAGGAACAACGTGAGCAAGAGCTGAAGTAGCCTTGCAAGGGCTCGCACGGGGTTGGAGGGGCCTGGCGTGCGGTCCGCCGTGTCTCCTGGGACCCGCCACGTGGCCCCTCTCAGTCCTGAGTTGCAGGCAGAACAGAACAAGAGTGAAGCAGACAGGGAGAGGGGGCTGTCGGCAGGGAGGGGCGAGTGAGAAAGCAGCAGGGATGAGAAAGTAAATGCGCAGTGTGGAGAGCGGGGAGGGGCGAGGGGAAGAAGGTGATCTGTGTTATTGCCGATGTGTCAGTCACAATTACTCACCAGCGAGAAAAGTAATAAAGTTACATTATTCACACATTACTTGGAACAAGCTATTCAATGCCGCCTTCCTCCCATCAAATATTGTGATAATTTTAGAGATCATAACTTAATTGAACAATAAATTAATAATCTCGTGTGGACATTCTCCTCTGTGTGTGTGTGTGAACCAAAAAGCCTGAGCTTTTCTCCTCTGAGTCACAGAGCAGTCAGTCAGGAAAGTCAGGCAGGCACAGATTTCTCATCTCAGGGAGAAAGCACATGGTAATTCCTTCTCTGTCTGGAGTTCCTTTGGCCCAGCATGTGAGTGCAGGTGAGAGAAGGCCACCCAAGTACCTGTAAGACATTGTTTGGTGTCAGGGGTTCTCACAATGTGGGGTCCCCAGACCAGCAAGGAGGAGCATCCTGGGAAGTTGTTGGAAATGCAGATTCTTGGGCCTCCCAGACTTCCCGAGTCAGAAACTCATGAGCAGGCCTCAGCAATCTGCCTGAGTGCCTTCCTGGTGGTCCCGACACCCACCAGCATTTGAGGACCGCTGCCTTCGATATTCTGGGTGGCCTGGCACCCAGGACTGAGGGGAGTCTGAGAAGCCAACCCTCTCCCCAAATGGCTCAAGATCAGAAAGTGAAGAAGAAGAAAGGGAAGTAGGCAGCACAGGCCCTGAGGCCAAGAGTCAGGGGTCCAGGGTTTTGTCCAGGCTCCCCAACTTGGGACAAACTACATCACCTCACACATCCTGTTCATCTGCTAAATAAGGCCAGCCATTCCTGCTGCTCGCAAGACTGGGTGGGAATGAAATAAGCTCATGGAGTTGAGAGTGCTTTGAAAACCACAAAGTGCCACACGAAAGTAAGGGGTTTCTAATGTGTCAATACAGGAAAAGGCTGCGACAGTGTGATACTCACTCCCTTCTGTGACCGACACAAATCATCTCTGGGTGATGGCTCCGCCTGCGCCCTCCCCACACCTCTCCCTGGGGCTTTCTCTCCGCCCCGCTCTCCATCTCTCTTCCTGCACAGAGATACCTGCTGTGGGCACAGCCAATGGGAAGTGCGGCTTAGGGAAGGGCCTGCTACTTCTACATATGAACAATCCCGGATTGTCTGTGAACAGGAGCGTTGTGCTGCGGTGTGAGAGAGTTCAAGTTCTAGTGCTGTGCTACCTGCTTCAAACCCTGGCTCCAACACTGGCCACTGTGTGGCCCTCTAGTCACTCTCTGACTCAGTTTCCTCCTGTGGAAAGCATCAGTAATTAACATAGCACATCCCTGACAGAGATGGGTGAGGATGAAATGAGATGAGGTTTGCAAGTTCATGGGTATAGAGCTTGCTCAATAAATAGCAGAAAAGCATGAATGAGTTAATGGATGGGTGGCTATCAACCAAATGCATAGACACAGCGTCAGGTCAAGGGCAGGCTCGTCTTGTTTGGCCACTGTGGACGGTAGTGCTAACTGGAGTCTGGGTCCAGTGGGGTTGAGAAGAGCAACCCAAACCATTGGGCAAAAGGGCCAATGAGGAATCAAAGACAAGCCCCTTGGCTGGGGGCCAGGCATGGGTCTAAGAGTTTGGGACCCTGGAACAAGGCTCCTGTAGGAGGTGGTCAGTCAGTGAAGCCAAGACCAGAAGCCCTAGTCAAGGGCCAGCCACAGAGAGAGGTAGAGGGGTGAATCACCATTGGATGGGAAAGACCCGAGGAGCCTGGCTCCCAGGCTGTATCTCAGTGTGGTCTTTCCCAGCCTGGGGTCAGTGCCTTACTCCCTCCCCCACAGAAATCCTTGCAATAAGTCTTCATCGCCAATGGGGAGCAAATAAAAGAAGGAAAGAATGAAAGAGGGAGAGATCCACTGCTAGAATACCTGCTTCGGTTCTTTGCTAAATATTAGTTACAGAGAGCATGCCCTTAAATTCTTGTCAAGTCCCAACTTCAGTGGTCCATTAATAACTAGGAACAGACAACAACCCTCAGAGAAACGTTTGGGGGAAGAGTGAACCTCACCCCCACCTTACCTAGCGCACACACACACACACACACACAGGGCTTTTGTCCACCCTTCACAGACTTTGGATCAGTTCGAGGACTATCATGGGTGCTGGGAAGCAAACTCACTAGCACTTTTTAAAACCCAACTCATCCACCTGGAAATGGAGATCTTTATCACCCACGAGACATCATTCTGTTCCACATCAAAGCCACCCTCTCAGGAACAACCAACACCACGAGGACCCCTTTGACTGTGTGTGTGGAGGGAAGGTGGGGGAGGGGCCTGGAAGAGAGCAGGTGGTTCCATCAGGATCCTGGCAGCAAACAGATGGCACGTGGAACGGAGGAATCTGGGGAGAGCTGGACAGATGGGCTGTGCTGCCAGGCTGTGCTCAGGGAGTAACGTGGAATAACACCGCACCCTGGGGCCAGAATGCCTGAGGGGGAGTGACTCAGAAACAAGGGTGAGGGGAGGGGTGTCTAGAGGAAGTGGGAGAACCAGGAAAGGGTGTCTAGAGTAGCTGCCATGAGAAGAAACTGTGGACTCTAGTGGAGGGACAGACTGGCCCCTCATAACCGCACAGAGAAAGAGCCAGGGGAAGCAAGAGTCCACCCTCACTGTCCTCCTTCCCCCTCCAGTGTCCTGCCAAGGCCTTCTCCTTGGCCTGACCCAATCTGAAGCCTGTGGCAAGGATCTGGAGAAGCAGAGGGGAGGTGTTGACTCCACCCCCAGAGAAAGCAATGCAAAGCCCTTTTCTCACAGCTGCCTTTGCTCCCCCCTCCATGAAGCCACTTAGAAAGTGGCCCAAGAAACACCCCTTTGGCCCAGAAGTCCCTCAGCTGGTCCCCTGGCCCTCACCCTGGAGCCTCGCCCCAGGAAGCTCACAAGGCTGGCAGCTGCCACCCATTCCTGAGCCTGCTTGGATCCCCGCCGTGCTCCCTGGGGTGCAGACAGCTGCTTGGCTCTGGGCAGCCCACTCCTGCTCTGCCTCCACTCCCATGTGCACATCCTTGTCAAACCAAGCCCACGCCCACGCTAAAGAAGGACTCTAAACCCCCCAGAGAGGAAATAAGAGACACACATTTCCTGCACAGGCTAGGTCCAAAAGCAAGAAATACGCATCATGGGCAAGGCAGATGGGTGTTGATGGGGGAAAAGGGAGGAAAACTAAATAGACAGCAGCATTTTAATTAAAATCTTCAGCCGGCATTCCGTGGCCACTCGTTCTTGGCTCCCTTCATTAGGATGTGCTCATTACCAAAGATTTACAGATTCGTGTGGGTTTGACGCCTCTGCTGGCTGGAAAAGTCCACCTCTCTGCTATGATCAGACACTTTCACAACACCCTCCGTCACTCAGGCTTTATGCAGGACAGACCCTGCTCAAGGCCAAGGAGCCGGAGGGGACTTGGAGAGCGGGACAGGCTCCAGGTAACAGGCTGGCCCCGGGGAAGGTGCAGGTACTCAGTAT
The DNA here is from genome assembly GCF_022682495.2 of Desmodus rotundus. Taxonomy (NCBI): domain Eukaryota; kingdom Metazoa; phylum Chordata; class Mammalia; order Chiroptera; family Phyllostomidae; genus Desmodus; species Desmodus rotundus. The sequence goes on along the minus strand of NC_071393.1, from coordinate 22,547,679 downwards.
CACCCTCCAGTACCAGCAGAGAGGATGCGATCAAGTTCCTATTTTGCAGTACGACAGACAAAGAAGAAACATACGTACCACCCGAAGGGAGATGTTGGTTAGACCTCGAAGGGAGATCTGCAGAAAAGTTGACAATGGACAAGTTGGTGGAAGAAATTGTGAGATCACCCACCACTGTTGAGAGGGCGGCAGGAACGCGACACACTGCTTCTCCTGTGCCACAGACTTTCATCGACCGCCTACATGTGCTTAAAATCCAGGGCAGGGGAAAAGGCAGAGGGGTGGGCTCCATCTGTCTACCCAGGAACTCAGAGGGAGGGAGGCTGCTTGGCCCCTGAGCCCTGGGAGGCACTCTGATAGCCATAGAAAGAAGAGTATTTCCTTCTGGGGTCTCCTCATGCTCCTCCCCATGCAGGAGGGGAGGCTGGGCTGGCCCCTCCAAGGAGGCAGAGGGCTTAGGCAGGATTAGAGAGGGGAGAGCAAGGGTTTGATAAAAATGAGTGGCCAGACGATGCAGGCAGGAAGCCCCAGAGAGGTAGGCGAGCTATGTTCAGAGACACTTCACAGCACTGATCTGGTCTGAGCCAAGAGTGCTCCCTGGTAACCCCAGATTGGAGCCATGCCGTGCCTTGCTACTTCATAGTACAGAGAGTTGTTAATCCCCAGAATTTCCGCTTTCCCATTAGACCCACTCAGCAAGCCTGGGAGTCAGTGGGCTGGGACCATACCCCTCTTTCCAGTGAAGAGGCTGAGCCTTTATCTTAGTCCAGTCAGGCCGCTCTCACACCGTACGGTAGACTGCGTGGCTCAGGCCACGGACAAGGCTCTGGAGGCTGGAAGCCGGAGAGCAGGGCCTCGGCATGGCTGGATTCTCTTCCCCGTTATGTTCTCTCAGGCCTTACCCTGGTGCGTGCAGAGATATCTTTTCCTCTTTTGATTGTATAAGGGCGTTAAGCCCAACACGGGGCTCCACCCGCATGGTCTCACCTAAACCTACCTCCCAGAGGTCCCCTGCTTACCACCACCACCCTCCAGTGACTATGAGGGCCTCACATATGAATTTAGGGGGACACTGGCCTTTCCTAGGTGGTGGCAGAGTCACCATGAGGACCCAGGCCTTCCAGTCCCTGGGCACTCCGGCACCCACCCTGTCCTGTCCCTGCACTAAGGAAAAGGGAAGCCTACCACCCTCTGAACTGAGTCCTCTGCAGGGCCCCGGGAGTTCTCTAGGAGCATCCAACATCTCTCTCCTCCTGCCAACACCCCCACAAAGAACATCCTCCCCCTCTGCCCTGCGCCAGTGCCACCTCCCTCTCTGGAGCTAATGAGGCGGCAGGCCCCACGCAGAGGCCCAGTGACAGCTGCTTGGAGCATGTTTACCAAAGGCAACTGCTGGACCTGACAAGACGTGTTAATTAGGAGATGATGTACCGCGGTAGGGCGCATGGGCCATGTGGGTGGCAGCGGAAGGGCACATCAGGCACCATGGAGCCAGGGAGGCTGCCACGACATTCCTAATTAAGGAGGACCTTGTCCCACTCACTGGGGGACAACAGCAGACTTGGGGATGGTCCCAGCAAGGGCCACCTGGAAGCCTGCCCAAGCAGTGAGGTTTGGCTAGAGGGTGGGAACCTGGGAATGCAGGCAGGATAACAAAACTTCCATGTGGCTTTTCGGGCTCCTCACAACCCGGCCTCCACCCACTGGCCCTTCCTCATGAGCCCAGCCATTCCAAGAACCATGCAGCCACCTCCTAGACAGGCCCGCTCCCACTTCCGTGAGCTCATTTTGTCGAGACCTGCAATTCCCTTATTTCTCCTGCCTTCTCTTTACCTTGAAATACAAGCAAGTGCTGCGGACTTATGAAAGCTGTGCCTCATTCTTTCACATATGCACAGACACACATCGTCTTTTGGGTTCAAAACTTGTTGCTGTGCTTTGCTTTAATGGGACTTGTCAATAGGCTGGTAGGCACTGGTACCGCCCTACCAGGGTGCATTGTTAAAATACTGAAATATTTTCATAGTGACAGGAAAGGAGCCACTGTTCCAAACCCCCTTACCCAACATGCCTCTGCTATTCCCAGACCCGCGTCCGAGATACCCTTTACTGGTCGGCACTAAAGAGTTCATGCTTGGCCCAAAGGATACCGCTTCAGCCCTGTGGCCTGTGTTCATTCTGATTGGTCAGTGCACCTGCTGGGCCAGTTATTGACTATTTGAATATCAACCCTACTCATCAGTCTGATGACCATCAAAGTAGGGTGTGCGGCTTTTCCATTTGAATGTCAGCGTCGGCTCCCCAAGGGGCAATGCGGTTGCACATACACTCAGGGACACTGGATTCAGAGAACACGGTGGCACAGGGCACACCCTCCTGCACCCCCGACACGCTGCTGAGGTGAGGCACTGCTCTTCTGCCTCTAGGTCCCAATCCCTTGCAGGTCCATCCTGGACCCAAGACTGTGGAAATGTGTCTCACAGGGCCAACGTATGCGCCTTGAACCTTGCTGGCATCTCCTGCCCCAACAGCCTGCTATTCCAGGACACATTCCCCCATTCGTGGAGTAAGCACATGGAGTACACCTACTGTGTGCCAAGAAGTGGGATAGAAAAGGGCAAAGGCGCCTCCCCTCACCACAGAAATTCAAACAGCAATGGAAGTAGACAAGAAAACAAACACACAGTCCAATAAGAAAGCTGTTAGAATAAAGCTGATAAAGGAATCTATGGGATCTCGGAAGGGCGGGGTTGCTCCTAACCCCTGTACGGGAGGGGCAGGAGGGTCCTCAGAAGTGAGATAGAAGATTGGGCTCTTTTGAAGGAGGGATGGGAGTTTCCTCGGCAGCAGGCAAGGGAAAGATGTTGAAGAAGACACAGGGAAGTTCCCGTGCAAAGCACCCGGAGAATGGGAGGGTATAGAATGGTCAGCAACGTCCAGAGAGGCTGCTGGGACCAGGAGGGGCAGGACATGAAACCAAAGACTGTGAGGAGGAGGAGATTAGATTGTGAGGACGGGGCCAAGGAGCATATCCTGTCCTCAGAGAGGGGCTGATGGAGGTCTCTGTGTCAGCAAGTGACAAGACCAGATGTGTCTTGTAGAATGATGGTGTGAGCGGCAGCGGGGAGACTGAACTGGAGTGCAGGAAAGATTAGGCAGCCTGCAGAATTTGACTAAAATGGGATTTGTGAGTAACTGATTTCTCACAATTACCAACCCTGAGGTTTTTCCAGAGTCCTTGTGGAAGGAAATATCACTCGTTTCAGGTCGTATACTCAAACGGTTTCCAGAGACCCTACCTAAAGGTGACTGAGAATAGGCCTGGGTAGGAAATCCTCAGAGCTGGGTTATAGCCCAGTCCCTGACTACCTTGCTGTGTGACCTTGAGCAAGAAACTTAACCTCACTGAGAACAGCCACTGGAGTCACGCACTAATGCAGTCACACGCACAGAGGGAGCAGGGCACAGGGTAGGAGCTGCTGCTGCAGGATCACAGGGGCTCTGCTTCCTCGTCATTCGGGCTCTGCGGCCCTTCTGGCTGCAGAATGGGGACCACCCACCCTACTCTCTACAACAGGGTAGGGGCTGACTTCCCAGGGCCCGGCAAGCTTTCATGACAAGAGTGTAGAACGCCCTGCTTTCTAATAGCCAGTGACCTTCGTGATGAGTCACCAGAATATGCTGTCACAATCGCCTCTGCTTCCACCACCGCCACCCGGTCCCCCCACCCCCTTCCCATTGTCCTCACCTCGGTAGGTCTTGAAAAAGGACAGGTTACCTCCTCAAGACCTGGGTCAGTGCCCAAGGGCCCCTTCACTGTCCAGCCCTCATAGTTGGCCTCAAGTCAGAGATCTTGAGGTCACCCCACATTACATAATGACAGATGTTATAGGTGCTTGGGAATTACTCAACCCTTTGAAAAATCACAGCCACAATATTTGTCTCCATTAACATCCACAGCAGCACTTCAGTGAATCAATAGGATGCTTACTGCTGAATTACACGACATGCCCGGGCAGCCTGCCTCCGCAGAGCATCATCTGTCAGGTGGATAACGTAGGAGAGGGGTCCAAGCCCCCCATGAAGGCACCCAGACCAGGAAGGGGAGACGCCAGTGTTCACACCGGTCTAAATAGGCATTTGTTCATTCTGCTAGAAATGAACCACAGATTCTTGATCTTTTCATTATAATTGCTTTTCAAGCACCTAATGGTGCTTTCCTCATCTAACAGGTGTAAGTAATTCATGCTTCATGGTCTGCGAAAAACCTGGGGTTTTCTTTTCTTTCCCTAGCCCAAATCGGAAGGGGAGAAAAGAATCATCTGTTTCATGTGAATAACAGATAATCTCAGCTGTACCAGCATCCCCATTCCCTGACCCTCCCATCTTTCATTCTGGCACCGCCCTGCCCCCCACCCTCCCACTGGCTGTCCTTGTTCTTCATTCCTATTGATTCGACACAAAAAGGCATGTTCCTGGTTAGTAGCCCGACCCGTCCTCCAGGGGAGGCAGAGCTCTAAATCAACATCTGTCACCAGTGAGGATGGTCCTTCTGCGGCCACAGGTGGAAGAGCAGTCGCTGCAGGCAGAGAAGACACTCGTCCCTCTGCCTCCTCATCCGAGCTTCTGTCTCTTTGGTTCTGGCCTGTTTGACTATTATTTTGTTGACTTCAGACAACTGCTCAATGTTATTTTCTCAGTGGGTTAAAATATCTGCCTGCCAGCCTGTTCTGAACTGGGGAGAAAAAAAGACATAACTTTTATTGCTAGGTTCCACTCAGGCCCCAATACATGGAAAAGAACTTTCTGCTTGGTTGGTGGGTTGGTTCATTTTCTTCAGGACCTAGAATTTCACTGTGTGTCTTTGTCTTCGAGCTTGAGATTTAGTCAGTGGCATTGTCCTTACCTTCCCTGACTAGTCTTTCCTTTTCTCTTAGAGAAGCAAGCGGGGCCCTGACTGGTGTGGCTCAGTGGGTTGGGCATCATCTTGCAAAGTGAAAGGTTGTCAGTTCGATTCCCGGCTGGGGCCCATGTCTGGGTTTCGGGTTTGAACCCAGGGCACATGCCTGGGTTGTGGGTCAGGGCACATGCAAGAGGCAACCAATGTTTCTCTCTCACACTGATGGTTCTCTCCTTCGCTTTCTCCCTCCCTTCCCCTCTCTCTAAAAATAGCTAAATCTTTTAAAAAGCCAGAGGGAACACCCTGCATGCAGCTCAGCCCTGAGTGCAGTGCTCTCTCTTTCCTTGCTGCCTTGTCACCTCTGCCTTTTCTACCCCTCTTCTCACACGTCAATTTCTCCTCCCTCCTCGCCACTCACGGCTCACACAGATGCTTTCTGATCGGTCCTGAGGCTGCAAAATCTCATCAGCACATCAAGCAGACAACATCATACACACCAACACTGTTCCTTCCTCCAGACCTTGGAGTTATAGTGATGGAGCAGCCAACATCAGAGGGGATGCCCACGGAGATGTGCTGGCGCTGAGAGTCCCCCCAGTTCAGTCCCCTGCACACAACCCAAATCAAGGTCATTTGCTGCTCTGACACCGCTTTCAGGGGTCTCATCTCAGACACCCCCAGGGAGGGGACTGGCTTCCCGTGAAGCAGACTGCACCGTGCCTGGGCCCTTGGCTTCCCTTCTGCATGTCATGTTGGCATGTCTTCCACTGCGTGGGAGTGTTTAAGAGAGGGAGAGAGGACCTAGCCTGGTGGCTCAGTTGGTTGGAGCATCGTCCCATAACCATACACCAAAAGGTTGTAGGTTCAATCCCAGGTCAGGGTGCATAAGAGAGGCAACTGATCGATGTTTCTCTCTCACATCTCTCTCTCTCTCTCTCTCTCTCTCAAATCAATAAACATATTCTTAGATGAGGATTTTTTTAAAAAGAGAAAAGGAGAGAAGAAGGCTGTCCTGCCAGCAGGTTAGCGGATTGGGCTGTGTCACCATAGACAAATGACCGCTACTTCTGTTTTTTTGTCTCTAAAATGGAACCAAAGGTTGTTGGGATGACCACATGAAGGAATCAACAGACAAGACTTCATAGGCTATAACGGTGGTGTAAATGTAACTAAGCAAGAGACTGGACTCTGGGAGTCGGGTGGACTGGTTTGGAATTCTGGAGCCACCACACCCCGGTTGTGTGACCCTGTGCAAAGCCCTTAGCTTCTCGGTGCCTCAGTTTCCCTGGGGTGAAACAGCGTCTGCCCTGTGAGATCTATTGTAGGATTAAAAGAGTAGATGCAGATAAAGCACATAGAACAGCTTCCGGCATGTAGTTTGCATCATGAGAAGTATGGCAACTGTGATTAACTTCCTCCTTTAGAATTTGAGATCCTGGGAGTCGAGAGCCCAGTGTCCACTCAAGTGTAACGAAGCTGTCACGTTCATTACATCGGGGCCTAGTAAGAGTGTGTGAGGCCTCGCTGTGGCCGAGGGGGCCACCAACGTCTGCCTTGCGGAGGGCTTACCAGTAGCTGCCCTTCCCCCAGAGGGATCGGTGGCCACATCACTCAGCAGCCAGAGCAGCCACCGTCCCACTGTCCCCCTCATCCAGAGAAGGGAGGCTCAGGGTTCAACGTGAGAGAAAATGTGCCACCATGACTAACAGCACCCAAAGTCGCAATAACTTCCTCTAAGAACTTTCTCCAAGAACTCTCTCACCTTCTCCACTGGCCAGCTTGGCACGTGGACAGTGACTGTCAGCAAAGTGCCCTGAAGATGCAGGCTGAGCCACAAATCCCGAGAGAGGTGAGCCACGGTAGCAAACCGGTGATACACATGCCATCCCAGATGTGTCCTCTAACCTGTGCGACGCCCCGACTCCCACACCCTCCAAGGCCCCGGCCAGAAGCCTCCCAGCCGTCGGGCCCAGGTGCTGCGAAGTACCCCTCCCCCTCAGGCCCCCAACTCTGTCATCGGCCAAAAATGAGCATGCTTCGCCCACGTCGGGCAAGATGATTATCTTCATGAGGTTGGAGAGACATAGTGATAGATCTCATTTTACACAGCCCGTTCAGGTTAGAATTTAGTTCAAGGCAGTAAAGCAAATCTAAAAATATAAGGTAATATAGTGAAATCAATAGGGATTATTAGGAGCAAAGTGTTATATCTGAAGCGATAAAGCCTTGGAAATCCAAGAACACAACGTTCTAGTAAAACTATAATAAATGGCTATGACTTAATCACTTGGTAAATGGCTTGGTATTTCAGTGGGTTTTCTAGTTTCGTGGTATAAAAAAAAAAAATGCACATTAGGGATTCATCCAAGATGGTTTTTATAAAGAGTGTATCCAAGAGTAGCATTGTTTTGGCAATTGAGCTTTTAAATAATAGTGCATTATTTTCTGCACAGAGTTACTCTTTAAACCTCTACCATGCTTTTAAGATTTCATTTACCATGAGGCTATTGCTCTGCAGAGCCCTAAGTCTGAGCGCAAGAAATGATATTATTCACTGCCTTCTCATACTTCACAGAACAGGCAGACCTGGGAATTCCTAGAGGAACTTGATTTTCCTAATTATTTTTCCTTTAGCTGGGTACTAATTTCAAATGTTGGTTTAAAAAATAGGGAACCATTTTACTTGACGTTCTCATCATCTATTTAAATAATGCAAATCAAAAGGGCTTCTCCCCACCCCCCACACAGAGCTGTTCTGAATAGTCAAATGAAGATTAAACTCTTGATTTAAGTAGCTACATCTTAGCAGTAATTAACATGTACATCAAATGCTTTTTTTCCTTTGATATGATATGGTACTAGAATTTAAATCCTGATGAAGGTGCCAAAATTAACTGCAATGGGAAATGAATAATAATTCTTTTAAGATGACTTTGCCCTTTGCATGAGCTTGCATTCAAGCCCTTTAACCCGATTCTGGGCTCTGCTCTTTGAAAATCTGTGCTCTTTGAAAGTCAAGCACATGGGTCAGTTCCAAAGATGTACGAGTACAGAAGAAGAAAAAGAGAACTCTGGGCCCAGGCCCACTGCTCTATCTGTCCTCATCCTTGTTAGCTGGACACAGCCTTCTTCACTAGCCTCTTCTCTAAGAAAAAAGCAAGAAGCACAGGTTGCCTTCTCTGGGTTTCACTGAAGTGCAAGAAGCTAGCGAAGAAATTTAAAGTAGGGTTTGAGGCAGGAAGTAGAGATCAAGACACTGTAAAGTCATCTGGAGCAGACAGGAAGACGATGAATATGAGATCAGAGAAAGGACTAATTGTAGCTTCTACTCAGTGTGACAATCCCTGGATTAAACTTTCTTTTTTAAGAAACAATTTTATTTATTTATTTATTTTTAGAGAGGGGAAGGGAGAGAGAGAGAGGCAATGTATGGTTGCTCTCACGCGCTCCCTACTGGAGACCTGGCTGGCAACCCAGATATGTGCCCTGACCAGCAATCGAACCAGTGACCCTTTGGTTCCCAGGCAGGCACTCAATCCACTGAGACACACCAGCCAGGGATCTTGATTCAACTTTCTAGGACAGTAGTTCCCTACTTGTAATGTTGGTGAAAATTTGACTTAAATGAACGCTATGGACTCTCTTCCCAGACATGCATACAATGTGCATTTGCACATACATGTATATGCCCTTGTGTGTGGTGTGTGCGGACCCATCCATAGACACGCGAGCCCCACATTAAGAACACCTGGCCCATGAAGATTTGGTGTAATGCTCTTAATGAGTGGCTGTCCACGGAATTAACAGTCCCTCTGAACCCTGGGCTGCTCAAAAGTGTGTTGATGCTGGGTAGCCCATCATAATAAGGACAAGGACAAGCAAGAGATCAGCCAGTGGAGAACGGCCAAACTTGTGAGGAGTCTAGAATCCAAGGTCAAACTGATTGAAATAACAGGAGAAGTTGGGAAAGAACTGAAGGGAAATACGATAGCTGATAAGAAAAATTGAAAGAGGAAAGTAGCCTTGTTTGTGGTGTGTCTGGGGTTTTGGTGCCGGAGCTGTTACTAAAAGAACCACGTTTCAGCAGCAGAAGAGGGAATAATCTTTTCAACAATTAGAAGTGCTCCTTGCAATCCCATCCCCACACGGCATCTTTCTAAAATATGAATCGGATTACCGCATGTCCCTTGCCCAATCAAGCCCATCCAACGGTTTCCTACAACACTTAGGATAAAACCCAAAAGTCCTCATTGTGGCAGGTGGGCCCTACACCATGTGGCGTCCGCCCTCCTCTCTGGGCTCCCCTCCTCCTGCGCTGCTCCTGCTTGCTTTTCCTCCAGGCGGTCGTCTGTCTTTAATGTGGCGCATTCGGGCTCTCCTCAAAGCCTTTTCCGGTGCTTTCTGCTTCCAGTGCTCTTCCCTGAATCCTTGGAAGATGGGACCCTTCTTGTCATTTGTTGTCACCTCTTTAGTAAGGTCTTCCTGAATTGTTCAATCTCAGGTGGCCCCGGTGCCCAGGCACTCTCTGCCACTCCGTCTCACTGTCTCCAAAGCATCTATCACCACCTCACACTCTCTCTTATACACTTTTTATTGCCTAATGCTCGCTCCCCCCGCTAGAAATCAGGATCCGCGAGAGCCAGGCCCTTGTCTGGCTTGCGGGCTTCGAGAAGAGAGCCTGACACCCAGCAGGCACTCATTAAATATTCCGTGGGTGGACAAGGGAGGGATCAGACAGTGCAACGTCTTCCTCGTGAGGTAATTAGTGAGTCTTCTGTCAGTAGAAGTGGGTGAATCGAGTTGCAGCTCCTACCAGGGAGGCTCCAGCAAGGCCTCTGCAGTGGATAGGTAAGTTTAGCGGAACTCTAGCTTTCTGTTCTGATATTTGCAGATTCTCAGCCTCGGGTCACGGAGTGGGGAGCGCATGTACTTTTAAGTCAGTCTTAGTTTCGCTACCTAGACATGGCGGGAGATCTGGGAAAGTCGATCTCTCTGGACTTCAGTGCGCTCCTCACCTTGAAGATGGGAATAAAAATACCTATCTTGCTGGGTCGCAGGATATCTTTAAAAAGATAGCGTGTGATGTACCTAACACAGTGTCACACTGTGGAGTCCCCTCGCAGGGACCCAATAACCGTAGCTCTAGTTACGCGCCGTAGTTTTCTCTACAATCCATTTGGCAATATATTCAAGCTAGAAGAACTTTTAGAGGGGTTCTCAGTTTCCTAAAAATATGTCTCTTCACATTCGTCTCGAAAGTAGATAACGTGTAAATTCTGGAAACCAGAAATCAAAATGCATGTCCAGGCTTGAACTTTCGTCCCAAATACCAGTTTACCCATGCCCTAGACATAGCTCTGAGCTTCTCTGCACTGAATCTGGGGTGCCCATCCTCCCTCATCCCTCCCCTGAGAGTTAATTTCATGATGTGCCCACCAACCAAATCCATGTCTGTTTGATGGTGGGTGGGCATTTCCAACCTGCCAGTGACCCGACTTCTTCTGACCTGTGGACAGAGGCTGTGGCTTCAGCCTGCTCAGGCCAGAAAGACCCTCCCAGAATCCACTCGGTAAATACACAGCACTGCCTGCCTGCGAATGTCTCCTCGGAAAGCATCCTCTTCCATCCCCAGCTGCTGTGTAGCCCGCCCGCCTAGGACACGTCCGCAGCGTGGCCTGCTACGGTGGCATGAACGCATGGGCTTAGTCCTGTTGCCCCTCTCAACGCAGCTTCTAATTTAATCTTCCCAACCCCTCTGAGCCTGTTCCCTCCTCTGCAACATGGGAATCCACTCACCTCTTCTGTGGGTTTGTAATCAGCAACAAATGGGATCGCGTATTTTAAGTGCCAGGTTCTCAAATGTTCGCTCCCTTGCTTGTCTCTAGAATGTCATCACAACCATGCCACCCCCTGCAGAGAAAGAGTTTTCCAGGACATCTCATTGCCTAACCCATCTCCCAGGGGGCCATCACCGCATCTAACTCAATTCCTTCTCTCTGCTTCAGGCTGGATTTTGGCCATGTTTAAGAAGAACGCCACAATCATTTGTTTTGGGGGGCTTTTTAAAGAATTTATTCATTTATTTAATCCTCCCTGAGCATATGCTTACTAATTAGAAAGAGAGAGAAACATCCATATGGGAACGAGACCTTGATTACTTGCTCCGACTGGGGAATGAACCTGAAACCTAGATATGAGCCCTGACCAGAATCAAACCCGCAACCTTTTGGTGAATGGGGACAATGCTCCAACCAACTGAGCCACCTGGCCAGGGCTGAACGCCACGACCTCTAAAGCAGCGCACACCACGTTAAAGGAATCACCCATCCCACTAACATTTCCTCCCCCTCTCCCTTTTCCTGTCTCTCCTCGCCCCACAGCAGCCCCTCTCCCATTCATTCTCCCTGGCTTCCATCTCGCCGTGCTCCTTGCAGCCTTCCACTAATTGGCAGTGCTATCTCGGGAATATTATTTCTGTGCTTGTAGCTATGCCATCCCTTTGATGAAAGACTTTCTGGGAGCATTCCCTCCTTCGTCGGCCGCTTCCACCCCTCTGCCTGTACCCTGAGCCAGGCAGCAATGCGATCTCTGCATCCGTGTGAGATACACAGAGAAGCCAATACAATGTTTCTTGCCCACAGCAGTCACAAGTTCCCACACACGTACTCAGGACACCTCTCTCCATTCTGTCCTGTCGCCAGGGACTTATGGAGGAGTCTGCTGCCCATGGTCACGGGCACATGGCCATGGGGATCAATGAGAAATGCAGGCAGGTGGCAGATGGCCAGAGCTGCCAGGAGAGCAGTTCCATCATGGAGCTATGTGGTCAAAAGCACTGAGGCTTTTAGCCTGGACCAGGCCAGCACCTTGCTGGCAGGGCCCAGGGTAAGAGGCTGAGGGGAGCAGTAACCAGGTGACTTCGGACTTTAAAATCTACCCAGCCTCCGGCTCCATCACCATCCAGGACTAATCTAAGTCAGTTCATGCTCGTGGCATAACCAGGTCAACCAAATAGCTGTCCACCTCCAACCTCAATGCCTGTGGGTTTGGGGAGCCTGCCCAGGGTCCTGGCAGGCAGCTAGGAGCACGGCTTTTAAGTCAGACAGGTTGGAGTTCACAGCCAGCCTCTCTACCTACTGGCTGTGACTTTGCACATCCCTTAACCTCCCTCAGCTCCAGCTCCCCTAACTGCAGAGTGGGGCAATAACTGTACCCAGCCCACGAAGCACTGGAAGGGTTAAAGGAAATAAAGCAGGAAAAGTGCTTTGCACAGTGGGCATTAATGAGAGTAATTAATAATCACAGAAATGATAACCATTGATTGAGGACTGTGTCAGGAACTGGATTTGGTGCTAGGAAAATGAAAATGGAAACGATATGGTCTCCAGGTAGAGAGACGGTCACACGAGCAGGCGCTGAGGCAGAGACGTGCACGGGGAATACTGGGCTCAGACCGGGAACAGACCGGGAACAGCACTCCACTGCAACAATTCCCTCTTCTAAGGCCACGAAATGAGTTTCCCGGCCTCCGTCCTCATTGGCCTGGGTTCAGCCCCCTGAGCACCTAGAATCACTCCAATCCCTCTTCCACACGACAATCTTTCAGCCTCTCAAAGACCACAAATCATGCCCCCCTCAGTCCCCTCTTTTCTAGACTAAACTGTCCCAGGCCCCCTCTAAAAATAATAGGCCTGCCTTATCTTTCTACATGCCTTTCTCCAAGGAACAAAAGCTATTTTACCTGCCCTGGTTCATCCATCTTCTCAGCACCAAGGACCCACAAAGAAAGGGAGATTTACGTGCCCAACCCAGGCCTGATGCCAAGAGAAATTCCATTCCATTCCACCCCCTCTCCCCCAGAGTCCCTCATCAGAGACACCTCAAACCCCAGCTTAGAATCATGAGCCAGTGATGGGGGTCCATTTGTCTGCCAACATGTCCCACCAGCTTCAGCTGGTGACACGTCACTGCCCAGCCTCATAGCCTCGGGCAACCAGGAGTCTGAAGGAGCCTTTGGGGTATTCTGGACCCAGTGACAGGGTCACCCAGGGAGTGCTTCATAAAGGCACCAACGTCCAGATCCACCCACCCACCCATAAGAAATCTGATTTAACTGACCTAAGGGTCTGGGCATCACAGGAGTTTCCAAAGCTCCCAGGACATGCTTCTACACAGCCAGGATTAAAATCTGTCCATCTACCTCCCCATTGCCTTCTGCACTTGAGAAAACTGTCCAAAGGGCACATGTGATCTGTCCGAGGTCAGAAAGCTTCTTATGAGGGGAACAGGCTCCAATGTCCTAGGACACCTGGGCTCCTCCAGCCCAGCATCTTCTTCAACAGGCTACCTGGAAGTTTGCATCCTGACTTCAAACTAACATCCAAGGGGTATCCCATTAGATGCTTTAGAGAAACAGATACTGGAGTCAACTCTTCCAACCCCTAAAACCCACCTTGTTAATCCCTCTTCTTTCTAAGTCTTCTCAGTTCCTCCTTCACCTCTCTACCTCGGTCCTAAAATGTGGTGCCAAAGTGCCACTTACAATGGTAGAGACCTATTCAGTTTCCAGCCGGGAGAATTACACCGAAAAACACCTCGTTGTTAATCAAGAGCCAAAAGCAATTCTCAAAACCGAATTAAGGTCCTGAGCATCCCACAATGCCTCTTTGGAAATCAACCCTCCAGGTTCACTCCCCGGCTAGATAAAGGCTATGCGCGGGGGTGGGGGGGGTGGGGAGAGAATTAGGGTGGGGAGGGGAGAAGTAGCATTAAAATTCCAGAAATGTAATCTGAAATAAATAAGTGATATTTGCTGGCCAAGGTAATGCAAGGGTTTCCATTCCCAATCTGATGGAGCTACTTTACATTTTAATAAATGCACATTGAGAAACTAATATTATTACTCTGATATTGCGAGATTATTTGTGAACATAAAATATTAGAACGTGTCAGGAAGGCATTTATTTTCTTTTTCCTCCTTTCTCTCCTGCAATATTCTTCCACCTAATAGAAGATGATTGCAAAAATAATTACATCAAACAGTGGCCAATACACAAAATAAATGGGGAAAAATGAAGGTTATCTGGCATCGGATTGCAAACATGAGAAGGGGGAGAGCGTGTGCTGGGGCAGAGCGCGGTAACTGCACATCAATCAGATGGTTTCAGAGTGGGTGGAAAAATCGGGGCAGCCGATTGGCTGCGGAAGGTCTGGATCCCAGATGGAAATCAGACATGGATCAGAAATTGTTAGTCAGATTATCCATTTCCTTTATCCACGTGGAAAAGCCAAAAATGTAGGTGGAGCTTTGTGTTTGAGACACTAATACAACCTTGAAGCGCCCCACGCACGAGCCCATCATCACGGAACACTGGGGCCCACAGCCCGTGTCTGATGGTTCTCACACCCCTGAAATCACGTGTATCATACATACACAGTTCTCTGCTGAGACATCCTATGGTTTTTACAATATTTCTAAAGGGGCTTTTTATCAGAAATCAATGAAAATTAAAAATTAGGAAGCCATCTCCTTCCTACATGGGTCCATCTCCTTCACCTAAAAAAATTAAATAAATAAAGACAAAACTGCCTGCAGGAAACAGTTCAGCAGTTCTGCCGGAAGTGAAACATAGTTGCCCTGTGACCCAGCAACTCCCTCCCGCGCTATCTGCCTGGGAAACCTGAGGACACACACTCACACGGAGACTTCACACAAAGGGTCAAGCAGCTTTATTCGCAATGACCAGAGAGGAGAAGCCCAACCAGCTAAGCAGTGAGGAACAGGTAAACAGACGTGCCGTACCCGTGCAGTGGAATATTATTCTGCCATAAAGAGGAGGGGGCACCCATATGTGTCCCAGTGTGGGTGAGCCCTGAAATCCTGTGCTGACAGAAAAGCCCACGCATGTCTAATTCCATCTACATGAAATGTCCGAAAGAGTCAAATCCACCGAGACAGAGGGTAGGTTAGTGGTCACAGGGGGGCGGAACGGGTATGGAAGGTGACTGCTGATTGGTACAGGGTCCATTATCAGGGTGAGGAAAATGTTCCAGAATTAGCTGATGGCAATCCTTGCAAAATTTGTAAATATACTTAAAAATCACTGAACTGTAGGTACATTTTTAAAGGGCAAATATTATGTTATGTGAACTATATCTCATTTTTTAAACGACCGTACTTTTTAAAAAAAAAACTATTCCTTATCACTTACAAGCTCACCAGATAATAAGAGAACATAGTGAGAACAAGTATAAGATAGAACAAACTAGCCCAAATTGGTGGCATATGTATTCATTCACTCCCATGGCGATGGAGCACTTACGATTTCCGGCATGCGGGGGGCCCTGCCCCCACCACACTGAGCAGGTCAATGCACACTCTCTTGGACCGAAATCCTAGTGGGAGGTTGATAGCCCACCAAACAAACACACAGCAAAGTATGTTATCGCAACAGGGGTGACAGGTGACATGAGTGTGTCCTGAGCTGGACAGGGCCTGGGGCAGGGCAGCTTCCGTGAGGAGGTGAGACTGAGTGGGACACCACAGCGCACAAGGAACCAAGGAAGATCCATGTGGTCACAGGCACCAGAGAAGGACATAGCGGGGTGCTGGGTTCCAGAGAGACAGTGTGGCCTGTTAGGAATTCGGGTTGTTAGCCTAAGCCGATAGGTCAAGCTGAGATGGGACCTGTTCCTAAAGCATCAGTGTGGCTGGTCTGTGGGGAACAGATTGGAGAGAGGCCGATGTGTGAGGAGCAGGTGAGGAGGCCACTGTGGTCTTATCCGCCTGCAGACAGGTGTGTCCAACAGGTTATGGCCCAGAGAGTGGCCGACTGTGGGAGGAAAAAGGAAAGCAAGCTGGGGCAAATTATACGACTATGCCTGGCTC
The DNA here is from genome assembly GCF_022682495.2 of Desmodus rotundus. Lineage (NCBI taxonomy): Eukaryota > Metazoa > Chordata > Mammalia > Chiroptera > Phyllostomidae > Desmodus > Desmodus rotundus. The sequence goes on along the minus strand of NC_071393.1, from coordinate 22,531,891 downwards.
TGGCATGTCCTCCTGCCCGCCACACTTTCCAGACAGAGAGGAGGCCTAGAAAATGGTAAAGCGGAAAGTGAAGACAATGAGGTGGGAAACGAAAAACACTCTGAGTCCTCAAAGTCAATCAAGTCTGAAGCAGCACAGGCTGGGGGAACACGGCTTCACTTCCTGTGCTCACCAAGGGCACCAACAGTGGGAGCAGAGACTGCTGCCTGCATAGCACAGAAAACTACCCTTGGCGTTTCAAAGAAGTCTGGCTCTACAAAAGACCTCATCCCTCAGAGGCTCGAAGCTGGAGATGTAAACAGGGTAGAGAAGGAAAGCAATGGGAAGGGTTTCCACGGTGGTGGTAACAGTAAGAGTGGTAACAGCTAGCATTCACTGAGCACCGTGAGCCAAGAATGGGACCAAATAGGTCACACGCGTTATCTCATTTAATTTTTCTCAGAAGAGAAAATTTTCCTTTGTTGGAGAGCCCATTACAATAACCACCCCCCTTAGTTGCTAGGGATACATCCCAAGGCCCCCAGTGGACAGCTGAAATTGCCGTCAGTACTACGCCCCGCATATGCCCTGTTTTTCCTGTGCGTCCACACACGGCACAGCCTCTCCGGCAAGTCCAGATTGCCAGCATCGCTACTGCAGACCGCGGACCATGTGCATTGTTACCAGCCGCCCGGGCGCCCAGCACTCTGCTCTGCACCCGCCTCCCCTCTGGGTTCAGTTCCCTGCACCACCCAGACCACCATCTCCTTAGACAGGGAGAGGTGAGAAGTGGGGCTCCTACTGGAGCCAAGGATGTGTCCATTCAGGGTAATTACCGACTCAGGAGAAAGCAGCTTTGGGGCAGAGGAGGGGAAAGGGGGCGCATTCCTAAAACACCTGCCTGGGAACCACTCCAGTCAGGCCAGGCTCGAACCTCCCACAGACAGGGAAGGGCACCTGGGGCTAAACACAGTGGAAAAGCAAGGTTAGTGAATTTAATGAGGCGGTCTTAGGAAGCTTAATGCAGCTTCAGAGCCTGGAGCCAGAGGAGGAGCCGTGCGTGCAGGAAGTCAGAAGTTAAGGCTGCACTAATTAGCTTTCACAAATGCTTTGTTATTCTACCCGCCAGGTGGATGGGAGGCTCCCGGTGGGGACTCAGAGACCACCTGTGCAGGTGCCTCCCACCCTTCTCTCCCACCCGCCCCGTCCCACCCCACTCCACCCCTCCCCACCTAGGCAGAGGTCCTGAATCATCTCCCAGCTCTGCCCCTGGTGGGTGGATAGCAGGGTGTGGGTAGGGCAGTGGCCCCCACCCTCCCCTGGGGGTGGTGAGAAACTGACAAGGCTGGTCGGGGAGAAGAGGGGGGTAGGTGATGGCCAGCAAGGCTCAGGGGAGAACTACCTGGCTGGGCAGGGCCCTGGGCCCTTTCCCCAGCCTTGCAACTGTAGGGCTTTCCCCATGGAGGCCTTTGTCCTTCCCTGAGTGGGATCCTGCCAGGCCTGCTTAGGGCCCCTGTTGGTTGGACACTCTCCAGGGCAGTGCCCCTCTCTCTTCATCAGTGCTCCCTACAGAACTGAGACTCACAGAGGGGAAGGGGGTGGCCCATCCGGGCGGATTTGACCCTTCAGCAAGGCTGGAGGGGGCTTGGGTTCTCCATCTGGTGGAGTGGTGCCTATGGGAAGGACGGAGATACAAGTCTTGCCGCCGTGCCCTTGCTTTGACCTTGTTGCTTGAGTATTACTACTCTGAGGACGGAGGAAGCCTACACGAGTCACAGTGAGCAAATAATGATGGCAGTAACAGTTCTCTGAACTGGGACTGGGAGGGCTGCTGATCTCCAGGCCTGGGGGAGCCAGAGCCCCTGCCCCACCTCCACCGAGGACAGCCCACCATCGCAGGGGCTGGTCCCTCGGGTGGAAGGGGCCACCGTGGTCTGCAAGGCCCCGCTCCTGGCCTCTGGGTCTGATCTCATCCTCAGTCCTTCCTCTGCAGCTGAGACTTCCTGTTTCCATCAGAAAACAGCGCCAGCCATCATGTGCTCACACAGTTGAATGCCAAAATTTCAATAAAGCGAGGTGATTGCCTTGCCACTCAGGCCTCAGTTTCCCTTCTTGTAAAAGGAGGAGGTGGGCCCATCACCTCCATCTTCCCCTGGGCTAGGGAGCCTGAGCCCCAACCTGTCCTGTGGCTGAGCCCACCACCCTCTCCCATGGCCCCTGGGAGGCACTGGCTACCCTTAAGCCCCGTGACCAGCCCAGTGGCTGGTTCACTGAGGCCCAGGAGGGTCCCTGGTCACTGGGCTCAACATCTGCATGCCATTACCAAGCCCTGGAGTCGCAGGCTGTGCGGCGGGCAGGTTCTGAAGCTACTTACTACCCATCGGTGGGCCAGTCCCTCCCTGTTGCGGTAGTTCAGGGGCGTCTTAAGGACCCTGCAGAATTTGAGAACGTCCCCAGAAAGTTAAACATGCCCCTGGGTTCTCTCCCCTCAGTGCCAACCTTGGGCCAAGTCACTTGGCTTGGGAACTTGGACCTGTGAGTTGCCTTCCTAAGTGTGCCTGAGTCCACTTGGAGAGTCACCTCCCGATGCCTCTCCCAAGGGGGCAGTCTGTGCGGAAAAAAGATGGAAGAATCTCTGGATGGTCCCTTCTGCCTGTGTGGCTCTGATGCGACCCTGGAGAAAACGTGCTTTGAAAAGGATCTCTCCGCTGAACTCCCAAGGGGAAGGCCACTCTGCCCTCCCACCTGGCTCTCCAAGGATTGCCCCACCACACTGGCCAATCCCCCAACCAGTCCCCAGCTCCTACCGTTTCTCTCCTCCCCGGCCATACGCAGGGCTCCGGGCCCAGCATGACGATTAGGTATGGCCGAGAATGGTAATGTATTTACTAAGTGAAACAGACAACTTTCATTAACCCAAGTAGACATCATTAAAACGTGCCGGTTGTCTCTGGGAAATGAAGTGCCAGGCTCAGGCTGGAGCAGAGAGCCCCTGCTCACAGCGCTGAGCTGCCGAATGCGCTCAGGGCCTCCCTGCTGGCTCCCTGCGTCCCCTCCCTCATTTCCCGGGACGGGCCGCACTGTGAGCCCGTGTGGCTCCCCTTACAGCGGCTGCCATAGTACACCCCTCTCGCTGGCGTGCTTCTGAGACTGGAATCAGGAACCCCGACCCGGTGACCTGAGGCCTAGAGACCATGTTGCTCTGAGACTCCCCCTGCCTGCACCCGAAAACCGCGCCGGGCCCCTAACGGACTGCGTTAAACCGGACCCTGGCCTCAGTGGCTGAGGAGGCACCACCGGAGATGAGGTTCAGTGGGGTCCCACTCTCCAGCCCACTGGAGTCAGTTACTACTTAGAGTTATCCTCAGAGCCTCAGTCGGGGCGGGGCAGGGGGGCGGGACAGGAGAAGACGCACGAGGATGGGAGGAACCGAGTAGAAAGGGCAGGACCAATGAGGGTGGGAGACAGGGCTGACGGGGCGGGGCCACCCTGCGTGGTTCGCTGGGTGGGGCCTGTGGTTGCGGGTCCCGGCAGAGGTGCGGGAAGGGTAACGATGATAATCGCGACTGCTACTTTGCGCTTTACAAGGCAGTTTTACACAGACCATCACACTGCTCCTCCTGAGTCCTGCTGTCAGGCAGGCAGCATCAGCCGGTTTCCCTCTCGAAACCATTGATGAGAGTAGGCTCAGAGAGGTTAAGTAAGGCCGGCGAAGTTGCAACGTAATAAAGGCCGCGCTCCAGGAGGAGTGCCTGGGCCTCCGCAGCTGTGTCTCACGTGGCTGTCCCACTTCGCCTTGCGCAGTTGTTTCCATTCCAAACGCTGGCGAAGCTGAGACGCTCCTGTTTGGAGGGCACCATTCTGTGCACCCTCAGGCCCACACGCCAGGGCCTCTGGCAGCGGGCTGTGCACACCTGCCCCTGTGGCTGTGGTCCGAAGCCTCTGGGTGCAGAAGCAGCATAGGGGAGCCCAGGAGTCAGAGCCGGTCAACAAGGGCAGAGCCCCCACTGACTGGCCCGCCTGCCTCCACCTCGTACCGTACAATGCATTCTCTCCAGGCCCGTGCAGGAGACCGAGAGGCGGTTCACACGTTGTCCAGGGCCAGTGGCCCTTACTGCCCTCAGCAGCAAAGCTACTAGACAAGAGGGCCATGTGGCCAGGACTGAGTGAATTCTCTGTTTAGCCCCAGCTTGCAGACAGTATGTGTCAGCCTTTCAGGGACGGTGTCCACTCCTGCTCCCCTGTGTACACTCTCCCTGGTCACCTGCGTGTCTCAGGCTTGGTTCAGAAATGCAGTCATCATAATGCTGGACATCTTGAGGGGATAGAACAAGGACAGGGCTGTAGCTTCTTCATCTTTTATTTTCACCGTGCAGCATCTTGCCTGAGGCGACAGATTATCGATAAATGTTAATAGATGGATGGAGGGGGAAGGAAAATGCCAAATCAACAAAAGGTGGATGGATGACAAGAATCACGACATTCTTGGGCCGATCGGCCACCTCTACAGATTCAGGCTTCTCTTTGGGACACGACTAGACAGTTGACCCTTGGTCTCAGGGCCAGTGGGAGGCAGACTCTGTTTTAGAGACATGGAGAAAAACCTTGTGTTGGGGAAGGTGGGTCTCACCGCCCCCCCCGCCCCGCCCCTACCCCTGGGCCTGCACCACTTTTCCCATCCGTGGGCCTGGTCCATTCAGAGCTGCCAGCCCTCCAGGGCCAGGAAAGGTGGCAGCCCTGCTCACCTGCCAAGGCCGTGGCTGCCGGGTATCAGGCAGAGTCCAGAGCGCCTGCAGCACGCTTTGCCAGCAACAGGTCCGGCCAAGTCTGTTCAGATGCATGGCTCCAGCCCAGCTGCTCAGGCAGCCAAGTCCCCACCCTCCTTCCCTTTTAGAACGTTTGGAGAGAGCGTGGGCTCGGATGGAGGCATCCGCTGAGATTTCTGTGCTCTCCCTTTTCCTTCTGTGCCCCTCTTGGCGTTACCAAGACCCTCTGTCCGCAGTGCACTTCTGCACTTGACCCCTTCCTGTGCCCTCTCCTTCCCGGGGTTCCAGGGTGGCTTCTGCTCCCTTGTTTATCAGAAGCCAGGGCTCTTACCACAGGGGAGAGAGATTTCTCTCCAAACTAGCTTCCAAGAGGTGGTGCCAGGAGTGAGCAGGAGCTGGCATGAGCCCCCACCTGCCTGCCCATCAGTATCCAATGTGAATTTATTGTCTTAATCAAAGCCCCAAGCAACACAGGGGGCCCCGGCATCCTCGCCCTGGCACGGGGCACAGCCGCTCTGGGAGTACGTAGGGAGTGCTCAGAACTACAACCCATCAGATGCAAAGTGGATTCCTTTCTTGGAGTAGGGCCAGACCCCGCTCCCGTGGGGGGCCAGGAGTCGGAGTGGAGCATGCTGTGGGCTTCTCGCAGCCTAAGCTAGTAGAGCAAGCATCTCAGGCCGGTCTCTCTATCTTCATCAGTCAGCACCCACTCATTATTTATTGTAAGCCCTGCAGACACGAGTGAGAGAGGCCCACCCCTCACTTGGCCATGCTTCCCTGGGCTGACCCTCACCATGACCTTCAATTTTCCCAAAGCAGTTCCTAAAAATCTCATTCCCTCTTCCCTGTCCTTCCAGCACCCTCCGCAAAAAAAAAAAAAAAAAAAAAAAAAAAATGTCCCACACAGAACAGCAAGCCCATGGTTCCAAGGTCCAACTAAAGGGTATAAATTGAACCCCCAGCCTACGTGATTCAAGTCCAATCTAGGGCGAGACTTCCACACGGACCATGGAGCCACACTCTCTCCTTCCTGCCCTAGAATTATGAAGTCACAAGGCCCAGAAGCAGGTCCCAATTCTGTCACTTACTATGTACGTGCCTTTGGGCAGAGCTGTTGGCCTCTCTGAGCCTGTCCTGCGTCTGTCAGGTGAGGATGGTCCCACAGGACCGTAGCAAGGATCCAATGAGATAACATACGCAGTCATACCGTATAATCCTCGAGGCACTGGACAGGGGCATTGTGTCCCAGGCAGAAAGAGCAGAGGGCCAGGGACCAGGCCACAGGGAAACACATGGCAAGGCACGCTTCCTCCTGCGTAACCCCACACACCACAGGCTCTGCACCCCGCAGACCCAAAAGGCTCCAAGGGCTGAAGTCTCCAGGCTCCACACACTGAGCTCCTTTTTCCAGAGGCTCTGACTCAGCCTTTACCAAAAGGTGAACAGAAAGGCTGCCCCGCGGCTGACGCCTCTGCCGCTGCTCCTGGGCAACCACCCGCATTGTGAGGAGGTGGGGAGCCACTCCTCATCTTGGTGGACAAACTCGGCCACACCCTTAGCTCCTGCGTGGTGTCCATCATGCAGCCAGGAAGGGCTGTGCCACGCAGTTGCTTCCCTGACTTTGCCAGAGAGTCACAGAGGCAGCCTTGGGTGACCTGTTTCAGCACCCACACTCACAGGGTCCCTTGTCTCCTAAACATCAGGCTGTCATATGTACCCAGCTCTCAGGCTGACATCCACCTTCAATACGGTGACCTTCAGGAGGGGCCCAGCATGGAGGAAGGAAGGAGGGAGGGAAGGAACTGACCTGTACCGGGCACCTACTGTGTGCTGGAGTAGACTGGAGTACAGAGGGGGTAGGCCAGAAGAGGGTGCTGTGAGCTGAGGCAGGGAGTGGGGCCCTCACTCCCCATGTTCTCTTTCTTCTGGGTTGTGCATCTTACGTCTTCAGCCAGAACGGCTGTCACCTTAGAAGATGGGTCACGTTTGGAGGGGTGATGGGCGCAGGGGAACGTCACTCCAGAAAATGAGCTCAGCAGGGGAGTTGTGACTTGAGGCTCAGCAGCAGACAGAGTTCAGGGAGCTGAAACTCCAAATGGTGTTTAAGAATGTGCGTGAACCCTGGCCCGATGGCTCAGTTGGTTGGAGCATCATCCCATACTCCAAAAGGTTGCAGGTTCAGTTCCCAGTCAGGACACATATCTAAGGTTACAGGTTCAGTCCCCTGTCGGGGTGCATACCAGAGGCAACTGATCAGTGTTTCTCTCTCACATCGATACTTCTCTCTCTCTTTCTCTCAAATCTACCAACAAATGTATTTGGGGGTGAGGATTGTTTTTTAATGTGGGAGGGGGGGATGAATGCTATTGCAGGGTGTTGGAGAAGAATGGACAGTGGCGACCAGGATGGGGTGGGGAAGGCAGGAGGATGTCAGGCCCACTCTCCCAGATTCTCTGAGGTGCCTCAGGGAGGAGGGCCTGCCGAGTGGTGGAGTCTTCTGTTTACAGCCATCTATCTCCCATAATTAGCCATTTAGGAAGAAAATAGCCTCCCAATTCAAAGGTAAACTGACTTACACGGGGATAATAATGGTTGATGGAGCACGGGAAGCTCATCTTTAGAGTATAAGAGCAAACAAATTGCTTTTCTTCCCTGTGCTCGGGAAGAAACGAGATGAGACTGCAGGTGCGCCTGGAGGTGCGCCCCCCTCGCCTCTGGCCATTAGCAGGCCCAGGGCTCGGCCGGCACCCCGAAAGTGCCCACGGCTCAGTCCCTGCCATTTGTTTTCTGGTCCTTATTTTAGAGGGTTTTTAAAGTATATTGCCTCACATCGATGCAGCAACCAGTTATTACTGTCAACAAGAGCACGAAGAGACATAAATTCCTCCCTTCAATAGAGGCTGCTTCATAGATACATTTCTTTATTGCTTCCTAGATTGGAGGAATTGCTCTGTGCTTTGGCTTCCTGGAACAGCATGGGGCTGGGGGTACAAGGGGGTGCAAAGGGTTTTTAATTTTCCTTTTGACTAAGGTTTTGAAATCCTGGATGATTTTCTGTAGATGTGACTGGATGCTGAGCTTCCTGGGGTAGAGGATCAGTGGAGAGGTGAGAGAGCAGAGAGGGAACATGTAAATAACTAAAATACAATGTGACATGTGCTTTGATGGGGGTACAAGCCAATGTGGGACGCAGACAGGGAACAGTCATTCTCACCGGAGAAGTCAGCTGACTTTCTTTCAGGGAACGGAAGTGCGAGTGAAAGATGAATCGTGGAATGAATTATCAGAGGAGCACAGAGACCCCCAGGGCCTCCTGGGTCAAGCCCCTGCTGGCACTTTGGGTTCCAGCAGAAATTCAAATTTTACTGGTGCTACTAACAGAAACCAGGAATCACCTCACTAGAGCTTTATCTCAGCTGTGTCTCTGATCCATTTACTCTGATAATGTGTTTCTGGAGTGGGGTAAAGGGGCTTGGGCAGTCCATAGATTAGTGTGTGAGTGTGAGTGTGTGTGTCTGAACACATGTGTGCAAATACACCACTAAAGTGGCCCGTGGATGTGAAAGATTTAAGTCCTTGAGTCTAAATATAGAAGAGCAACACAAACCCTTTTGTTAAGCTAAAAAGGGTCTGTATTAGTTATCTACTGCTGTGTAACAAATGACCCCACATTTAGCACCTTAAGACAAAACACATTTATTACCTCAACATCTGTGTGGGCAGGAACCTAGGCATGGCTCTGCTGGCTCCTTGGCTTCAAGGTTGCTCCTGAGGCTGCAGCCCACTCACGTAGCTGTTGGCTGGATTCGGTTCTTTGCAGACTGTTGCATTGAGAGCCTCAGTCCTTCACTGAATGTTAGCCTGTGGCCAGAGCTCGCCCCAGGGGCCTTGACAACATACAGCTTTCTTCTTCAAAGCAAGCAGACGAGAAAACACCAGAAAGAGTGTGTGTGTCAATGACACAGAACACAGTAGTCACGGTCATTTATAACAATTACAGATGTGACATCTCATCATTCTGGCCATATTCTGTTCACTGGAAACAAGGCACTAGGTCCAGCCCCCACTCAAGGGAGGGGTGGGCTCATTTAATTTATTACACAGGTTTGAAAGCCAGAAGACAGGGACCACTGGGATTCTGTCAATCATGGACCTTGGTTATCAAGTCAAACCCCCTGAATATAGACCAAGGCAATAGAAACCCAACTGGAGTTGAGGATAAGAGTAGAGTCCCGGCTCTCCCCCCAGGGCCCCTTCAACTGCAGAGAAGCTCACCCTCCAGAAGGTGGTCACTGAATGGACTGGGGTGTCCTGGAGCAGCTGGCCCAGCACTTATCTAGCCAATGGCTGTAAGCAGGTCCCCTGCAGAGGCTAGCAATGACCCCAGGGATTTTCACTGGGCATGACAGACCCCTAGAGGTTTTCATGTGAAGCAAAAGCCAAGTGGACCCCAGTTTCTATAGGACCCTGTGTGCCTGACCCACATCCAGCCACAAGCCAGCAGAGAAAGAGGTGAAGTAGGGGGCCACACAGCAGGGTTGAAGGAATAAACAGCCCATGAAGAGCAGTCACCTTTTCCCTTTCAGTGTTAAGGGCAAGGAGAGGAAAAGAGTCAGGGAATGAAAGCGCAGGTGCAGCCGAAGGCACACTGCCTCGGAGAGAGCCCACCAGGGGCCGAGACACCGAGCAGGAGCAATGCAGGCAGGACAATGGGAGCAGCTGAAAAGCCCTAGAGATAGGGTGCGCAGACTCCCGCTTCTGGTTCATCTTAACAGATTAAGGAGACTTTTGAGGATTTCCGGAAACCTTTCTATGAGTCAGAGCCTAAGAAGGGCCGGTGCGGGACTCTTTGAAGCCTCCTTTTCAGCAGCTTGAAGCGGCAGCCCTCTCTGTGCCCAGGAAGGAAGGGGGAGGCCTGGGCGAGCCAGGAAGAGCCATTGTGTCTCTAGAAAATGGGAGCCCACGAGGGGACTTTGTAACAGCCTGGGCAAGCCATTGAAGTCGGAAGGCGGGCACGTGCCTTGGTCCGGGAACAATTATCCCGCACAACAAGGTTTGGCGGGGGGGCGGGGGGGGGTCCTGCTCAGATACATAAACTACGTGACCTTCGGACTGAGGGGCAGAGTGTTCTGGGAAGCCTAGAAGGCAGAGATGACATATATATATATATATATATATATATATATATATATACGAGGCAAGGCAGGGGTTCTAATTCTCACTGTAGAGGTGAGGAAATTTATGCCCAAAGAAAGCCCCTAATGACTTACCCACACTCCCCAGGAGTGAATAATCAACCCTCGTTCAATGGCTAGTAGCAGAGTCCCAAGCACCAGTGGCACAAACGATGGGTTAACTTTCCTCTCACATAATATGAAGTCTAGAGGGAGGTTGGCAGCCCGTCCTTAACACTGGCATCCATGTTCAGGTTGTACCTCATAGCCATTAAATGGCTGATGAAGCTACAACCATCAGCTGCATCATTCCAGCAAGAGGAAGAAAGAAGAGAAAGAAAGTGGTTCCCCCACATTTCCTTTTAGGATGTACCGTCTACTCTACTCAAATCTCTGCTTCTCCCAGGACTGTGTAGAAGCAGGCATAAGTCTTTGCTTTCATTGTAGGCTTATTAGGGGATGTTGTAGGAGAATTAAGTGACTGTTCTGCCTCACTCAAGACAAGAACTGTACTTCCCAGTGATACAGTATTGGTCAAGTTATGTAGAAAAGTTTATGTAGAAATTGGAGCAGAAGAATGATGATCAGTTACATACATTTCATTTATTTTAGTTTTAGTTTTTATTTTAGAGAGAGGGGAAGTGAGGGAGAAAGAGAGGGAGAGAGGCATCAGCTAGCTTCTCTATGCACCCAAACTGGGGACTGAATCCACAACCCAGGCACATGCCCTGACCGGGGATCGAACTGTTGACCTTCAGGTTTTCGGTACGACGTCCAACCACTGAGCCACTCTGGCCAGGGCCAGTTACATGTATCTTAAACTCCCCAGAGATCCGAAGCAAAGTGTCACATTCTACCCCATTCATACCGAATGCCCCATCTTTCACCACTGCCGTGAACCAAAAGTCCCTTAGCCAGTTGCGGTGGATGGTCCTTGAGAGAGTGAAATGGGGCCACTTGTCCTTTGAGACCAGAATAGTTTGGAGTTCCAGATGGAAACTGGGAGGCTGATGACAGAACAATGTGACAGAGTCCTTCCCCAGCTTCCTCTTCCTCCGTTCCCAAACTTCTTCCTGTGACATTTCAAGTTACAAGGCTCCATCTCAGAACTTTGACTTTGAATGTCCTTTCATATTGGCCTTCAAGAAGACGTTGTCATCAGTGACCTTTTTAAAAGACCACGGGGGCTTAATTAAAAACTAAACTTGGCCACTTAATTCAGAGGATCCTGTCGGCTCCTGAGTGCTGAAGTGAGCCCGGCCTCGTCAGCTTGCAGTGGGCCGCTGGCTCTGCCCTTTGGAGTCCCCACACTGAGCAGCTGCAGAGGGACAGGCAGGCTCTGGCCCAGGCCCTGGGACCGCCCGTGTGGCTCTCGGCAAGAAAGAGACTCCGCCACTGAGAGCTGAGGGCGCTTCGGGGTAACAGGAGGAGCTCATGAGGAGACAGAGGCAGGGAAGGGCCCTGAAAAGGAGAGACTGGGGGACCCATGGGTTTCTGGTGATGGTGAGTCTTGAGCAAGGGGTCTTCTCCTAGGTCCTAGCTTTCCTCTGAGAGACTCAGTGGAGGGACTAGAACATACACTAGCCCATCCTGCTCTCTCCTCCACCTTTAAAGATTCTAGTAACCGGCAGGCAGCTGTGCCCACACGTCCCCTGAGCCCTGGGGCCCACAGCCCGGGCTCTGTCTGTCTCCCAGACTCCCTCCCCAGAGCCCATCAAACTCCCCTGGAAGATCAGATCAGAGGGTGTTTCTGTTCCTCCCACTTCATGAGCAGTGGCTTTTACTCCACCTTCCCAAGAGAGGAAAGCAGGGCTCGTTGTGCGGGTTGCCCGTGAAGAGGTGGGTGTGCCTAAGACGAGGCGTAGGGCGCGGGAGGGAAGCATCTGCTCCCGCCGCCAGTGCACTGCCGGGGGACAGGAGGGGAGCGCCTTCCTACATGGAAGCCAGCTCTCATTTTCTGAGACACATCTCAGGACTGCAGACTCGCTGCAGCTGAGAAATTCGGAAAGAACTTCTCAGAGGTCAAACCAGCTGTGTGAGCCTGGGGCCTGGGGCCCCACATTCCCAACCTCCCCTCTTCAGGAGGAAACGTGTGTCTGTCGTGATAGCAGACCTGGGCCTGGCACTTCTCCCCCCACCACCTGGCTGTGTGACCTTGGACTTGTTACTTAACCTCTTGTAGATTGGAGTGAATAATACCCTTCAGGGAAGATCGCCTAGGTTTTCTTCACACGTAATTAATTTGTTGGAAGTGTGCTGAGCAGACACCACGTGCCAGGTACTGACTTCCACCTAAGCAGATGGCAGCATTTTTGCTACTCTGCCCCACGGGCATGAACGCCGGGCATCATAGCTACACAGTCTTTCAGCAGGGGATCCTCCACATTGGCAAATGGCCTCTGGAGAAGGCAACTCAGCCACGAGGCAGGTTCCCCAGCCTCGGCTCGTAGGGCTTGCCACGCAGAACCCCAGAGCTGAGAACAGAGGGCTTCACCTGGGAGCTCTTTCTGCCTACCTTGGGGCCCAGGACCCCCCTTGGGGACCTCAGCCACTGTCCCCTGCTCCTAAAGGAAGGATCACGTCACCAGCCTATCACTCTGGCTCTTAATGCATAACTTATTATAATTATTTATGACCACACCCCGTTCAAAGAAAGCCTTTGAAAAGCAAATGGCTCCTAGGAGCTGGACAAGGGTCTGGCAAGGAGGACCTGGCCGACCTCTGTCACGTTGGTCAACCAAGGCTTTTATGTGCCATCAGGGTTTGCTGTTTCCGTCACTCTCGGGGGCACTAACAGGACTGGAGGGCGGGTGGTCCACTGGGTGGAAATGGAAGCCTCATTCTAGGCTCGACTTTGCCACTTGCTGGCTATGCGGCGATCTTGGACGAAACGCTTAATCTATATCACAGCAGCATCATCTGTGGATGGCGCTCACAGGGCACACCCAGGAGCTGTCGGAAAGTCCTTTGTATGGCGTGGGGCAAAAGTAGGTTTGCAGTCGCTCGCCTGGAAAAAATACAATAGTTAACAAATAATAATGCCATTATAAACTCTGCGTTTCACACGCATACTCGCAACTGTAAACCTACTCTTGCCCCACCCTCTATAATAATACGTGGTAAATTATATTTTTTATGTAAATACTTGGTAAACTAAAAAGGCTCAAGTCAGAGACCAGGTCTGACCCTTAGGAAGTCCCTGACAAAGGGAAACAGGCCACAACGCACGTCATCAAGGTGCAGCTGAGGACAGGCTCCTGTCCCCCTCCCCTCCACCCCGTGTCATCCTGCCAAGCATGCTGCTCCCTCCCTTCCCCTCCCCGACCTCCGGGTTGCTGGGGCCAGGCCAAAGTCGAGGCCAACTCTGGCTCCTCTGTGTGCCCAAAGTGGGCGATCCCCCCTTTCTAGACCCTCCTCCCTGCTCAGGTGGGTTGAGAGCCTTGGAAAGAGAAGACGGGGTCAGTGAAGTGCATCTCCAGTGCTCTCCAGCCGCCTGGCAGCCCGCAGACCTCATCACGGTCCCCACAGCTGCTGGGGAGCAATGCCAAGGGTAGCCGAGGGCACACTGCATCCATATTCACTGCCTGCTTGGGAAGGGGTGCCACCGGCACTATGGCCAGGAAGACCTGCTGGGCCCAGAGGCTCAGGGTAGCTACCCTACGGCCTTTGCCAGGAAATGCCACTGCCCCTACCCACACCCCCCGACACAGAGAGCTGAGAAATGAATGAAAGAAGGCTTGCAGAAATGACCATGTGACTCCTAAACACACGTGCCTGCCCTGTGACTTGGGAAGTTTGTGTGATCTTTGTGGCCATGACTTTTTCTGTGTTCCTTTCGGAGTCTCTGTCTTTCCATGAGGACCCGTGGCTGGACCGGGAGAGGGAATCGGCCAGGAGTCGGTGTGTTAGAAATCAGAATGGTTTAGAGCTGGCAGGGGCCTTAGGGTGTTCCTGCTGCCTCTTTGTTCCCTTAAAAGACCACTCCCAAGGCCCATGAGGGTAACCCACTGGCCCAGCCCCACAGCGGGGGTGCACTGCGGCCTAGGAAGAAAGGGCTCGTCTCCCACCCCCGAGTGGAGCCCTGCTCCTCATCCGCCTTCTTAGTTTTCACCAGCGCCTCCACCCTGCCTTCCTCCTCCTCCAGGTAAATGAGTCCCACACCTGCTCCGGGTCCTGCACTACTGGGCCGGGCACGCAGGACTGAATGAGGACAGGGTCCCGGGAACAGAGGGGAGGCACAGAGTGCAAACCCAGGGCAGAGCAGGGGAACCAGGAGACACGAGTTCTTTTTCCCATTAAGGCAAAGGGGCAAGGCGGGAGGTTCTGCAAACATGCAGTCTCCTCCATCTCCCCCACAAGCCTGGGATTGGTCAGCCAGTCAGCCGTCTCCCACCATCCAGGGGCACAGCCGAGCAGAGCGCGGACCTGGGTCCTTCCTCTGGGAGGAGGAAACAGTCAGTGGCATCACCCGACGCCCTGCGCAGCACGGCAGAGTGACAACATCCAATGGGTTGACCCACACAGCTTCCGGGAGAGGCAGTCTGAGGATGATGGCTTCCAGGTCTTTTTTTTTTTTTTGGCGGGGGGTGGTGAGTGTCAGAAATCTTCTTGAGAATATGCTAAAAGCTATGAATGTTCTCCCACCCTAAAGCTGACACGCACATTCACGTAAAATTAAGGAGTTGCGAAAGTCCTGATAGCGCCGCACCCTGGGCATGCCCAGATGCCAGCTGAGGACGCTGTTCTAGACGTCTCACGCATACAGAGCAGCGTGTCTGCGGAGAAATGACAAGCAAGCAAGCGAGTCGGACTGACCAGACAGCAGGGAGCGCAGGAGGGTGTTCCACTGCCCACCCTGCACCCAGAGGAGGTGCTGCTGCACCCACTGAGCTCACCTCGCCAGGGCCCTTGGGGAGCAGGGAGGGGCTGCAGCTGGGGGCTGCGGGCTGTGCCATGAGCCAGCTGGCTGCCACCAGCCAGAGAGAGCCGGTGGAGTGGAAACGCCAGCACCCCTGCAGTCTCCCGATAACAGTGCTGAATAAAGGCACTTTTTGAGTCACCAGTTAACAATGGCTGAGCGTGCACAGTGGTGACTGAAGGGCTGGCCGGCCGGGCAGGACTGGGCGAGCTCCCCCGGAACTGGGCCCAGGGCCTCCCAGCCCGTGGCCATGTCCACACGAGGATGCCCTACAAAAACAGCATCCTGGTCCCACCGGATGCCAATCCGATGCATTTGGTTCTCCAAAGCCCTGGCGTTTCTCCTACTGGAGAATTATTCAGACAGGCTGCTGGGTTGCACAAGCTCTGGCCAAGAAGCCCTTTGTTCGAGCTTCCTAATGGGGAGGGTCCATGTGCCTCTTCCCCATCAGCCCCCAGGTCCCAGCCACTCCCATTCCAGGTCCTCTGCCCTGGGCAGCAGCCCGCTTCTCTGAAACAGGCCTCTGCCAACTGAGCTGAGGTCCTCCAGCTCCAGGATCCATGCCCACAGGGCCACACTCAGCTCAGGGCAGCAGCCTTCACATCCCAGAGGGGCTGGCTCCCTAGAAGCCATCAGTGCCCTGAGGGGATGGGAAAGGGGTGGGGTTGTTGTCCCAGCAAGAGCCTGGACTGCTTGGGCTCCACACGTGGCCTTGGCCGTGTGACCTTGGCCATCCCTTTGCTCATCGTAGGGACAGTCCCCACCCTGTCAACCTCGAGCAGTATCCTAAGGAGCAGCACTAGAGTCTTGAACTTGTGCGTTGTGGGTACTTGAGAAGGAGTGCCCACAGGGTATAACCAGTTAGGGCTTATGCTGCCCAAACTTCCTTTAGGTTAAGGAATTCTCCCGTTAAAGTATTTATGCCCTTGGGTTACCGCTGGAAGTTAGACCACCTTCCAATAAGGTAAGTGCTCCAGGAAATGGGGTGAAATGAGACACACAAGACGAAGAGAGAAGGAGTGGAGAAAACAGGGAAGGAAGACGTAGGTAGGGTGCCCCGCAGAGAGGGGTCCTGAGAAGCCTGGGCTCCCAGATACCAAGGTGGGGTGAGGGGGGAAGGCTGGAAAGAGGAGAGGGCAACAGAGCCTGTTTTACCACCTCCCCCCAACTCCATCACAGTTTTTCCAGGGACAGTTCCTACCTCCCTTCCCCCTCCTTTCACTCCATCCCCCAATCCCACCTCCACACTCCCAGGACGGTGGGGGATTTGCAGGTACCGGGTCACAGACCCTCCTTCCCCTGGACCAGCAGGCACACCCCTCCCCCCTCCTGGGAGCACAGAGAAAGCTGTCCCTGTGCCCAGCCTCCTTGAGCGGGGACAGCAGCCCCCACAAGCACAGCTCGGGCCCTAATTACACCCTCCATCACTTTCCCACTGAGGCTGAAATGGGGACAGATCGCTCAGCAAGCGGTGGCAGTGACCTTCACAGGCCATTTCCCCAGCAGCCAGCCCCCTACTTGCTGGAGACCGTGTTCTCTTTCATCTTTCGTGTTCACTGAGGGCCCAGCAGGGCCAGGTGAGGCCTTCGAGACACGGCCTGCGATGGGGAGGAAAGCTGCAGCTTCAGCCCGGCTGCACACGAGGGCAACAGAAACAGGCTCGCCCACTGAAGCTCATTTCTGGAAGACTGGGGACTCGGGACTGGCTGGGAAGTCTAGTGGTTGGCAACGCTGGGACTTGGGGGCCAAAAAAGTGAGTGTAATCCTAGACTGTGTTAGTTGCAAAATGATGTGTAAGACATAGGGAAGTGACATCCCCGGGGCTTTGCGTGGACAGGCCACATCTGGGAGTTTGCGTTCAGCTTTAGAAATTGGTTCAAAGAGCGATATTAATAAAACAGAGAATGCCAGCGTGGGTTAGGTCAAAGGGCCATGCCATATGAGAAAGGAGCAGGACGTAGAATGATTAAAAGCACAGATCTCGCCCTGGTTGGATGGCTCTGTTGGTTGGAGCATTGTCCTGTATACCAGAAGTCTGTGGGTTCAGTTCCTGGTCAGGGCACATACCTAGGTTGCAGGTTCAATCCCTGGTCACAGCGCGTACGGGAGACAATTAGTTGTTTCTCTCTGACATCAATGTTTCTCCCTCCCTTTCGCTCTCCCCGTCCCATCTCCCCTTCTTCCTCTCTTGGTCTCCTCACCCCCTCAAAATCAATAATCAATAAACATATCCTCAGGTGAGGATTAAAAAAGAAACCCATAAACACAGTTCTCAAGAGTCAGCTTTCAGAGTTCACATTTGAGACTGAACAAATGCTCAAGAAATAATAAGCCACTATTAGGGTTCATATTACTATTCATATTTGTATCTGTATTAATATGGGTACCCCAAGATATCTCTGCTCTGGTTGAGCCCTGGCTGGTATTCAAGGGGAGCTCCCCCAGGATGGGGCACAGTAGAAAGAAGGGACCTTGAGTGGTAACTGAACTAGGAGCTCAGCCAGCAGCGGGTGCCAGGCCAGGGCCAGCCCCAGCCTGGCAGCGGTGAGGGCGCTGGCAAGGCGAGGAGGCGAGGTGGCAGGACGTGGGGCCGAGGTGCCACATCAGTAACCGGGGCACTGGTCCGGAGCCTGCGGCCAGGGGGAAGAAACTGCCCACAGCGCACTGGCCGGAGAGAGTGGACGTGCTTGGGATTCAGAACACGAGAGTCCTACCCCAGCACTGCCATTTCAAGAGCCAAGCGACCAAGCACAGGTCCCTCAGCCCAGCTTCCTTTCCTCACTGAGACCGAGAGTAGCTGCCATTAGAGGGGCCAGCACTCAGCCAGGCGCCTGACACGCTAGGCCCTGGCCGGTGCCGGCTCCCTCTCCAGGGTGCTTCTCGGGCTCCTAGGCACAGAGGTCCCTGAGCCGGGGGCACCCCAGCTGATGCCAGCCCCTGCTTTCAGCTGCCATGCGCTGCTTCCTTGGTCCGAGAGACACTGGCCCTGGACAAAGCGGCCACAGCACCCAAGGCCTGGAGGGGTCAGGGGGCAGCCACGCCCTCAGCACACAGACCCCCACAGGTGCTCCCCTCCACGCGGACGCCACTGCAGCTGCAGCCCAAACTCCTCCCTCTCTGGGGGGTTTGGGAGGCCCTCCCTCTGCCATCATGTCATTTGTTGTCCCTTTTGTCATGAGAGACAGAAGGGAAAGATTGTCCCCAGCCAGAGCCCCAGCAGGCAGGCACCTCTAGAGGCCGTGGCTAGCGCGGCAGTAACTGCTCTGACCAGGAGGCATTGCCAATGTCACGTGTGGCTGGGAGGGGCACGGAAATGTAGCCAGGGTGCCCGTGCCCAGGGCCTCTGAGAAAATCCGGGGGCTGTGCCTCCCATGAAGAATAGGTGCCGGGCTCCACACACCAAATTGCTGTTATTTCTTTTTTCCCCGCAGCAAGTTCCCTGCTGGAGTGACGGATGCCTCCATTTGCCCCAGGTCCCCCCGGCCACCAGTGTCCCCCCAGCCTCACCTCAGCTGTCCTTGGGAGACAACATTACAGCCTCACCCTGCACACATGCGCTGGGCACACGTGTCCTGAGGGCCTGCTTCTTGCCCAGCTGTGTGGTCAGTGTTCGGGGTGTGTAAGGGGACACAGCAGAGCTGTGACCCAGGAGGACAGGCTCCAGACAAAAATGTAGTGAATGAGTGAATTATAAAGACTGCTCCATGCGTTCAGTGCGGCGGGGAAGGGTGCTTGGAGCAAGAAGGACTGAGTGGACCAGGGCAGGGGCAGGGCTGGGACTCCCAAGGAAGCTTTCCACAGGTCTCCTCTCCTTGCACTCCTCATCCAGGACGCCCCAGCGAGGTTCCCCCCAAACACTCCAGGTTGCTGTCCCGACAAAGGAGAGCCACAGCCTTCCTCAGACTCCTGTTCCCTCCCCTACCAGCCAGCGCTGGACTCCCAGGGGACCACACTTTGCAATGCACTTTAAACGTGAAAACTCCCATTTAATTCTCTCCCAAGAATAGCCGTGGCCAAGCGCACTTACCCTCATTCTGTGGACTGGGAAAGTGTCGCTCTGAGAGGCTGAGTAACAAAGGCCAAGGCCGCAGGGCTCTAGCAAGGCGCAGCATCAGAACTAGGCCAGGACTTTGACCGCCATCCAAGCTCTCGGGTCGCTCTCCCACGTCTGACCTCATTCCACCTGAAAGGGTCCCACAAGCCAAGAAGAATAGCGTCCACTTTGCTGCGGGGAAAGAAAGACTCAGAGAATTCGAATCACTGACCTGAAGTCGCACAGCTAACAAAGGGCAGAGCTCAGACCCCGCCCAGATCTGCCTCTCCCTGTACCGCAGTTTCCCCTCCGTACATCAGCTTCTCTCGCCTTCTTTGAAGCCTCCAAAGGTGGACCTCAGTAGCCCCCCTCTGCACCCAGACCCAGCCTCTCCATCAGATCGGTTGGTCGCTCCTGCACTCACGCGTCCCCAGGGACACAGAGAAGAAGAGAAAAGATAGATGGCCGTGAGAATCGTGTTCAACTATTTCACTTAAGTCATAATCACTCCTAATCAACACGTGCAGGCATGTGTTACACAGACTAATCATTCACATATATTGTACCGCAGTTTCCATTTAGTGAAAAGTCAAAGCCATCTAGAAGGCGGAAATATGTTAAAGGACCCTCTCCCAGATTATAGCCCTCCTGTTGGATAAAAAACGGCTGCATTCTTGATTCAGGGCTCCACGCTGTCTGGTCTGAGTGTGGCTGCCCTTCCGGCTCCCCCTTCAGGCGAAGTCGAAGGCCGCAGAGTCCAGAGCAACAGGAAGACTCTCCAGCCTGTGGAGGTGGGGAGAGGGAAGGGCCGGGAGGTTTGGGAGACTGGGTGGTGCGTGCCCTCCCTGCTCCTGTTGGGAAATTGCCCCAGCGGGGGTCTGCTAACTGCTCCGGCCTGACCTCCCCCCACCCCCAACACACCTCTCCCTCCAACACGGTTCCAGTACAGACTGAATGTGCTGTCACTCAAGGTCTTTCTGACCTCCTGGCCTGTGCATGTCCTTGTCCTCAGCCTGGGACACTCTGCAGGGCCACCTCCATCTACCTGTTTCAGCTGATGTCGCCGAGGACTTTCATTCTCAAAGAACTGCCGTGTCTGATTAGTGACTTCCTGTACTTCACCCAGGGACCCCGGACTCCTGCTTGGAGCATTCATCACACTGTATTATAATGGTCTGTCCCACTAGACTACCAGCTTCTCAAGGGCGGGGACTCTGTCCTGTGTGAGCCTCACCATAGGGGAGCTCAGTAAACGTTTATCGGATGAACCCACACTCCTGAGCGTTTGCACGCTGCTTTCCCCACAAACTCAGAGCCCTTGCTACATGCGTGCTTCAAAACGTCTCTGTGAGCTCAGCCAGGGGCTACCCTCGCTGGCCCAGTGACCACCAGTGAGGCTGCTCCAACCAGTGGCCACGTGATGCAAACCCAGGGCCAAGGTGCTAACCCCGTGCGTCCCCTGCCCTGCCTTGCAATAGCCACTTCAGTGTGGGGAGGGGGAATCGCCAAAGTCCTCACGGCCCCAGAAAAACGATGAGGCAGCATCATACGGATCAGCATTCGAGTTCACCTCCCACCTCTGCTATGCGTCTCCTATGACCTTGAACGAGGTCCCTCGTTCCTCTCTATGGGCATCAGTTCTCAAGTTTATAAAATAGAGAGAGACAATACCTGCTACTTGAGTGAAAGTGTAGTTACAAATATTGAGTGACAAGCAAAGCCAAAGGGGTGGGGGGGAGTATAGACTTCAAGGAGGCAGCAGCTCCCCTGTGAGCACAGAAGCCACAAGACACCCCCCAGCTCATTCACAGCAGGGGGCTCAGCATGACAGCTTTGCACTTGACTGCAAACACCCAGCTCCAGCTGGACCGCCCAGTTACCTAGTTACTCCATAATGACTTAGACCAGGGAAATGGCTCTGCTAAGCAATGTGATTCTTATTGATTTGGCTCTGCGTCCTCGTGAACCAGGGCACACGAACCGTGCAGCCTAATTCGAGATCCTCAGGTGCCTTTTCCCGGCCAACTGTCTGGCTGCGTTTTCCCAAAAGTGCACTGTAATCGGAGCTCATCCTTCACATCCCATCATGGAAGTGCGGCCCCCACCCCGCCATTTGGGGATCCTGCAGCTGAGTGATGCTCGCCAATAGAGTTTGTTTCTAAAGAGAGGAAGTAAAGAATAATGTTCCTACTCCTGGCTGTGGGGGGATTTAGGAAGGCAGACGGCTACTCCTCAGGTTGGAATCCTGCCAGGGTTTATGAGATCATATTTATTTGCCAAGTAAACCATCTCCCTCCCATCTCTCAGGCAGTGAGGAGAAGCAGAAGCCCAGATCTGGCCGCCCTTCATGCAGGAGGTTTAAGACTCACAGACGGAGCTTAGTGGTAACAGCTGTTTATATTGATATAGTACCTTTCGGCGAGATGGACCCCCAGAGTGTGACAAGCATCGTGGACAGATGAACAGACAGGCGTGAAGTGCTGGGCACTGGTCCCTTCCTTCTCACATGTCTGTCGGGCAGCCTCCCTTCAGCCCTCTTTGCCATTTGGCACGAAGGTGGAAAATCAAGCAGTTCCCTACCCAGTCCTATGCGGCAACAAGGGGTGAAAGCGCATCCCAGTGGTGAAATTCCGTACACTGGGTGGTAAGGGCTAATTCCTCTTCAATGCACTGCCGAGAGCTATGCAGAGGAGTCCAAACTTGTCTGCTAGCTGACGTTGCTGAGTTCAACGGCCATCGCCGGGGCCTGGCCCGTGGGTCGTGAGACACGCAAGGGCGGTGGCATCTGACTGCCACTTTCATGATGTCACGGTGAGGAAGCTCTTCCCACGTTAACAGAGTCCATTCTGCTTCAGCTCCAGGCCAGCGGGATGAAGGAAGAGGGGCTGTGCATGCCGACATCTGTTACCCAGAGCAGCCTGGAGCTAGAGGGGATTGAGGGTCATGTGAGAAATTTAGAAAAACCACCTTTGCTTCACTCTGCCTGTTTGGACAGCGAGGCAGGACCAAGTTCACAGGACTGGGGCCAAGCCCGGGAAACGCGTGCAGCATGGATTTTTGGAGTGCTGGGGGCCACGTGTCAGGAAGGGACGAAGGGGCTGTGTGAGAACCCAGGACACCAGAGCAGCTGTCAGGGAGTGTGAGTAGGCTTCAGGGACCGCAGGAAGGCAGGACAGCCCCAGGACCTGGCCAGACTGCAGAGAGGTTTTGTACCTACACCTGGGGAGCAAAGAGGTGGAACCCCACCGCCCTCCTTCTGGGCCACCAGCTGCGAACACCCTCCGCCCAGTGGATGGGCCGTGCTCCCAGGGCCCGAGTGTGTTACCTAGTTTCCCCCCTCGAGCATGCAGCCCGTGTCTGCAAGCGTGCGTCAGGTGCCCTGGCCGCCAGCGCGTCGTGTTTCGCTCATCAGGGCGGCTTGGTGGCAGGTACATCACCTCATTTTCCTGGAGGTCCTGAGGGTGAGCCACCAGTTGGCGCACGCTGAATGTCAGCCACACTGAACCGACACGTTCACATCATTGAAAACCCCTATTTACACATGGCAAACATGGGGAGAGACGCCACGGAGGAAGAACTGCAGTACTGATTAAAACAATGGCCGGTAATGCCTTCTGAAAGGCTGCAGTCACCAGCAGCCTGCTCAGCGGGGGCCCTGCTCACAGGCAGCCTCCCCATCTGGCTGTCTCTCTCCAAGGGGAGAAGGCAGGACCTCCCTGTGAGGAGCCATCCTGCGTGCCAGTCACTGTGCTGAGTGCTCAATCTCCTGCATCCCGAGGCAGCTCCTGGAGGTGGGTGGGGTTATTTCCATTTACAAAGAAGGAAGCAGGCTCAGAGAGGCGTTCAGTGTCTGCCTGGGGGTGCACAGTTGGTGCCGGAGCTGGGATTGGAGGCTGGGGCTGTGTAACTGCACCACACACACTGCATTCGTTCTGCCGGGCTGCTCTGTGCATTTGTTTGGACGGCGAGAGCAGAGAAGCTCCCAGGTGTTGGGCCAAGTTCTAGGCGCTGGGGGTCTGGACATACTGTCTTCACGGATATGCTGGGAAGAGAGGTCTTGAGCAGCTTAGCCTTGGCCATGATCCTGGCTATCCTGGGCTGGGGAGAAGGCCTGCAGTTGGGCGAATCTGGAGGTTTCAGCATCTCAGGAATGGTAAAGCCTTATGTAAGGAAGATAACATTGCCCTACATTTGCTGGCAAGCTTAGGGCGGGAGAATGTTTTCCCTGTAACCACACGATTCCCTGGGCTCTGAAGGCGTCCAAGGCCAGCTGAGGACAGCAGGGGTGGCTGTGACCACAGACCAAGTGTCAGATGGAGGAGGCTCCGGGAGCACACAGGGGGCAGAGGGCCAGGTCGGTGGGCTGCCCCGTCAGGGGAATTTCGGCGGTGATGGCGGTCTCATGTGGGGTCGGGGAGGTGGAGGGTCCAACTGCCGAGAAGAAGTAGCAGTATCGCATCCCCCTGTCTGTAATGAGTGGCTCTTCTCCACTCTGAAGTTCGCTGATTGTGTAACTTAGACAGGTCACTTCAGCTTTCAGAGCCTTACATCAAAACTACAAAGACTCCTACTTCTGTGACTTAGTAGGAAAATGAGTGTGACTGTGGTGACTGCCTATGGTACAGGCAACATTCGACAGAATCCCGATCCTAGTGCAGAGGGAAGGCTTGGTGACCCGCCCCTTCCGTCCTCAGTGGCTTTAGGCCTGCAAAGGTCCCTGAGACCTCAGGGAGACCGGGAGCCGAGGGTGTCCACCTGCTTCTCAGTGTCCCTGCCCAGCAACCTGGGTTTGGAAGGTAAACGGGCAGGTTTTGCATCTTCTGAAATCCTTGCCTTGCCGAGTTTCACTTTCTTCTGCTGCAGCAGAGGATTTCCACTAAACCCTCCAACCGTGTCTGGATCATCGCTTCCGGCAGCATCCAGGGAGTGCGTGCTGATACTGACTCATAAAACACCAAGGAGAACACAAACCCAGGCTTAGTGCGGCTGGCGAAGCCCCCACTGGGGCTGCCGGCAAAACACGGCAGCCTGGCCTCGGAGCGGGTAGCCACGTGAGAGGAGCCCTACCTGGTCTGAACTGAGCAGAGGAGTCATTTGAGAGTCCCCCTGCCCCACCCCCCACCTCAAGGAGAAGTGAGGAACTGGAAGCCCAGGGAGGCTGGATGATTTCCTCAGGATCACCCAGGAAGGCTGGACGAACCACACCCGCAGACCAGGGCCAAATGAAGGGAGGGGCCAGGCTTTGCCATCAACCCCGCTTCCACTGACCTTGGCAGCTTGTTTAACTCCCAAAAGTGTCTGTTTTCCCGCCTGTAAACTGGGACTATGAGCACCTACCATAGGCGGTGAGGGAGCCAGGAGGGGCTCAGTGAGTGTCGGTCCCCTCTCCAGCTTCTCCCTCTGGTTGTTCCTTTCCCGGCCTTGTGTTACTCTGTAGTCTTACTCTGAGACCTCATCCTGGCTGGAGAGGTGATCCCTAGATTAGGCCACGGCCAGGTTGGGGTGGGAGTTCCCTCGGACCAGTAGAGTCAGCCTGGTTCTTCCTTTCTGGGCTCACAGGGGAAGATGGGGCAGAGCAGTCCCATGTCACATGGGGCCCTGCTCACCCACGGTGCACAGACGCCATGCCAGCCCCCTCCATTGCAGGAGATGCGCCAGGAGGGCAGTGCATGAATGCCGGGGACCATAGGGTTTGGCCTGGGCAAGCTCTCCATCAAAAGTGGAGAAATTCCAGGCTCCACACTCCACTGTGTGCCTCAAACTACCCTTCCTGATTTCCCTGCACAGATCCTGCCTCCGTCTTTCCCATTCCTACCCTGAACCTTTGCCTGAGCTGTTCCTCCTACCTAGAATGCCCTTTCCCCTCCAGAGACCAGTCCCCAGTACCCCATGTGGCCCAGCTCTAGTCCCACCTCCTCCCTGAAGACTTCCCTGGCCATACCCACCACAGTGGCCATCAGTTGCCCTTTGCATATGCACCCTGCACCCCAAAGATGGGGCCTCCGGAGGGCTGCAATGAGCCTGGCGCATCTTCATACTTTCAGCTCTCATCCAGTGTCTGACTCAGTTGATGTGCATTAAGCTCCCACTGTGGACCAGTCACAGAGACAAGTGCCAAGTATGAAAACGTGACGTAGTCCCTATTTTCAATGACCTTACAATCCAAGGAGACAGTCAGACACGTGAGCAGATACCGTCACACAGCGATGGCGAGAAGCAGGAGGACCGTGGGAGTTGGGGGTGACCAGCAGGCGGGGGAGTTACAACAGCTGTCCATACCCAGGTGCAAGCCCAGGTGCTGAGAAGAGCTGCCCTTCTCAGGGAACCTCCCACACTCATGCCCGGCACTGGGCCAAAGCCACACGCGCCTCCTGTGAACATCGCCCTGCTGTCTCTACCCTGCTGTCTCTGCCCCTCCTCCCTCACGCTCCGCTCCATTCCCCTCTCCCGCTGCCATCCCCCTTGACCTGTGCCACCTTACTCATGAGAGAACTTGCAGGTTAGATGAGAGAGTGGGTCCTGGCGGCATGGAGCGCCACAGGAAAGGCCCAGTAGACACGTAATAAGTGAATCAGAGGGGTGAATGCTCACGCAGCAAGGGGGAGGATCTGGGGAAATGAGGGGCTGCAACCCCGAGGGAGTTGTAAGGAACAGTGCAGCCGGAACCCCTGGCCTGCACGGAGTGGAAGAAATTGGATTGTATCCTGGCCTGTGTTCTGGAACTACCCGCCCTTTCACATGGTAAATCCTTAGCAGCTCTCAGTGGAAATCGGGGGGAGACTATGCTACAGTCATGGTTTCCTCTCCACCTGTTCATCCTCCAGGGCCAGCAGCGGCTGGCAGGAGGCAGACTGCTCAGAGTCACCAGCCAGCTCTGCCACCAAGACCCTCCATGGGTGCTGCTTCATGGAGGTGGCCTGCGTAGGGAGACAGCACAGGCTTCGGGTCCTACTGCTCCATGCTCGGTGGCCTCGGATCATCAGGGAACTTTGCTGATCCTCAGCATCTTCCCAGGTTCGTGAAGGATCACCTCCTGTCTCTAGGTGTGGTGGGAGAACGGGAGAGGATGCAGGCAAAGCCTCTCGCAGGACGGAATTCTGCTCACAGTCTAGGCTGCCCCTTTCCTTCCCAGAGTCAGTAAGCCCAGACCTGCTGCGATAAGAAAGGCTGGAACATTTACAACTCCAAGAGCACGGACTGGCCTTACAGACGGAGCTACAGCCGTCCGTGGGGCAGAAAAGGCTGGCGCCACGTTCAGAGAGCTCTCCGGTGGGGGAGGTGGATTTCAAGCACAGCTGCATCACACAGCCCCTCCCCCAAGACCCGCACATGGGAACAGCGTCCCCACGCACCCACGCACCCACACACCCGAAGCACTCACTGCTCACCACGTACTCACCCCACACCCTCACCAAATGCACACACACACACCACCTCTTCTATTAGACACCGTGTAGTCACACCCACGTGGAAGTCCACGCAAGACCCAGGCCATCATCCTTCCTTCCCGACACATGAGACAAGGATTCCCCTGCAAATTCCCATTTTTCCCTCCTCCTGTTTCAGGAGATGCTAAGGGAGGACCAGTGGAGGAAGATAGGGCCTTAACTGTATAGAGAACCAGAGAGCCGTCTCTGGCTGCAGCATCCCAGGCCCCTAACTCCCAAGGGTTGTTGCTCTTAGAGAAGAGAAGACCATCTGCTAAACTTTTGGGGAGTCGGATGGAACTGGGATCGGTCTTGTTCTGTGTGGAGCAGATTCAGGACGGATGAGTCAAAGTTGCAGGTCGGTAGAGGATAGTGAAGCTCAGTGTAGAGAACTTTCACCTTAGTTGAGGTCTCCAAAAATGAAAAGCACAGCCTTGTAGAGTAATGAGCTCCCCATTCCTAGAAGGATCCAAGGGCAAACATGTGACTACTTCTTAGAGATGCTATCGTGGGGATCTTGCACTGGGTGTGTGGTGGGCCTGAGTGATCTCCAAGCCCCTGTCTCTGAGAAGAATCTAGAACTGGGGGATCATCCCACAGCTTCTCGCTCAGCTCCTCTCCCTGAAGGCAAGGATGAAGTCTAGAACAGAGGAGGGACGGCCAGTTTCTAGGATGCCGGTCTCCAGGCCCCCCCCACACTCAGGACTTAGGACCCACACTGGTCCAACAGGTGTCCCAGACCTTCTCCTTCTCAGAGACCTGGGGCCGTGGGCTCTGCCCTCTGGCCTCAGCTACAAGACTGACTGGCTCCAAAGTCCAGAGGCTGAATTGGTTTCTGGTGACATTTGGACAAATTGACACCCAAACTCACTTGGCTTATTGACGCTAGAGAAGATGTCCATCCTTCAAAGTCCGCCCCACCACACACTCAACCCACGAGCCACACACAGGGACAGCAGGAGATGCTGCCCAGGCAAGCACGCTGCTGGGCCCTGTGTTGAAAGGGGGCTTGTGACATTGCAGCCCCCTTCCTCCCATGCTGTTGGAGCCTCCCCGCATGTGGGAAGTGCTCCCCGAGGCTGAGGGCGATCCGCAGGGAAGGCAGGGTGCTATGCCCGCTGAGTGCTGAGCAGGGACTCGGAGCCTCGGTGTCCTCATTCGAGAAGTGGGGAGCAACAGCTCCATCCCCCATTACAGGCGGAGTCGATGACCTAAGCCTGTGTGTGTGCGGGAGACTCTGGTTTTGCATCCCGGCACCGAGAACTCAGTCTGCGGATCAGCAGTCTCTCGCTCCCGGGCTGATGGAAAGGGCCCTCTTGCCGTGCCTCTGGAAACAAGGCCCTAGGGAAGAGAGGGAGCCAACTGACCCCCTCCCGCGTGCGCTGGGACCTACACTCAGAGCGGCCGCTGGTGCCAGCCGCAGCCACGTGCGGGGCCACAGCGAGGCGCCTGACACGCTGCCAGCCCCAGGTAGGCTTGAGTGGCTGCATCTTGCAGACGGTGAGGCCCAGTGACTCGTCCGAGTGACGTGCCACTTCCCAACCCTGAGTGACGCTGTCTAACATGGAAGCCCAGAGAGGCAAACAGAACGAACTCAGAGTGAGTCTCGACAAACATGGGATGAGTGAGGAATAGAGAAAAATGAAGGTGGAAACCTGAATGACTTGAAACTCAACCACACAAGCCTGACCCACGCAAGAGGCTGACCCCCACACGGTGCAGAGTCCTGCCCTCACACCACCCAACAGACCCTCAGACCTGAGCCCTCAGCTTGGCCCCCAAGATTTGGAGGAGACCTAAGGTGCCAGTACATTGGCCGTAAGGGTAGACTGTCCCGGTCCCACTCTCCACGTGCCAGTATTTATCAAGGGCCTGCTACGCCAGGGTCTGCGTGGGGGGTCGAGATGCAAGGGTCACTGTGTGCGGTCCCCGCCTCTCAGTCTAGAAGGGTGGAGCTAAGAAAAATACACCTTCGTTCCATCCATACGATGGTGCGTGGCAGAGGTGTATGTGAGGCATAGGGGTGTCCAGGAGGGGGTGCCCAGTGCATGGATGGGTGATAAGGGCATTTCCCGAGGGGGGTCTGGAACTGAGCGGAACGGGACATTTGTG